>NW_028170709.1:0-575000 GCF_963971535.1 Notolepis coatsorum | reverse complement strand
ACCCTGAACTGACCAGCACGCTCCTGAACTGACCCTGAACTGACCAGCACGCTCCTGAACTGACCCTGAACTGACCAGCACGTTCCTGAACTGACCCTGAACTGACCAGCACGCTCCTGAACTGACCCTGAACTGACCCGCACGCTCCTGAACTGACCCTGAACTGACCAGCACGCTCCTGAACTGACCCTGAACTGACCAGCACGCTCCTGAACTGACCCTGAACTGACCAGCATGCTCCTGAACTGACCCTGAACTGACCAGCACGCTCCTGAACTGACCCTGAACTGACCAGCATGCTCCTGAACTGACCCTGAACTGACCAGCACGCTCCTGAACTGACCCTGAACTGACCAGCATGCTCCTGAACTGACCCTGAACTGACCAGCACGCTCCTGAACTGACCCTGAACTGACCAGCATGCTCCTGAACTGACCCTGAACTGACCAGCATGCTACTGAACTGACCCTGAACTGACCAGCACGCTCCTGAACTGACCCTGAACTGACCAGCATGCTCCTGAACTGACCCTGAACTGACCAGCATGCTCACATTTGATCTTTATTTATTTCGAACAACCATAAACACACAAACTTGAAATAACAAAAAATAACAAAAGATTTAATAAAAAAAACTAAATAAAATACAAATACAAATAAAATAAAATATATCTGCCTAGACATGGAAGCAATTGTCAACATAGCTCAAGACAAAATGGTTTTGTTCGAGAAGGGACAGAAAGAAGCAAAGCTTATCTGGTCCTGCCCCTTCCTTACAATATCATATTAATATGTAATATATGATCTATCAATATAAAAAATAATATACCTATCCACTACAGCGAAAGATAAATAAATAATTACAAAAATACCAGTTCACGTTATTTTCAAGCTCCTCTAACTTATACTTGTCCAAGAATTCATGCTTATATCTGCATTAAACATTTCAATACTTGTTTTTATTGCTACATCAAGGCCGTTCCACATGAACAGAACCGAAGATAGACGTAAACATGGAGGAGAGGTTGATGTAAAAGTTGCATGAATTCTGGATGAAAGTAGCCCAAATTAGAATTGAAAAGATCAGTTTATTGTGATTTTTTTTATTTGTCACAGATGTCGGGAAAGAATCAGATGTCACATACAGTATGAGCAAAGAAATCAGATTTGGGCCACTTTTGCCTGCAGTGTGAACATAGCCTTAGTCATGAGCAAGGTTTATATTAGAAAATATAATGTATTAAAGATTAGACTAATTAATTTGTAATCAGGAACTAAATCTATTTGCTTTCAGTCACTTTTGGGTTATTGTCCCACAAAACAAATTCCTTGATTGTTTTGAGTGTTTTTTTGTTTTTTGTTTTGTTTTAATGTTCTGCTTAATTCAATACATTTTACACACTCATTTATATATTTTATATCGAGTTTAATCACCTGTACATTGTATATTACTGTTGCACTTTACTGTTGTTACATTTGCACTCTGGTTGGATGCCAAACTTATTTTCATTGTACTGTACTTGTGTTGCACAATGAGAATACATTTTAATCGAATCGAATCTAATGTCAATAGTTTATGATCATTTACAACCATCATCACTTCTCATATCAAGATGTGCCAGTTTTTGTGTCAGTAATCTCCAAATTTGTATCCATCTTTAGCCTTCAATCATGTCCTAATCCAACAAGCGATCACCTATTCTTTCCCCCAAAAATACAGTTTCCATGTTTTTGTAATCAGATGAATGTAATGCTGTAAACCATCACACACCCTATAAGCCTGGTGAAGTGTCACAGGCAGACCTCTCATCCTCACTGCCACAACATATAGTTGTGTACAGTTAAGTATTAATCACATAGTTTGATTATTGGATATTGGATATTGGAGCTTGTCTTGTGTCTATACTAGTCCAAGTCTCTAGTCCTTTGTCATGTTTACTTGTAATGTTATATGTTATGATGTAAGTATTATTTGTGTGTGTGTAGCCTACTAGTCCTTTTTATGTGTACTTATAATGTAATATGTTATGATGTAAGTATTATGTCTGTGTGCGTGTACTAGTCCTTTTTCATGTGTACTTATAATGTAATATGTTATGATATAAGTATTATGTCTGTGTGTGTACTAGTCCTTTGTCATGTTTACTTGTAATGTTATATGTTATAATGTAAGTATTATGTCTGTGTGTGTACTAGTCCTTTTTCATGTTTACTTGTAATTAGGGATGCTCGATAATTGTCTTTTTTACCGATACCGATATACCGATATTGTCCAACTCTTAATTTCCGATACTGTTATGGTTTGTAAACAACCCCAACAGCACGGCACAGACAGGTAGTTCAGAGTTAGCCAAAAACCAGGGCGTATTTATTTCCAAAACAGAGAAGAGCAAAAACAACAAAAAGCATAAGGGGAGAATGTCCTTGGGCAGAGTAGGCTCTGCGGCTCTGCAGCTCGGCTCAGAGCAGAGACGGCACTGTGGCGTTGCGCCTCTGTGGCTCTGCAGCTACTTGGACATCCACTCGGGGAGGAACAGATCCACTCGGGGAGGAACAGAGAGAGAGACAATGTCAACAAACGAGCGTATGGAATACGAGGCAGTCCAGTATTATTAGCTGAGTCCAGTACTAACACAAGCGACACATCTTCAGTGTTTACCAAAACACACAAAAACAGAAAGGTCCCGAGTCCAGGAAAATGCGAGGAAAAAACAGAGCATCCAAAAAAGTATGTTACCAAAAACTCACCAAGGCGCAATTGCGCAAAACGATCTACGAGGCACAGATCCACGGATGGCAGAGAGGAGCAAGAGCGGCGACTTCCAAAGACATTCTGGAGAAACGACGGAGAAACACACAGGAGGAACAAGCAGCAGGTAGTGGTAAGCAAAACGACCCGACACAGAACGTACAGAACCCCAGAGTATATAAGGGCTCCACCGAGCTGATTTGAAACTCACTTCAGGTGCGTGAGGGCAATTGGTACCTGGAAGCGTGCGGTATTGGACCAATCCTCACAGATACCGATATCAACCGATATCAACCGATACCGATATATGCATACTTTTGACAATAAATAAAATCAGAATTTGTTCTTACTTGCTTGCCTGGGTAAATAAAGGTTATAGAATTGTAAAAAAAGAAAAACAAATTTAAATAATTTTTTTTTAACCGATACCGATATTTTCCGATATCACATTTTAATGCCGATATCGGCCGATAATATCGGACATCCCTACTTGTAATGTTATATGTTATGATGTAAGTATTATTTGTGTGTGTGTGTACTAGTCCTTTTTCATGTGTACTTATAATTAGGGATGGGTATCGTTAGGATTTTATCGATACTACTACTCTTATCGATACTGCTTAACGGTTCGGTACTTTATCGATACTCTTATCGGTTCTTTTAGATTATTATTTAAATATATTTAAATTTAAAAAAAAATTATAAATTATTATTTGAACGGCTTAAGGCTATATCTGTACTTGATATTTGTTTGTTGTGTTGCATATTTGAAATAAACGTCAATCAAATCAAACCCCCGGCCCCCTCTTAAAAAACAAAAACCTGTTTAACCTGGCCATCTATAAAACATCATGCTAAAACTGTGAAACAAATGTCCTACTCCCCTAAAGAAAGAAATACATAGCAAACATGACTCAGTTATGCAATAGTGCTGCTGCTTTTTATTTTGTTAAAATCTTTTAGTTAATAAGACTACAAAATGACTACAACGATTTCACGACGTTTTCCTGTCCACGCCGGAAGTGCATCGGATACCTACCTTAACGTTACATTTTCAACAACGGAACAGATTGTTGCTAATTAAACACTTCATGGAAACGGAGTAACGTTAACGCTATGTCGAGTTCATACGTGTAGTGTAGTATGAACTCGGCGAGTCGGCATAACGTTAACGTTAGTCAGTTTCAGTGTTGCTGGATGGTATACTCTATTAGCTCCGTAGCTAACGTAGCTAGCCACGTTAACGTTAAATGTTCAACAACAGAACAGATTGCTGCTAATTAAACACTTCATGGAAACGGATTAACGTTATCGCTATGTCGAGTTCATAAGTGTAGTGTAGTATGAACTCGGCATAACGTTAACGTTAGAGTGTACCATCCAGCAACACTGAAACTGACTACTAGCTCCGTAGCTAACGTAGCTAGCCACGGACAGGCACCTCCAGTCCCTACCCGTGTATGTGTGAGTGGCTCGCGACAAGTGTGTGTAATGGCTTGCTGCGGCTCGCTTCTCGTGCAGAGACAGAGAGAGGATCGTTCGCAACTTTTAAATAATAATAATAATAATAATAATAATTTCTCTAGAGTATCGATAGCAGTACAGAGGATGTCGGAGCTTATAAATACTCCGGTATTTTCTAATATAGTACCGGTTCCCGTTCAAAACCGGGGTCCGGGGGGCATCCCTACTTATAATGTAATATGTTATGATTAGGGATGTCCGATATTATCGGCCTACCGATATTATCTCTAACAGACTGAGGTCCAAACGACACAGAACCACATTGCCCAGCACATTGTTGGCCAATGTGCAATCGATAGGGAATAAACTGGACGACATCAGAGCACGGATCCAATTCCAGAGGGACATTTGGGATTGTAACGTCCTCTGTTTCACAGAAACTTGGCTGAGTCCAGATGTCCCGAATCACGCAATAGAACCGGCAGACCACTTCTTCGTCCTCCGCAAGGACCGGACGGCAGAAGAGTCACTAAAGAAGAAAGGAGGCGGCATTGCCTTCATGATAAACAAGGAGTGGTGCGATGTAGGCAACGCAAAGGAACTGTCTAACCACTGCTCCCCAGACCTGGAGTTTATCATGATAAAATGTCGACCCTTCTTCCTCCCAAGAGAGTTAACGTCCATCATCCTCATCGGAGTGTACATTCCACCACACGCGAACACTGGGGTCGCACTTTCAAAACTTCACAACGAGGTAAACAAACTGCTAATGTTGACGCTGCCATTTTGGTTCTGGGTGATTTCAACAGCGCGCGTCTTAAAAAGGTGTTGCCGAATTTCTATCAGCATGTGACCTGTCCCACCAGAGGCGAGAACATATTAGACCATGTATACTCGCAATTTAAGAATGGGTACAGGTCACAGGCTCTTAGTCCATTCGGTAAAAGCGATCACGCCGCCATCTTTCTTTTGCCAAAGTACAAACAAAGTCTCAAGCGAACGCCGGTGGTCTCGCGAGAGGTTAAGCGTTGGGCCGTGACGTCAGAGGAGTCACTCCAAGCTGCACTTGACTGCACATACTGGAGTGTATTCCGTGATAACACAGCCAATATTAACGAATACACCGAAACGGTAATTGACTATGTCTGTACTCTGGTAGAAGAAACAATCCCCTCCACCAAAATTAAAATCTACCCAAATCAAAAGCCCTGGGTAGACAAATCCGTCCGTGAGGCTCTGAAAGTGCGCACATCAGCATACAACACCGGGCTGGTGACAGGCAACATGGAAGAACACAAGATGGCAAGATACAACGTCAGGAGAGCAGTAATAGAGGCAAAAGGGCGTTACAGGGATAAAGTTGAACTTCAGTTTGAACAGGCTGACTCTAGAGGCATGTGGCAGGGCCTCAGAACAATGACAGACTACAAAGGCACCCCCCTCAAACTGAACAGTGACATCTCCTTAGCAAATGATCTCAATTCCTTCTATGCGAGGTTTGAGGCTGTGAATAACAACACCAGCCTACAAACCACGGCAATGGGGGGGGGGGGTCTGCTGATGGAAACTCAGTGTTCAGGGTAACAGAGCATGAGGTGAGACGGATCTTTAAAAAAGTGAATATCAGGAAGGCAGCAGGACCGGACGGCATCCCCGGCCGTGTCCTAAAAGTCTGTGCCGACCAACTGGCCCCGGTATTCACTGACATCTTCAACCTGTCCTTGGAACAGGCTTTCATCCCCACCTGTCTGAAGAAGTCCACCATCATCCCTGTACCCAAAAAATCTACGCCCGCTTGCCTCAACGACTACCGCCCTGTAGCCCTCACCTCCATAGCCATGAAGTGCTTTGAGAAGCTAGTGAAGGGCTACATCTGTTCCTCCCTCCCCATCAACCTGGACCCTCTGCAATTTGCATATCGCCCCAACAGGTCCACGGAGGACGCCATAGCCCATGTGCTGCACACAGCAGCATCACACCTGGACAAGAGGCAGGGGAACTATGTGAGAATGCTGTTCATCGACTACAGCTCAGCATTCAATACCATAGTCCCCTCCAAACTCATAGCCAAGCTCAGGGACCTGGGCTTGAACTATGACCTCTGCCAGTGGGTCTTGGACTTCCTGACGGGCAGACCCCAGGTGGTAAGAGCCGGCAACTGCACCTCCTCATCCATCACGCTCAACATAGGGGCCCCCCAGGGCTGTGTTCTGAGCCCCCTCCTCTACTCCCTGTACACACATGACTGCGTAGCACAGCGGAACAACAACACCATCATCAAATTTGCTGATGACACAGTAGTGGTGGGCCTGATCTCTGCCAACGACGAAAGGGCCTACCTGGAAGAGGTAGAGAACCTGTCACAGTGGTGTCAGGAGAACTGCCTCTCCCTGAACGTCAGCAAAACAAAAGAGATGATTGTGGACTTCAGGAGGTCGGGGGTCAAGGACTACAGCCCCCTCAGCATCGACGGGGCACCGGTTGAGAGAGTGAACAGTTTCAAGTACCTCGGAGCCCACATATCCGAGGACTTGACATGGACCACACACATTGACAGTGTTGTGAAGAAGGCACGACAACGCCTCTACTTCCTCAGGCGCCTAAGGAAGTTCCAAGTCAGTCAGAAGATCCTTAGGAACTTCTACTCATGTACAATAGAGAGCATCCTGACCGGCAACATCACCTCCTGGTTTGGGAATAGCACTGCACAAGACCGTAGCAGACTACAAAGAGTGACACGTTCAGCCGAACGCACAATTGGAGGGGGGCTTCCCACCCTCCAGAACATTTACAACAAGCGGTGCAAGGGGAAGGCTAAGAGAATTATTAAGGACTCGAGCCACCCGAACAACTGCCTCTTTGAACTGCTGCGGTCAGGCAAGCGATACCGGAGTCTTAAGGCGAGCACAGAAAGACTCAGAAGAAGCTTCTATCCCCAGGCCATCAGGCTGCTAAACGAACAATAAACACTATGCAACAACCATCAAATGCACACAGCACACACACCCACACGCACACACTCACTCAAACAAACAACACACTGCAGCACCCACTCTCCACACTTTAGATCACACAAACACACTTTACACTTTATATTTATTGATAAAGGATTTGCACTACAACTCGTACACCTACTGTGAATTGTACCTAAATTGCACCTCGTCCCATTTCTGCCTTGCACTATATAGTATTGTATATTAGTACACTGCACAGTATTGTATATTGTACGGTAACTACGTCTATTCTGCATCGAACATTGTACATATGTCTAAACTGAACACTGTGACCTAATTTTTTTTTTTAACTTCTAATTTTACTATGTTATTTTATTTCATACTTATCTTGTCTTGCACAGTCTCTGGAGCGTAACAGTAAGAAGCATTTTGTATAAAAGTATTCTGTACTTCTGTATGACAAATATTAATTAAAGAAACGATATCGGCATTAAAATGTGATATCGGAAAATATCAGTATCGGTTTTCAAAAAAATAAAAGATTGTATTTCTTTTTTTATTATTTCTATAACCTTTATTTACCCAGGCAAGCAAGTAATAACAAATTCTGATTTTATTTATTGTCAAAAGTATGCATAATGTTGTGTTAATTCCACAACAAGAGATATGTAATGTTAATTACCTGAAATTATTCCATTTTTCGGGGGAGGGAAACCCTGCATATATCGGTATCGGTTGATATCGGTTGATATCGGTATCGGAAATTAAGAGTTGGACAATATCGGTATATCGGTATCGGTAAAAAAGCCAATATCGAGCATCCCTAGTTATGATGTAAGTATGTGTCTGTGTGTGTACTAGTCATTTGTCATGTTTACTTATAATGTAATGTTATGATGTAAGTATTATGTCTGTGTGTGTGTACTAGTCCTTTGTCATGTTTACTTCTAATGTTGTATCTTATGGTGTAAGTATTATGTCTGTGTGTGTGTACTAGTCCTTTGTCCTGTTTACTTTTACTGTCATGTTATGAGCAAAGCTTATCTGGTCCTGCCCCTTCCTTACAATATCATATTAATATGTAATAAATGATCTATCAATATAAAAAATAATATACCTATCCACTACAGCGAAATATAAATAAATAATTACAAAAATACCAGTTCACGTTATTTTCAAGCTCCTCTAACTTATACTTGTCCAATAATTCATGCTTATATCTGCATTAAACATTTCAATACTTGTTTTTATTGCTACATCAAGGCTGTTCCACATGAACAGAACCGAAGATAGACGTAAACATGGAGGAGAGGTTGATGTAAAAGTTGCATGAATTCTGGATGAAAGTAGCCCAAATTAAAATTGAAAAGATCAGTTTATTGTGATTTTTTTTATTTGTCACAGATGTCGGGAAAGAATCAGATGTCACATACAGTATGAGCAAAGAAATCAGATTTGGGCCACTTTTGCCTGCAGTGTGAACATAGCCTTAGTCATGAGCAAGGTTTATATTAGAAAATATAATGTATTAAAGATTAGACTAATTAATTTGTAATCAGGAACTAAATCTATTTGCTTTCAGTCACTTTTGGGTTATTGTCCCACAAAACAAATTCCTTGATTGTTTTGAGTGTTTTTTTGTTTTTTGTTTTGTTTTAATGTTCTGCTTAATTCAATACATTTTACACACTCATTTATATATTTTATATCGAGTTTAATCACCTGTACATTGTATATTACTGTTGCACTTTACTGTTGTTACATTTGCACTCTGGTTGGATGCCAAACTTATTTTCATTGTACTGTACTTGTGTTGCACGATGAGAATACATTTTAATCGAATCGAATCTAATGTCAATAGTTTATGATCATTTACAACCATCATCACTTCTCATATCAAGATGTGCCAGTTTTTGTGTCAGTAATCTCCAAATTTGTATCCATCTTTAGCCTTCAATCATGTCCTAATCCAACAAGCGATCGCCTATTCTTTCCCCCAAAAATACAGTTTCCATGTTTTTGTAATCAGATGAATGTAATGCTGTAAACCATCACACACCCTATAAGCCTGGTGAAGTGTCACAGGCAGACCTCTCATCCTCACTGCCACAACATATAGTTGTGTACAGTTAAGTATTAATCACATAGTTTGATTATTGGATATTGGATATTGGAGCTTGTCTTGTGTCTATACTAGTCCAAGTCTCTAGTCCTTTGTCATGTTTACTTGTAATGTTATATGTTATGATGTAAGTATTATTTGTGTGTGTGTAGCCTACTAGTCCTTTTTATGTGTACTTATAATGTAATATGTTATGATGTAAGTATTATGTCTGTGTGTGTGTACTAGTCCTTTTTCATGTGTACTTATAATGTAATATGTTATGATATAAGTATTATGTCTGTGTGTGTACTAGTCCTTTGTCATGTTTACTTGTAATGTTATATGTTATAATGTAAGTATTATGTCTGTGTGTGTACTAGTCCCTTTTCATGTTTACTTGTAATTAGGGATGCTCAATAATTGTCTTTTTTACCGATACCGATATACCGATATTGTCCAACTCTTAATTTCCGATACTGTTATGGTTTGTAAACAACCCCAACAGCACGGCACAGACAGGTAGTTCAGAGTTAGCCAAAAACCAGGGCGTATTTATTTCCAAAACAGAGAAGAGCAAAAACAACAAAAAGCATAAGGGGAGAATGTCCTTGGGCAGAGTAGGCTCTGCGGCTCTGCAGCTCGGCTCAGAGCAGAGACGGCACTGTGGCGTTGCGCCTCTGTGGCTCTGCAGCTACTTGGACATCCACTCGGGGAGGAACAGATCCACTCAGGGAGGAACAGAGAGAGAGACAATGTCAACAAACGAGCGTATGGAATACGAGGCAGTCCAGTATTATTAGCTGAGTCCAGTACTAACACAAGCGACACATCTTCAGTGTTTACCAAAACACACAAAAACAGAAAGGTCCCGAGTCCAGGAAAATGCCTGGAAAAAACAGAGCATCCAAAAAAGTATGTTACCAAAAACTCACCAAGGCGCAATTGCGCAAAACGATCTACGAGGCACAGATCCACGGATGGCAGAGAGGAGCAAGAGCGGCGACTTCCAAAGACATTCGGGAGAAACGACGGAGAAACACACGGGAGGAACAAGCAGCAGGTAGTGGTAAGCAAAACGACCCGACACAGAACGTACAGAACCCCAGAGTATATAAGGGCTCCACCGAGCTGATTTGAAACTCACTTCAGGTGCGTGAGGGCAATTGGTACCTGGAAGCGTGCGGTATTGGACCAATCCTCACAGATACCGATATCAACCGATATCAACCGATACCGATATATGCATACTTTTGACAATAAATAAAATCAGAATTTGTTCTTACTTGCTTGCCTGGGTAAATAAAGGTTATAGAATTGTAAAAAAAGAAAAAAAATTTAAATAATTTTTTTTTAACCGATACCGATATTTTCCGATATCACATTTTAATGCCGATATCGGCCGATAATATCGGACATCCCTACTTGTAATGTTATATGTTATGATGTAAGTATTATTTGTGTGTGTGTGTACTAGTCCTTTTTCATGTGTACTTATAATGTAATATGTTATGATTAGGGATGTCCGATATTATCGGCCTACCGATATTATCGGCCGATATCGGCATTAAAATGTGATATCGGAAAATATCAGTATCGGTTTTCAAAAAAATAAAAGATTGTATTTCTTTTTTTATTATTTCTATAACCTTTATTTACCCAGGCAAGCAAGTACTAACAAATTCTGATTTTATTTATTGTCAAAAGTATGCATAATGTTGTGTTAATTCCACAACAAGAGATATGTAATGTTAATTACCTGAAATTATTCCATTTTTCGGGGGAGGGAAACCCTGCATATATCTGTATCGGTTGATATCGGTTGATATCGGTATCGGAAATTAAGAGTTGGACAATATCGGTATATCGGTATCGGTAAAAAAGCCAATATCGAGCATCCCTAGTTATGATGTAAGTATGTGTCTGTGTGTGTACTAGTCATTTGTCATGTTTACTTATAATGTAATGTTATGATGTAAGTATTATGTCTGTGTGTGTGTACTAGTCCTTTGTCATGTTTACTTCTAATGTTGTATCTTATGGTGTAAGTATTATGTCTGTGTGTGTGTACTAGTCCTTTGTCCTGTTTACTTTTACTGTCATGTTATGAGCAAAGCTTATCTGGTCCTGCCCCTTCCTTACAATATCATATTAATATGTAATAAATGATCTATCAATATAAAAAATAATATACCTATCCACTACAGCGAAATATAAATAAATAATTACAAAAATACCAGTTCACGTTATTTTCAAGCTCCTCTAACTTATACTTGTCCAATAATTCATGCTTATATCTGCATTAAACATTTCAATACTTGTTTTTATTGCTACATCAAGGCCGTTCCACATGAACATAACCGAAGATAGACGTAAACATGGAGGAGAGGTTGATGTAAAAGTTGCATGAATTCTGGATGAAAGTAGCCCAAATTAAAATTGAAAAGATCAGTTTATTGTGATTTTTTTTATTTGTCACAGATGTCGGGAAAGAATCAGATGTCACATACAGTATGAGCAAAGAAATCAGATTTGGGCCACTTTTGCCTGCAGTGTGAACATAGCCTTAGTCATGAGCAAGGTTTATATTAGAAAATATAATGTATTAAAGATTAGACTAATTAATTTGTAATCAGGAACTAAATCTATTTGCTTTCAGTCACTTTTGGGTTATTGTCCCACAAAACAAATTCCTTGATTGTTTTGAGTGTTTTTTTGTTTTTTGTTTTGTTTTAATGTTCTGCTTAATTCAATACATTTTACACACTCATTTATATATTTTATATCGAGTTTAATCACCTGTACATTGTATATTACTGTTGCACTTTACTGTTGTTACATTTGCACTCTGGTTGGATGCCAAACTTATTTTCATTGTACTGTACTTGTGTTGCACGATGAGAATACATTTTAATCGAATCGAATCTAATGTCAATAGTTTATGATCATTTACAACCATCATCACTTCTCATATCAAGATGTGCCAGTTTTTGTGTCAGTAATCTCCAAATTTGTATCCATCTTTAGCCTTCAATCATGTCCTAATCAAACAAGCGATCGCCTATTCTTTCCCCCAAAAATACAGTTTCCATGTTTTTGTAATCAGATGAATGTAATGCTGTAAACCATCACACACCCTATAAGCCTGGTGAAGTGTCACAGGCAGACCTCTCATCCTCACTGCCACAACATATAGTTGTGTACAGTTAAGTATTAATCACATAGTTTGATTATTGGATATTGGATATTGGAGCTTGTCTTGTGTCTATACTAGTCCAAGTCTCTAGTCCTTTGTCATGTTTACTTGTAATGTTATATGTTATGATGTAAGTATTATTTGTGTGTGTGTAGCCTACTAGTCCTTTTTATGTGTACTTATAATGTAATATGTTATGATGTAAGTATTATGTCTGTGTGTGTGTACTAGTCCTTTTTCATGTGTACTTATAATGTAATATGTTATGATATAAGTATTATGTCTGTGTGTGTACTAGTCCTTTGTCATGTTTACTTGTAATGTTATATGTTATAATGTAAGTATTATGTCTGTGTGTGTACTAGTCCCTTTTCATGTTTACTTGTAATTAGGGATGCTCAATAATTGTCTTTTTTACCGATACCGATATACCGATATTGTCCAACTCTTAATTTCCGATACTGTTATGGTTTGTAAACAACCCCAACAGCACGGCACAGACAGGTAGTTCAGAGTTAGCCAAAAACCAGGGCGTATTTATTTCCAAAACAGAAAAGAGCAAAAACAACAAAAAGCATAAGGGGAGAATGTCCTTGGGCAGAGTAGGCTCTGCGGCTCTGCAGCTCGGCTCAGAGCAGAGACGGCACTGTGGCGTTGCGCCTCTGTGGCTCTGCAGCTACTTGGACATCCACTCGGGGAGGAACAGATCCACTCAGGGAGGAACAGAGAGAGAGACAATGTCAACAAACGAGCGTATGGAATACGAGGCAGTCCAGTATTATTAGCTGAGTCCAGTACTAACACAAGCGACACATCTTCAGTGTTTACCAAAACACACAAAAACAGAAAGGTCCCGAGTCCAGGAAAATGCGAGGAAAAAACAGAGCATCCAAAAAAGTATGTTACCAAAAACTCACCAAGGCGCAATTGCGCAAAACGATCTACGAGGCACAGATCCACGGATGGCAGAGAGGAGCAAGAGCGGCGACTTCCAAAGACATTCTGGAGAAACGACGGAGAAACACACGGGAGGAACAAGCAGCAGGTAGTGGTAAGCAAAACGACCCGACACAGAACGTACAGAACCCCAGAGTATATAAGGGCTCCACCGAGCTGATTTGAAACTCACTTCAGGTGCGTGAGGGCAATTGGTACCTGGAAGCGTGCGGTATTGGACCAATCCTCACAGATACCGATATCAACCGATATCAACCGATATCAACCGATACCGATATATGCATACTTTTGACAATAAATAAAATCAGAATTTGTTCTTACTTGCTTGCCTGGGTAAATAAAGGTTATAGAATTGTAAAAAAAGAAAAAAAATGTAAATAATTTTTTTTTAACCGATACCGATATTTTCCGATATCACATTTTAATGCCGATATCGGCCGATAATATCGGACATCCCTACTTGTAATGTTATATGTTATGATGTAAGTATTATTTGTGTGTGTGTGTACTAGTCCTTTTTCATGTGTACTTATAATGTAATATGTTATGATTAGGGATGTCCGATATTATCGGCCTACCGATATTATCGGCCGATATCGGCATTAAAATGTGATATCGGAAAATATCAGTATCGGTTTTCAAAAAAATAAAAGATTGTATTTCTTTTTTTATTATTTCTATAACCTTTATTTACCCAGGCAAGCAAGTACTAACAAATTCTGATTTTATTTATTGTCAAAAGTATGCATAATGTTGTGTTAATTCCACAACAAGAGATATGTAATGTTAATTACCTGAAATTATTCCATTTTTCGGGGGAGGGAAACCCTGCATATATCTGTATCGGTTGATATCGGTTGATATCGGTATCGGAAATTAAGAGTTGGACAATATCGGTATATCGGTATCGGTAAAAAAGCCAATATCGAGCATCCCTAGTTATGATGTAAGTATGTGTCTGTGTGTGTACTAGTCATTTGTCATGTTTACTTATAATGTAATGTTATGATGTAAGTATTATGTCTGTGTGTGTGTACTAGTCCTTTGTCATGTTTACTTCTAATGTTGTATCTTATGGTGTAAGTATTATGTCTGTGTGTGAGTACTAGTCCTTTGTCCTGTTTACTTTTACTGTCATGTTATGAGTATTACGTTGCACAATCAACTGTATGCGTTTTATGGACCTGCTGTAGCTAATTGTGGGTCCTAATCAACTAAACTAAACCACTCGCCCCTTAGCCGTCAGCGGGGTTGGGGGATTGGGATTACTTCCGCAACGTAATCCATTACAGATTACTAATCACCCGCTTCAAATTGTTACTCCGTCACTCCCAGACGCTGGGGGTATGTAACGAGCAGGCCTCTCCCCTCCTCACCAATCACAGACTTTTCCCGCAGTCATCAGCGTTGTAATGAGTCGCCACGACGACCCAGGGAGGTTTATTTTTAGAGATCGTGGAGATTGATGAGATGCTCATATCGTCCTTAACCACCAACTAATTGACTAATTAGGATCCAAACGCAGCCTTGCTCTGGATAATGCGGCGTGGCTGTGTGGCGCTGGGTTCCAAATGCAGCCTTGCTCTGGATAATGCGGCGTGGCTGTGTGGCGCTGGGTCCAAACGCAGCCTTACTCTGGATAATGCGGCGTGGCTGTGTGGCATTGGGTCCAAACACAGCCTTGCTCTGGATAATGCGGTGTGGCGCTGGGTCCAAACGCAGCCTTGCTCTGGATAATGCGGCGTGGCTGTGTGGCGCTGGGTCCAAACGCAGCCTTGCTCTGGATAATGCGGTGTGGCACTGGGTCCAAACGCAGCCTTGCTCTGGATAATGCGGTGTGGCACTGGGTCCAAACGCAGCCTTGCTCTGGATAATGCGGTGTGGCGGTGTGGCGTTGGGGTCCAAACGCAGCCTTGCTCTGGATAATGCGGTGTGGCGGTGTGGTGTTGGGGTCCAAATGCAGCCTTGCTCTGGATAATGCGGTGTGGCGCTGGGGTCCAAACGCAGCCTTGCTCTGGATAATGCGGTGTGACTGTGTGACGCTGGGGTCCAAACGCAGCCTTGCTCTGGATAATGCAGTGTGGCTGTGTGGCGCTGGGTCCAAATACAGCCTTGCTCTGGATAATGCGGTGTGACTGTGTGGCGGTGTGGCTGTGTGACGCTGGGTCCAAACGCAGCCTTGCTCTGGATAATGCAGCGTGGCTGTGTGGCGCTGGGTCCAAATGCAGCCTTGCTCTGGATAATGCAGTGTGGCTGTGTGGCGCTGGGTCCAAATGCAGCCTTGCTCTGGATAATGCAGCGTGGCTGTGTGGCGCTGGGTCCAAATGCAGCCTTGTTCTGGATAATGCGGTGTGGCTGTGTGGCGCTGGGGTCCAAACGCAGCCTTGCTCTGGATAATGCGGTGTGACTGTGTGGCGCTGGGGTCAAAATGCAGCCTTGCTCTGGATAATGCGGTGTGGCTGTGTGGCGCTGGGTCCAAATGGAGCCTTGCTCTGGATAATGTGGTGTGACTGTGTGGCGGTGTGGCTGTGTGGCGCTGGGTCCAAATGCAGCCTTGCTCTGGATAATGCGGTGTGACTGTGTGGCGCTGGGTCCAAATGCAGCCTTGCTCTGGATAATGAGGTGTGACTGTGTGGCGCTGGGTCCAAACACAGCCTTGCTCTGGATAATGCGGTGTGGTGCTGGGGCCAAACGCAGCCTTGCTCTGGATAATGCGGTGTGGCTGTGTGACGCTGGGTCCAAATGCAGCCTTGCTCTGGATAATGCGGTGTGGCTGTGTGGCACTGGGTCCAAACGCAGCCTTGCTCTGGATAATACGGTGTGGCGGTGTGGCATTGGGGTTCAAATGCAGCCTTGCTCTGGATAATGCGGTGTGGCGCTGGGGTCCAAACGCAGCCTTGCTCTGGATAATGCGGTGTGGCTGTGTGGCGCTGGGGTCCAAACGCAGCCTTGCTCTGGATAATGCGGTGTGGCTGTGTGGCGCTGGGTCCAAATGCAGCCTTGCTCTGGATAATGCGGCGTGGCTGTGTGGCGCTGGGTCCAAATGCAGCCTTGCTCTGGATAATTCGGCGTGGCTGTGTGGCGCTGGGTCCAAATGCAACCTTGCTCTGGATAATGCGGTGTGGCACTGGGTCCAAACGCAGCCTTGCTCTGGATAATGCGGTGTGGCACTGAGTCCAAACTCAGCCTTGCTCTGGATAATGCGGTGTGGCGGTGTGGCGTTGGGGTCCAAACGCAGCCTTGCTCTGGATAATGCGGTGTGGCGGTGTGGCCCAAACGCAGCCTTGCTCTGGATAATGCGGTGTGGCGCTGGGGTCCAAACGCAGCCTTGCTCTGGATAATGCGGTGTGGCTGTGTGGCGCTGGGGTCCAAACGCAGCCTTGCTCTGGATAATGCGGTGTGGCTGTGTGGCGCTGGGTCCAAATGCAGCCTTGCTCTGGATAATGCGGTGTGACTGTGTGGCGGTGTGGCTGTGTGGCGCTGGGTCCAAATGCAGCCTTGCTCTGGATAATGCGGCGTGGCTGTGTGGCGCTGGGTCCAAATGCAGCCTTGCTCTGGATAATGCGGTGTGGCACTGGGTCCAAACGCAGCCTTGCTCTGGATAAATCGGCGTGGCTGTGTGGCGCTGGGTCCAAACGCAGCCTTGCTCTGGATAATGCGGTGTGGCACTGGGTCCAAACGCAGCCTTGCTCTGGATAATGCGGTGTGGCGCTGGGGTCCAAACGCAGCCTTGCTCTGGATAATGCGGTGTGGCTGTGTGGCGCTGGGTCCAAATGCATCCTTGCTCTGGATAATGCGGTGTGACTGTGTGGCGGTGTGGCTGTGTGGCGCTGGGTCCAAATGCAGCCTTGCTCTGGATAATGCGGTGTGACTGTGTGGCGGTGTGGCTGTGTGGCGCTGGGTCCAAATGCAGCCTTGCTCTGGATAATGCGGTGTGGCTGTGTGGCGCTGGGGTCCAAACGCAGCCTTGCTCTGGATAATGCGGTGTGACTGTGTGGCGCTGGGGTCCAAACACAGCCTTGCTCTGGATAATGCTGTGTGGCTGTGTGGCGCTGGGTCCAAATGCAGCCTTGCTCTGGATAATGCGGTGTGACTGTGTGGCGCTGGGGTCCAAACGCAGCCTTGCTCTGGATAATGCGGTGTGGCTGTGTGGCGCTGGGTCCAAACGCAGCCTTGCTCTGGATAATGCGGTGTGGCACTGGTCCAAACTCAGCCTTGCTCTGGATAATGCGGTGTGGCGGTGTGGCGCTGGGGTCCAAACGCAGCCTTGCTCTGGATAATGCGGTGTGGCTGTGTGGCGCTGGGTCCAAATGCATCCTTGCTCTGGATAATGCGGTGTGACTGTGTGGCGGTGTGGCTGTGTGGCGCTGGGTCCAAATGCAGCTTTGCTCTGGATAATGCGGTGTGACTGTGTGGCGGTGTGGCTGTGTGGCGCTGGGTCCAAATGCAGCCTTGCTCTGGATAATGCGGTGTGGCTGTGTGGCGCTGGGGTCCAAACGCAGCCTTGCTCTGGATAATGCGGTGTGACTGTGTGGCGCTGGGGTCCAAACACAGCCTTGCTCTGGATAATGCGGTGTGGCTGTGTGGCGCTGGGTCCAAATGCAGCCTTGCTCTGGATAATGCGGTGTGACTCTGTGGCGCTGGGGTCCAAACGCAGCCTTGCTCTGGATAATGCGGTGTGGCTGTGTGGCGCTGGGTCCAAATGCAGCCTTGCTCTGGATAATGCGGTGTGGCACTGGGTCCAAACTCAGCCTTGCACTGGATAATGCGGTGTGGCGGTGTGGCGTTGGGGTCCAAACGCAGCCTTGCTCTGGATAATGCGTTGTGGCGGTGTGGCATTGGGGTCCAAACGCAGCCTTGCTCTGGATAATGCGGTGTGGCGCTGGGGTTCAAACGCAGCCTTGCTCTGGATAATGCGGTGTGGCTGTGTGGCGCTTGGGGTCCAAACGCAGCCTTGCTCTGGATAATGCATTGTGGCTGTGCGGC
Source organism: Notolepis coatsorum (assembly GCF_963971535.1). Lineage (NCBI taxonomy): Eukaryota > Metazoa > Chordata > Actinopteri > Aulopiformes > Paralepididae > Notolepis > Notolepis coatsorum. The sequence goes on along the minus strand of NW_028170709.1, from coordinate 556,594 downwards.
GCTGGGTCCAAATGCAGCCTTGCTCTGGATAATGCGGTGTGACTGTGTGGCGCTGGGGTCCAAACGCAGCCTTGCTCTGGATAATGCGGTGTGGCTGTGTGGCGCTGGGTCCAAACGCAGCCTTGCTCTGGATAATGCGGTGTGGCACTGGTCCAAACTCAGCCTTGCTCTGGATAATGCGGTGTGGCGGTGTGGCGCTGGGGTCCAAACGCAGCCTTGCTCTGGATAATGCGGTGTGGCTGTGTGGCGCTGGGTCCAAATGCATCCTTGCTCTGGATAATGCGGTGTGACTGTGTGGCGGTGTGGCTGTGTGGCGCTGGGTCCAAATGCAGCTTTGCTCTGGATAATGCGGTGTGACTGTGTGGCGGTGTGGCTGTGTGGCGCTGGGTCCAAATGCAGCCTTGCTCTGGATAATGCGGTGTGGCTGTGTGGCGCTGGGGTCCAAACGCAGCCTTGCTCTGGATAATGCGGTGTGACTGTGTGGCGCTGGGGTCCAAACACAGCCTTGCTCTGGATAATGCGGTGTGGCTGTGTGGCGCTGGGTCCAAATGCAGCCTTGCTCTGGATAATGCGGTGTGACTCTGTGGCGCTGGGGTCCAAACGCAGCCTTGCTCTGGATAATGCGGTGTGGCTGTGTGGCGCTGGGTCCAAATGCAGCCTTGCTCTGGATAATGCGGTGTGGCACTGGGTCCAAACTCAGCCTTGCACTGGATAATGCGGTGTGGCGGTGTGGCGTTGGGGTCCAAACGCAGCCTTGCTCTGGATAATGCGTTGTGGCGGTGTGGCATTGGGGTCCAAACGCAGCCTTGCTCTGGATAATGCGGTGTGGCGCTGGGGTTCAAACGCAGCCTTGCTCTGGATAATGCGGTGTGGCTGTGTGGCGCTTGGGGTCCAAACGCAGCCTTGCTCTGGATAATGCATTGTGGCTGTGCGGCGCTGGGTCCAAATGCAGCCTTGCTCTGGATAATGCGGTGTGACTGTGTGGCGGTGTGGCTGTGTGGCGCTGGGTCCAAATGCAGCCTTGCTCTGGATAATGTGCCGTGGCTGTGTGGCGCTGGGTCCAAACGCAGCCTTGCTCTGGATAATGCGGTGTGGCGCTGGGTCCAAATGCAGCCTTGCTCTGGATAATGCGGCACGGCTGTGTGGCGCTGGGACCAAACGCAGCCTTGCTCTGGATAATGCGGTGTGGCGCTGGGTCCAAACGCAGCCTTGCTCTGGATAATGCGGCGTGGCTGTGTGGCGCTGGGTCCAAACGCAGCCTTGCTCTGGATAATGCGGTGTGGCACTGGGTCCAAACGCAGCCTTGCTCTGGATAATGCGGTGTGGCACTGGGTCCAAACTCAGCCTTGCTCTGGATAATGCGGTGTGGGGGTGTGGCGTTGGGGTCCAAACGCAGCCTTACTCTGGATAATGCGGTGTGGCGGTGTGGCATTGGGGTCCAAACGCAGCCTTGCTCTGGATAATGCGGTGTGGCGCTGGGGTCCAAACGCAGCCTTGCTCTGGATAATGCGGTGTGGCTGTGTGGCGCTGGGGTCCAAACGCAGCCTTGCTCTGGATAATGCGGTGTGGCTGTGTGGCGCTGGGTCCAAATGCAGCCTTGCTCTGGATAATGCGGTGTGACCGTGTGGCGGTGTGGCTGTGTGGCGCTGGGTCCAAATGCAGCCTTGCTCTGGATAATGCGACGTGGCTGTGTGGCGCTGGGTCCAAACGCAGCCTTGCTCTGGATAATGCGGTGTGGCGCTGGGTCCAAACGCAGCCTTGCTATGGATAATGCGGCGTGGCTGTGTGGCGCTGGGTCCAAACGCAGCCTTGCTCTGGATAATGCGGTGTGGCACTGGGTCCAAATGCAGCCTTGCTCTGGATAATGCGGTGTGGCGCTGGGGTCCAAACGCAGCCTTGCTCTGGATAATGCGGTGTGGCTGTGTGGTGCTGGGGTCCAAACGCAGCCTTGCTCTGGATAATGCGGTGTGGCTGTGTGGCCTCGATCCAAATGCAGCCTTGCTCTGGATAATGCGGTGTGACTGTGTGGCGGTGTGGCTGTGTGGCGCTGGGTCCAAATGCAGCCTTGCTCTGGATAATGCGGCGTGGCTGTGTGGCGCTGGGTCGAAACGCAGCCTTGCTCTGGATAATGCGGCATGGCTGTGTGGCGCTGGGTCCAAACGCAGCCTTGCTCTGGATAATGCGGCGTGGCTGTGTGGCGCTGGGTTCCAAATGCAGCCTTGCTCTGGATAATGCGGCGTGGCTGTGTGGCGCTGGGTCCAAACGCAGCCTTACTCTGGATAATGCGGCGTGGCTGTGTGGCATTGGGTCCAAACACAGCCTTGCTCTGGATAATGCGGTGTGGCGCTGGGTCCAAACGCAGCCTTGCTCTGGATAATGCGGCGTGGCTGTGTGGCGCTGGGTCCAAACGCAGCCTTGCTCTGGATAATGCGGTGTGGCACTGGGTCCAAACGCAGCCTTGCTCTGGATAATGCGGTGTGGCACTGGGTCCAAACGCAGCCTTGCTCTGGATAATGCGGTGTGGCGGTGTGGCGTTGGGGTCCAAACGCAGCCTTGCTCTGGATAATGCGGTGTGGCGGTGTGGTGTTGGGGTCCAAATGCAGCCTTGCTCTGGATAATGCGGTGTGGCGCTGGGGTCCAAACGCAGCCTTGCTCTGGATAATGCGGTGTGACTGTGTGGCGCTGGGGTCCAAACGCAGCCTTGCTCTGGATAATGCAGTGTGGCTGTGTGGCGCTGGGTCCAAATACAGCCTTGCTCTGGATAATGCGGTGTGACTGTGTGGCGGTGTGGCTGTGTGACGCTGGGTCCAAACGCAGCCTTGCTCTGGATAATGCAGCGTGGCTGTGTGGCGCTGGGTCCAAATGCAGCCTTGCTCTGGATAATGCAGTGTGGCTGTGTGGCGCTGGGTCCAAATGCAGCCTTGCTCTGGATAATGCAGCGTGGCTGTGTGGCGCTGGGTCCAAATGCAGCCTTGTTCTGGATAATGCGGTGTGGCTGTGTGGCGCTGGGGTCCAAACGCAGCCTTGCTCTGGATAATGCGGTGTGACTGTGTGGCGCTGGGGTCAAAATGCAGCCTTGCTCTGGATAATGCGGTGTGGCTGTGTGGCGCTGGGTCCAAATGGAGCCTTGCTCTGGATAATGTGGTGTGACTGTGTGGCGGTGTGGCTGTGTGGCGCTGGGTCCAAATGCAGCCTTGCTCTGGATAATGCGGTGTGACTGTGTGGCGCTGGGTCCAAATGCAGCCTTGCTCTGGATAAGTCAAGTCAAGTCAAGTCAAGTCAAGAGTTTTAATTGTCACGGCATACAGGTATACAATGAAATGCGGGTGGTCTTGCCCCGCAACGATGTGCAATACAGTGGTACATATAATAGAATCAAAAGAAGAAACAACATTGTGCAGTAACAGATAGCAGGTAACATGGAGTGACATCTCGGTATCTGTACATAGTTATTTACAGCGCATGTGTGACATGCTAGTTAGCTTTGGTAGTGCAATACACTGTTCTTGTTATTCTAATTTAAAGTGTCCTTTCCTTTGGCCATAAGTGTGCGTGTGTGCGACATGAGTGTGTGCCCGCTCATGTTAAAGTGTTAAGTGGCTGCTCGTGTGTGAGCGTGCACAGTGTGCGTGTCGTGTGTGTGTTCATGTGTGCTTGTGTGTGGACAGTTCAATGTTCTGAGCACTCAATGTACATTGTTCATGGCTCTGATGGCCTGGGGGAAGAAGCTGAGCCTAAGCCGCTCTGTCCTAGTAGCTAGGATTTGCAGGCGTCTGCCTGACCTCAGCAGCTGAAACAGGCTGTTATTGGGGTGGTGAGGGTCTTTCATTATCCTGCAGGCTCTGGATTTGCACCTCTTGTTGTATAGAACCTGCAGGGGGGGTAGTGCAATACCCGTGGTACGCTCGGCTGAGCGCACCACTTTCTGTAGGGCCTTCTTGTCCTGTGCCGTGCTGTTTCCATACCAGGCAGTGATGTTTCCGGTCAGGATGCTCTCTACAGCTCCTGAGTAGAAGGACTGGAGTATCTTCCCCGATACTCTGAACTTCCTTAACTGTCTCAGGTGGTAGAGACGCTGTTTCGCCTTCTTTACTACTGTGCCTATGTGTGTTGACCATGTCAGGTCCTCTGAGATGTGGACCCCCAGGTACTTGAAGCTGCTCACCCTGTCCACGGTAGCCCCGTTTATCATCAGTGGTGTGTGTGTCCCCTGCTGTCCTCTCCTATAATCCACGATCAGTTCCTTGGTTTTGCCAATGTTCAGGAGCAGGCTGTTGTCCTGGCACCAGCGTTCCAGTACCTCCACCTCCTCCCGGTAGGCCTTCTCGTCGTTGTCCGAGATCAGCCCCACCACCACCGTGTCATCTGCGAACTTCACTATGGAGTTGGAGCTGAACTTGGCCACACAGTCGTGTGTGTAGAGTGAGTACAGCAGGGGGCTCAGAACACAGCCCTGGGGGGACCCGATGCTCAGGGTGATGGTGTTGGAGGTCTGACCCCCCACCCTGACCGCCTGGGGTCTTTCGCTCAGAAAGTCCAGTACCCAGGCGCTCAGGGCGGAGCTCAGACCTAGCTCGATCAGCTTGTCCACCAGTCTGGTGGGGACTATGGTGTTGAACGCTGAGCTGTAGTCAATGAACAACAGTCTCACATAGCCCCCCTTCTGACGGTCAAGGTGCGAGAGGGTGCTGTGCAGTACCTGGGAGACCGCGTCGTCGGTGGACCTGTTTGTCCTGTATGCAAATTGCATAGGGTCCATATCACTGGGGAGGGAGGCACAAATGTGGTCCTTGACCAGCCTCTCGAAACATTTCATGACCACAGAGGTGAGTGCCACCGGTCTGTAGTCATTTGGACATGCTGGGGAGGGTTTCTTCGGCACAGGGATGATGGTAGACCTCTTGAAGCAGGCAGGGACCACTGACTCCGCCAGTGATTGATTAAATATGGCGGTGAACACAGGGGCCAGCTGGTTGGCACAGGTCTTGAGTATACGTCCTGTTATGCCATCTGGGCCAGCAGCCTTCCTGGTGTTCACCTGCATAAATGCTCTTCTCACACTGTGTTCCGACAACGAGAGAGCGTCCCCCCCCCCTCGCGGTTGCCCCCCCCCCCTCCACAACAGCCGGCGCGCCAGTGACGTCACTAGCCGGAGAGCCAGCAGCGCCACTGTCTACACCAAACCGAGCGTAGAAGGTGTTGAGCTTGTCCGCGAGGGAGGCGTCGTCGCTCCCCATTGACGGGGCGCTGACTTTATAGTCAGTTATTGACTTCAGTCCCTGCCATAATCCTCTTGTGTCGTTTTGTGCCATTTGTGTCTCCAGTTTGTCAGCATATGTCCTCTTAGCAAGTTTGACTGCTTTGCGTAGAGTATAGACTGAAGCCTTATACTCCTCCATGTTTCCTGACTCTCTACCCAGGTTGTAGGCGGTGGTACGAGAGTTCAGAGCTGCTCTAATAGTGCTATCCACCCACGGTTTCTGGTTTGGGAAAATCCGCACCGTTTTCCTGAGGACAATACCATCAGCTATTGTTGTTATGTAGCACACCACTATGTCTGCTAGTTCACTGACGTCACTGGCGCTTCCTATAAACATATCCCAATCCGTGTCTGCAAGCACGTCCTTGAGCGTGGCCTCTGATTCGTCGGTCCACTTCTTAGTCTCACGTGACACGACGGCGTCACGTGATCTCTGTTGATATGCCGGAAATAGCAAGATGGAGTCATGATCGCTCGAGCTTGTGGACCCCGTTAATGGCGGAGCGGCTACTGCCTTGTAACCCGCTTTGAACGGGGAATAGCAGTGGTCGAGTGTGTTCTTCCCTCTGGTGGAGCAAGCGATGTGTTGGAAAAAGGACGGCATCACTTTCTTCAGGTTGGCCTGGTTGAAATCGCCGGCCACTACCATCGCTGCGTCTGGGTGTTTGATCTGGTGTCTGTTGAGATGATCGTGTAATTCGCCCAGCGCTTTTCCCGTATTCGCGTGTGGGGGAATATACACGGCAGTCATGACGACTGCTGTGAACTCCCTCGGGAGGTGAAACGGACGACATAGGATAGAAAGATGTTCCAAGTCCGGCGAACACGAGTTTGAGAGGACCTGCACCCCCTCGGGATTAACCCAGGAATTGTTCGTGATGAGGCAGACTCCGCCGCCGATGGTCTTTCCTGAGCCAGCGTTGCGATCTGCACGTAAGACTGTGAAGGCATCCGAGGGAGAGACGCTTTTGTCTGGGGTCGTCGACGTGAGCCATGTCTCTGTGAGACATATAATGTTGATGTCTCTCATCTCCCGTTGGAACCGGACCCTCGCTCTCAGATCATCCATCCTACCCTCCAACGAACGGGCATTCGCCAGAAAGATGGATGGAATTGCTGGGCGGTAAGCAGCTCTTTTTAGTCTCAATCTGATACCTCCTCGTCTCCCTCTGTGTCTTCTCCTGCCGTCGCCTTTGTTCTTTTCTTTGCCGCCATTCTCCCGTCTGATTTCTGCTGGCCATTCTAGGTCAAAAGTGTCTCCAAACTCCTCTTTGAGCCCGGGGTTCAGGTCCATAAGTGTCTGACGGTCGTATGACGTACCCGCCAGTGTTGCTTTAAATAAAAAAGTAGCAAAATGAGGTGTGACTGTGTGGCGCTGGGTCCAAACACAGCCTTGCTCTGGATAATGCGGTGTGGTGCTGGGGCCAAACGCAGCCTTGCTCTGGATAATGCGGTGTGGCTGTGTGACGCTGGGTCCAAACGCAGCCTTGCTCTGGATAATGCGGTGTGGCTGTGTGGCACTGGGTCCAAACGCAGCCTTGCTCTGGATAATACGGTGTGGCGGTGTGGCATTGGGGTTCAAATGCAGCCTTGCTCTGGATAATGCGGTGTGGCGCTGGGGTCCAAACGCAGCCTTGCTCTGGATAATGCGGTGTGGCTGTGTGGCGCTGGGGTCCAAACGCAGCCTTGCTCTGGATAATGCGGTGTGGCTGTGTGGCGCTGGGTCCAAATGCAGCCTTGCTCTGGATAATGCGGCGTGGCTGTGTGGCGCTGGGTCCAAATGCAGCCTTGCTCTGGATAATTCGGCGTGGCTGTGTGGCGCTGGGTCCAAATGCAACCTTGCTCTGGATAATGCGGTGTGGCACTGGGTCCAAACGCAGCCTTGCTCTGGATAATGCGGTGTGGCACTGAGTCCAAACTCAGCCTTGCTCTGGATAATGCGGTGTGGCGGTGTGGCGTTGGGGTCCAAACGCAGCCTTGCTCTGGATAATGCGGTGTGGCGGTGTGGCCCAAACGCAGCCTTGCTCTGGATAATGCGGTGTGGCGCTGGGGTCCAAACGCAGCCTTGCTCTGGATAATGCGGTGTGGCTGTGTGGCGCTGGGGTCCAAACGCAGCCTTGCTCTGGATAATGCGGTGTGGCTGTGTGGCGCTGGGTCCAAATGCAGCCTTGCTCTGGATAATGCGGTGTGACTGTGTGGCGGTGTGGCTGTGTGGCGCTGGGTCCAAATGCAGCCTTGCTCTGGATAATGCGGCGTGGCTGTGTGGTGCTGGGTCCAAATGCAGCCTTGCTCTGGATAATGCGGTGTGGCACTGGGTCCAAACGCAGCCTTGCTCTGGATAATGCGGCGTGGCTGTGTGGCGCTGGGTCCAAACGCAGCCTTGCTCTGGATAATGCGGTGTGGCACTGGGTCCAAACGCAGCCTTGCTCTGGATAATGCGGTGTGGCGCTGGGGTCCAAACGCAGCCTTGCTCTGGATAATGCGGTGTGGCTGTGTGGCGCTGGGTCCAAATGCATCCTTGCTCTGGATAATGCGGTGTGACTGTGTGGCGGTGTGGCTGTGTGGCGCTGGGTCCAAATGCAGCCTTGCTCTGGATAATGCGGTGTGACTGTGTGGCGGTGTGGCTGTGTGGCGCTGGGTCCAAATGCAGCCTTGCTCTGGATAATGCGGTGTGGCTGTGTGGCGCTGGGGTCCAAACGCAGCCTTGCTCTGGATAATGCGGTGTGACTGTGTGGCGCTGGGGTCCAAACACAGCCTTGCTCTGGATAATGCTGTGTGGCTGTGTGGCGCTGGGTCCAAATGCAGCCTTGCTCTGGATAATGCGGTGTGGCTGTGTGGCACTGGGTCCAAATGCAGCCTTGCTCTGGATAATGCGGTGTGACTGTGTGGCGGTGTGGCTGTGTGGCGCTGGGTCCAAATGCAGCCTTGCTCTGGATAATGCGGCACGGCTGTGTGGCACTGGGACCAAACGCAGCCTTGCTCTGGATAATGCGGTGTGGCGCTGGGTCCAAACGCAGCCTTGCTCTGGATAATGCGGCGTGGCTGTGTGGCGCTGGGTCCAAACGCAGCCTTGCTGTGGATAATGCGGTGTGGCACTGGGTCCAAACGCAGCCTTGCTCTGGATAATGCGGTGTGTCACTGGGTCCAAACTCAGCCTTGCTCTGGATAATGCGGTGTGTGGGTGTGGCGTTGGGGTCCAAACGCAGCCTTGCTCTGGATAATGCGGTGTGGCATTGGGGTCCAAACGCAGCCTTGCTCTGGATAATGCGGTGTGGCGCTGGGTCCAAATGCAGCCTTGCTCTGGATAATGCGGTGTGACTGTGTGGCGCTGGGGTCCAAACGCAGCCTTGCTCTGGATAATGCGGTGTGGCTGTGTGGCGCTGGGTCCAAATGCAGCCTTGCTCTGGATAATGCGGTGTGACTGTGTGGCGGTGTGGCTGTGTGGCGCTGGGTCCAAATGCAGCCTTGCTCTGGATAATGCGGCGTGGCTGTGTGGCGCTGGGTCCAAACGCAGCCTTGCTCTGGATAATGCGGTGTGGCACTGGGTCCAAATGCAGCCTTGCTCTGGATAATGCGGTGTGACGCTGGGGTCCAAACGCAGCCTTGCTCTGGATAATGCGGTGTGGCACTGGTCCAAACTCAGCCTTGCTCTGGATAATGCGGTGTGGCGGTGTGGCGCTGGGGTCCAAACGCAGCCTTGCTCTGGATAATGCGGTGTGGCTGTGTGGCGCTGGGTCCAAATGCATCCTTGCTCTGGATAATGCGGTGTGACTGTGTGGCGGTGTGGCTGTGTGGCGCTGGGTCCAAATGCAGCTTTGCTCTGGATAATGCGGTGTGACTGTGTGGCGGTGTGGCTGTGTGGCGCTGGGTCCAAATGCAGCCTTGCTCTGGATAATGCGGTGTGGCTGTGTGGCGCTGGGGTCCAAACGCAGCCTTGCTCTGGATAATGCGGTGTGACTGTGTGGCGCTGGGGTCCAAACACAGCCTTGCTCTGGATAATGCGGTGTGGCTGTGTGGCGCTGGGTCCAAATGCAGCCTTGCTCTGGATAATGCGGTGTGACTCTGTGGCGCTGGGTCCAAACGCAGCCTTGCTCTGGATAATGCGGTGTGGCACTGGGTCCAAACTCAGCCTTGCTCTGGATAATGCGGTGTGGGGGTGTGGCGTTGGGGTCCAAACGCAGCCTTACTCTGGATAATGCGGTGTGGCGGTGTGGCATTGGGGTCCAAACGCAGCCTTGCTCTGGATAATGCGGTGTGGCGCTGGGGTCCAAACGCAGCCTTGCTCTGGATAATGCGGTGTGGCTGTGTGGCGCTGGGGTCCAAACGCAGCCTTGCTCTGGATAATGCGGTGTGGCTGTGTGGCGCTGGGTCCAAATGCAGCCTTGCTCTGGATAATGCGGTGTGACCGTGTGGCGGTGTGGCTGTGTGGCGCTGGGTCCAAATGCAGCCTTGCTCTGGATAATGCGACGTGGCTGTGTGGCGCTGGGTCCAAACGCAGCCTTGCTCTGGATAATGCGGTGTGGCGCTGGGTCCAAACGCAGCCTTGCTATGGATAATGCGGCGTGGCTGTGTGGCGCTGGGTCCAAACGCAGCCTTGCTCTGGATAATGCGGTGTGGCACTGGGTCCAAATGCAGCCTTGCTCTGGATAATGCGGTGTGGCGCTGGGGTCCAAACGCAGCCTTGCTCTGGATAATGCGGTGTGGCTGTGTGGTGCTGGGGTCCAAACGCAGCCTTGCTCTGGATAATGCGGTGTGGCTGTGTGGCCTCGATCCAAATGCAGCCTTGCTCTGGATAATGCGGTGTGACTGTGTGGCGGTGTGGCTGTGTGGCGCTGGGTCCAAATGCAGCCTTGCTCTGGATAATGCGGCGTGGCTGTGTGGCGCTGGGTCGAAACGCAGCCTTGCTCTGGATAATGCGGCATGGCTGTGTGGCGCTGGGTCCAAACGCAGCCTTGCTCTGGATAATGCGGCGTGGCTGTGTGGCGCTGGGTTCCAAATGCAGCCTTGCTCTGGATAATGCGGCGTGGCTGTGTGGCGCTGGGTCCAAACGCAGCCTTACTCTGGATAATGCGGCGTGGCTGTGTGGCATTGGGTCCAAACACAGCCTTGCTCTGGATAATGCGGTGTGGCGCTGGGTCCAAACGCAGCCTTGCTCTGGATAATGCGGCGTGGCTGTGTGGCGCTGGGTCCAAACGCAGCCTTGCTCTGGATAATGCGGTGTGGCACTGGGTCCAAACGCAGCCTTGCTCTGGATAATGCGGTGTGGCACTGGGTCCAAACGCAGCCTTGCTCTGGATAATGCGGTGTGGCGGTGTGGCGTTGGGGTCCAAACGCAGCCTTGCTCTGGATAATGCGGTGTGGCGGTGTGGTGTTGGGGTCCAAATGCAGCCTTGCTCTGGATAATGCGGTGTGGCGCTGGGGTCCAAACGCAGCCTTGCTCTGGATAATGCGGTGTGACTGTGTGGCGCTGGGGTCCAAACGCAGCCTTGCTCTGGATAATGCAGTGTGGCTGTGTGGCGCTGGGTCCAAATACAGCCTTGCTCTGGATAATGCGGTGTGACTGTGTGGCGGTGTGGCTGTGTGACGCTGGGTCCAAACGCAGCCTTGCTCTGGATAATGCAGCGTGGCTGTGTGGCGCTGGGTCCAAATGCAGCCTTGCTCTGGATAATGCAGTGTGGCTGTGTGGCGCTGGGTCCAAATGCAGCCTTGCTCTGGATAATGCAGCGTGGCTGTGTGGCGCTGGGTCCAAATGCAGCCTTGCTCTGGATAATGCGGTGTGACTGTGTGGCGCTGGGTCCAAATGCAGCCTTGCTCTGGATAAGTCAAGTCAAGTCAAGTCAAGTCAAGAGTTTTAATTGTCACGGCATACAGGTATACAATGAAATGCGGGTGGTCTTACCCCGCAACGATGTGCAATACAGTGGTACATATAATAGAATCAAAAGAAGAAACAACATTGTGCAGTAACAGATAGCAGGTAACATGGAGTGACATCTCGGTATCTGTACATAGTTATTTACAGCGCATGTGTGACATGCTAGTTAGCTTTGGTAGTGCAATACACTGTTCTTGTTATTCTAATTTAAAGTGTCCTTTCCTTTGGCCATAAGTGTGCGTGTGTGCGACATGAGTGTGTGCCCGCTCATGTTAAAGTGTTAAGTGGCTGCTCGTGTGTGAGCGTGCACAGTGTGCGTGTCGTGTGTGTGTTCATGTGTGCTTGTGTGTGGACAGTTCAATGTTCTGAGCACTCAATGTACATTGTTCATGGCTCTGATGGCCTGGGGGAAGAAGCTGAGCCTAAGCCGCTCTGTCCTAGTAGCTAGGATTTGCAGGCGTCTGCCTGACCTCAGCAGCTGAAACAGGCTGTTATTGGGGTGGTGAGGGTCTTTCATTATCCTGCAGGCTCTGGATTTGCACCTCTTGTTGTATAGAACCTGCAGGGGGGGTAGTGCAATACCCGTGGTACGCTCGGCTGAGCGCACCACTTTCTGTAGGGCCTTCTTGTCCTGTGCCGTGCTGTTTCCATACCAGGCAGTGATGTTTCCGGTCAGGATGCTCTCTACAGCTCCTGAGTAGAAGGACTGGAGTATCTTCCCCGATACTCTGAACTTCCTTAACTGTCTCAGGTGGTAGAGACGCTGTTTCGCCTTCTTTACTACTGTGCCTATGTGTGTTGACCATGTCAGGTCCTCTGAGATGTGGACCCCCAGGTACTTGAAGCTGCTCACCCTGTCCACGGTAGCCCCGTTTATCATCAGTGGTGTGTGTGTCCCCTGCTGTCCTCTCCTATAATCCACGATCAGTTCCTTGGTTTTGCCAATGTTCAGGAGCAGGCTGTTGTCCTGGCACCAGCGTTCCAGTACCTCCACCTCCTCCCGGTAGGCCTTCTCGTCGTTGTCCGAGATCAGCCCCACCACCACCGTGTCATCTGCGAACTTCACTATGGAGTTGGAGCTGAACTTGGCCACACAGTCGTGTGTGTAGAGTGAGTACAGCAGGGGGCTCAGAACACAGCCCTGGGGGGACCCGATGCTCAGGGTGATGGTGTTGGAGGTCTGACCCCCCACCCTGACCGCCTGGGGTCTTTCGCTCAGAAAGTCCAGTACCCAGGCGCTCAGGGCGGAGCTCAGACCTAGCTCGATCAGCTTGTCCACCAGTCTGGTGGGGACTATGGTGTTGAACGCTGAGCTGTAGTCAATGAACAACAGTCTCACATAGCCCCCCTTCTGACGGTCAAGGTGCGAGAGGGTGCTGTGCAGTACCTGGGAGACCGCGTCGTCGGTGGACCTGTTTGTCCTGTATGCAAATTGCATAGGGTCCATATCACTGGGGAGGGAGGCACAAATGTGGTCCTTGACCAGCCTCTCGAAACATTTCATGACCACAGAGGTGAGTGCCACCGGTCTGTAGTCATTTGGACATGCTGGGGAGGGTTTCTTCGGCACAGGGATGATGGTAGACCTCTTGAAGCAGGCAGGGACCACTGACTCCGCCAGTGATTGATTAAATATGGCGGTGAACACAGGGGCCAGCTGGTTGGCACAGGTCTTGAGTATACGTCCTGTTATGCCATCTGGGCCAGCAGCCTTCCTGGTGTTCACCTGCATAAATGCTCTTCTCACACTGTGTTCCGACAACGAGAGAGCGTCCCCCCCCCCTCGCGGTTGCCCCCCCCCCCTCCACAACAGCCGGCGCGCCAGTGACGTCACTAGCCGGAGAGCCAGCAGCGCCACTGTCTACACCAAACCGAGCGTAGAAGGTGTTGAGCTTGTCCGCGAGGGAGGCGTCGTCGCTCCCCATTGACGGGGCGCTGACTTTATAGTCAGTTATTGACTTCAGTCCCTGCCATAATCCTCTTGTGTCGTTTTGTGCCATTTGTGTCTCCAGTTTGTCAGCATATGTCCTCTTAGCAAGTTTGACTGCTTTGCGTAGAGTATAGACTGAAGCCTTATACTCCTCCATGTTTCCTGACTCTCTACCCAGGTTGTAGGCGGTGGTACGAGAGTTCAGAGCTGCTCTAATAGTGCTATCCACCCACGGTTTCTGGTTTGGGAAAATCCGCACCGTTTTCCTGAGGACAATACCATCAGCTATTGTTGTTATGTAGCACACCACTATGTCTGCTAGTTCACTGACGTCACTGGCGCTTCCTATAAACATATCCCAATCCGTGTCTGCAAGCACGTCCTTGAGCGTGGCCTCTGATTCGTCGGTCCACTTCTTAGTCTCACGTGACACGACGGCGTCACGTGATCTCTGTTGATATGCCGGAAATAGCAAGATGGAGTCATGATCGCTCGAGCTTGTGGACCCCGTTAATGGCGGAGCGGCTACTGCCTTGTAACGCGCTTTGAACAGGGAATAGCAGTGGTCGAGTGTGTTCTTCCCTCTGGTGGAGCAAGCGATGTGTTGGAAAAAGGACGGCATCACTTTCTTCAGGTTGGCCTGGTTGAAATCGCCGGCCACTACCATCGCTGCGTCTGGGTGTTTGATCTGGTGTCTGTTGAGATGATCGTGTAATTCGCCCAGCGCTTTTCCCGTATTCGCGTGTGGGGGAATATACACGGCAGTCATGACGACTGCTGTGAACTCCCTCGGGAGGTGAAACGGACGACATAGGATAGAAAGATGTTCCAAGTCCGGCGAACACGAGTTTGAGAGGACCTGCACCCCCTCGGGATTAACCCAGGAATTGTTCGTGATGAGGCAGACTCCGCCGCCGATGGTCTTTCCTGAGCCAGCGTTGCGATCTGCACGTAAGACTGTGAAGGCATCCGAGGGAGAGACGCTTTTGTCTGGGGTCGTCGACGTGAGCCATGTCTCTGTGAGACATATAATGTTGATGTCTCTCATCTCCCGTTGGAACCGGACCCTCGCTCTCAGATCATCCATCCTACCCTCCAACGAACGGGCATTCGCCAGAAAGATGGATGGAATTGCTGGGCGGTAAGCAGCTCTTTTTAGTCTCAATCTGATACCTCCTCGTCTCCCTCTGTGTCTTCTCCTGCCGTCGCCTTTGTTCTTTTCTTTGCCGCCATTCTCCCGTCTGATTTCTGCTGGCCATTCTAGGTCAAAAGTGTCTCCAAACTCCTCTTTGAGCCCGGGGTTCAGGTCCATAAGTGTCTGACGGTCGTATGACGTACCCGCCAGTGTTGCTTTAAATAAAAAAGTAGCAAAATGAGGTGTGACTGTGTGGCGCTGGGTCCAAACACAGCCTTGCTCTGGATAATGCGGTGTGGTGCTGGGGCCAAACGCAGCCTTGCTCTGGATAATGCGGTGTGGCTGTGTGACGCTGGGTCCAAACGCAGCCTTGCTCTGGATAATGCGGTGTGGCTGTGTGGCACTGGGTCCAAACGCAGCCTTGCTCTGGATAATACGGTGTGGCGGTGTGGCATTGGGGTTCAAATGCAGCCTTGCTCTGGATAATGCGGTGTGGCGCTGGGGTCCAAACGCAGCCTTGCTCTGGATAATGCGGTGTGGCTGTGTGGCGCTGGGGTCCAAACGCAGCCTTGCTCTGGATAATGCGGTGTGGCTGTGTGGCGCTGGGTCCAAATGCAGCCTTGCTCTGGATAATGCGGCGTGGCTGTGTGGCGCTGGGTCCAAATGCAGCCTTGCTCTGGATAATTCGGCGTGGCTGTGTGGCGCTGGGTCCAAATGCAACCTTGCTCTGGATAATGCGGTGTGGCACTGGGTCCAAACGCAGCCTTGCTCTGGATAATGCGGTGTGGCACTGAGTCCAAACTCAGCCTTGCTCTGGATAATGCGGTGTGGCGGTGTGGCGTTGGGGTCCAAACGCAGCCTTGCTCTGGATAATGCGGTGTGGCGGTGTGGCCCAAACGCAGCCTTGCTCTGGATAATGCGGTGTGGCGCTGGGGTCCAAACGCAGCCTTGCTCTGGATAATGCGGTGTGGCTGTGTGGCGCTGGGGTCCAAACGCAGCCTTGCTCTGGATAATGCGGTGTGGCTGTGTGGCGCTGGGTCCAAATGCAGCCTTGCTCTGGATAATGCGGTGTGACTGTGTGGCGGTGTGGCTGTGTGGCGCTGGGTCCAAATGCAGCCTTGCTCTGGATAATGCGGCGTGGCTGTGTGGCGCTGGGTCCAAATGCAGCCTTGCTCTGGATAATGCGGTGTGGCACTGGGTCCAAACGCAGCCTTGCTCTGGATAATGCGGCGTGGCTGTGTGGCGCTGGGTCCAAACGCAGCCTTGCTCTGGATAATGCGGTGTGGCACTGGGTCCAAACGCAGCCTTGCTCTGGATAATGCGGTGTGGCGCTGGGGTCCAAACGCAGCCTTGCTCTGGATAATGCGGTGTGGCTGTGTGGCGCTGGGTCCAAATGCATCCTTGCTCTGGATAATGCGGTGTGACTGTGTGGCGGTGTGGCTGTGTGGCGCTGGGTCCAAATGCAGCCTTGCTCTGGATAATGCGGTGTGACTGTGTGGCGGTGTGGCTGTGTGGGAGCTGGGTCCAAATGCAGCCTTGCTCTGGATAATGCGGTGTGGCTGTGTGGCGCTGGGGTCCAAACGCAGCCTTGCTCTGGATAATGCGGTGTGACTGTGTGGCGCTGGGGTCCAAACACAGCCTTGCTCTGGATAATGCTGTGTGGCTGTGTGGCGCTGGGTCCAAATGCAGCCTTGCTCTGGATAATGCGGTGTGGCTGTGTGGCACTGGGTCCAAATGCAGCCTTGCTCTGGATAATGCGGTGTGACTGTGTGGCGGTGTGGCTGTGTGGCGCTGGGTCCAAATGCAGCCTTGCTCTGGATAATGCGGCACGGCTGTGTGGCACTGGGACCAAACGCAGCCTTGCTCTGGATAATGCGGTGTGGCGCTGGGTCCAAACGCAGCCTTGCTCTGGATAATGCGGCGTGGCTGTGTGGCGCTGGGTCCAAACGCAGCCTTGCTGTGGATAATGCGGTGTGGCACTGGGTCCAAACGCAGCCTTGCTCTGGATAATGCGGTGTGTCACTGGGTCCAAACTCAGCCTTGCTCTGGATAATGCGGTGTGTGGGTGTGGCGTTGGGGTCCAAACGCAGCCTTGCTCTGGATAATGCGGTGTGGCATTGGGGTCCAAACGCAGCCTTGCTCTGGATAATGCGGTGTGGCGCTGGGTCCAAATGCAGCCTTGCTCTGGATAATGCGGTGTGACTGTGTGGCGCTGGGGTCCAAACGCAGCCTTGCTCTGGATAATGCGGTGTGGCTGTGTGGCGCTGGGTCCAAATGCAGCCTTGCTCTGGATAATGCGGTGTGACTGTGTGGCGGTGTGGCTGTGTGGCGCTGGGTCCAAATGCAGCCTTGCTCTGGATAATGCGGCGTGGCTGTGTGGCGCTGGGTCCAAACGCAGCCTTGCTCTGGATAATGCGGTGTGGCACTGGGTCCAAATGCAGCCTTGCTCTGGATAATGCGGTGTGACGCTGGGGTCCAAACGCAGCCTTGCTCTGGATAATGCGGTGTGGCACTGGTCCAAACTCAGCCTTGCTCTGGATAATGCGGTGTGGCGGTGTGGCGCTGGGGTCCAAACGCAGCCTTGCTCTGGATAATGCGGTGTGGCTGTGTGGCGCTGGGTCCAAATGCATCCTTGCTCTGGATAATGCGGTGTGACTGTGTGGCGGTGTGGCTGTGTGGCGCTGGGTCCAAATGCAGCTTTGCTCTGGATAATGCGGTGTGACTGTGTGGCGGTGTGGCTGTGTGGCGCTGGGTCCAAATGCAGCCTTGCTCTGGATAATGCGGTGTGGCTGTGTGGCGCTGGGGTCCAAACGCAGCCTTGCTCTGGATAATGCGGTGTGACTGTGTGGCGCTGGGGTCCAAACACAGCCTTGCTCTGGATAATGCGGTGTGGCTGTGTGGCGCTGGGTCCAAATGCAGCCTTGCTCTGGATAATGCGGTGTGACTCTGTGGCGCTGGGGTCCAAACGCAGCCTTGCTCTGGATAATGCGGTGTGGCTGTGTGGCGCTGGGTCCAAATGCAGCCTTGCTCTGGATAATGCGGTGTGGCACTGGGTCCAAACTCAGCCTTGCACTGGATAATGCGGTGTGGCGGTGTGGCGTTGGGGTCCAAATGCAGCCTTGCTCTGGATAATGCGGTGTGACTGTGTGGCGGTGTGGCTGTGTGGCGCTGGGTCCAAATGCAGCCTTGCTCTGGATAATGCGCCGTGGCTGTGTGGCGCTGGGTCCAAACGCAGCCTTGCTCTGGATAATGCGGTGTGGCGCTGGGTCCAAATGCAGCCTTGCTCTGGATAATGCGGCACGGCTGTGTGGCGCTGGGACCAAACGCAGCCTTGCTCTGGATAATGCGGTGTGGCGCTGGGTCCAAACGCAGCCTTGCTCTGGATAATGCGGCGTGGCTGTGTGGCACTGGGTCCAAACGCAGCCTTGCTCTGGATAATGCGGTGTGGCACTGGGTACAAACGCAGCCTTGCTCTGGATAATGCGGTGTGGCACTGGGTCCAAACTCAGCCTTGCTCTGGATAATGCGGTGTGGGGGTGTGGCGTTGGGGTCCAAACGCAGCCTTGCTCTGGATAATGCGGTGTGGCGGTGTGGCATTGGGGTCCAAACGCAGCCTTGCTCTGGATAATGCGGTGTGGTGCTGGGGTCCAAACGCAGCCTTGCTCTGGATAATGCGGTGTGGCTGTGTGGCGCTGGGGTCCAAACGCAGCCTTGCTCTGGATAATGCGGTGTGGCTGTGTGGCGCTGGGTCCAAATGCAGCCTTGCTCTGGATAATGCGGTGTGACTGTGTGGCGGTGTGGCTGTGTGGCGCTGGGTCCAAATGCAGCCTTGCTCTGGATAATGCGGCGTGGCTGTGTGGCGCTGGGTCCAAATGCAGCCTTGCTCTGGATAATGCGGTGTGGCACTGGGTCCAAACGCAGCCTTGCTCTGGATAATGCGGCGTGGCTGTGTGGCGCTGGGTCCAAACGCAGCCTTGCTCTGGATAATGCGGTGTGGCACTGGGTCCAAACGCAGCCTTGCTCTGGATAATGCGGTGTGGCGCTGGGGTCCAAACGCAGCCTTGCTCTGGATAATGCGGTGTGGCTGTGTGGCGCTGGGTCCAAATGCATCCTTGCTCTGGATAATGCGGTGTGACTGTGTGGCGGTGTGGCTGTGTGGCGCTGGGTCCAAATGCATCCTTGCTCTGGATAATGCGGTGTGACTGTGTGGCGGTGTGGCTGTGTGGCGCTGGGTCCAAATGCAGCCTTGCTCTGGATAATGCGGTGTGACTGTGTGGCGGTGTGGCTGTGTGGCGCTGGGTCCAAATGCAGCCTTGCTCTGGATAATGCGGTGTGGCTGTGTGGCGCTGGGGTCCAAACGCAGCCTTGCTCTGGATAATGCGGTGTGACTGTGTGGCGCTGGGGTCCAAACACAGCCTTGCTCTGGATAATGCTGTGTGGCTGTGTGGCGCTGGGTCCAAATGCAGCCTTGCTCTGGATAATGCGGTGTGGCTGTGTGGCACTGGGTCCAAATGCAGCCTTGCTCTGGATAATGCGGTGTGACTGTGTGGCGGTGTGGCTGTGTGGCGCTGGGTCCAAATGCAGCCTTGCTCTGGATAATGCGGCACGGCTGTGTGGCACTGGGACCAAACGCAGCCTTGCTCTGGATAATGCGGTGTGGCGCTGGGTCCAAACGCAGCCTTGCTCTGGATAATGCGGCGTGGCTGTGTGGCGCTGGGTCCAAACGCAGCCTTGCTGTGGATAATGCGGTGTGGCACTGGGTCCAAACGCAGCCTTGCTCTGGATAATGCGGTGTGTCACTGGGTCCAAACTCAGCCTTGCTCTGGATAATGCGGTGTGTGGGTGTGGCGTTGGGGTCCAAACGCAGCCTTGCTCTGGATAATGCGGTGTGGCATTGGGGTCCAAACGCAGCCTTGCTCTGGATAATGCGGTGTGGCGCTGGGTCCAAATGCAGCCTTGCTCTGGATAATGCGGTGTGACTGTGTGGCGCTGGGGTCCAAACGCAGCCTTGCTCTGGATAATGCGGTGTGGCTGTGTGGCGCTGGGTCCAAATGCAGCCTTGCTCTGGATAATGCGGTGTGACTGTGTGGCGGTGTGGCTGTGTGGCGCTGGGTCCAAATGCAGCCTTGCTCTGGATAATGCGGCGTGGCTGTGTGGCGCTGGGTCCAAACGCAGCCTTGCTCTGGATAATGCGGTGTGGCACTGGGTCCAAATGCAGCCTTGCTCTGGATAATGCGGTGTGACGCTGGGGTCCAAACGCAGCCTTGCTCTGGATAATGCGGTGTGGCACTGGTCCAAACTCAGCCTTGCTCTGGATAATGCGGTGTGGCGGTGTGGCGCTGGGGTCCAAACGCAGCCTTGCTCTGGATAATGCGGTGTGGCTGTGTGGCGCTGGGTCCAAATGCATCCTTGCTCTGGATAATGCGGTGTGACTGTGTGGCGGTGTGGCTGTGTGGCGCTGGGTCCAAATGCAGCTTTGCTCTGGATAATGCGGTGTGACTGTGTGGCGGTGTGGCTGTGTGGCGCTGGGTCCAAATGCAGCCTTGCTCTGGATAATGCGGTGTGGCTGTGTGGCGCTGGGGTCCAAACGCAGCCTTGCTCTGGATAATGCGGTGTGACTGTGTGGCGCTGGGGTCCAAACACAGCCTTGCTCTGGATAATGCGGTGTGGCTGGGTGGCGCTGGGTCCAAATGCAGCCTTGCTCTGGATAATGCGGTGTGACTCTGTGGCGCTGGGGTCCAAACGCAGCCTTGCTCTGGATAATGCGGTGTGGCTGTGTGGCGCTGGGTCCAAATGCAGCCTTGCTCTGGATAATGCGGTGTGGCACTGGGTCCAAACTCAGCCTTGCACTGGATAATGCGGTGTGGCGGTGTGGCGTTGGGGTCCAAACGCAGCCTTGCTCTGGATAATGCGTTGTGGCGGTGTGGCATTGGGGTCCAAACGCAGCCTTGCTCTGGATAATGCGGTGTGGCGCTGGGGTTCAAACGCAGCCTTGCTCTGGATAAAGCGGTGTGGCTGTGTGGCGCTTGGGGTCCAAACGCAGCCTTGCTCTGGATAATGCATTGTGGCTGTGCGGCGCTGGGTCCAAATGCAGCCTTGCTCTGGATAATGCGGTGTGACTGTGTGGCGGTGTGGCTGTGTGGCGCTGGGTCCAAATGCAGCCTTGCTCTGGATAATGCGCCGTGGCTGTGTGGCGCTGGGTCCAAACGCAGCCTTGCTCTGGATAATGCGGTGTGGCGCTGGGTCCAAATGCAGCCTTGCTCTGGATAATGCGGCACGGCTGTGTGGCGCTGGGACCAAACGCAGCCTTGCTCTGGATAATGCGGTGTGGCGCTGGGTCCAAACGCAGCCTTGCTCTGGATAATGCGGCGTGGCTGTGTGGCACTGGGTCCAAACGCAGCCTTGCTCTGGATAATGCGGTGTGGCACTGGGTACAAACGCAGCCTTGCTCTGGATAATGCGGTGTGGCACTGGGTCCAAACTCAGCCTTGCTCTGGATAATGCGGTGTGGGGGTGTGGCGTTGGGGTCCAAACGCAGCCTTGCTCTGGATAATGCGGTGTGGCGGTGTGGCATTGGGGTCCAAACGCAGCCTTGCTCTGGATAATGCGGTGTGGCGCTGGGGTCCAAACGCAGCCTTGCTCTGGATAATGCGGTGTGGCTGTGTGGCGCTGGGGTCCAAACGCAGCCTTGCTCTGGATAATGCGGTGTGGCTGTGTGGCGCTGGGTCCAAATGCAGCCTTGCTCTGGATAATGCGGTGTGACTGTGTGGCGGTGTGGCTGTGTGGCGCTGGGTCCAAATGCAGCCTTGCTCTGGATAATGCGGCGTGGCTGTGTGGCGCTGGGTCCAAATGCAGCCTTGCTCTGGATAATGCGGTGTGGCACTGGGTCCAAACGCAGCCTTGCTCTGGATAATGCGGCGTGGCTGTGTGGCGCTGGGTCCAAACGCAGCCTTGCTCTGGATAATGCGGTGTGGCACTGGGTCCAAACGCAGCCTTGCTCTGGATAATGCGGTGTGGCGCTGGGGTCCAAACGCAGCCTTGCTCTGGATAATGCGGTGTGGCTGTGTGGCGCTGGGTCCAAATGCATCCTTGCTCTGGATAATGCGGTGTGACTGTGTGGCGGTGTGGCTGTGTGGCGCTGGGTCCAAATGCAGCCTTGCTCTGGATAATGCGGTGTGACTGTGTGGCGGTGTGGCTGTGTGGCGCTGGGTCCAAATGCAGCCTTGCTCTGGATAATGCGGTGTGGCTGTGTGGCGCTGGGGTCCAAACGCAGCCTTGCTCTGGATAATGCGGTGTGACTGTGTGGCGCTGGGGTCCAAACACAGCCTTGCTCTGGATAATGCTGTGTGGCTGTGTGGCGCTGGGTCCAAATGCAGCCTTGCTCTGGATAATGCGGTGTGGCTGTGTGGCACTGGGTCCAAATGCAGCCTTGCTCTGGATAATGCGGTGTGACTGTGTGGCGGTGTGGCTGTGTGGCGCTGGGTCCAAATGCAGCCTTGCTCTGGATAATGCGGCACGGCTGTGTGGCACTGGGACCAAACGCAGCCTTGCTCTGGATAATGCGGTGTGGCGCTGGGTCCAAACGCAGCCTTGCTCTGGATAATGCGGCGTGGCTGTGTGGCGCTGGGTCCAAACGCAGCCTTGCTGTGGATAATGCGGTGTGGCACTGGGTCCAAACGCAGCCTTGCTCTGGATAATGCGGTGTGTCACTGGGTCCAAACTCAGCCTTGCTCTGGATAATGCGGTGTGTGGGTGTGGCGTTGGGGTCCAAACGCAGCCTTGCTCTGGATAATGCGGTGTGGCATTGGGGTCCAAACGCAGCCTTGCTCTGGATAATGCGGTGTGGCGCTGGGTCCAAATGCAGCCTTGCTCTGGATAATGCGGTGTGACTGTGTGGCGCTGCGGTCCAAACGCAGCCTTGCTCTGGATAATGCGGTGTGGCTGTGTGGCGCTGGGTCCAAATGCAGCCTTGCTCTGGATAATGCGGTGTGACTGTGTGGCGGTGTGGCTGTGTGGCGCTGGGTCCAAATGCAGCCTTGCTCTGGATAATGCGGCGTGGCTGTGTGGCGCTGGGTCCAAACGCAGCCTTGCTCTGGATAATGCGGTGTGGCACTGGGTCCAAATGCAGCCTTGCTCTGGATAATGCGGTGTGACGCTGGGGTCCAAACGCAGCCTTGCTCTGGATAATGCGGTGTGGCACTGGTCCAAACTCAGCCTTGCTCTGGATAATGCGGTGTGGCGGTGTGGCGCTGGGGTCCAAACGCAGCCTTGCTCTGGATAATGCGGTGTGACTGTGTGGCGCTGGGGTCCAAACACAGCCTTGCTCTGGATAATGCTGTGTGGCTGTGTGGCGCTGGGTCCAAATGCAGCCTTGCTCTGGATAATGCGGTGTGGCTGTGTGGCACTGGGTCCAAATGCAGCCTTGCTCTGGATAATGCGGTGTGACTGTGTGGCGGTGTGGCTGTGTGGCGCTGGGTCCAAATGCAGCCTTGCTCTGGATAATGCGGCACGGCTGTGTGGCACTGGGACCAAACGCAGCCTTGCTCTGGATAATGCGGTGTGGCGCTGGGTCCAAACGCAGCCTTGCTCTGGATAATGCGGCGTGGCTGTGTGGCGCTGGGTCCAAACGCAGCCTTGCTGTGGATAATGCGGTGTGGCACTGGGTCCAAACGCAGCCTTGCTCTGGATAATGCGGTGTGTCACTGGGTCCAAACTCAGCCTTGCTCTGGATAATGCGGTGTGTGGGTGTGGCGTTGGGGTCCAAACGCAGCCTTGCTCTGGATAATGCGGTGTGGCATTGGGGTCCAAACGCAGCCTTGCTCTGGATAATGCGGTGTGGCGCTGGGTCCAAATGCAGCCTTGCTCTGGATAATGCGGTGTGACTGTGTGGCGCTGGGGTCCAAACGCAGCCTTGCTCTGGATAATGCGGTGTGGCTGTGTGGCGCTGGGTCCAAATGCAGCCTTGCTCTGGATAATGCGGTGTGACTGTGTGGCGGTGTGGCTGTGTGGCGCTGGGTCCAAATGCAGCCTTGCTCTGGATAATGCGGCGTGGCTGTGTGGCGCTGGGTCCAAACGCAGCCTTGCTCTGGATAATGCGGTGTGGCACTGGGTCCAAATGCAGCCTTGCTCTGGATAATGCGGTGTGACGCTGGGGTCCAAACGCAGCCTTGCTCTGGATAATGCGGTGTGGCACTGGTCCAAACTCAGCCTTGCTCTGGATAATGCGGTGTGGCGGTGTGGCGCTGGGGTCCAAACGCAGCCTTGCTCTGGATAATGCGGTGTGGCTGTGTGGCGCTGGGTCCAAATGCATCCTTGCTCTGGATAATGCGGTGTGACTGTGTGGCGGTGTGGCTGTGTGGCGCTGGGTCCAAATGCAGCTTTGCTCTGGATAATGCGGTGTGACTGTGTGGCGGTGTGGCTGTGTGGCGCTGGGTCCAAATGCAGCCTTGCTCTGGATAATGCGGTGTGGCTGTGTGGCGCTGGGGTCCAAACGCAGCCTTGCTCTGGATAATGCGGTGTGACTGTGTGGCGCTGGGGTCCAAACACAGCCTTGCTCTGGATAATGCGGTGTGGCTGTGTGGCGCTGGGTCCAAATGCAGCCTTGCTCTGGATAATGCGGTGTGACTCTGTGGCGCTGGGGTCCAAACGCAGCCTTGCTCTGGATAATGCGGTGTGGCTGTGTGGCGCTGGGTCCAAATGCAGCCTTGCTCTGGATAATGCGGTGTGGCACTGGGTCCAAACTCAGCCTTGCACTGGATAATGCGGTGTGGCGGTGTGGCGTTGGGGTCCAAACGCAGCCTTGCTCTGGATAATGCGTTGTGGCGGTGTGGCATTGGGGTCCAAACGCAGCCTTGCTCTGGATAATGCGGTGTGGCGCTGGGGTTCAAACGCAGCCTTGCTCTGGATAAAGCGGTGTGGCTGTGTGGCGCTTGGGGTCCAAACGCAGCCTTGCTCTGGATAATGCATTGTGGCTGTGCGGCGCTGGGTCCAAATGCAGCCTTGCTCTGGATAATGCGGTGTGACTGTGTGGCGGTGTGGCTGTGTGGCGCTGGGTCCAAATGCAGCCTTGCTCTGGATAATGCGCCGTGGCTGTGTGGCGCTGGGTCCAAACGCAGCCTTGCTCTGGATAATGCGGTGTGGCGCTGGGTCCAAATGCAGCCTTGCTCTGGATAATGCGGCACGGCTGTGTGGCGCTGGGACCAAACGCAGCCTTGCTCTGGATAATGCGGTGTGGCGCTGGGTCCAAACGCAGCCTTGCTCTGGATAATGCGGCGTGGCTGTGTGGCACTGGGTCCAAACGCAGCCTTGCTCTGGATAATGCGGTGTGGCACTGGGTACAAACGCAGCCTTGCTCTGGATAATGCGGTGTGGCACTGGGTCCAAACTCAGCCTTGCTCTGGATAATGCGGTGTGGGGGTGTGGCGTTGGGGTCCAAACGCAGCCTTGCTCTGGATAATGCGGTGTGGCGGTGTGGCATTGGGGTCCAAACGCAGCCTTGCTCTGGATAATGCGGTGTGGTGCTGGGGTCCAAACGCAGCCTTGCTCTGGATAATGCGGTGTGGCTGTGTGGCGCTGGGGTCCAAACGCAGCCTTGCTCTGGATAATGCGGTGTGGCTGTGTGGCGCTGGGTCCAAATGCAGCCTTGCTCTGGATAATGCGGTGTGACTGTGTGGCGGTGTGGCTGTGTGGCGCTGGGTCCAAATGCAGCCTTGCTCTGGATAATGCGGCGTGGCTGTGTGGCGCTGGGTCCAAATGCAGCCTTGCTCTGGATAATGCGGTGTGGCACTGGGTCCAAACGCAGCCTTGCTCTGGATAATGCGGCGTGGCTGTGTGGCGCTGGGTCCAAACGCAGCCTTGCTCTGGATAATGCGGTGTGGCACTGGGTCCAAACGCAGCCTTGCTCTGGATAATGCGGTGTGGCGCTGGGGTCCAAACGCAGCCTTGCTCTGGATAATGCGGTGTGGCTGTGTGGCGCTGGGTCCAAATGCATCCTTGCTCTGGATAATGCGGTGTGACTGTGTGGCGGTGTGGCTGTGTGGCGCTGGGTCCAAATGCATCCTTGCTCTGGATAATGCGGTGTGACTGTGTGGCGGTGTGGCTGTGTGGCGCTGGGTCCAAATGCAGCCTTGCTCTGGATAATGCGGTGTGGCTGTGTGGCGCTGGGGTCCAAACGCAGCCTTGCTCTGGATAATGCGGTGTGACTGTGTGGCGCTGGGGTCCAAACACAGCCTTGCTCTGGATAATGCTGTGTGGCTGTGTGGCGCTGGGTCCAAATGCAGCCTTGCTCTGGATAATGCGGTGTGGCTGTGTGGCACTGGGTCCAAATGCAGCCTTGCTCTGGATAATGCGGTGTGACTGTGTGGCGGTGTGGCTGTGTGGCGCTGGGTCCAAATGCAGCCTTGCTCTGGATAATGCGGCACGGCTGTGTGGCACTGGGACCAAACGCAGCCTTGCTCTGGATAATGCGGTGTGGCGCTGGGTCCAAACGCAGCCTTGCTCTGGATAATGCGGCGTGGCTGTGTGGCGCTGGGTCCAAACGCAGCCTTGCTGTGGATAATGCGGTGTGGCACTGGGTCCAAACGCAGCCTTGCTCTGGATAATGCGGTGTGTCACTGGGTCCAAACTCAGCCTTGCTCTGGATAATGCGGTGTGTGGGTGTGGCGTTGGGGTCCAAACGCAGCCTTGCTCTGGATAATGCGGTGTGGCATTGGGGTCCAAACGCAGCCTTGCTCTGGATAATGCGGTGTGGCGCTGGGTCCAAATGCAGCCTTGCTCTGGATAATGCGGTGTGACTGTGTGGCGCTGGGGTCCAAACGCAGCCTTGCTCTGGATAATGCGGTGTGGCTGTGTGGCGCTGGGTCCAAATGCAGCCTTGCTCTGGATAATGCGGTGTGACTGTGTGGCGGTGTGGCTGTGTGGCGCTGGGTCCAAATGCAGCCTTGCTCTGGATAATGCGGCGTGGCTGTGTGGCGCTGGGTCCAAACGCAGCCTTGCTCTGGATAATGCGGTGTGGCACTGGGTCCAAATGCAGCCTTGCTCTGGATAATGCGGTGTGACGCTGGGGTCCAAACGCAGCCTTGCTCTGGATAATGCGGTGTGGCACTGGTCCAAACTCAGCCTTGCTCTGGATAATGCGGTGTGGCGGTGTGGCGCTGGGGTCCAAACGCAGCCTTGCTCTGGATAATGCGGTGTGGCTGTGTGGCGCTGGGTCCAAATGCATCCTTGCTCTGGATAATGCGGTGTGACTGTGTGGCGGTGTGGCTGTGTGGCGCTGGGTCCAAATGCAGCTTTGCTCTGGATAATGCGGTGTGACTGTGTGGCGGTGTGGCTGTGTGGCGCTGGGTCCAAATGCAGCCTTGCTCTGGATAATGCGGTGTGGCTGTGTGGCGCTGGGGTCCAAACGCAGCCTTGCTCTGGATAATGCGGTGTGACTGTGTGGCGCTGGGGTCCAAACACAGCCTTGCTCTGGATAATGCGGTGTGGCTGTGTGGCGCTGGGTCCAAATGCAGCCTTGCTCTGGATAATGCGGTGTGACTCTGTGGCGCTGGGGTCCAAACGCAGCCTTGCTCTGGATAATGCGGTGTGGCTGTGTGGCGCTGGGTCCAAATGCAGCCTTGCTCTGGATAATGCGGTGTGGCACTGGGTCCAAACTCAGCCTTGCACTGGATAATGCGGTGTGGCGGTGTGGCGTTGGGGTCCAAACGCAGCCTTGCTCTGGATAATGCGTTGTGGCGGTGTGGCATTGGGGTCCAAACGCAGCCTTGCTCTGGATAATGCGGTGTGGCGCTGGGGTTCAAACGCAGCCTTGCTCTGGATAAAGCGGTGTGGCTGTGTGGCGCTTGGGGTCCAAACGCAGCCTTGCTCTGGATAATGCATTGTGGCTGTGCGGCGCTGGGTCCAAATGCAGCCTTGCTCTGGATAATGCGGTGTGACTGTGTGGCGGTGTGGCTGTGTGGCGCTGGGTCCAAATGCAGCCTTGCTCTGGATAATGCGCCGTGGCTGTGTGGCGCTGGGTCCAAACGCAGCCTTGCTCTGGATAATGCGGTGTGGCGCTGGGTCCAAATGCAGCCTTGCTCTGGATAATGCGGCGTGGCTGTGTGGCGCTGGGTCCAAATGCAGCCTTGCTCTGGATAATGCGGTGTGGCACTGGGTCCAAACGCAGCCTTGCTCTGGATAATGCGGCGTGGCTGTGTGGCGCTGGGTCCAAACGCAGCCTTGCTCTGGATAATGCGGTGTGGCACTGGGTCCAAACGCAGCCTTGCTCTGGATAATGCGGTGTGGCGCTGGGGTCCAAACGCAGCCTTGCTCTGGATAATGCGGTGTGGCTGTGTGGCGCTGGGTCCAAATGCATCCTTGCTCTGGATAATGCGGTGTGACTGTGTGGCGGTGTGGCTGTGTGGCGCTGGGTCCAAATGCATCCTTGCTCTGGATAATGCGGTGTGACTGTGTGGCGGTGTGGCTGTGTGGCGCTGGGTCCAAATGCAGCCTTGCTCTGGATAATGCGGTGTGACTGTGTGGCGGTGTGGCTGTGTGGCGCTGGGTCCAAATGCAGCCTTGCTCTGGATAATGCGGTGTGGCTGTGTGGCGCTGGGGTCCAAACGCAGCCTTGCTCTGGATAATGCGGTGTGACTGTGTGGCGCTGGGGTCCAAACACAGCCTTGCTCTGGATAATGCTGTGTGGCTGTGTGGCGCTGGGTCCAAATGCAGCCTTGCTCTGGATAATGCGGTGTGGCTGTGTGGCACTGGGTCCAAATGCAGCCTTGCTCTGGATAATGCGGTGTGACTGTGTGGCGGTGTGGCTGTGTGGCGCTGGGTCCAAATGCAGCCTTGCTCTGGATAATGCGGCACGGCTGTGTGGCACTGGGACCAAACGCAGCCTTGCTCTGGATAATGCGGTGTGGCGCTGGGTCCAAACGCAGCCTTGCTCTGGATAATGCGGCGTGGCTGTGTGGCGCTGGGTCCAAACGCAGCCTTGCTGTGGATAATGCGGTGTGGCACTGGGTCCAAACGCAGCCTTGCTCTGGATAATGCGGTGTGTCACTGGGTCCAAACTCAGCCTTGCTCTGGATAATGCGGTGTGTGGGTGTGGCGTTGGGGTCCAAACGCAGCCTTGCTCTGGATAATGCGGTGTGGCATTGGGGTCCAAACGCAGCCTTGCTCTGGATAATGCGGTGTGGCGCTGGGTCCAAATGCAGCCTTGCTCTGGATAATGCGGTGTGACTGTGTGGCGCTGGGGTCCAAACGCAGCCTTGCTCTGGATAATGCGGTGTGGCTGTGTGGCGCTGGGTCCAAATGCAGCCTTGCTCTGGATAATGCGGTGTGACTGTGTGGCGGTGTGGCTGTGTGGCGCTGGGTCCAAATGCAGCCTTGCTCTGGATAATGCGGCGTGGCTGTGTGGCGCTGGGTCCAAACGCAGCCTTGCTCTGGATAATGCGGTGTGGCACTGGGTCCAAATGCAGCCTTGCTCTGGATAATGCGGTGTGACGCTGGGGTCCAAACGCAGCCTTGCTCTGGATAATGCGGTGTGGCACTGGTCCAAACTCAGCCTTGCTCTGGATAATGCGGTGTGGCGGTGTGGCGCTGGGGTCCAAACGCAGCCTTGCTCTGGATAATGCGGTGTGGCTGTGTGGCGCTGGGTCCAAATGCATCCTTGCTCTGGATAATGCGGTGTGACTGTGTGGCGGTGTGGCTGTGTGGCGCTGGGTCCAAATGCAGCTTTGCTCTGGATAATGCGGTGTGACTGTGTGGCGGTGTGGCTGTGTGGCGCTGGGTCCAAATGCAGCCTTGCTCTGGATAATGCGGTGTGGCTGTGTGGCGCTGGGGTCCAAACGCAGCCTTGCTCTGGATAATGCGGTGTGACTGTGTGGCGCTGGGGTCCAAACACAGCCTTGCTCTGGATAATGCGGTGTGGCTGTGTGGCGCTGGGTCCAAATGCAGCCTTGCTCTGGATAATGCGGTGTGACTCTGTGGCGCTGGGGTCCAAACGCAGCCTTGCTCTGGATAATGCGGTGTGGCTGTGTGGCGCTGGGTCCAAATGCAGCCTTGCTCTGGATAATGCGGTGTGGCACTGGGTCCAAACTCAGCCTTGCACTGGATAATGCGGTGTGGCGGTGTGGCGTTGGGGTCCAAACGCAGCCTTGCTCTGGATAATGCGTTGTGGCGGTGTGGCATTGGGGTCCAAACGCAGCCTTGCTCTGGATAATGCGGTGTGGCGCTGGGGTTCAAACGCAGCCTTGCTCTGGATAAAGCGGTGTGGCTGTGTGGCGCTTGGGGTCCAAACGCAGCCTTGCTCTGGATAATGCATTGTGGCTGTGCGGCGCTGGGTCCAAATGCAGCCTTGCTCTGGATAATGCGGTGTGACTGTGTGGCGGTGTGGCTGTGTGGCGCTGGGTCCAAATGCAGCCTTGCTCTGGATAATGCGCCGTGGCTGTGTGGCGCTGGGTCCAAACGCAGCCTTGCTCTGGATAATGCGGTGTGGCGCTGGGTCCAAATGCAGCCTTGCTCTGGATAATGCGGCACGGCTGTGTGGCGCTGGGACCAAACGCAGCCTTGCTCTGGATAATGCGGTGTGGCGCTGGGTCCAAACGCAGCCTTGCTCTGGATAATGCGGCGTGGCTGTGTGGCACTGGGTCCAAACGCAGCCTTGCTCTGGATAATGCGGTGTGGCACTGGGTACAAACGCAGCCTTGCTCTGGATAATGCGGTGTGGCACTGGGTCCAAACTCAGCCTTGCTCTGGATAATGCGGTGTGGGGGTGTGGCGTTGGGGTCCAAACGCAGCCTTGCTCTGGATAATGCGGTGTGGCGGTGTGGCATTGGGGTCCAAACGCAGCCTTGCTCTGGATAATGCGGTGTGGCGCTGGGGTCCAAACGCAGCCTTGCTCTGGATAATGCGGTGTGGCTGTGTGGCGCTGGGGTCCAAACGCAGCCTTGCTCTGGATAATGCGGTGTGGCTGTGTGGCGCTGGGTCCAAATGCAGCCTTGCTCTGGATAATGCGGTGTGACTGTGTGGCGGTGTGGCTGTGTGGCGCTGGGTCCAAATGCAGCCTTGCTCTGGATAATGCGGCGTGGCTGTGTGGCGCTGGGTCCAAATGCAGCCTTGCTCTGGATAATGCGGTGTGGCACTGGGTCCAAACGCAGCCTTGCTCTGGATAATGCGGCGTGGCTGTGTGGCGCTGGGTCCAAACGCAGCCTTGCTCTGGATAATGCGGTGTGGCACTGGGTCCAAACGCAGCCTTGCTCTGGATAATGCGGTGTGGCGCTGGGGTCCAAACGCAGCCTTGCTCTGGATAATGCGGTGTGGCTGTGTGGCGCTGGGTCCAAATGCATCCTTGCTCTGGATAATGCGGTGTGACTGTGTGGCGGTGTGGCTGTGTGGCGCTGGGTCCAAATGCAGCCTTGCTCTGGATAATGCGGTGTGACTGTGTGGCGGTGTGGCTGTGTGGCGCTGGGTCCAAATGCAGCCTTGCTCTGGATAATGCGGTGTGGCTGTGTGGCGCTGGGGTCCAAACGCAGCCTTGCTCTGGATAATGCGGTGTGACTGTGTGGCGCTGGGGTCCAAACACAGCCTTGCTCTGGATAATGCTGTGTGGCTGTGTGGCGCTGGGTCCAAATGCAGCCTTGCTCTGGATAATGCGGTGTGGCTGTGTGGCACTGGGTCCAAATGCAGCCTTGCTCTGGATAATGCGGTGTGACTGTGTGGCGGTGTGGCTGTGTGGCGCTGGGTCCAAATGCAGCCTTGCT
Source organism: Notolepis coatsorum (assembly GCF_963971535.1). Classification (NCBI taxonomy): domain Eukaryota; kingdom Metazoa; phylum Chordata; class Actinopteri; order Aulopiformes; family Paralepididae; genus Notolepis; species Notolepis coatsorum. The sequence goes on along the minus strand of NW_028170709.1, from coordinate 525,652 downwards.
CTGGATAATGCGGCACGGCTGTGTGGCACTGGGACCAAACGCAGCCTTGCTCTGGATAATGCGGTGTGGCGCTGGGTCCAAACGCAGCCTTGCTCTGGATAATGCGGCGTGGCTGTGTGGCGCTGGGTCCAAACGCAGCCTTGCTGTGGATAATGCGGTGTGGCACTGGGTCCAAACGCAGCCTTGCTCTGGATAATGCGGTGTGTCACTGGGTCCAAACTCAGCCTTGCTCTGGATAATGCGGTGTGTGGGTGTGGCGTTGGGGTCCAAACGCAGCCTTGCTCTGGATAATGCGGTGTGGCATTGGGGTCCAAACGCAGCCTTGCTCTGGATAATGCGGTGTGGCGCTGGGTCCAAATGCAGCCTTGCTCTGGATAATGCGGTGTGACTGTGTGGCGCTGCGGTCCAAACGCAGCCTTGCTCTGGATAATGCGGTGTGGCTGTGTGGCGCTGGGTCCAAATGCAGCCTTGCTCTGGATAATGCGGTGTGACTGTGTGGCGGTGTGGCTGTGTGGCGCTGGGTCCAAATGCAGCCTTGCTCTGGATAATGCGGCGTGGCTGTGTGGCGCTGGGTCCAAACGCAGCCTTGCTCTGGATAATGCGGTGTGGCACTGGGTCCAAATGCAGCCTTGCTCTGGATAATGCGGTGTGACGCTGGGGTCCAAACGCAGCCTTGCTCTGGATAATGCGGTGTGGCACTGGTCCAAACTCAGCCTTGCTCTGGATAATGCGGTGTGGCGGTGTGGCGCTGGGGTCCAAACGCAGCCTTGCTCTGGATAATGCGGTGTGGCTGTGTGGCGCTGGGTCCAAATGCATCCTTGCTCTGGATAATGCGGTGTGACTGTGTGGCGGTGTGGCTGTGTGGCGCTGGGTCCAAATGCAGCTTTGCTCTGGATAATGCGGTGTGACTGTGTGGCGGTGTGGCTGTGTGGCGCTGGGTCCAAATGCAGCCTTGCTCTGGATAATGCGGTGTGGCTGTGTGGCGCTGGGGTCCAAACGCAGCCTTGCTCTGGATAATGCGGTGTGACTGTGTGGCGCTGGGGTCCAAACACAGCCTTGCTCTGGATAATGCGGTGTGGCTGTGTGGCGCTGGGTCCAAATGCAGCCTTGCTCTGGATAATGCGGTGTGACTCTGTGGCGCTGGGGTCCAAACGCAGCCTTGCTCTGGATAATGCGGTGTGGCTGTGTGGCGCTGGGTCCAAATGCAGCCTTGCTCTGGATAATGCGGTGTGGCACTGGGTCCAAACTCAGCCTTGCACTGGATAATGCGGTGTGGCGGTGTGGCGTTGGGGTCCAAACGCAGCCTTGCTCTGGATAATGCGTTGTGGCGGTGTGGCATTGGGGTCCAAACGCAGCCTTGCTCTGGATAATGCGGTGTGGCGCTGGGGTTCAAACGCAGCCTTGCTCTGGATAAAGCGGTGTGGCTGTGTGGCGCTTGGGGTCCAAACGCAGCCTTGCTCTGGATAATGCATTGTGGCTGTGCGGCGCTGGGTCCAAATGCAGCCTTGCTCTGGATAATGCGGTGTGACTGTGTGGCGGTGTGGCTGTGTGGCGCTGGGTCCAAACGCAGCCTTGCTCTGGATAATGCGGTGTGGCGCTGGGGTCCAAACGCAGCCTTGCTCTGGATAATGCGGCACGGCTGTGTGGCGCTGGGACCAAACGCAGCCTTGCTCTGGATAATGCGGTGTGGCGCTGGGTCCAAACGCAGCCTTGCTCTGGATAATGCGGCGTGGCTGTGTGGCACTGGGTCCAAACGCAGCCTTGCTCTGGATAATGCGGTGTGGCACTGGGTCCAAACGCAGCCTTGCTCTGGATAATGCGGTGTGGCACTGGGTCCAAACTCAGCCTTGCTCTGGATAATGCGGTGTGGGGGTGTGGCGTTGGGGTCCAAACGCAGCCTTGCTCTGGATAATGCGGTGTGGCGGTGTGGCATTGGGGTCCAAACGCAGCCTTGCTCTGGATAATGCGGTGTGGCGCTGGGGTCCAAACGCAGCCTTGCTCTGGATAATGCGGTGTGGCTGTGTGGCGCTGGGGTCCAAACGCAGCCTTGCTCTGGATAATGCGGTGTGGCTCTGTGGCGCTGGGGTCCAAACGCAGCCTTGCTCTGGATAATGCGGTGTGGCTGTGTGGCGCTGGGTCCAAATGCAGCCTTGCTCTGGATAATGCGGTGTGGCACTGGGTCCAAACTCAGCCTTGCACTGGATAATGCGGTGTGGCGGTGTGGCGTTGGGGTCCAAACGCAGCCTTGCTCTGGATAATGCGTTGTGGCGGTGTGGCATTGGGGTCCAAACGCAGCCTTGCTCTGGATAATGCGGTGTGGCGCTGGGGTTCAAACGCAGCCTTGCTCTGGATAAAGCGGTGTGGCTGTGTGGCGCTTGGGGTCCAAACGCAGCCTTGCTCTGGATAATGCATTGTGGCTGTGCGGCGCTGGGTCCAAATGCAGCCTTGCTCTGGATAATGCGGTGTGACTGTGTGGCGGTGTGGCTGTGTGGCGCTGGGTCCAAACGCAGCCTTGCTCTGGATAATGCGGTGTGGCGCTGGGGTCCAAACGCAGCCTTGCTCTGGATAATGCGGCACGGCTGTGTGGCGCTGGGACCAAACGCAGCCTTGCTCTGGATAATGCGGTGTGGCGCTGGGTCCAAACGCAGCCTTGCTCTGGATAATGCGGCGTGGCTGTGTGGCACTGGGTCCAAACGCAGCCTTGCTCTGGATAATGCGGTGTGGCACTGGGTCCAAACGCAGCCTTGCTCTGGATAATGCGGTGTGGCACTGGGTCCAAACTCAGCCTTGCTCTGGATAATGCGGTGTGACTGTGTGGCGCTGGGGTCCAAACACAGCCTTGCTCTGGATAATGCGGTGTGGCTGTGTGGCGCTGGGTCCAAATGCAGCCTTGCTCTGGATAATGCGGTGTGACTCTGTGGCGCTGGGGTCCAAACGCAGCCTTGCTCTGGATAATGCGGTGTGGCTGTGTGGCGCTGGGTCCAAATGCAGCCTTGCTCTGGATAATGCGGTGTGGCACTGGGTCCAAACTCAGCCTTGCACTGGATAATGCGGTGTGGCGGTGTGGCGTTGGGGTCCAAACGCAGCCTTGCTCTGGATAATGCGTTGTGGCGGTGTGGCATTGGGGTCCAAACGCAGCCTTGCTCTGGATAATGCGGTGTGGCGCTGGGGTTCAAACGCAGCCTTGCTCTGGATAAAGCGGTGTGGCTGTGTGGCGCTTGGGGTCCAAACGCAGCCTTGCTCTGGATAATGCATTGTGGCTGTGCGGCGCTGGGTCCAAATGCAGCCTTGCTCTGGATAATGCGGTGTGACTGTGTGGCGGTGTGGCTGTGTGGCGCTGGGTCCAAACGCAGCCTTGCTCTGGATAATGCGGTGTGGCGCTGGGGTCCAAACGCAGCCTTGCTCTGGATAATGCGGCACGGCTGTGTGGCGCTGGGACCAAACGCAGCCTTGCTCTGGATAATGCGGTGTGGCGCTGGGTCCAAACGCAGCCTTGCTCTGGATAATGCGGCGTGGCTGTGTGGCACTGGGTCCAAACGCAGCCTTGCTCTGGATAATGCGGTGTGGCACTGGGTCCAAACGCAGCCTTGCTCTGGATAATGCGGTGTGGCACTGGGTCCAAACTCAGCCTTGCTCTGGATAATGCGGTGTGGGGGTGTGGCGTTGGGGTCCAAACGCAGCCTTGCTCTGGATAATGCGGTGTGGCGGTGTGGCATTGGGGTCCAAACGCAGCCTTGCTCTGGATAATGCGGTGTGGCGCTGGGGTCCAAACGCAGCCTTGCTCTGGATAATGCGGTGTGGCTGTGTGGCGCTGGGGTCCAAACGCAGCCTTGCTCTGGATAATGCGGTGTGGCTCTGTGGCGCTGGGGTCCAAACGCAGCCTTGCTCTGGATAATGCGGTGTGGCTGTGTGGCGCTGGGTCCAAATGCAGCCTTGCTCTGGATAATGCGGTGTGGCACTGGGTCCAAACTCAGCCTTGCACTGGATAATGCGGTGTGGCGGTGTGGCGTTGGGGTCCAAACGCAGCCTTGCTCTGGATAATGCGTTGTGGCGGTGTGGCATTGGGGTCCAAACGCAGCCTTGCTCTGGATAATGCGGTGTGGCGCTGGGGTTCAAACGCAGCCTTGCTCTGGATAAAGCGGTGTGGCTGTGTGGCGCTTGGGGTCCAAACGCAGCCTTGCTCTGGATAATGCATTGTGGCTGTGCGGCGCTGGGTCCAAATGCAGCCTTGCTCTGGATAATGCGGTGTGACTGTGTGGCGGTGTGGCTGTGTGGCGCTGGGTCCAAACGCAGCCTTGCTCTGGATAATGCGGTGTGGCGCTGGGGTCCAAACGCAGCCTTGCTCTGGATAATGCGGCACGGCTGTGTGGCGCTGGGACCAAACGCAGCCTTGCTCTGGATAATGCGGTGTGGCGCTGGGTCCAAACGCAGCCTTGCTCTGGATAATGCGGCGTGGCTGTGTGGCACTGGGTCCAAACGCAGCCTTGCTCTGGATAATGCGGTGTGGCACTGGGTCCAAACGCAGCCTTGCTCTGGATAATGCGGTGTGGCACTGGGTCCAAACTCAGCCTTGCTCTGGATAATGCGGTGTGGGGGTGTGGCGTTGGGGTCCAAACGCAGCCTTGCTCTGGATAATGCGGTGTGGCGGTGTGGCATTGGGGTCCAAACGCAGCCTTGCTCTGGATAATGCAGTGTGGCGCTGGGGTCCAAACGCAGCCTTGCTCTGGATAATGCGGTGTGGCTGTGTGGCGCTGGGGTCCAAACGCAGCCTTGCTCTGGATAATGCGGTGTGGCTGTGTGGCGCTGGGTCCAAACGCAGCCTTGCTCTGGATAATGCGGTGTGACTGTGTGGCGGTGTGGCTGTGTGGCGCTGGGTCCAAATGCAGCCTTGCTCTGGATAATGCGACGTGGCTGTGTGGCGCTGGGTCCAAACGCAGCCTTGCTCTGGATAATGCGGTGTGGCGCTGGGTCCAAACGCAGCCTTGCTATGGATAATGCGGCGTGGCTGTGTGGCGCTGGGTCCAAACGCAGCCTTGCTCTGGATAATGCGGTGTGGCACTGGGTCCAAATGCAGCCTTGCTCTGGATAATGCGGTGTGGCGCTGGGGTCCAAACGCAGCCTTGCTCTGGATAATGCGGTGTGGCTGTGTGGTGCTGGGGTCCAAACGCAGCCTTGCTCTGGATAATGCGGTGTGGCTGTGTGGCCTCGATCCAAATGCAGCCTTGCTCTGGATAATGCGGTGTGACTGTGTGGCGGTGTGGCTGTGTGGCGCTGGGTCCAAATGCAGCCTTGCTCTGGATAATGCGGCGTGGCTGTGTGGCGCTGGGTCGAAACGCAGCCTTGCTCTGGATAATGCGGCATGGCTGTGTGGCGCTGGGTCCAAACGCAGCCTTGCTCTGGATAATGCGGTGTGGCACTGGGTCCAAACGCAGCCCTGCTCTGGATAATGCGGTGTGGCACTGGGTCCAAACTCAGCCTTGCTCTGGATAATGCGGTGTGGCTGTGTGGCGCTGGGTCCAAACGCAGCCTTGCTCTGGATAATGCGGTGTGGCTGTGTGGCACTGGGTCCAAATGCAGCCTTGCTCTGGATAATGCGGTGTGACTGTGTGGCGGTGTGGCTGTGTGGCGCTGGGTCCAAATGCAGCCTTGCTCTGGATAATGCGGCACGGCTGTGTGGCACTGGGACCAAACGCAGCCTTGCTCTGGATAATGCGGTGTGGCGCTGGGTCCAAACGCAGCCTTGCTCTGGATAATGCGGCGTGGCTGTGTGGCGCTGGGTCCAAACGCAGCCTTGCTGTGGATAATGCGGTGTGGCACTGGGTCCAAACGCAGCCTTGCTCTGGATAATGCGGTGTGTCACTGGGTCCAAACTCAGCCTTGCTCTGGATAATGCGGTGTGTGGGTGTGGCGTTGGGGTCCAAACGCAGCCTTGCTCTGGATAATGCGGTGTGGCATTGGGGTCCAAACGCAGCCTTGCTCTGGATAATGCGGTGTGACTGTGTGGCGCTGGGGTCCAAACGCAGCCTTGCTCTGGATAATGCGGTGTGGCTGTGTGGCGCTGGGTCCAAATGCAGCCTTGCTCTGGATAATGCGGTGTGACTGTGTGGCGGTGTGGCTGTGTGGCGCTGGGTCCAAATGCAGCCTTGCTCTGGATAATGCGGCGTGGCTGTGTGGCGCTGGGTCCAAACGCAGCCTTGCTCTGGATAATGCGGTGTGGCACTGGGTCCAAATGCAGCCTTGCTCTGGATAATGCGGTGTGACGCTGGGGTCCAAACGCAGCCTTGCTCTGGATAATGCGGTGAGGCACTGGTCCAAACTCAGCCTTGCTCTGGATAATGCGGTGTGGCGGTGTGGCGCTGGGGTCCAAACGCAGCCTTGCTCTGGATAATGCGGTGTGGCTGTGTGGCGCTGGGTCCAAATGCATCCTTGCTCTGGATAATGCGGTGTGACTGTGTGGCGGTGTGGCTGTGTGGCGCTGGGTCCAAATGCAGCTTTGCTCTGGATAATGCGGTGTGACTGTGTGGCGGTGTGGCTGTGTGGCGCTGGGTCCAAATGCAGCCTTGCTCTGGATAATGCGGTGTGGCTGTGTGGCGCTGGGGTCCAAACGCAGCCTTGCTCTGGATAATACGGTGTGACTGTGTGGCGCTGGGGTCCAAACACAGCCTTGCTCTGGATAATGCGGTGTGGCTGTGTGGCGCTGGGTCCAAATGCAGCCTTGCTCTGGATAATGCGGTGTGACTCTGTGGCGCTGGGGTCCAAACGCAGCCTTGCTCTGGATAATGCGGTGTGGCTGTGTGGCGCTGGGTCCAAATGCAGCCTTGCTCTGGATAATGCGGTGTGGCACTGGGTCCAAACTCAGCCTTGCACTGGATAATGCGGTGTGGCGTTGTGGCGTTGGGGTCCAAACGCAGCCTTGCTCTGGATAATGCGTTGTGGCGTTGTGGCATTGGGGTCCAAACGCAGCCTTGCTCTGGATAATGCGGTGTGGCGCTGGGGTTCAAACGCAGCCTTGCTCTGGATAATGCGGTGTGGCTGTGTGGCGCTTGGGGTCCAAACGCAGCCTTGCTCTGGATAATGCATTGTGGCTGTGCGGCGCTGGGTCCAAATGCAGCCTTGCTCTGGATAATGCGGTGTGACTGTGTGGCGGTGTGGCTGTGTGGCGCTGGGTCCAAATGCAGCCTTGCTCTGGATAATGCGCCGTGGCTGTGTGGCGCTGGGTCCAAACGCAGCCTAGCTCTGGATAATGCGGTGTGGCGCTGGGTCCAAATGCAGCCTTGCTCTGGATAATGCGGCACGGCTGTGTGGCGCTGGGACCAAACGCAGCCTTGCTCTGGATAATGCGGTGTGGCGCTGGGTCCAAACGCAGCCTTGCTCTGGATAATGCGGTGTGGCTGTGTGGCACTGGGTCCAAACGCAGCCTTGCTCTGGATAATGCGGTGTGGCACTGGTCCAAACTCAGCCTTGCTCTGGATAATGCGGTGTGGCGGTGTGGCGCTGGGGTCCAAACGCAGCCTTGCTCTGGATAATGCGGTGTGGCTGTGTGGCGCTGGGTCCAAATGCATCCTTGCTCTGGATAATGCGGTGTGACTGTGTGGCGGTGTGGCTGTGTGGCACTGGGTCCAAACGCAGCCTTGCTCTGGATAATGCGGTGTGGCACTGGGTCCAAACGCAGCCTTGCTCTGGATAATGCGGTGTGGCACTGGGTCCAAACTCAGCCTTGCTCTGGATAATGCGGTGTGACTGTGTGGCGCTGGGGTCCAAACACAGCCTTGCTCTGGATAATGCGGTGTGGCTGTGTGGCGCTGGGTCCAAATGCAGCCTTGCTCTGGATAATGCGGTGTGACTCTGTGGCGCTGGGGTCCAAACGCAGCCTTGCTCTGGATAATGCGGTGTGGCTGTGTGGCGCTGGGTCCAAATGCAGCCTTGCTCTGGATAATGCGGTGTGGCACTGGGTCCAAACTCAGCCTTGCACTGGATAATGCGGTGTGGCGGTGTGGCGTTGGGGTCCAAACGCAGCCTTGCTCTGGATAATGCGTTGTGGCGGTGTGGCATTGGGGTCCAAACGCAGCCTTGCTCTGGATAATGCGGTGTGGCGCTGGGGTTCAAACGCAGCCTTGCTCTGGATAAAGCGGTGTGGCTGTGTGGCGCTTGGGGTCCAAACGCAGCCTTGCTCTGGATAATGCATTGTGGCTGTGCGGCGCTGGGTCCAAATGCAGCCTTGCTCTGGATAATGCGGTGTGACTGTGTGGCGGTGTGGCTGTGTGGCGCTGGGTCCAAACGCAGCCTTGCTCTGGATAATGCGGTGTGGCGCTGGGGTCCAAACGCAGCCTTGCTCTGGATAATGCGGCACGGCTGTGTGGCGCTGGGACCAAACGCAGCCTTGCTCTGGATAATGCGGTGTGGCGCTGGGTCCAAACGCAGCCTTGCTCTGGATAATGCGGCGTGGCTGTGTGGCACTGGGTCCAAACGCAGCCTTGCTCTGGATAATGCGGTGTGGCACTGGGTCCAAACGCAGCCTTGCTCTGGATAATGCGGTGTGGCACTGGGTCCAAACTCAGCCTTGCTCTGGATAATGCGGTGTGGGGGTGTGGCGTTGGGGTCCAAACGCAGCCTTGCTCTGGATAATGCGGTGTGGCGGTGTGGCATTGGGGTCCAAACGCAGCCTTGCTCTGGATAATGCGGTGTGGCGCTGGGGTCCAAACGCAGCCTTGCTCTGGATAATGCGGTGTGGCTGTGTGGCGCTGGGGTCCAAACGCAGCCTTGCTCTGGATAATGCGGTGTGGCTCTGTGGCGCTGGGGTCCAAACGCAGCCTTGCTCTGGATAATGCGGTGTGGCTGTGTGGCGCTGGGTCCAAATGCAGCCTTGCTCTGGATAATGCGGTGTGGCACTGGGTCCAAACTCAGCCTTGCACTGGATAATGCGGTGTGGCGGTGTGGCGTTGGGGTCCAAACGCAGCCTTGCTCTGGATAATGCGTTGTGGCGGTGTGGCATTGGGGTCCAAACGCAGCCTTGCTCTGGATAATGCGGTGTGGCGCTGGGGTTCAAACGCAGCCTTGCTCTGGATAAAGCGGTGTGGCTGTGTGGCGCTTGGGGTCCAAACGCAGCCTTGCTCTGGATAATGCATTGTGGCTGTGCGGCGCTGGGTCCAAATGCAGCCTTGCTCTGGATAATGCGGTGTGACTGTGTGGCGGTGTGGCTGTGTGGCGCTGGGTCCAAACGCAGCCTTGCTCTGGATAATGCGGTGTGGCGCTGGGGTCCAAACGCAGCCTTGCTCTGGATAATGCGGCACGGCTGTGTGGCGCTGGGACCAAACGCAGCCTTGCTCTGGATAATGCGGTGTGGCGCTGGGTCCAAACGCAGCCTTGCTCTGGATAATGCGGCGTGGCTGTGTGGCACTGGGTCCAAACGCAGCCTTGCTCTGGATAATGCGGTGTGGCACTGGGTCCAAACGCAGCCTTGCTCTGGATAATGCGGTGTGGCACTGGGTCCAAACTCAGCCTTGCTCTGGATAATGCGGTGTGGGGGTGTGGCGTTGGGGTCCAAACGCAGCCTTGCTCTGGATAATGCGGTGTGGCGGTGTGGCATTGGGGTCCAAACGCAGCCTTGCTCTGGATAATGCAGTGTGGCGCTGGGGTCCAAACGCAGCCTTGCTCTGGATAATGCGGTGTGGCTGTGTGGCGCTGGGGTCCAAACGCAGCCTTGCTCTGGATAATGCGGTGTGGCTGTGTGGCGCTGGGTCCAAACGCAGCCTTGCTCTGGATAATGCGGTGTGACTGTGTGGCGGTGTGGCTGTGTGGCGCTGGGTCCAAATGCAGCCTTGCTCTGGATAATGCGACGTGGCTGTGTGGCGCTGGGTCCAAACGCAGCCTTGCTCTGGATAATGCGGTGTGGCGCTGGGTCCAAACGCAGCCTTGCTATGGATAATGCGGCGTGGCTGTGTGGCGCTGGGTCCAAACGCAGCCTTGCTCTGGATAATGCGGTGTGGCACTGGGTCCAAATGCAGCCTTGCTCTGGATAATGCGGTGTGGCGCTGGGGTCCAAACGCAGCCTTGCTCTGGATAATGCGGTGTGGCTGTGTGGTGCTGGGGTCCAAACGCAGCCTTGCTCTGGATAATGCGGTGTGGCTGTGTGGCCTCGATCCAAATGCAGCCTTGCTCTGGATAATGCGGTGTGACTGTGTGGCGGTGTGGCTGTGTGGCGCTGGGTCCAAATGCAGCCTTGCTCTGGATAATGCGGCGTGGCTGTGTGGCGCTGGGTCGAAACGCAGCCTTGCTCTGGATAATGCGGCATGGCTGTGTGGCGCTGGGTCCAAACGCAGCCTTGCTCTGGATAATGCGGTGTGGCACTGGGTCCAAACGCAGCCCTGCTCTGGATAATGCGGTGTGGCACTGGGTCCAAACTCAGCCTTGCTCTGGATAATGCGGTGTGGCTGTGTGGCGCTGGGTCCAAACGCAGCCTTGCTCTGGATAATGCGGTGTGGCTGTGTGGCACTGGGTCCAAATGCAGCCTTGCTCTGGATAATGCGGTGTGACTGTGTGGCGGTGTGGCTGTGTGGCGCTGGGTCCAAATGCAGCCTTGCTCTGGATAATGCGGCACGGCTGTGTGGCACTGGGACCAAACGCAGCCTTGCTCTGGATAATGCGGTGTGGCGCTGGGTCCAAACGCAGCCTTGCTCTGGATAATGCGGCGTGGCTGTGTGGCGCTGGGTCCAAACGCAGCCTTGCTGTGGATAATGCGGTGTGGCACTGGGTCCAAACGCAGCCTTGCTCTGGATAATGCGGTGTGTCACTGGGTCCAAACTCAGCCTTGCTCTGGATAATGCGGTGTGTGGGTGTGGCGTTGGGGTCCAAACGCAGCCTTGCTCTGGATAATGCGGTGTGGCATTGGGGTCCAAACGCAGCCTTGCTCTGGATAATGCGGTGTGACTGTGTGGCGCTGGGGTCCAAACGCAGCCTTGCTCTGGATAATGCGGTGTGGCTGTGTGGCGCTGGGTCCAAATGCAGCCTTGCTCTGGATAATGCGGTGTGACTGTGTGGCGGTGTGGCTGTGTGGCGCTGGGTCCAAATGCAGCCTTGCTCTGGATAATGCGGCGTGGCTGTGTGGCGCTGGGTCCAAACGCAGCCTTGCTCTGGATAATGCGGTGTGGCACTGGGTCCAAATGCAGCCTTGCTCTGGATAATGCGGTGTGACGCTGGGGTCCAAACGCAGCCTTGCTCTGGATAATGCGGTGAGGCACTGGTCCAAACTCAGCCTTGCTCTGGATAATGCGGTGTGGCGGTGTGGCGCTGGGGTCCAAACGCAGCCTTGCTCTGGATAATGCGGTGTGGCTGTGTGGCGCTGGGTCCAAATGCATCCTTGCTCTGGATAATGCGGTGTGACTGTGTGGCGGTGTGGCTGTGTGGCGCTGGGTCCAAATGCAGCTTTGCTCTGGATAATGCGGTGTGACTGTGTGGCGGTGTGGCTGTGTGGCGCTGGGTCCAAATGCAGCCTTGCTCTGGATAATGCGGTGTGGCTGTGTGGCGCTGGGGTCCAAACGCAGCCTTGCTCTGGATAATACGGTGTGACTGTGTGGCGCTGGGGTCCAAACACAGCCTTGCTCTGGATAATGCGGTGTGGCTGTGTGGCGCTGGGTCCAAATGCAGCCTTGCTCTGGATAATGCGGTGTGACTCTGTGGCGCTGGGGTCCAAACGCAGCCTTGCTCTGGATAATGCGGTGTGGCTGTGTGGCGCTGGGTCCAAATGCAGCCTTGCTCTGGATAATGCGGTGTGGCACTGGGTCCAAACTCAGCCTTGCACTGGATAATGCGGTGTGGCGTTGTGGCGTTGGGGTCCAAACGCAGCCTTGCTCTGGATAATGCGTTGTGGCGTTGTGGCATTGGGGTCCAAACGCAGCCTTGCTCTGGATAATGCGGTGTGGCGCTGGGGTTCAAACGCAGCCTTGCTCTGGATAATGCGGTGTGGCTGTGTGGCGCTTGGGGTCCAAACGCAGCCTTGCTCTGGATAATGCATTGTGGCTGTGCGGCGCTGGGTCCAAATGCAGCCTTGCTCTGGATAATGCGGTGTGACTGTGTGGCGGTGTGGCTGTGTGGCGCTGGGTCCAAATGCAGCCTTGCTCTGGATAATGCGCCGTGGCTGTGTGGCGCTGGGTCCAAACGCAGCCTAGCTCTGGATAATGCGGTGTGGCGCTGGGTCCAAATGCAGCCTTGCTCTGGATAATGCGGCACGGCTGTGTGGCGCTGGGACCAAACGCAGCCTTGCTCTGGATAATGCGGTGTGGCGCTGGGTCCAAACGCAGCCTTGCTCTGGATAATGCGGTGTGGCTGTGTGGCACTGGGTCCAAACGCAGCCTTGCTCTGGATAATGCGGTGTGGCACTGGTCCAAACTCAGCCTTGCTCTGGATAATGCGGTGTGGCGGTGTGGCGCTGGGGTCCAAACGCAGCCTTGCTCTGGATAATGCGGTGTGGCTGTGTGGCGCTGGGTCCAAATGCATCCTTGCTCTGGATAATGCGGTGTGACTGTGTGGCGGTGTGGCTGTGTGGCGCTGGGTCCAAATGCAGCTTTGCTCTGGATAATGCGGTGTGACTGTGTGGCGGTGTGGCTGTGTGGCGCTGGGTCCAAATGCAGCCTTGCTCTGGATAATGCGGTGTGGCTGTGTGGCGCTGGGGTCCAAACGCAGCCTTGCTCTGGATAATGCGGTGTGACTGTGTGGCGCTGGGGTCCAAACACAGCCTTGCTCTGGATAATGCGGTGTGGCTGTGTGGCGCTGGGTCCAAATGCAGCCTTGCTCTGGATAATGCGGTGTGACTCTGTGGCGCTGGGGTCCAAACGCAGCCTTGCTCTGGATAATGCGGTGTGGCTGTGTGGCGCTGGGTCCAAATGCAGCCTTGCTCTGGATAATGCGGTGTGGCACTGGGTCCAAACTCAGCCTTGCACTGGATAATGCGGTGTGGCGGTGTGGCGTTGGGGTCCAAACGCAGCCTTGCTCTGGATAATGCGTTGTGGCGGTGTGGCATTGGGGTCCAAACGCAGCCTTGCTCTGGATAATGCGGTGTGGCGCTGGGGTTCAAACGCAGCCTTGCTCTGGATAAAGCGGTGTGGCTGTGTGGCGCTTGGGGTCCAAACGCAGCCTTGCTCTGGATAATGCATTGTGGCTGTGCGGCGCTGGGTCCAAATGCAGCCTTGCTCTGGATAATGCGGTGTGACTGTGTGGCGGTGTGGCTGTGTGGCGCTGGGTCCAAACGCAGCCTTGCTCTGGATAATGCGGTGTGGCGCTGGGGTCCAAACGCAGCCTTGCTCTGGATAATGCGGCACGGCTGTGTGGCGCTGGGACCAAACGCAGCCTTGCTCTGGATAATGCGGTGTGGCGCTGGGTCCAAACGCAGCCTTGCTCTGGATAATGCGGCGTGGCTGTGTGGCACTGGGTCCAAACGCAGCCTTGCTCTGGATAATGCGGTGTGGCACTGGGTCCAAACGCAGCCTTGCTCTGGATAATGCGGTGTGGCACTGGGTCCAAACTCAGCCTTGCTCTGGATAATGCGGTGTGGGGGTGTGGCGTTGGGGTCCAAACGCAGCCTTGCTCTGGATAATGCGGTGTGGCGGTGTGGCATTGGGGTCCAAACGCAGCCTTGCTCTGGATAATGCGGTGTGGCGCTGGGGTCCAAACGCAGCCTTGCTCTGGATAATGCGGTGTGGCTGTGTGGCGCTGGGGTCCAAACGCAGCCTTGCTCTGGATAATGCGGTGTGGCTCTGTGGCGCTGGGGTCCAAACGCAGCCTTGCTCTGGATAATGCGGTGTGGCTGTGTGGCGCTGGGTCCAAATGCAGCCTTGCTCTGGATAATGCGGTGTGGCACTGGGTCCAAACTCAGCCTTGCACTGGATAATGCGGTGTGGCGGTGTGGCGTTGGGGTCCAAACGCAGCCTTGCTCTGGATAATGCGTTGTGGCGGTGTGGCATTGGGGTCCAAACGCAGCCTTGCTCTGGATAATGCGGTGTGGCGCTGGGGTTCAAACGCAGCCTTGCTCTGGATAAAGCGGTGTGGCTGTGTGGCGCTTGGGGTCCAAACGCAGCCTTGCTCTGGATAATGCATTGTGGCTGTGCGGCGCTGGGTCCAAATGCAGCCTTGCTCTGGATAATGCGGTGTGACTGTGTGGCGGTGTGGCTGTGTGGCGCTGGGTCCAAACGCAGCCTTGCTCTGGATAATGCGGTGTGGCGCTGGGGTCCAAACGCAGCCTTGCTCTGGATAATGCGGCACGGCTGTGTGGCGCTGGGACCAAACGCAGCCTTGCTCTGGATAATGCGGTGTGGCGCTGGGTCCAAACGCAGCCTTGCTCTGGATAATGCGGCGTGGCTGTGTGGCACTGGGTCCAAACGCAGCCTTGCTCTGGATAATGCGGTGTGGCACTGGGTCCAAACGCAGCCTTGCTCTGGATAATGCGGTGTGGCACTGGGTCCAAACTCAGCCTTGCTCTGGATAATGCGGTGTGGGGGTGTGGCGTTGGGGTCCAAACGCAGCCTTGCTCTGGATAATGCGGTGTGGCGGTGTGGCATTGGGGTCCAAACGCAGCCTTGCTCTGGATAATGCAGTGTGGCGCTGGGGTCCAAACGCAGCCTTGCTCTGGATAATGCGGTGTGGCTGTGTGGCGCTGGGGTCCAAACGCAGCCTTGCTCTGGATAATGCGGTGTGGCTGTGTGGCGCTGGGTCCAAACGCAGCCTTGCTCTGGATAATGCGGTGTGACTGTGTGGCGGTGTGGCTGTGTGGCGCTGGGTCCAAATGCAGCCTTGCTCTGGATAATGCGACGTGGCTGTGTGGCGCTGGGTCCAAACGCAGCCTTGCTCTGGATAATGCGGTGTGGCGCTGGGTCCAAACGCAGCCTTGCTATGGATAATGCGGCGTGGCTGTGTGGCGCTGGGTCCAAACGCAGCCTTGCTCTGGATAATGCGGTGTGGCACTGGGTCCAAATGCAGCCTTGCTCTGGATAATGCGGTGTGGCGCTGGGGTCCAAACGCAGCCTTGCTCTGGATAATGCGGTGTGGCTGTGTGGTGCTGGGGTCCAAACGCAGCCTTGCTCTGGATAATGCGGTGTGGCTGTGTGGCCTCGATCCAAATGCAGCCTTGCTCTGGATAATGCGGTGTGACTGTGTAGCGGTGTGGCTGTGTGGCGCTGGGTCCAAATGCAGCCTTGCTCTGGATAATGCGGCGTGGCTGTGTGGCGCTGGGTCGAAACGCAGCCTTGCTCTGGATAATGCGGCATGGCTGTGTGGCGCTGGGTCCAAACGCAGCCTTGCTCTGGATAATGCGGTGTGGCACTGGGTCCAAACGCAGCCCTGCTCTGGATAATGCGGTGTGGCACTGGGTCCAAACTCAGCCTTGCTCTGGATAATGCGGTGTGGCTGTGTGGCGCTGGGTCCAAACGCAGCCTTGCTCTGGATAATGCGGTGTGGCTGTGTGGCACTGGGTCCAAATGCAGCCTTGCTCTGGATAATGCGGTGTGACTGTGTGGCGGTGTGGCTGTGTGGCGCTGGGTCCAAATGCAGCCTTGCTCTGGATAATGCGGTGTGACTGTGTGGCGGTGTGGCTGTGTGGCGCTGGGTCCAAATGCAGCCTTGCTCTGGATAATGCGGTGTGGCTGTGTGGCGCTGGGGTCCAAACGCAGCCTTGCTCTGGATAATACGGTGTGACTGTGTGGCGCTGGGGTCCAAACACAGCCTTGCTCTGGATAATGCGGTGTGGCTGTGTGGCGCTGGGTCCAAATGCAGCCTTGCTCTGGATAATGCGGTGTGACTCTGTGGCGCTGGGGTCCAAACGCAGCCTTGCTCTGGATAATGCGGTGTGGCTGTGTGGCGCTGGGTCCAAATGCAGCCTTGCTCTGGATAATGCGGTGTGGCACTGGGTCCAAACTCAGCCTTGCACTGGATAATGCGGTGTGGCGTTGTGGCGTTGGGGTCCAAACGCAGCCTTGCTCTGGATAATGCGTTGTGGCGTTGTGGCATTGGGGTCCAAACGCAGCCTTGCTCTGGATAATGCGGTGTGGCGCTGGGGTTCAAACGCAGCCTTGCTCTGGATAATGCGGTGTGGCTGTGTGGCGCTTGGGGTCCAAACGCAGCCTTGCTCTGGATAATGCATTGTGGCTGTGCGGCGCTGGGTCCAAATGCAGCCTTGCTCTGGATAATGCGGTGTGACTGTGTGGCGGTGTGGCTGTGTGGCGCTGGGTCCAAATGCAGCCTTGCTCTGGATAATGCGCCGTGGCTGTGTGGCGCTGGGTCCAAACGCAGCCTAGCTCTGGATAATGCGGTGTGGCGCTGGGTCCAAATGCAGCCTTGCTCTGGATAATGCGGCACGGCTGTGTGGCGCTGGGACCAAACGCAGCCTTGCTCTGGATAATGCGGTGTGGCGCTGGGTCCAAACGCAGCCTTGCTCTGGATAATGCGGTGTGGCTGTGTGGCACTGGGTCCAAACGCAGCCTTGCTCTGGATAATGCGGTGTGGCACTGGTCCAAACTCAGCCTTGCTCTGGATAATGCGGTGTGGCGGTGTGGCGCTGGGGTCCAAACGCAGCCTTGCTCTGGATAATGCGGTGTGGCTGTGTGGCGCTGGGTCCAAATGCATCCTTGCTCTGGATAATGCGGTGTGACTGTGTGGCGGTGTGGCTGTGTGGCGCTGGGTCCAAATGCAGCTTTGCTCTGGATAATGCGGTGTGACTGTGTGGCGGTGTGGCTGTGTGGCGCTGGGTCCAAATGCAGCCTTGCTCTGGATAATGCGGTGTGGCTGTGTGGCGCTGGGGTCCAAACGCAGCCTTGCTCTGGATAATGCGGTGTGACTGTGTGGCGCTGGGGTCCAAACACAGCCTTGCTCTGGATAATGCGGTGTGGCTGTGTGGCGCTGGGTCCAAATGCAGCCTTGCTCTGGATAATGCGGTGTGACTCTGTGGCGCTGGGGTCCAAACGCAGCCTTGCTCTGGATAATGCGGTGTGGCTGTGTGGCGCTGGGTCCAAATGCAGCCTTGCTCTGGATAATGCGGTGTGGCACTGGGTCCAAACTCAGCCTTGCACTGGATAATGCGGTGTGGCGGTGTGGCGTTGGGGTCCAAACGCAGCCTTGCTCTGGATAATGCGTTGTGGCGGTGTGGCATTGGGGTCCAAACGCAGCCTTGCTCTGGATAATGCGGTGTGGCGCTGGGGTTCAAACGCAGCCTTGCTCTGGATAAAGCGGTGTGGCTGTGTGGCGCTTGGGGTCCAAACGCAGCCTTGCTCTGGATAATGCATTGTGGCTGTGCGGCGCTGGGTCCAAATGCAGCCTTGCTCTGGATAATGCGGTGTGACTGTGTGGCGGTGTGGCTGTGTGGCGCTGGGTCCAAACGCAGCCTTGCTCTGGATAATGCGGTGTGGCGCTGGGGTCCAAACGCAGCCTTGCTCTGGATAATGCGGCACGGCTGTGTGGCGCTGGGACCAAACGCAGCCTTGCTCTGGATAATGCGGTGTGGCGCTGGGTCCAAACGCAGCCTTGCTCTGGATAATGCGGCGTGGCTGTGTGGCACTGGGTCCAAACGCAGCCTTGCTCTGGATAATGCGGTGTGGCACTGGGTCCAAACGCAGCCTTGCTCTGGATAATGCGGTGTGGCACTGGGTCCAAACTCAGCCTTGCTCTGGATAATGCGGTGTGGGGGTGTGGCGTTGGGGTCCAAACGCAGCCTTGCTCTGGATAATGCGGTGTGGCGGTGTGGCATTGGGGTCCAAACGCAGCCTTGCTCTGGATAATGCGGTGTGGCGCTGGGGTCCAAACGCAGCCTTGCTCTGGATAATGCGGTGTGGCTGTGTGGCGCTGGGGTCCAAACGCAGCCTTGCTCTGGATAATGCGGTGTGGCTCTGTGGCGCTGGGGTCCAAACGCAGCCTTGCTCTGGATAATGCGGTGTGGCTGTGTGGCGCTGGGTCCAAATGCAGCCTTGCTCTGGATAATGCGGTGTGGCACTGGGTCCAAACTCAGCCTTGCACTGGATAATGCGGTGTGGCGGTGTGGCGTTGGGGTCCAAACGCAGCCTTGCTCTGGATAATGCGTTGTGGCGGTGTGGCATTGGGGTCCAAACGCAGCCTTGCTCTGGATAATGCGGTGTGGCGCTGGGGTTCAAACGCAGCCTTGCTCTGGATAAAGCGGTGTGGCTGTGTGGCGCTTGGGGTCCAAACGCAGCCTTGCTCTGGATAATGCATTGTGGCTGTGCGGCGCTGGGTCCAAATGCAGCCTTGCTCTGGATAATGCGGTGTGACTGTGTGGCGGTGTGGCTGTGTGGCGCTGGGTCCAAACGCAGCCTTGCTCTGGATAATGCGGTGTGGCGCTGGGGTCCAAACGCAGCCTTGCTCTGGATAATGCGGCACGGCTGTGTGGCGCTGGGACCAAACGCAGCCTTGCTCTGGATAATGCGGTGTGGCGCTGGGTCCAAACGCAGCCTTGCTCTGGATAATGCGGCGTGGCTGTGTGGCACTGGGTCCAAACGCAGCCTTGCTCTGGATAATGCGGTGTGGCACTGGGTCCAAACGCAGCCTTGCTCTGGATAATGCGGTGTGGCACTGGGTCCAAACTCAGCCTTGCTCTGGATAATGCGGTGTGGGGGTGTGGCGTTGGGGTCCAAACGCAGCCTTGCTCTGGATAATGCGGTGTGGCGGTGTGGCATTGGGGTCCAAACGCAGCCTTGCTCTGGATAATGCAGTGTGGCGCTGGGGTCCAAACGCAGCCTTGCTCTGGATAATGCGGTGTGGCTGTGTGGCGCTGGGGTCCAAACGCAGCCTTGCTCTGGATAATGCGGTGTGGCTGTGTGGCGCTGGGTCCAAACGCAGCCTTGCTCTGGATAATGCGGTGTGACTGTGTGGCGGTGTGGCTGTGTGGCGCTGGGTCCAAATGCAGCCTTGCTCTGGATAATGCGACGTGGCTGTGTGGCGCTGGGTCCAAACGCAGCCTTGCTCTGGATAATGCGGTGTGGCGCTGGGTCCAAACGCAGCCTTGCTATGGATAATGCGGCGTGGCTGTGTGGCGCTGGGTCCAAACGCAGCCTTGCTCTGGATAATGCGGTGTGGCACTGGGTCCAAATGCAGCCTTGCTCTGGATAATGCGGTGTGGCGCTGGGGTCCAAACGCAGCCTTGCTCTGGATAATGCGGTGTGGCTGTGTGGTGCTGGGGTCCAAACGCAGCCTTGCTCTGGATAATGCGGTGTGGCTGTGTGGCCTCGATCCAAATGCAGCCTTGCTCTGGATAATGCGGTGTGACTGTGTAGCGGTGTGGCTGTGTGGCGCTGGGTCCAAATGCAGCCTTGCTCTGGATAATGCGGCGTGGCTGTGTGGCGCTGGGTCGAAACGCAGCCTTGCTCTGGATAATGCGGCATGGCTGTGTGGCGCTGGGTCCAAACGCAGCCTTGCTCTGGATAATGCGGTGTGGCACTGGGTCCAAACGCAGCCCTGCTCTGGATAATGCGGTGTGGCACTGGGTCCAAACTCAGCCTTGCTCTGGATAATGCGGTGTGGCTGTGTGGCGCTGGGTCCAAACGCAGCCTTGCTCTGGATAATGCGGTGTGGCTGTGTGGCACTGGGTCCAAATGCAGCCTTGCTCTGGATAATGCGGTGTGACTGTGTGGCGGTGTGGCTGTGTGGCGCTGGGTCCAAATGCAGCCTTGCTCTGGATAATGCGGCACGGCTGTGTGGCACTGGGACCAAACGCAGCCTTGCTCTGGATAATGCGGTGTGGCGCTGGGTCCAAACGCAGCCTTGCTCTGGATAATGCGGCGTGGCTGTGTGGCGCTGGGTCCAAACGCAGCCTTGCTGTGGATAATGCGGTGTGGCACTGGGTCCAAACGCAGCCTTGCTCTGGATAATGCGGTGTGTCACTGGGTCCAAACTCAGCCTTGCTCTGGATAATGCGGTGTGTGGGTGTGGCGTTGGGGTCCAAACGCAGCCTTGCTCTGGATAATGCGGTGTGGCATTGGGGTCCAAACGCAGCCTTGCTCTGGATAATGCGGTGTGGCGCTGGGTCCAAATGCAGCCTTGCTCTGGATAATGCGGTGTGACTGTGTGGCGCTGGGGTCCAAACGCAGCCTTGCTCTGGATAATGCGGTGTGGCTGTGTGGCGCTGGGTCCAAATGCAGCCTTGCTCTGGATAATGCGGTGTGACTGTGTGGCGGTGTGGCTGTGTGGCGCTGGGTCCAAATGCAGCCTTGCTCTGGATAATGCGGCGTGGCTGTGTGGCGCTGGGTCCAAACGCAGCCTTGCTCTGGATAATGCGGTGTGGCACTGGGTCCAAATGCAGCCTTGCTCTGGATAATGCGGTGTGACGCTGGGGTCCAAACGCAGCCTTGCTCTGGATAATGCGGTGAGGCACTGGTCCAAACTCAGCCTTGCTCTGGATAATGCGGTGTGGCGGTGTGGCGCTGGGGTCCAAACGCAGCCTTGCTCTGGATAATGCGGTGTGGCTGTGTGGCGCTGGGTCCAAATGCATCCTTGCTCTGGATAATGCGGTGTGACTGTGTGGCGGTGTGGCTGTGTGGCGCTGGGTCCAAATGCAGCTTTGCTCTGGATAATGCGGTGTGACTGTGTGGCGGTGTGGCTGTGTGGCGCTGGGTCCAAATGCAGCCTTGCTCTGGATAATGCGGTGTGGCTGTGTGGCGCTGGGGTCCAAACGCAGCCTTGCTCTGGATAATACGGTGTGACTGTGTGGCGCTGGGGTCCAAACACAGCCTTGCTCTGGATAATGCGGTGTGGCTGTGTGGCGCTGGGTCCAAATGCAGCCTTGCTCTGGATAATGCGGTGTGACTCTGTGGCGCTGGGGTCCAAACGCAGCCTTGCTCTGGATAATGCGGTGTGGCTGTGTGGCGCTGGGTCCAAATGCAGCCTTGCTCTGGATAATGCGGTGTGGCACTGGGTCCAAACTCAGCCTTGCACTGGATAATGCGGTGTGGCGTTGTGGCGTTGGGGTCCAAACGCAGCCTTGCTCTGGATAATGCGTTGTGGCGTTGTGGCATTGGGGTCCAAACGCAGCCTTGCTCTGGATAATGCGGTGTGGCGCTGGGGTTCAAACGCAGCCTTGCTCTGGATAATGCGGTGTGGCTGTGTGGCGCTTGGGGTCCAAACACAGCCTTGCTCTGGATAATGCATTGTGGCTGTGCGGCGCTGGGTCCAAATGCAGCCTTGCTCTGGATAATGCGGTGTGACTGTGTGGCGGTGTGGCTGTGTGGCGCTGGGTCCAAATGCAGCCTTGCTCTGGATAATGCGCCGTGGCTGTGTGGCGCTGGGTCCAAACGCAGCCTAGCTCTGGATAATGCGGTGTGGCGCTGGGTCCAAATGCAGCCTTGCTCTGGATAATGCGGCACGGCTGTGTGGCGCTGGGACCAAACGCAGCCTTGCTCTGGATAATGCGGTGTGGCGCTGGGTCCAAACGCAGCCTTGCTCTGGATAATGCGGTGTGGCTGTGTGGCACTGGGTCCAAACGCAGCCTTGCTCTGGATAATGCGGTGTGGCACTGGGTCCAAACGCAGCCTTGCTCTGGATAATGCGGTGTGGCACTGGGTCCAAACTCAGCCTTGCTCTGGATAATGCGGTGTGGGGGTGTGGCGTTGGGGTCCAAACGCAGCCTTGCTCTGGATAATGCGGTGTGGCGGTGTGGCATTGGGGTCCAAACGCAGCCTTGCTCTGGATAATGCGGTGTGGCTGTGTGGCGCTGGGGTCCA
This sequence comes from Notolepis coatsorum, assembly GCF_963971535.1. Lineage (NCBI taxonomy): Eukaryota > Metazoa > Chordata > Actinopteri > Aulopiformes > Paralepididae > Notolepis > Notolepis coatsorum. Next base: position 503,948 of record NW_028170709.1, on the reverse strand, counting down.
AACGCAGCCTTGCTCTGGATAATGCGGTGTGGCTGTGTGGCGCTGGGTCCAAATGCAGCCTTGCTCTGGATAATGCGGTGTGACTGTGTGGCGGTGTGGCTGTGTGGCGCTGGGTCCAAATGCAGCCTTGCTCTGGATAATGCGACGTGGCTGTGTGGCGCTGGGTCCAAACGCAGCCTTGCTCTGGATAATGCGGTGTGGCGCTGGGTCCAAACGCAGCCTTGCTATGGATAATGCGGCGTGGCTGTGTGGCGCTGGGTCCAAACGCAGCCTTGCTCTGGATAATGCGGTGTGGCACTGGGTCCAAATGCAGCCTTGCTCTGGATAATGCGGTGTGGCGCTGGGGTCCAAACGCAGCCTTGCTCTGGATAATGCGGTGTGGCTGTGTGGTGCTGGGGTCCAAACGCAGCCTTGCTCTGGATAATGCGGTGTGGCTGTGTGGCCTCGATCCAAATGCAGCCTTGCTCTGGATAATGCGGTGTGACTGTGTGGCGGTGTGGCTGTGTGGCGCTGGGTCCAAATGCAGCCTTGCTCTGGATAATGCGGCGTGGCTGTGTGGCGCTGGGTCGAAACGCAGCCTTGCTCTGGATAATGCGGCATGGCTGTGTGGCGCTGGGTCCAAACGCAGCCTTGCTCTGGATAATGCGGTGTGGCACTGGGTCCAAACGCAGCCCTGCTCTGGATAATGCGGTGTGGCACTGGGTCCAAACTCAGCCTTGCTCTGGATAATGCGGTGTGGCTGTGTGGCGCTGGGTCCAAACGCAGCCTTGCTCTGGATAATGCGGTGTGACTGTGTGGCGGTGTGGCTGTGTGGCGCTGGGTCCAAATGCAGCTTTGCTCTGGATAATGCGGTGTGACTGTGTGGCGGTGTGGCTGTGTGGCGCTGGGTCCAAATGCAGCCTTGCTCTGGATAATGCGGTGTGGCTGTGTGGCGCTGGGGTCCAAACGCAGCCTTGCTCTGGATAATGCGGTGTGACTGTGTGGCGCTGGGGTCCAAACACAGCCTTGCTCTGGATAATGCGGTGTGGCTGTGTGGCGCTGGGTCCAAATGCAGCCTTGCTCTGGATAATGCGGTGTGACTCTGTGGCGCTGGGGTCCAAACGCAGCCTTGCTCTGGATAATGCGGTGTGGCTGTGTGGCGCTGGGTCCAAATGCAGCCTTGCTCTGGATAATGCGGTGTGGCACTGGGTCCAAACTCAGCCTTGCACTGGATAATGCGGTGTGGCGGTGTGGCGTTGGGGTCCAAACGCAGCCTTGCTCTGGATAATGCGTTGTGGCGGTGTGGCATTGGGGTCCAAACGCAGCCTTGCTCTGGATAATGCGGTGTGGCGCTGGGGTTCAAACGCAGCCTTGCTCTGGATAATGCGGTGTGGCTGTGTGGCGCTTGGGGTCCAAACGCAGCCTTGCTCTGGATAATGCATTGTGGCTGTGCGGCGCTGGGTCCAAATGCAGCCTTGCTCTGGATAATGCGGTGTGACTGTGTGGCGGTGTGGCTGTGTGGCGCTGGGTCCAAATGCAGCCTTGCTCTGGATAATGCGCCGTGGCTGTGTGGCGCTGGGTCCAAACGCAGCCTTGCTCTGGATAATGCGGCACGGCTGTGTGGCGCTGGGACCAAACGCAGCCTTGCTCTGGATAATGCGGTGTGGCGCTGGGGTCCAAACGCAGCCTTGCTCTGGATAATGCGGTGTGGCTGTGTGGCGCTGGGTCCAAATGCATCCTTGCTCTGGATAATGCGGTGTGACTGTGTGGCGGTGTGGCTGTGTGGCGCTGGGTCCAAATGCAGCTTTGCTCTGGATAATGCGGTGTGACTGTGTGGCGGTGTGGCTGTGTGGCGCTGGGTCCAAATGCAGCCTTGCTCTGGATAATGCGGTGTGGCTGTGTGGCGCTGGGGTCCAAACGCAGCCTTGCTCTGGATAATACGGTGTGACTGTGTGGCGCTGGGGTCCAAACACAGCCTTGCTCTGGATAATGCGGTGTGGCTGTGTGGCGCTGGGTCCAAATGCAGCCTTGCTCTGGATAATGCGGTGTGACTCTGTGGCGCTGGGGTCCAAACGCAGCCTTGCTCTGGATAATGCGGTGTGGCTGTGTGGCGCTGGGTCCAAATGCAGCCTTGCTCTGGATAATGCGGTGTGGCACTGGGTCCAAACTCAGCCTTGCACTGGATAATGCGGTGTGGCGTTGTGGCGTTGGGGTCCAAACGCAGCCTTGCTCTGGATAATGCGTTGTGGCGTTGTGGCATTGGGGTCCAAACGCAGCCTTGCTCTGGATAATGCGGTGTGGCGCTGGGGTTCAAACGCAGCCTTGCTCTGGATAATGCGGTGTGGCTGTGTGGCGCTTGGGGTCCAAACGCAGCCTTGCTCTGGATAATGCATTGTGGCTGTGCGGCGCTGGGTCCAAATGCAGCCTTGCTCTGGATAATGCGGTGTGACTGTGTGGCGGTGTGGCTGTGTGGCGCTGGGTCCAAATGCAGCCTTGCTCTGGATAATGCGCCGTGGCTGTGTGGCGCTGGGTCCAAACGCAGCCTTGCTGTGGATAATGCGGTGTGGCACTGGGTCCAAACGCAGCCTTGCTCTGGATAATGCGGTGTGTCACTGGGTCCAAACTCAGCCTTGCTCTGGATAATGCGGTGTGTGGGTGTGGCGTTGGGGTCCAAACGCAGCCTTGCTCTGGATAATGCGGTGTGGCATTGGGGTCCAAACGCAGCCTTGCTCTGGATAATGCGGTGTGGCGCTGGGTCCAAATGCAGCCTTGCTCTGGATAATGCGGTGTGACTGTGTGGCGCTGGGGTCCAAACGCAGCCTTGCTCTGGATAATGCGGTGTGGCTGTGTGGCGCTGGGTCCAAATGCAGCCTTGCTCTGGATAATGCGGTGTGACTGTGTGGCGGTGTGGCTGTGTGGCGCTGGGTCCAAATGCAGCCTTGCTCTGGATAATGCGGCGTGGCTGTGTGGCGCTGGGTCCAAACGCAGCCTTGCTCTGGATAATGCGGTGTGGCACTGGGTCCAAATGCAGCCTTGCTCTGGATAATGCGGTGTGACGCTGGGGTCCAAACGCAGCCTTGCTCTGGATAATGCGGTGAGGCACTGGTCCAAACTCAGCCTTGCTCTGGATAATGCGGTGTGGCGGTGTGGCGCTGGGGTCCAAACGCAGCCTTGCTCTGGATAATGCGGTGTGGCTGTGTGGCGCTGGGTCCAAATGCATCCTTGCTCTGGATAATGCGGTGTGACTGTGTGGCGGTGTGGCTGTGTGGCGCTGGGTCCAAATGCAGCTTTGCTCTGGATAATGCGGTGTGACTGTGTGGCGGTGTGGCTGTGTGGCGCTGGGTCCAAATGCAGCCTTGCTCTGGATAATGCGGTGTGGCTGTGTGGCGCTGGGGTCCAAACGCAGCCTTGCTCTGGATAATACGGTGTGACTGTGTGGCGCTGGGGTCCAAACACAGCCTTGCTCTGGATAATGCGGTGTGGCTGTGTGGCGCTGGGTCCAAATGCAGCCTTGCTCTGGATAATGCGGTGTGACTCTGTGGCGCTGGGGTCCAAACGCAGCCTTGCTCTGGATAATGCGGTGTGGCTGTGTGGCGCTGGGTCCAAATGCAGCCTTGCTCTGGATAATGCGGTGTGGCACTGGGTCCAAACTCAGCCTTGCACTGGATAATGCGGTGTGGCGTTGTGGCGTTGGGGTCCAAACGCAGCCTTGCTCTGGATAATGCGTTGTGGCGTTGTGGCATTGGGGTCCAAACGCAGCCTTGCTCTGGATAATGCGGTGTGGCGCTGGGGTTCAAACGCAGCCTTGCTCTGGATAATGCGGTGTGGCTGTGTGGCGCTTGGGGTCCAAACGCAGCCTTGCTCTGGATAATGCATTGTGGCTGTGCGGCGCTGGGTCCAAATGCAGCCTTGCTCTGGATAATGCGGTGTGACTGTGTGGCGGTGTGGCTGTGTGGCGCTGGGTCCAAATGCAGCCTTGCTCTGGATAATGCGCCGTGGCTGTGTGGCGCTGGGTCCAAACGCAGCCTAGCTCTGGATAATGCGGTGTGGCGCTGGGTCCAAATGCAGCCTTGCTCTGGATAATGCGGCACGGCTGTGTGGCGCTGGGACCAAACGCAGCCTTGCTCTGGATAATGCGGTGTGGCGCTGGGTCCAAACGCAGCCTTGCTCTGGATAATGCGGTGTGGCTGTGTGGCACTGGGTCCAAACGCAGCCTTGCTCTGGATAATGCGGTGTGGCACTGGGTCCAAACGCAGCCTTGCTCTGGATAATGCGGTGTGGCACTGGGTCCAAACTCAGCCTTGCTCTGGATAATGCGGTGTGGGGGTGTGGCGTTGGGGTCCAAACGCAGCCTTGCTCTGGATAATGCGGTGTGGCGGTGTGGCATTGGGGTCCAAACGCAGCCTTGCTCTGGATAATGCGGTGTGGCTGTGTGGCGCTGGGGTCCAAACGCAGCCTTGCTCTGGATAATGCGGTGTGGCTGTGTGGCGCTGGGTCCAAATGCAGCCTTGCTCTGGATAATGCGGTGTGACTGTGTGGCGGTGTGGCTGTGTGGCGCTGGGTCCAAATGCAGCCTTGCTCTGGATAATGCGACGTGGCTGTGTGGCGCTGGGTCCAAACGCAGCCTTGCTCTGGATAATGCGGTGTGGCGCTGGGTCCAAACGCAGCCTTGCTATGGATAATGCGGCGTGGCTGTGTGGCGCTGGGTCCAAACGCAGCCTTGCTCTGGATAATGCGGTGTGGCACTGGGTCCAAATGCAGCCTTGCTCTGGATAATGCGGTGTGGCGCTGGGGTCCAAACGCAGCCTTGCTCTGGATAATGCGGTGTGGCTGTGTGGTGCTGGGGTCCAAACGCAGCCTTGCTCTGGATAATGCGGTGTGGCTGTGTGGCCTCGATCCAAATGCAGCCTTGCTCTGGATAATGCGGTGTGACTGTGTGGCGGTGTGGCTGTGTGGCGCTGGGTCCAAATGCAGCCTTGCTCTGGATAATGCGGCGTGGCTGTGTGGCGCTGGGTCGAAACGCAGCCTTGCTCTGGATAATGCGGCATGGCTGTGTGGCGCTGGGTCCAAACGCAGCCTTGCTCTGGATAATGCGGTGTGGCACTGGGTCCAAACGCAGCCCTGCTCTGGATAATGCGGTGTGGCACTGGGTCCAAACTCAGCCTTGCTCTGGATAATGCGGTGTGGCTGTGTGGCGCTGGGTCCAAACGCAGCCTTGCTCTGGATAATGCGGTGTGACTGTGTGGCGGTGTGGCTGTGTGGCGCTGGGTCCAAATGCAGCTTTGCTCTGGATAATGCGGTGTGACTGTGTGGCGGTGTGGCTGTGTGGCGCTGGGTCCAAATGCAGCCTTGCTCTGGATAATGCGGTGTGGCTGTGTGGCGCTGGGGTCCAAACGCAGCCTTGCTCTGGATAATGCGGTGTGACTGTGTGGCGCTGGGGTCCAAACACAGCCTTGCTCTGGATAATGCGGTGTGGCTGTGTGGCGCTGGGTCCAAATGCAGCCTTGCTCTGGATAATGCGGTGTGACTCTGTGGCGCTGGGGTCCAAACGCAGCCTTGCTCTGGATAATGCGGTGTGGCTGTGTGGCGCTGGGTCCAAATGCAGCCTTGCTCTGGATAATGCGGTGTGGCACTGGGTCCAAACTCAGCCTTGCACTGGATAATGCGGTGTGGCGGTGTGGCGTTGGGGTCCAAACGCAGCCTTGCTCTGGATAATGCGTTGTGGCGGTGTGGCATTGGGGTCCAAACGCAGCCTTGCTCTGGATAATGCGGTGTGGCGCTGGGGTTCAAACGCAGCCTTGCTCTGGATAATGCGGTGTGGCTGTGTGGCGCTTGGGGTCCAAACGCAGCCTTGCTCTGGATAATGCATTGTGGCTGTGCGGCGCTGGGTCCAAATGCAGCCTTGCTCTGGATAATGCGGTGTGACTGTGTGGCGGTGTGGCTGTGTGGCGCTGGGTCCAAATGCAGCCTTGCTCTGGATAATGCGCCGTGGCTGTGTGGCGCTGGGTCCAAACGCAGCCTTGCTCTGGATAATGCGGCACGGCTGTGTGGCGCTGGGACCAAACGCAGCCTTGCTCTGGATAATGCGGTGTGGCGCTGGGGTCCAAACGCAGCCTTGCTCTGGATAATGCGGTGTGGCTGTGTGGCGCTGGGTCCAAATGCATCCTTGCTCTGGATAATGCGGTGTGACTGTGTGGCGGTGTGGCTGTGTGGCGCTGGGTCCAAATGCAGCTTTGCTCTGGATAATGCGGTGTGACTGTGTGGCGGTGTGGCTGTGTGGCGCTGGGTCCAAATGCAGCCTTGCTCTGGATAATGCGGTGTGGCTGTGTGGCGCTGGGGTCCAAACGCAGCCTTGCTCTGGATAATACGGTGTGACTGTGTGGCGCTGGGGTCCAAACACAGCCTTGCTCTGGATAATGCGGTGTGGCTGTGTGGCGCTGGGTCCAAATGCAGCCTTGCTCTGGATAATGCGGTGTGACTCTGTGGCGCTGGGGTCCAAACGCAGCCTTGCTCTGGATAATGCGGTGTGGCTGTGTGGCGCTGGGTCCAAATGCAGCCTTGCTCTGGATAATGCGGTGTGGCACTGGGTCCAAACTCAGCCTTGCACTGGATAATGCGGTGTGGCGTTGTGGCGTTGGGGTCCAAACGCAGCCTTGCTCTGGATAATGCGTTGTGGCGTTGTGGCATTGGGGTCCAAACGCAGCCTTGCTCTGGATAATGCGGTGTGGCGCTGGGGTTCAAACGCAGCCTTGCTCTGGATAATGCGGTGTGGCTGTGTGGCGCTTGGGGTCCAAACGCAGCCTTGCTCTGGATAATGCATTGTGGCTGTGCGGCGCTGGGTCCAAATGCAGCCTTGCTCTGGATAATGCGGTGTGACTGTGTGGCGGTGTGGCTGTGTGGCGCTGGGTCCAAATGCAGCCTTGCTCTGGATAATGCGCCGTGGCTGTGTGGCGCTGGGTCCAAACGCAGCCTAGCTCTGGATAATGCGGTGTGGCGCTGGGTCCAAATGCAGCCTTGCTCTGGATAATGCGGCACGGCTGTGTGGCGCTGGGACCAAACGCAGCCTTGCTCTGGATAATGCGGTGTGGCGCTGGGTCCAAACGCAGCCTTGCTCTGGATAATGCGGTGTGGCTGTGTGGCACTGGGTCCAAACGCAGCCTTGCTCTGGATAATGCGGTGTGGCACTGGGTCCAAACGCAGCCTTGCTCTGGATAATGCGGTGTGGCACTGGGTCCAAACTCAGCCTTGCTCTGGATAATGCGGTGTGGGGGTGTGGCGTTGGGGTCCAAACGCAGCCTTGCTCTGGATAATGCGGTGTGGCGGTGTGGCATTGGGGTCCAAACGCAGCCTTGCTCTGGATAATGCGGTGTGGCTGTGTGGCGCTGGGGTCCAAACGCAGCCTTGCTCTGGATAATGCGGTGTGGCTGTGTGGCGCTGGGTCCAAATGCAGCCTTGCTCTGGATAATGCGGTGTGACTGTGTGGCGGTGTGGCTGTGTGGCGCTGGGTCCAAATGCAGCCTTGCTCTGGATAATGCGACGTGGCTGTGTGGCGCTGGGTCCAAACGCAGCCTTGCTCTGGATAATGCGGTGTGGCGCTGGGTCCAAACGCAGCCTTGCTATGGATAATGCGGCGTGGCTGTGTGGCGCTGGGTCCAAACGCAGCCTTGCTCTGGATAATGCGGTGTGGCACTGGGTCCAAATGCAGCCTTGCTCTGGATAATGCGGTGTGGCGCTGGGGTCCAAACGCAGCCTTGCTCTGGATAATGCGGTGTGGCTGTGTGGTGCTGGGGTCCAAACGCAGCCTTGCTCTGGATAATGCGGTGTGGCTGTGTGGCCTCGATCCAAATGCAGCCTTGCTCTGGATAATGCGGTGTGACTGTGTGGCGGTGTGGCTGTGTGGCGCTGGGTCCAAATGCAGCCTTGCTCTGGATAATGCGGCGTGGCTGTGTGGCGCTGGGTCGAAACGCAGCCTTGCTCTGGATAATGCGGCATGGCTGTGTGGCGCTGGGTCCAAACGCAGCCTTGCTCTGGATAATGCGGTGTGGCACTGGGTCCAAACGCAGCCCTGCTCTGGATAATGCGGTGTGGCACTGGGTCCAAACTCAGCCTTGCTCTGGATAATGCGGTGTGGCTGTGTGGCGCTGGGTCCAAACGCAGCCTTGCTCTGGATAATGCGGTGTGACTGTGTGGCGGTGTGGCTGTGTGGCGCTGGGTCCAAATGCAGCTTTGCTCTGGATAATGCGGTGTGACTGTGTGGCGGTGTGGCTGTGTGGCGCTGGGTCCAAATGCAGCCTTGCTCTGGATAATGCGGTGTGGCTGTGTGGCGCTGGGGTCCAAACGCAGCCTTGCTCTGGATAATGCGGTGTGACTGTGTGGCGCTGGGGTCCAAACACAGCCTTGCTCTGGATAATGCGGTGTGGCTGTGTGGCGCTGGGTCCAAATGTAGCCTTGCTCTGGATAATGCGGTGTGACTCTGTGGCGCTGGGGTCCAAACGCAGCCTTGCTCTGGATAATGCGGTGTGGCTGTGTGGCGCTGGGTCCAAATGCAGCCTTGCTCTGGATAATGCGGTGTGGCACTGGGTCCAAACTCAGCCTTGCACTGGATAATGCGGTGTGGCGGTGTGGCGTTGGGGTCCAAACGCAGCCTTGCTCTGGATAATGCGTTGTGGCGGTGTGGCATTGGGGTCCAAACGCAGCCTTGCTCTGGATAATGCGGTGTGGCGCTGGGGTTCAAACGCAGCCTTGCTCTGGATAATGCGGTGTGGCTGTGTGGCACTTGGGGTCCAAACGCAGCCTTGCTCTGGATAATGCATTGTGGCTGTGCGGCGCTGGGTCCAAATGCAGCCTTGCTCTGGATAATGCGGTGTGACTGTGTGGCGGTGTGGCTGTGTGGCGCTGGGTCCAAATGCAGCCTTGCTCTGGATAATGCGCCGTGGCTGTGTGGCGCTGGGTCCAAACGCAGCCTTGCTCTGGATAATGCGGCACGGCTGTGTGGCGCTGGGACCAAACGCAGCCTTGCTCTGGATAATGCGGTGTGGCGCTGGGGTCCAAACGCAGCCTTGCTCTGGATAATGCGGTGTGGCTGTGTGGCGCTGGGTCCAAATGCATCCTTGCTCTGGATAATGCGGTGTGACTGTGTGGCGGTGTGGCTGTGTGGCGCTGGGTCCAAATGCAGCTTTGCTCTGGATAATGCGGTGTGACTGTGTGGCGGTGTGGCTGTGTGGCGCTGGGTCCAAATGCAGCCTTGCTCTGGATAATGCGGTGTGGCTGTGTGGCGCTGGGGTCCAAACGCAGCCTTGCTCTGGATAATACGGTGTGACTGTGTGGCGCTGGGGTCCAAACACAGCCTTGCTCTGGATAATGCGGTGTGGCTGTGTGGCGCTGGGTCCAAATGCAGCCTTGCTCTGGATAATGCGGTGTGACTCTGTGGCGCTGGGGTCCAAACGCAGCCTTGCTCTGGATAATGCGGTGTGGCTGTGTGGCGCTGGGTCCAAATGCAGCCTTGCTCTGGATAATGCGGTGTGGCACTGGGTCCAAACTCAGCCTTGCACTGGATAATGCGGTGTGGCGTTGTGGCGTTGGGGTCCAAACGCAGCCTTGCTCTGGATAATGCGTTGTGGCGTTGTGGCATTGGGGTCCAAACGCAGCCTTGCTCTGGATAATGCGGTGTGGCGCTGGGGTTCAAACGCAGCCTTGCTCTGGATAATGCGGTGTGGCTGTGTGGCGCTTGGGGTCCAAACGCAGCCTTGCTCTGGATAATGCATTGTGGCTGTGCGGCGCTGGGTCCAAATGCAGCCTTGCTCTGGATAATGCGGTGTGACTGTGTGGCGGTGTGGCTGTGTGGCGCTGGGTCCAAATGCAGCCTTGCTCTGGATAATGCGCCGTGGCTGTGTGGCGCTGGGTCCAAACGCAGCCTAGCTCTGGATAATGCGGTGTGGCGCTGGGTCCAAATGCAGCCTTGCTCTGGATAATGCGGCACGGCTGTGTGGCGCTGGGACCAAACGCAGCCTTGCTCTGGATAATGCGGTGTGGCGCTGGGTCCAAACGCAGCCTTGCTCTGGATAATGCGGTGTGGCTGTGTGGCACTGGGTCCAAACGCAGCCTTGCTCTGGATAATGCGGTGTGGCACTGGGTCCAAACGCAGCCTTGCTCTGGATAATGCGGTGTGGCACTGGGTCCAAACTCAGCCTTGCTCTGGATAATGCGGTGTGGGGGTGTGGCGTTGGGGTCCAAACGCAGCCTTGCTCTGGATAATGCGGTGTGGCGGTGTGGCATTGGGGTCCAAACGCAGCCTTGCTCTGGATAATGCGGTGTGGCTGTGTGGCGCTGGGGTCCAAACGCAGCCTTGCTCTGGATAATGCGGTGTGGCTGTGTGGCGCTGGGTCCAAATGCAGCCTTGCTCTGGATAATGCGGTGTGACTGTGTGGCGGTGTGGCTGTGTGGCGCTGGGTCCAAATGCAGCCTTGCTCTGGATAATGCGACGTGGCTGTGTGGCGCTGGGTCCAAACGCAGCCTTGCTCTGGATAATGCGGTGTGGCGCTGGGTCCAAACGCAGCCTTGCTATGGATAATGCGGCGTGGCTGTGTGGCGCTGGGTCCAAACGCAGCCTTGCTCTGGATAATGCGGTGTGGCACTGGGTCCAAATGCAGCCTTGCTCTGGATAATGCGGTGTGGCGCTGGGGTCCAAACGCAGCCTTGCTCTGGATAATGCGGTGTGGCTGTGTGGTGCTGGGGTCCAAACGCAGCCTTGCTCTGGATAATGCGGTGTGGCTGTGTGGCCTCGATCCAAATGCAGCCTTGCTCTGGATAATGCGGTGTGACTGTGTGGCGGTGTGGCTGTGTGGCGCTGGGTCCAAATGCAGCCTTGCTCTGGATAATGCGGCGTGGCTGTGTGGCGCTGGGTCGAAACGCAGCCTTGCTCTGGATAATGCGGCATGGCTGTGTGGCGCTGGGTCCAAACGCAGCCTTGCTCTGGATAATGCGGTGTGGCTGTGTGGCGCTGGGTCCAAATGCATCCTTGCTCTGGATAATGCGGTGTGACTGTGTGGCGGTGTGGCTGTGTGGCGCTGGGTCCAAATGCAGCTTTGCTCTGGATAATGCGGTGTGACTGTGTGGCGGTGTGGCTGTGTGGCGCTGGGTCCAAATGCAGCCTTGCTCTGGATAATGCGGCACGGCTGTGTGGCACTGGGACCAAACGCAGCCTTGCTCTGGATAATGCGGTGTGGCGCTGGGTCCAAACGCAGCCTTGCTCTGGATAATGCGGCGTGGCTGTGTCGCGCTGGGTCCAAACGCAGCCTTGCTGTGGATAATGCGGTGTGGCACTGGGTCCAAACGCAGCCTTGCTCTGGATAATGCGGTGTGTCACTGGGTCCAAACTCAGCCTTGCTCTGGATAATGCGGTGTGTGGGTGTGGCGTTGGGGTCCAAACGCAGCCTTGCTCTGGATAATGCGGTGTGGCATTGGGGTCCAAACGCAGCCTTGCTCTGGATAATGCGGTGTGGCGCTGGGTCCAAATGCAGCCTTGCTCTGGATAATGCGGTGTGACTGTGTGGCGCTGCGGTCCAAACGCAGCCTTGCTCTGGATAATGCGGTGTGGCTGTGTGGCGCTGGGTCCAAATGCAGCCTTGCTCTGGATAATGCGGTGTGACTGTGTGGCGGTGTGGCTGTGTGGCGCTGGGTCCAAATGCAGCCTTGCTCTGGATAATGCGGCGTGGCTGTGTGGCGCTGGGTCCAAACGCAGCCTTGCTCTGGATAATGCGGTGTGGCACTGGGTCCAAATGCAGCCTTGCTCTGGATAATGCGGTGTGACGCTGGGGTCCAAACGCAGCCTTGCTCTGGATAATGCGGTGTGGCGGTGTGGCGCTGGGGTCCAAACGCAGCCTTGCTCTGGATAATGCGGTGTGGCTGTGTGGCGCTGGGTCCAAATGCATCCTTGCTCTGGATAATGCGGTGTGACTGTGTGGCGGTGTGGCTGTGTGGCGCTGGGTCCAAATGCAGCTTTGCTCTGGATAATGCGGTGTGACTGTGTGGCGGTGTGGCTGTGTGGCGCTGGGTCCAAATGCAGCCTTGCTCTGGATAATGCGGTGTGGCTGTGTGGCGCTGGGGTCCAAACGCAGCCTTGCTCTGGATAATGCGGTGTGACTGTGTGGCGCTGGGGTCCAAACACAGCCTTGCTCTGGATAATGCGGTGTGGCTGTGTGGCGCTGGGTCCAAATGCAGCCTTGCTCTGGATAATGCGGTGTGACTCTGTGGCGCTGGGGTCCAAACGCAGCCTTGCTCTGGATAATGCGGTGTGGCTGTGTGGCGCTGGGTCCAAATGCAGCCTTGCTCTGGATAATGCGGTGTGGCACTGGGTCCAAACTCAGCCTTGCACTGGATAATGCGGTGTGGCGGTGTGGCGCTGGGGTCCAAACGCAGCCTTGCTCTGGATAATGCGGTGTGGCTGTGTGGCGCTGGGTCCAAATGCATCCTTGCTCTGGATAATGCGGTGTGACTGTGTGGCGGTGTGGCTGTGTGGCGCTGGGTCCAAATGCAGCTTTGCTCTGGATAATGCGGTGTGACTGTGTGGCGGTGTGGCTGTGTGGCGCTGGGTCCAAATGCAGCCTTGCTCTGGATAATGCGGTGTGGCTGTGTGGCGCTGGGGTCCAAACGCAGCCTTGCTCTGGATAATGCGGTGTGACTGTGTGGCGCTGGGGTCCAAACACAGCCTTGCTCTGGATAATGCGGTGTGGCTGTGTGGCGCTGGGTCCAAATGCAGCCTTGCTCTGGATAATGCGGTGTGACTCTGTGGCGCTGGGGTCCAAACGCAGCCTTGCTCTGGATAATGCGGTGTGGCTGTGTGGCGCTGGGTCCAAATGCAGCCTTGCTCTGGATAATGCGGTGTGGCACTGGGTCCAAACTCAGCCTTGCACTGGATAATGCGGTGTGGCGGTGTGGCGTTGGGGTCCAAACGCAGCCTTGCTCTGGATAATGCGTTGTGGCGGTGTGGCATTGGGGTCCAAACGCAGCCTTGCTCTGGATAATGCGGTGTGGCGCTGGGGTTCAAACGCAGCCTTGCTCTGGATAATGCGGTGTGGCTGTGTGGCGCTTGGGGTCCAAACGCAGCCTTGCTCTGGATAATGCATTGTGGCTGTGCGGCGCTGGGTCCAAATGCAGCCTTGCTCTGGATAATGCGGTGTGACTGTGTGGCGGTGTGGCTGTGTGGCGCTGGGTCCAAATGCAGCCTTGCTCTGGATAATGCGCCGTGGCTGTGTGGCGCTGGGTCCAAACGCAGCCTTGCTCTGGATAATGCGGTGTGGCGCTGGGTCCAAATGCAGCCTTGCTCTGGATAATGCGGCACGGCTGTGTGGCGCTGGGACCAAACGCAGCCTTGCTCTGGATAATGCGGTGTGGCGCTGGGTCCAAACGCAGCCTTGCTCTGGATAATGCGGTGTGGCTGTGTGGCGCTGGGTCCAAACGCAGCCTAGCTCTGGATAATGCGGTGTGGCGCTGGGTCCAAATGCAGCCTTGCTCTGGAAAATGCGGCACGGCTGTGTGGCGCTGGGACCAAACGCAGCCTTGCTCTGGATAATGCGGTGTGGCGCTGGGTCCAAACGCAGCCTTGCTCTGGATAATGCGGTGTGGCTGTGTGGCACTGGGTCCAAACGCAGCCTTGCTCTGGATAATGCGGTGTGGCACTGGGTCCAAACGCAGCCTTGCTCTGGATAATGCGGTGTGGCACTGGGTCCAAACTCAGCCTTGCTCTGGATAATGCGGTGTGGGGGTGTGGCGTTGGGGTCCAAACGCAGCCTTGCTCTGGATAATGCGGTGTGGCGGTGTGGCATTGGGGTCCAAACGCAGCCTTGCTCTGGATAATGCGGTGTGGCTGTGTGGCGCTGGGGTCCAAACGCAGCCTTGCTCTGGATAATGCGGTGTGGCTGTGTGGCGCTGGGTCCAAATGCAGCCTTGCTCTGGATAATGCGGTGTGACTGTGTGGCGGTGTGGCTGTGTGGCGCTGGGTCCAAATGCAGCCTTGCTCTGGATAATGCGACGTGGCTGTGTGGCGCTGGGTCCAAACGCAGCCTTGCTCTGGATAATGCGGTGTGGCGCTGGGTCCAAACGCAGCCTTGCTATGGATAATGCGGCGTGGCTGTGTGGCGCTGGGTCCAAACGCAGCCTTGCTCTGGATAATGCGGTGTGGCACTGGGTCCAAATGCAGCCTTGCTCTGGATAATGCGGTGTGGCGCTGGGGTCCAAACGCAGCCTTGCTCTGGATAATGCGGTGTGGCTGTGTGGTGCTGGGGTCCAAACGCAGCCTTGCTCTGGATAATGCGGTGTGGCTGTGTGGCCTCGATCCAAATGCAGCCTTGCTCTGGATAATGCGGTGTGACTGTGTGGCGGTGTGGCTGTGTGGCGCTGGGTCCAAATGCAGCCTTGCTCTGGATAATGCGGCGTGGCTGTGTGGCGCTGGGTCGAAACGCAGCCTTGCTCTGGATAATGCGGCATGGCTGTGTGGCGCTGGGTCCAAACGCAGCCTTGCTCTGGATAATGCGGTGTGGCACTGGGTCCAAACGCAGCCCTGCTCTGGATAATGCGGTGTGGCACTGGGTCCAAACTCAGCCTTGCTCTGGATAATGCGGTGTGGCTGTGTGGCGCTGGGTCCAAACGCAGCCTTGCTCTGGATAATGCGGTGTGACTGTGTGGCGGTGTGGCTGTGTGGCGCTGGGTCCAAATGCAGCTTTGCTCTGGATAATGCGGTGTGACTGTGTGGCGGTGTGGCTGTGTGGCGCTGGGTCCAAATGCAGCCTTGCTCTGGATAATGCGGTGTGGCTGTGTGGCGCTGGGGTCCAAACGCAGCCTTGCTCTGGATAATGCGGTGTGACTGTGTGGCGCTGGGGTCCAAACACAGCCTTGCTCTGGATAATGCGGTGTGGCTGTGTGGCGCTGGGTCCAAATGCAGCCTTGCTCTGGATAATGCGGTGTGACTCTGTGGCGCTGGGGTCCAAACGCAGCCTTGCTCTGGATAATGCGGTGTGGCTGTGTGGCGCTGGGTCCAAATGCAGCCTTGCTCTGGATAATGCGGTGTGGCACTGGGTCCAAACTCAGCCTTGCACTGGATAATGCGGTGTGGCGGTGTGGCGTTGGGGTCCAAACGCAGCCTTGCTCTGGATAATGCGTTGTGGCGGTGTGGCATTGGGGTCCAAACGCAGCCTTGCTCTGGATAATGCGGTGTGGCGCTGGGGTTCAAACGCAGCCTTGCTCTGGATAATGCGGTGTGGCTGTGTGGCACTTGGGGTCCAAACGCAGCCTTGCTCTGGATAATGCATTGTGGCTGTGCGGCGCTGGGTCCAAATGCAGCCTTGCTCTGGATAATGCGGTGTGACTGTGTGGCGGTGTGGCTGTGTGGCGCTGGGTCCAAATGCAGCCTTGCTCTGGATAATGCGCCGTGGCTGTGTGGCGCTGGGTCCAAACGCAGCCTTGCTCTGGATAATGCGGCACGGCTGTGTGGCGCTGGGACCAAACGCAGCCTTGCTCTGGATAATGCGGTGTGGCGCTGGGGTCCAAACGCAGCCTTGCTCTGGATAATGCGGTGTGGCTGTGTGGCGCTGGGTCCAAATGCATCCTTGCTCTGGATAATGCGGTGTGACTGTGTGGCGGTGTGGCTGTGTGGCGCTGGGTCCAAATGCAGCTTTGCTCTGGATAATGCGGTGTGACTGTGTGGCGGTGTGGCTGTGTGGCGCTGGGTCCAAATGCAGCCTTGCTCTGGATAATGCGGTGTGGCTGTGTGGCGCTGGGGTCCAAACGCAGCCTTGCTCTGGATAATACGGTGTGACTGTGTGGCGCTGGGGTCCAAACACAGCCTTGCTCTGGATAATGCGGTGTGGCTGTGTGGCGCTGGGTCCAAATGCAGCCTTGCTCTGGATAATGCGGTGTGACTCTGTGGCGCTGGGGTCCAAACGCAGCCTTGCTCTGGATAATGCGGTGTGGCTGTGTGGCGCTGGGTCCAAATGCAGCCTTGCTCTGGATAATGCGGTGTGGCACTGGGTCCAAACTCAGCCTTGCACTGGATAATGCGGTGTGGCGTTGTGGCGTTGGGGTCCAAACGCAGCCTTGCTCTGGATAATGCGTTGTGGCGTTGTGGCATTGGGGTCCAAACGCAGCCTTGCTCTGGATAATGCGGTGTGGCGCTGGGGTTCAAACGCAGCCTTGCTCTGGATAATGCGGTGTGGCTGTGTGGCGCTTGGGGTCCAAACGCAGCCTTGCTCTGGATAATGCATTGTGGCTGTGCGGCGCTGGGTCCAAATGCAGCCTTGCTCTGGATAATGCGGTGTGACTGTGTGGCGGTGTGGCTGTGTGGCGCTGGGTCCAAATGCAGCCTTGCTCTGGATAATGCGACGTGGCTATGTGGCGCTGGGTCCAAACGCAGCCTTGCTCTGGATAATGCGGTGTGGCGCTGGGTCCAAACGCAGCCTTGCTATGGATAATGCGGCGTGGCTGTGTGGCGCTGGGTCCAAACGCAGCCTTGCTCTGGATAATGCGGTGTGGCACTGGGTCCAAATGCAGCCTTGCTCTGGATAATGCGGTGTGGCGCTGGGGTCCAAACGCAGCCTTGCTCTGGATAATGCGGTGTGGCTGTGTGGTGCTGGGGTCCAAACGCAGCCTTGCTCTGGATAATGCGGTGTGGCTGTGTGGCCTCGATCCAAATGCAGCCTTGCTCTGGATAATGCGGTGTGACTGTGTGGCGGTGTGGCTGTGTGGCGCTGGGTCCAAATGCAGCCTTGCTCTGGATAATGCGGCGTGGCTGTGTGGCGCTGGGTCGAAACGCAGCCTTGCTCTGGATAATGCGGCATGGCTGTGTGGCGCTGGGTCCAAACGCAGCCTTGCTCTGGATAATGCGGTGTGGCACTGGGTCCAAACGCAGCCCTGCTCTGGATAATGCGGTGTGGCACTGGGTCCAAACTCAGCCTTGCTCTGGATAATGCGGTGTGGCTGTGTGGCGCTGGGTCCAAACGCAGCCTTGCTCTGGATAATGCGGTGTGACTGTGTGGCGGTGTGGCTGTGTGGCGCTGGGTCCAAATGCAGCTTTGCTCTGGATAATGCGGTGTGACTGTGTGGCGGTGTGGCTGTGTGGCGCTGGGTCCAAATGCAGCCTTGCTCTGGATAATGCGGTGTGGCTGTGTGGCGCTGGGGTCCAAACGCAGCCTTGCTCTGGATAATGCGGTGTGACTGTGTGGCGCTGGGGTCCAAACACAGCCTTGCTCTGGATAATGCGGTGTGGCACTGGGTCCAAATGCAGCCTTGCTCTGGATAATGCGGTGTGGCACTGGGTCCAAACTCAGCCTTGCACTGGATAATGCGGTGTGGCGTTGTGGCGTTGGGGTCCAAACGCAGCCTTGCTCTGGATAATGCGTTGTGGCGTTGTGGCATTGGGGTCCAAACGCAGCCTTGCTCTGGATAATGCGGTGTGGCGCTGGGGTTCAAACGCAGCCTTGCTCTGGATAATGCGGTGTGGCTGTGTGGCGCTTGGGGTCCAAACGCAGCCTTGCTCTGGATAATGCATTGTGGCTGTGCGGCGCTGGGTCCAAATGCAGCCTTGCTCTGGATAATGCGGTGTGACTGTGTGGCGGTGTGGCTGTGTGGCGCTGGGTCCAAATGCAGCCTTGCTCTGGATAATGCGCCGTGGCTGTGTGGCGCTGGGTCCAAACGCAGCCTAGCTCTGGATAATGCGGTGTGGCGCTGGGTCCAAATGCAGCCTTGCTCTGGATAATGCGGCACGGCTGTGTGGCGCTGGGACCAAACGCAGCCTTGCTCTGGATAATGCGGTGTGGCGCTGGGTCCAAACGCAGCCTTGCTCTGGATAATGCGGTGTGGCTGTGTGGCACTGGGTCCAAACGCAGCCTTGCTCTGGATAATGCGGTGTGGCACTGGGTCCAAACGCAGCCTTGCTCTGGATAATGCGGTGTGGCACTGGGTCCAAACTCAGCCTTGCTCTGGATAATGCGGTGTGGGGGTGTGGCGTTGGGGTCCAAACGCAGCCTTGCTCTGGATAATGCGGTGTGGCGGTGTGGCATTGGGGTCCAAACGCAGCCTTGCTCTGGATAATGCGGTGTGGCTGTGTGGCGCTGGGGTCCAAACGCAGCCTTGCTCTGGATAATGCGGTGTGGCTGTGTGGCGCTGGGTCCAAATGCAGCCTTGCTCTGGATAATGCGGTGTGACTGTGTGGCGGTGTGGCTGTGTGGCGCTGGGTCCAAATGCAGCCTTGCTCTGGATAATGCGACGTGGCTGTGTGGCGCTGGGTCCAAACGCAGCCTTGCTCTGGATAATGCGGTGTGGCGCTGGGTCCAAACGCAGCCTTGCTATGGATAATGCGGCGTGGCTGTGTGGCGCTGGGTCCAAACGCAGCCTTGCTCTGGATAATGCGGTGTGGCACTGGGTCCAAATGCAGCCTTGCTCTGGATAATGCGGTGTGGCGCTGGGGTCCAAACGCAGCCTTGCTCTGGATAATGCGGTGTGGCTGTGTGGTGCTGGGGTCCAAACGCAGCCTTGCTCTGGATAATGCGGTGTGGCTGTGTGGCCTCGATCCAAATGCAGCCTTGCTCTGGATAATGCGGTGTGACTGTGTGGCGGTGTGGCTGTGTGGCGCTGGGTCCAAATGCAGCCTTGCTCTGGATAATGCGGCGTGGCTGTGTGGCGCTGGGTCGAAACGCAGCCTTGCTCTGGATAATGCGGCATGGCTGTGTGGCGCTGGGTCCAAACGCAGCCTTGCTCTGGATAATGCGGTGTGGCTGTGTGGCGCTGGGTCCAAATGCATCCTTGCTCTGGATAATGCGGTGTGACTGTGTGGCGGTGTGGCTGTGTGGCGCTGGGTCCAAATGCAGCTTTGCTCTGGATAATGCGGTGTGACTGTGTGGCGGTGTGGCTGTGTGGCGCTGGGTCCAAATGCAGCCTTGCTCTGGATAATGCGGCACGGCTGTGTGGCACTGGGACCAAACGCAGCCTTGCTCTGGATAATGCGGTGTGGCGCTGGGTCCAAACGCAGCCTTGCTCTGGATAATGCGGCGTGGCTGTGTCGCGCTGGGTCCAAACGCAGCCTTGCTGTGGATAATGCGGTGTGGCACTGGGTCCAAACGCAGCCTTGCTCTGGATAATGCGGTGTGTCACTGGGTCCAAACTCAGCCTTGCTCTGGATAATGCGGTGTGTGGGTGTGGCGTTGGGGTCCAAACGCAGCCTTGCTCTGGATAATGCGGTGTGGCATTGGGGTCCAAACGCAGCCTTGCTCTGGATAATGCGGTGTGGCGCTGGGTCCAAATGCAGCCTTGCTCTGGATAATGCGGTGTGACTGTGTGGCGCTGCGGTCCAAACGCAGCCTTGCTCTGGATAATGCGGTGTGGCTGTGTGGCGCTGGGTCCAAATGCAGCCTTGCTCTGGATAATGCGGTGTGACTGTGTGGCGGTGTGGCTGTGTGGCGCTGGGTCCAAATGCAGCCTTGCTCTGGATAATGCGGCGTGGCTGTGTGGCGCTGGGTCCAAACGCAGCCTTGCTCTGGATAATGCGGTGTGGCACTGGGTCCAAATGCAGCCTTGCTCTGGATAATGCGGTGTGACGCTGGGGTCCAAACGCAGCCTTGCTCTGGATAATGCGGTGTGGCGGTGTGGCGCTGGGGTCCAAACGCAGCCTTGCTCTGGATAATGCGGTGTGGCTGTGTGGCGCTGGGTCCAAATGCATCCTTGCTCTGGATAATGCGGTGTGACTGTGTGGCGGTGTGGCTGTGTGGCGCTGGGTCCAAATGCAGCTTTGCTCTGGATAATGCGGTGTGACTGTGTGGCGGTGTGGCTGTGTGGCGCTGGGTCCAAATGCAGCCTTGCTCTGGATAATGCGGTGTGGCTGTGTGGCGCTGGGGTCCAAACGCAGCCTTGCTCTGGATAATGCGGTGTGACTGTGTGGCGCTGGGGTCCAAACACAGCCTTGCTCTGGATAATGCGGTGTGGCTGTGTGGCGCTGGGTCCAAATGCAGCCTTGCTCTGGATAATGCGGTGTGACTCTGTGGCGCTGGGGTCCAAACGCAGCCTTGCTCTGGATAATGCGGTGTGGCTGTGTGGCGCTGGGTCCAAATGCAGCCTTGCTCTGGATAATGCGGTGTGGCACTGGGTCCAAACTCAGCCTTGCACTGGATAATGCGGTGTGGCGGTGTGGCGCTGGGGTCCAAACGCAGCCTTGCTCTGGATAATGCGGTGTGGCTGTGTGGCGCTGGGTCCAAATGCATCCTTGCTCTGGATAATGCGGTGTGACTGTGTGGCGGTGTGGCTGTGTGGCGCTGGGTCCAAATGCAGCTTTGCTCTGGATAATGCGGTGTGACTGTGTGGCGGTGTGGCTGTGTGGCGCTGGGTCCAAATGCAGCCTTGCTCTGGATAATGCGGTGTGGCTGTGTGGCGCTGGGGTCCAAACGCAGCCTTGCTCTGGATAATGCGGTGTGGCACTGGGTCCAAATGCAGCCTTGCTCTGGATAATGCGGTGTGGCGCTGGGGTCCAAACGCAGCCTTGCTCTGGATAATGCGGTGTGGCTGTGTGGTGCTGGGGTCCAAACGCAGCCTTGCTCTGGATAATGCGGTGTGGCTGTGTGGCCTCGATCCAAATGCAGCCTTGCTCTGGATAATGCGGTGTGACTGTGTGGCGGTGTGGCTGTGTGGCGCTGGGTCCAAATGCAGCCTTGCTCTGGATAATGCGGCGTGGCTGTGTGGCGCTGGGTCGAAACGCAGCCTTGCTCTGGATAATGCGGCATGGCTGTGTGGCGCTGGGTCCAAACGCAGCCTTGCTCTGGATAATGCGGTGTGGCACTGGGTCCAAACGCAGCCCTGCTCTGGATAATGCGGTGTGGCACTGGGTCCAAACTCAGCCTTGCTCTGGATAATGCGGTGTGGCTGTGTGGCGCTGGGTCCAAACGCAGCCTTGCTCTGGATAATGCGGTGTGACTGTGTGGCGGTGTGGCTGTGTGGCGCTGGGTCCAAATGCAGCTTTGCTCTGGATAATGCGGTGTGACTGTGTGGCGGTGTGGCTGTGTGGCGCTGGGTCCAAATGCAGCCTTGCTCTGGATAATGCGGTGTGGCTGTGTGGCGCTGGGGTCCAAACGCAGCCTTGCTCTGGATAATGCGGTGTGACTGTGTGGCGCTGGGGTCCAAACACAGCCTTGCTCTGGATAATGCGGTGTGGCTGTGTGGCGCTGGGTCCAAATGCAGCCTTGCTCTGGATAATGCGGTGTGACTCTGTGGCGCTGGGGTCCAAACGCAGCCTTGCTCTGGATAATGCGGTGTGGCTGTGTGGCGCTGGGTCCAAATGCAGCCTTGCTCTGGATAATGCGGTGTGGCACTGGGTCCAAACTCAGCCTTGCACTGGATAATGCGGTGTGGCGGTGTGGCGTTGGGGTCCAAACGCAGCCTTGCTCTGGATAATGCGTTGTGGCGGTGTGGCATTGGGGTCCAAACGCAGCCTTGCTCTGGATAATGCGGTGTGGCGCTGGGGTTCAAACGCAGCCTTGCTCTGGATAATGCGGTGTGGCTGTGTGGCACTTGGGGTCCAAACGCAGCCTTGCTCTGGATAATGCATTGTGGCTGTGCGGCGCTGGGTCCAAATGCAGCCTTGCTCTGGATAATGCGGTGTGACTGTGTGGCGGTGTGGCTGTGTGGCGCTGGGTCCAAATGCAGCCTTGCTCTGGATAATGCGCCGTGGCTGTGTGGCGCTGGGTCCAAACGCAGCCTTGCTCTGGATAATGCGGCACGGCTGTGTGGCGCTGGGACCAAACGCAGCCTTGCTCTGGATAATGCGGTGTGGCGCTGGGGTCCAAACGCAGCCTTGCTCTGGATAATGCGGTGTGGCTGTGTGGCGCTGGGTCCAAATGCATCCTTGCTCTGGATAATGCGGTGTGACTGTGTGGCGGTGTGGCTGTGTGGCGCTGGGTCCAAATGCAGCTTTGCTCTGGATAATGCGGTGTGACTGTGTGGCGGTGTGGCTGTGTGGCGCTGGGTCCAAATGCAGCCTTGCTCTGGATAATGCGGTGTGGCTGTGTGGCGCTGGGGTCCAAACGCAGCCTTGCTCTGGATAATACGGTGTGACTGTGTGGCGCTGGGGTCCAAACACAGCCTTGCTCTGGATAATGCGGTGTGGCTGTGTGGCGCTGGGTCCAAATGCAGCCTTGCTCTGGATAATGCGGTGTGACTCTGTGGCGCTGGGGTCCAAACGCAGCCTTGCTCTGGATAATGCGGTGTGGCTGTGTGGCGCTGGGTCCAAATGCAGCCTTGCTCTGGATAATGCGGTGTGGCACTGGGTCCAAACTCAGCCTTGCACTGGATAATGCGGTGTGGCGTTGTGGCGTTGGGGTCCAAACGCAGCCTTGCTCTGGATAATGCGTTGTGGCGTTGTGGCATTGGGGTCCAAACGCAGCCTTGCTCTGGATAATGCGGTGTGGCGCTGGGGTTCAAACGCAGCCTTGCTCTGGATAATGCGGTGTGGCTGTGTGGCGCTTGGGGTCCAAACGCAGCCTTGCTCTGGATAATGCATTGTGGCTGTGCGGCGCTGGGTCCAAATGCAGCCTTGCTCTGGATAATGCGGTGTGACTGTGTGGCGGTGTGGCTGTGTGGCGCTGGGTCCAAATGCAGCCTTGCTCTGGATAATGCGACGTGGCTGTGTGGCGCTGGGTCCAAACGCAGCCTTGCTCTGGATAATGCGGTGTGGCGCTGGGTCCAAACGCAGCCTTGCTATGGATAATGCGGCGTGGCTGTGTGGCGCTGGGTCCAAACGCAGCCTTGCTCTGGATAATGCGGTGTGGCACTGGGTCCAAATGCAGCCTTGCTCTGGATAATGCGGTGTGGCGCTGGGGTCCAAACGCAGCCTTGCTCTGGATAATGCGGTGTGGCTGTGTGGTGCTGGGGTCCAAACGCAGCCTTGCTCTGGATAATGCGGTGTGGCTGTGTGGCCTCGATCCAAATGCAGCCTTGCTCTGGATAATGCGGTGTGACTGTGTGGCGGTGTGGCTGTGTGGCGCTGGGTCCAAATGCAGCCTTGCTCTGGATAATGCGGCGTGGCTGTGTGGCGCTGGGTCGAAACGCAGCCTTGCTCTGGATAATGCGGCATGGCTGTGTGGCGCTGGGTCCAAACGCAGCCTTGCTCTGGATAATGCGGTGTGGCACTGGGTCCAAACGCAGCCCTGCTCTGGATAATGCGGTGTGGCACTGGGTCCAAACTCAGCCTTGCTCTGGATAATGCGGTGTGGCTGTGTGGCGCTGGGTCCAAACGCAGCCTTGCTCTGGATAATGCGGTGTGACTGTGTGGCGGTGTGGCTGTGTGGCGCTGGGTCCAAATGCAGCTTTGCTCTGGATAATGCGGTGTGACTGTGTGGCGGTGTGGCTGTGTGGCGCTGGGTCCAAATGCAGCCTTGCTCTGGATAATGCGGTGTGGCTGTGTGGCGCTGGGGTCCAAACGCAGCCTTGCTCTGGATAATGCGGTGTGACTGTGTGGCGCTGGGGTCCAAACACAGCCTTGCTCTGGATAATGCGGTGTGGCACTGGGTCCAAATGCAGCCTTGCTCTGGATAATGCGGTGTGGCACTGGGTCCAAACTCAGCCTTGCACTGGATAATGCGGTGTGGCGTTGTGGCGTTGGGGTCCAAACGCAGCCTTGCTCTGGATAATGCGTTGTGGCGTTGTGGCATTGGGGTCCAAACGCAGCCTTGCTCTGGATAATGCGGTGTGGCGCTGGGGTTCAAACGCAGCCTTGCTCTGGATAATGCGGTGTGGCTGTGTGGCGCTTGGGGTCCAAACGCAGCCTTGCTCTGGATAATGCATTGTGGCTGTGCGGCGCTGGGTCCAAATGCAGCCTTGCTCTGGATAATGCGGTGTGACTGTGTGGCGGTGTGGCTGTGTGGCGCTGGGTCCAAATGCAGCCTTGCTCTGGATAATGCGCCGTGGCTGTGTGGCGCTGGGTCCAAACGCAGCCTAGCTCTGGATAATGCGGTGTGGCGCTGGGTCCAAATGCAGCCTTGCTCTGGATAATGCGGCACGGCTGTGTGGCGCTGGGACCAAACGCAGCCTTGCTCTGGATAATGCGGTGTGGCGCTGGGTCCAAACGCAGCCTTGCTCTGGATAATGCGGTGTGGCTGTGTGGCACTGGGTCCAAACGCAGCCTTGCTCTGGATAATGCGGTGTGGCACTGGGTCCAAACGCAGCCTTGCTCTGGATAATGCGGTGTGGCACTGGGTCCAAACTCAGCCTTGCTCTGGATAATGCGGTGTGGGGGTGTGGCGTTGGGGTCCAAACGCAGCCTTGCTCTGGATAATGCGGTGTGGCGGTGTGGCATTGGGGTCCAAACGCAGCCTTGCTCTGGATAATGCGGTGTGGCTGTGTGGCGCTGGGGTCCAAACGCAGCCTTGCTCTGGATAATGCGGTGTGGCTGTGTGGCGCTGGGTCCAAATGCAGCCTTGCTCTGGATAATGCGGTGTGACTGTGTGGCGGTGTGGCTGTGTGGCGCTGGGTCCAAATGCAGCCTTGCTCTGGATAATGCGACGTGGCTGTGTGGCGCTGGGTCCAAACGCAGCCTTGCTCTGGATAATGCGGTGTGGCGCTGGGTCCAAACGCAGCCTTGCTATGGATAATGCGGCGTGGCTGTGTGGCGCTGGGTCCAAACGCAGCCTTGCTCTGGATAATGCGGTGTGGCACTGGGTCCAAATGCAGCCTTGCTCTGGATAATGCGGTGTGGCGCTGGGGTCCAAACGCAGCCTTGCTCTGGATAATGCGGTGTGGCTGTGTGGTGCTGGGGTCCAAACGCAGCCTTGCTCTGGATAATGCGGTGTGGCTGTGTGGCCTCGATCCAAATGCAGCCTTGCTCTGGATAATGCGGTGTGACTGTGTGGCGGTGTGGCTGTGTGGCGCTGGGTCCAAATGCAGCCTTGCTCTGGATAATGCGGCGTGGCTGTGTGGCGCTGGGTCGAAACGCAGCCTTGCTCTGGATAATGCGGCATGGCTGTGTGGCGCTGGGTCCAAACGCAGCCTTGCTCTGGATAATGCGGTGTGGCTGTGTGGCGCTGGGTCCAAATGCATCCTTGCTCTGGATAATGCGGTGTGACTGTGTGGCGGTGTGGCTGTGTGGCGCTGGGTCCAAATGCAGCTTTGCTCTGGATAATGCGGTGTGACTGTGTGGCGGTGTGGCTGTGTGGCGCTGGGTCCAAATGCAGCCTTGCTCTGGATAATGCGGCACGGCTGTGTGGCACTGGGACCAAACGCAGCCTTGCTCTGGATAATGCGGTGTGGCGCTGGGTCCAAACGCAGCCTTGCTCTGGATAATGCGGCGTGGCTGTGTCGCGCTGGGTCCAAACGCAGCCTTGCTGTGGATAATGCGGTGTGGCACTGGGTCCAAACGCAGCCTTGCTCTGGATAATGCGGTGTGTCACTGGGTCCAAACTCAGCCTTGCTCTGGATAATGCGGTGTGTGGGTGTGGCGTTGGGGTCCAAACGCAGCCTTGCTCTGGATAATGCGGTGTGGCATTGGGGTCCAAACGCAGCCTTGCTCTGGATAATGCGGTGTGGCGCTGGGTCCAAATGCAGCCTTGCTCTGGATAATGCGGTGTGACTGTGTGGCGCTGCGGTCCAAACGCAGCCTTGCTCTGGATAATGCGGTGTGGCTGTGTGGCGCTGGGTCCAAATGCAGCCTTGCTCTGGATAATGCGGTGTGACTGTGTGGCGGTGTGGCTGTGTGGCGCTGGGTCCAAATGCAGCCTTGCTCTGGATAATGCGGCGTGGCTGTGTGGCGCTGGGTCCAAACGCAGCCTTGCTCTGGATAATGCGGTGTGGCACTGGGTCCAAATGCAGCCTTGCTCTGGATAATGCGGTGTGACGCTGGGGTCCAAACGCAGCCTTGCTCTGGATAATGCGGTGTGGCGGTGTGGCGCTGGGGTCCAAACGCAGCCTTGCTCTGGATAATGCGGTGTGGCTGTGTGGCGCTGGGTCCAAATGCATCCTTGCTCTGGATAATGCGGTGTGACTGTGTGGCGGTGTGGCTGTGTGGCGCTGGGTCCAAATGCAGCTTTGCTCTGGATAATGCGGTGTGACTGTGTGGCGGTGTGGCTGTGTGGCGCTGGGTCCAAATGCAGCCTTGCTCTGGATAATGCGGTGTGGCTGTGTGGCGCTGGGGTCCAAACGCAGCCTTGCTCTGGATAATGCGGTGTGACTGTGTGGCGCTGGGGTCCAAACACAGCCTTGCTCTGGATAATGCGGTGTGGCTGTGTGGCGCTGGGTCCAAATGCAGCCTTGCTCTGGATAATGCGGTGTGACTCTGTGGCGCTGGGGTCCAAACGCAGCCTTGCTCTGGATAATGCGGTGTGGCTGTGTGGCGCTGGGTCCAAATGCAGCCTTGCTCTGGATAATGCGGTGTGGCACTGGGTCCAAACTCAGCCTTGCACTGGATAATGCGGTGTGGCGGTGTGGCGCTGGGGTCCAAACGCAGCCTTGCTCTGGATAATGCGGTGTGGCTGTGTGGCGCTGGGTCCAAATGCATCCTTGCTCTGGATAATGCGGTGTGACTGTGTGGCGGTGTGGCTGTGTGGCGCTGGGTCCAAATGCAGCTTTGCTCTGGATAATGCGGTGTGACTGTGTGGCGGTGTGGCTGTGTGGCGCTGGGTCCAAATGCAGCCTTGCTCTGGATAATGCGGTGTGGCTGTGTGGCGCTGGGGTCCAAACGCAGCCTTGCTCTGGATAATGCGGTGTGACTGTGTGGCGCTGGGGTCCAAACACAGCCTTGCTCTGGATAATGCGGTGTGGCTGTGTGGCGCTGGGTCCAAATGCAGCCTTGCTCTGGATAATGCGGTGTGACTCTGTGGCGCTGGGGTCCAAACGCAGCCTTGCTCTGGATAATGCGGTGTGGCTGTGTGGCGCTGGGTCCAAATGCAGCCTTGCTCTGGATAATGCGGTGTGGCACTGGGTCCAAACTCAGCCTTGCACTGGATAATGCGGTGTGGCGGTGTGGCGTTGGGGTCCAAACGCAGCCTTGCTCTGGATAATGCGTTGTGGCGGTGTGGCATTGGGGTCCAAACGCAGCCTTGCTCTGGATAATGCGGTGTGGCGCTGGGGTTCAAACGCAGCCTTGCTCTGGATAATGCGGTGTGGCTGTGTGGCGCTTGGGGTCCAAACGCAGCCTTGCTCTGGATAATGCATTGTGGCTGTGCGGCGCTGGGTCCAAATGCAGCCTTGCTCTGGATAATGCGGTGTGACTGTGTGGCGGTGTGGCTGTGTGGCGCTGGGTCCAAATGCAGCCTTGCTCTGGATAATGCGCCGTGGCTGTGTGGCGCTGGGTCCAAACGCAGCCTTGCTCTGGATAATGCGGTGTGGCGCTGGGTCCAAATGCAGCCTTGCTCTGGATAATGCGGCACGGCTGTGTGGCGCTGGGACCAAACGCAGCCTTGCTCTGGATAATGCGGTGTGGCGCTGGGTCCAAACGCAGCCTTGCTCTGGATAATGCGGTGTGGCTGTGTGGCGCTGGGTCCAAACGCAGCCTAGCTCTGGATAATGCGGTGTGGCGCTGGGTCCAAATGCAGCCTTGCTCTGGAAAATGCGGCACGGCTGTGTGGCGCTGGGACCAAACGCAGCCTTGCTCTGGATAATGCGGTGTGGCGCTGGGTCCAAACGCAGCCTTGCTCTGGATAATGCGGTGTGGCTGTGTGGCACTGGGTCCAAACGCAGCCTTGCTCTGGATAATGCGGTGTGGCACTGGGTCCAAACGCAGCCTTGCTCTGGATAATGCGGTGTGGCACTGGGTCCAAACTCAGCCTTGCTCTGGATAATGCGGTGTGGGGGTGTGGCGTTGGGGTCCAAACGCAGCCTTGCTCTGGATAATGCGGTGTGGCGGTGTGGCATTGGGGTCCAAACGCAGCCTTGCTCTGGATAATGCGGTGTGGCTGTGTGGCGCTGGGGTCCAAACGCAGCCTTGCTCTGGATAATGCGGTGTGGCTGTGTGGCGCTGGGTCCAAATGCAGCCTTGCTCTGGATAATGCGGTGTGACTGTGTGGCGGTGTGGCTGTGTGGCGCTGGGTCCAAATGCAGCCTTGCTCTGGATAATGCGACGTGGCTGTGTGGCGCTGGGTCCAAACGCAGCCTTGCTCTGGATAATGCGGTGTGGCGCTGGGTCCAAACGCAGCCTTGCTATGGATAATGCGGCGTGGCTGTGTGGCGCTGGGTCCAAACGCAGCCTTGCTCTGGATAATGCGGTGTGGCACTGGGTCCAAATGCAGCCTTGCTCTGGATAATGCGGTGTGGCGCTGGGGTCCAAACGCAGCCTTGCTCTGGATAATGCGGTGTGGCTGTGTGGTGCTGGGGTCCAAACGCAGCCTTGCTCTGGATAATGCGGTGTGGCTGTGTGGCCTCGATCCAAATGCAGCCTTGCTCTGGATAATGCGGTGTGACTGTGTGGCGGTGTGGCTGTGTGGCGCTGGGTCCAAATGCAGCCTTGCTCTGGATAATGCGGCGTGGCTGTGTGGCGCTGGGTCGAAACGCAGCCTTGCTCTGGATAATGCGGCATGGCTGTGTGGCGCTGGGTCCAAACGCAGCCTTGCTCTGGATAATGCGGTGTGGCACTGGGTCCAAACGCAGCCCTGCTCTGGATAATGCGGTGTGGCACTGGGTCCAAACTCAGCCTTGCTCTGGATAATGCGGTGTGGCTGTGTGGCGCTGGGTCCAAACGCAGCCTTGCTCTGGATAATGCGGTGTGACTGTGTGGCGGTGTGGCTGTGTGGCGCTGGGTCCAAATGCAGCTTTGCTCTGGATAATGCGGTGTGACTGTGTGGCGGTGTGGCTGTGTGGCGCTGGGTCCAAATGCAGCCTTGCTCTGGATAATGCGGTGTGGCTGTGTGGCGCTGGGGTCCAAACGCAGCCTTGCTCTGGATAATGCGGTGTGACTGTGTGGCGCTGGGGTCCAAACACAGCCTTGCTCTGGATAATGCGGTGTGGCTGTGTGGCGCTGGGTCCAAATGCAGCCTTGCTCTGGATAATGCGGTGTGACTCTGTGGCGCTGGGGTCCAAACGCAGCCTTGCTCTGGATAATGCGGTGTGGCTGTGTGGCGCTGGGTCCAAATGCAGCCTTGCTCTGGATAATGCGGTGTGGCACTGGGTCCAAACTCAGCCTTGCACTGGATAATGCGGTGTGGCGGTGTGGCGTTGGGGTCCAAACGCAGCCTTGCTCTGGATAATGCGTTGTGGCGGTGTGGCATTGGGGTCCAAACGCAGCCTTGCTCTGGATAATGCGGTGTGGCGCTGGGGTTCAAACGCAGCCTTGCTCTGGATAATGCGGTGTGGCTGTGTGGCACTTGGGGTCCAAACGCAGCCTTGCTCTGGATAATGCATTGTGGCTGTGCGGCGCTGGGTCCAAATGCAGCCTTGCTCTGGATAATGCGGTGTGACTGTGTGGCGGTGTGGCTGTGTGGCGCTGGGTCCAAATGCAGCCTTGCTCTGGATAATGCGCCGTGGCTGTGTGGCGCTGGGTCCAAACGCAGCCTTGCTCTGGATAATGCGGCACGGCTGTGTGGCGCTGGGACCAAACGCAGCCTTGCTCTGGATAATGCGGTGTGGCGCTGGGGTCCAAACGCAGCCTTGCTCTGGATAATGCGGTGTGGCTGTGTGGCGCTGGGTCCAAATGCATCCTTGCTCTGGATAATGCGGTGTGACTGTGTGGCGGTGTGGCTGTGTGGCGCTGGGTCCAAATGCAGCTTTGCTCTGGATAATGCGGTGTGACTGTGTGGCGGTGTGGCTGTGTGGCGCTGGGTCCAAATGCAGCCTTGCTCTGGATAATGCGGTGTGGCTGTGTGGCGCTGGGGTCCAAACGCAGCCTTGCTCTGGATAATACGGTGTGACTGTGTGGCGCTGGGGTCCAAACACAGCCTTGCTCTGGATAATGCGGTGTGGCTGTGTGGCGCTGGGTCCAAATGCAGCCTTGCTCTGGATAATGCGGTGTGACTCTGTGGCGCTGGGGTCCAAACGCAGCCTTGCTCTGGATAATGCGGTGTGGCTGTGTGGCGCTGGGTCCAAATGCAGCCTTGCTCTGGATAATGCGGTGTGGCACTGGGTCCAAACTCAGCCTTGCACTGGATAATGCGGTGTGGCGTTGTGGCGTTGGGGTCCAAACGCAGCCTTGCTCTGGATAATGCGTTGTGGCGTTGTGGCATTGGGGTCCAAACGCAGCCTTGCTCTGGATAATGCGGTGTGGCGCTGGGGTTCAAACGCAGCCTTGCTCTGGATAATGCGGTGTGGCTGTGTGGCGCTTGGGGTCCAAACGCAGCCTTGCTCTGGATAATGCATTGTGGCTGTGCGGCGCTGGGTCCAAATGCAGCCTTGCTCTGGATAATGCGGTGTGGCTGTGTGGCGCTGGGTCCAAATGCAGCCTTGCTCTGGATAATGCGACGTGGCTGTGTGGCGCTGGGTCCAAACGCAGCCTTGCTCTGGATAATGCGGTGTGGCGCTGGGTCCAAACGCAGCCTTGCTATGGATAATGCGGCGTGGCTGTGTGGCGCTGGGTCCAAACGCAGCCTTGCTCTGGATAATGCGGTGTGGCACTGGGTCCAAATGCAGCCTTGCTCTGGATAATGCGGTGTGGCGCTGGGGTCCAAACGCAGCCTTGCTCTGGATAATGCGGTGTGGCTGTGTGGTGCTGGGGTCCAAACGCAGCCTTGCTCTGGATAATGCGGTGTGGCTGTGTGGCCTCGATCCAAATGCAGCCTTGCTCTGGATAATGCGGTGTGACTGTGTGGCGGTGTGGCTGTGTGGCGCTGGGTCCAAATGCAGCCTTGCTCTGGATAATGCGGCGTGGCTGTGTGGCGCTGGGTCGAAACGCAGCCTTGCTCTGGATAATGCGGTGTGGCACTGGGTCCAAACTCAGCCTTGCACTGGATAATGCGGTGTGGCGGTGTGGCGTTGGGGTCCAAACGCAGCCTTGCTCTGGATAATGCGTTGTGGCGGTGTGGCATTGGGGTCCAAACGCAGCCTTGCTCTGGATAATGCGGTGTGGCGCTGGGGTTCAAACGCAGCCTTGCTCTGGATAATGCGGTGTGGCTGTGTGGCGCTTGGGGTCCAAACGCAGCCTTGCTCTGGATAATGCATTGTGGCTGTGCGGCGCTGGGTCCAAATGCAGCCTTGCTCTGGATAATGCGGTGTGACTGTGTGGCGGTGTGGCTGTGTGGCGCTGGGTCCAAATGCAGCCTTGCTCTGGATAATGCGCCGTGGCTGTGTGGCGCTGGGTCCAAACGCAGCCTTGCTCTGGATAATGCGGTGTGGCGCTGGGTCCAAATGCAGCCTTGCTCTGGATAATGCGGCACGGCTGTGTGGCGCTGGGACCAAACGCAGCCTTGCTCTGGATAATGCGGTGTGGCGCTGGGTCCAAACGCAGCCTTGCTCTGGATAATGCGGTGTGGCTGTGTGGCGCTGGGTCCAAACGCAGCCTAGCTCTGGATAATGCGGTGTGGCGCTGGGTCCAAATGCAGCCTTGCTCTGGAAAATGCGGCACGGCTGTGTGGCGCTGGGACCAAACGCAGCCTTGCTCTGGATAATGCGGTGTGGCGCTGGGTCCAAACGCAGCCTTGCTCTGGATAATGCGGTGTGGCTGTGTGGCACTGGGTCCAAACGCAGCCTTGCTCTGGATAATGCGGTGTGGCACTGGGTCCAAACGCAGCCTTGCTCTGGATAATGCGGTGTGGCACTGGGTCCAAACTCAGCCTTGCTCTGGATAATGCGGTGTGGGGGTGTGGCGTTGGGGTCCAAACGCAGCCTTGCTCTGGATAATGCGGTGTGGCGGTGTGGCATTGGGGTCCAAACGCAGCCTTGCTCTGGATAATGCGGTGTGGCTGTGTGGCGCTGGGGTCCAAACGCAGCCTTGCTCTGGATAATGCGGTGTGGCTGTGTGGCGCTGGGTCCAAATGCAGCCTTGCTCTGGATAATGCGGTGTGACTGTGTGGCGGTGTGGCTGTGTGGCGCTGGGTCCAAATGCAGCCTTGCTCTGGATAATGCGACGTGGCTGTGTGGCGCTGGGTCCAAACGCAGCCTTGCTCTGGATAATGCGGTGTGGCGCTGGGTCCAAACGCAGCCTTGCTATGGATAATGCGGCGTGGCTGTGTGGCGCTGGGTCCAAACGCAGCCTTGCTCTGGATAATGCGGTGTGGCACTGGGTCCAAATGCAGCCTTGCTCTGGATAATGCGGTGTGGCGCTGGGGTCCAAACGCAGCCTTGCTCTGGATAATGCGGTGTGGCTGTGTGGTGCTGGGGTCCAAACGCAGCCTTGCTCTGGATAATGCGGTGTGGCTGTGTGGCCTCGATCCAAATGCAGCCTTGCTCTGGATAATGCGGTGTGACTGTGTGGCGGTGTGGCTGTGTGGCGCTGGGTCCAAATGCAGCCTTGCTCTGGATAATGCGGCGTGGCTGTGTGGCGCTGGGTCGAAACGCAGCCTTGCTCTGGATAATGCGGCATGGCTGTGTGGCGCTGGGTCCAAACGCAGCCTTGCTCTGGATAATGCGGTGTGGCACTGGGTCCAAACGCAGCCCTGCTCTGGATAATGCGGTGTGGCACTGGGTCCAAACTCAGCCTTGCTCTGGATAATGCGGTGTGGCTGTGTGGCGCTGGGTCCAAACGCAGCCTTGCTCTGGATAATGCGGTGTGACTGTGTGGCGGTGTGGCTGTGTGGCGCTGGGTCCAAATGCAGCTTTGCTCTGGATAATGCGGTGTGACTGTGTGGCGGTGTGGCTGTGTGGCGCTGGGTCCAAATGCAGCCTTGCTCTGGATAATGCGGTGTGGCTGTGTGGCGCTGGGGTCCAAACGCAGCCTTGCTCTGGATAATGCGGTGTGACTGTGTGGCGCTGGGGTCCAAACACAGCCTTGCTCTGGATAATGCGGTGTGGCTGTGTGGCGCTGGGTCCAAATGCAGCCTTGCTCTGGATAATGCGGTGTGACTCTGTGGCGCTGGGGTCCAAACGCAGCCTTGCTCTGGATAATGCGGTGTGGCTGTGTGGCGCTGGGTCCAAATGCAGCCTTGCTCTGGATAATGCGGTGTGGCACTGGGTCCAAACTCAGCCTTGCACTGGATAATGCGGTGTGGCGGTGTGGCGTTGGGGTCCAAACGCAGCCTTGCTCTGGATAATGCGTTGTGGCGGTGTGGCATTGGGGTCCAAACGCAGCCTTGCTCTGGATAATGCGGTGTGGCGCTGGGGTTCAAACGCAGCCTTGCTCTGGATAATGCGGTGTGGCTGTGTGGCACTTGGGGTCCAAACGCAGCCTTGCTCTGGATAATGCATTGTGGCTGTGCGGCGCTGGGTCCAAATGCAGCCTTGCTCTGGATAATGCGGTGTGACTGTGTGGCGGTGTGGCTGTGTGGCGCTGGGTCCAAATGCAGCCTTGCTCTGGATAATGCGCCGTGGCTGTGTGGCGCTGGGTCCAAACGCAGCCTTGCTCTGGATAATGCGGCACGGCTGTGTGGCGCTGGGACCAAACGCAGCCTTGCTCTGGATAATGCGGTGTGGCGCTGGGGTCCAAACGCAGCCTTGCTCTGGATAATGCGGTGTGGCTGTGTGGCGCTGGGTCCAAATGCATCCTTGCTCTGGATAATGCGGTGTGACTGTGTGGCGGTGTGGCTGTGTGGCGCTGGGTCCAAATGCAGCTTTGCTCTGGATAATGCGGTGTGACTGTGTGGCGGTGTGGCTGTGTGGCGCTGGGTCCAAATGCAGCCTTGCTCTGGATAATGCGGTGTGGCTGTGTGGCGCTGGGGTCCAAACGCAGCCTTGCTCTGGATAATACGGTGTGACTGTGTGGCGCTGGGGTCCAAACACAGCCTTGCTCTGGATAATGCGGTGTGGCTGTGTGGCGCTGGGTCCAAATGCAGCCTTGCTCTGGATAATGCGGTGTGACTCTGTGGCGCTGGGGTCCAAACGCAGCCTTGCTCTGGATAATGCGGTGTGGCTGTGTGGCGCTGGGTCCAAATGCAGCCTTGCTCTGGATAATGCGGTGTGGCACTGGGTCCAAACTCAGCCTTGCACTGGATAATGCGGTGTGGCGTTGTGGCGTTGGGGTCCAAACGCAGCCTTGCTCTGGATAATGCGTTGTGGCGTTGTGGCATTGGGGTCCAAACGCAGCCTTGCTCTGGATAATGCGGTGTGGCGCTGGGGTTCAAACGCAGCCTTGCTCTGGATAATGCGGTGTGGCTGTGTGGCGCTTGGGGTCCAAACGCAGCCTTGCTCTGGATAATGCATTGTGGCTGTGCGGCGCTGGGTCCAAATGCAGCCTTGCTCTGGATAATGCGGTGTGGCTGTGTGGCGCTGGGTCCAAATGCAGCCTTGCTCTGGATAATGCGACGTGGCTGTGTGGCGCTGGGTCCAAACGCAGCCTTGCTCTGGATAATGCGGTGTGGCGCTGGGTCCAAACGCAGCCTTGCTATGGATAATGCGGCGTGGCTGTGTGGCGCTGGGTCCAAACGCAGCCTTGCTCTGGATAATGCGGTGTGGCACTGGGTCCAAATGCAGCCTTGCTCTGGATAATGCGGTGTGGCGCTGGGGTCCAAACGCAGCCTTGCTCTGGATAATGCGGTGTGGCTGTGTGGTGCTGGGGTCCAAACGCAGCCTTGCTCTGGATAATGCGGTGTGGCTGTGTGGCCTCGATCCAAATGCAGCCTTGCTCTGGATAATGCGGTGTGACTGTGTGGCGGTGTGGCTGTGTGGCGCTGGGTCCAAATGCAGCCTTGCTCTGGATAATGCGGCGTGGCTGTGTGGCGCTGGGTCGAAACGCAGCCTTGCTCTGGATAATGCGGCATGGCTGTGTGGCGCTGGGTCCAAACGCAGCCTTGCTCTGGATAATGCGGTGTGGCACTGGGTCCAAACGCAGCCCTGCTCTGGATAATGCGGTGTGGCACTGGGTCCAAACTCAGCCTTGCTCTGGATAATGCGGTGTGGCTGTGTGGCGCTGGGTCCAAACGCAGCCTTGCTCTGGATAATGCGGTGTGACTGTGTGGCGGTGTGGCTGTGTGGCGCTGGGTCCAAATGCAGCTTTGCTCTGGATAATGCGGTGTGACTGTGTGGCGGTGTGGCTGTGTGGCGCTGGGTCCAAATGCAGCCTTGCTCTGGATAATGCGGTGTGGCTGTGTGGCGCTGGGGTCCAAACGCAGCCTTGCTCTGGATAATGCGGTGTGACTGTGTGGCGCTGGGGTCCAAACACAGCCTTGCTCTGGATAATGCGGTGTGGCTGTGTGGCGCTGGGTCCAAATGCAGCCTTGCTCTGGATAATGCGGTGTGACTCTGTGGCGCTGGGGTCCAAACGCAGCCTTGCTCTGGATAATGCGGTGTGGCTGTGTGGCGCTGGGTCCAAATGCAGCCTTGCTCTGGATAATGCGGTGTGGCACTGGGTCCAAACTCAGCCTTGCACTGGATAATGCGGTGTGGCGGTGTGGCGTTGGGGTCCAAACGCAGCCTTGCTCTGGATAATGCGTTGTGGCGGTGTGGCATTGGGGTCCAAACGCAGCCTTGCTCTGGATAATGCGGTGTGGCGCTGGGGTTCAAACGCAGCCTTGCTCTGGATAATGCGGTGTGGCTGTGTGGCACTTGGGGTCCAAACGCAGCCTTGCTCTGGATAATGCATTGTGGCTGTGCGGCGCTGGGTCCAAATGCAGCCTTGCTCTGGATAATGCGGTGTGACTGTGTGGCGGTGTGGCTGTGTGGCGCTGGGTCCAAATGCAGCCTTGCTCTGGATAATGCGCCGTGGCTGTGTGGCGCTGGGTCCAAACGCAGCCTTGCTCTGGATAATGCGGCACGGCTGTGTGGCGCTGGGACCAAACGCAGCCTTGCTCTGGATAATGCGGTGTGGCGCTGGGGTCCAAACGCAGCCTTGCTCTGGATAATGCGGTGTGGCTGTGTGGCGCTGGGTCCAAATGCATCCTTGCTCTGGATAATGCGGTGTGACTGTGTGGCGGTGTGGCTGTGTGGCGCTGGGTCCAAATGCAGCTTTGCTCTGGATAATGCGGTGTGACTGTGTGGCGGTGTGGCTGTGTGGCGCTGGGTCCAAATGCAGCCTTGCTCTGGATAATGCGGTGTGGCTGTGTGGCGCTGGGGTCCAAACGCAGCCTTGCTCTGGATAATACGGTGTGACTGTGTGGCGCTGGGGTCCAAACACAGCCTTGCTCTGGATAATGCGGTGTGGCTGTGTGGCGCTGGGTCCAAATGCAGCCTTGCTCTGGATAATGCGGTGTGACTCTGTGGCGCTGGGGTCCAAACGCAGCCTTGCTCTGGATAATGCGGTGTGGCTGTGTGGCGCTGGGTCCAAATGCAGCCTTGCTCTGGATAATGCGGTGTGGCACTGGGTCCAAACTCAGCCTTGCACTGGATAATGCGGTGTGGCGTTGTGGCGTTGGGGTCCAAACGCAGCCTTGCTCTGGATAATGCGTTGTGGCGTTGTGGCATTGGGGTCCAAACGCAGCCTTGCTCTGGATAATGCGGTGTGGCGCTGGGGTTCAAACGCAGCCTTGCTCTGGATAATGCGGTGTGGCTGTGTGGCGCTTGGGGTCCAAACGCAGCCTTGCTCTGGATAATGCATTGTGGCTGTGCGGCGCTGGGTCCAAATGCAGCCTTGCTCTGGATAATGCGGTGTGACTGTGTGGCGGTGTGGCTGTGTGGCGCTGGGTCCAAATGCAGCCTTGCTCTGGATAATGCGCCGTGGCTGTGTGGCGCTGGGTCCAAACGCAGCCTTGCTCTGGATAATGCGGTGTGGCGCTGGGTCCAAATGCAGCCTTGCTCTGGATAATGCGGCACGGCTGTGTGGCGCTGGGACCAAACGCAGCCTTGCTCTGGATAATGCGGTGTGGCGCTGGGTCCAAACGCAGCCTTGCTCTGGATAATGCGGTGTGGCTGTGTGGCGCTGGGTCCAAACGCAGCCTAGCTCTGGATAATGCGGTGTGGCGCTGGGTCCAAATGCAGCCTTGCTCTGGAAAATGCGGCACGGCTGTGTGGCGCTGGGACCAAACGCAGCCTTGCTCTGGATAATGCGGTGTGGCGCTGGGTCCAAACGCAGCCTTGCTCTGGATAATGCGGTGTGGCTGTGTGGCACTGGGTCCAAACGCAGCCTTGCTCTGGATAATGCGGTGTGGCACTGGGTCCAAACGCAGCCTTGCTCTGGATAATGCGGTGTGGCACTGGGTCCAAACTCAGCCTTGCTCTGGATAATGCGGTGTGGGGGTGTGGCGTTGGGGTCCAAACGCAGCCTTGCTCTGGATAATGCGGTGTGGCGGTGTGGCATTGGGGTCCAAACGCAGCCTTGCTCTGGATAATGCGGTGTGGCTGTGTGGCGCTGGGGTCCAAACGCAGCCTTGCTCTGGATAATGCGGTGTGGCTGTGTGGCGCTGGGTCCAAATGCAGCCTTGCTCTGGATAATGCGGTGTGACTGTGTGGCGGTGTGGCTGTGTGGCGCTGGGTCCAAATGCAGCCTTGCTCTGGATAATGCGACGTGGCTGTGTGGCGCTGGGTCCAAACGCAGCCTTGCTCTGGATAATGCGGTGTGGCGCTGGGTCCAAACGCAGCCTTGCTATGGATAATGCGGCGTGGCTGTGTGGCGCTGGGTCCAAACGCAGCCTTGCTCTGGATAATGCGGTGTGGCACTGGGTCCAAATGCAGCCTTGCTCTGGATAATGCGGTGTGGCGCTGGGGTCCAAACGCAGCCTTGCTCTGGATAATGCGGTGTGGCTGTGTGGTGCTGGGGTCCAAACGCAGCCTTGCTCTGGATAATGCGGTGTGGCTGTGTGGCCTCGATCCAAATGCAGCCTTGCTCTGGATAATGCGGTGTGACTGTGTGGCGGTGTGGCTGTGTGGCGCTGGGTCCAAATGCAGCCTTGCTCTGGATAATGCGGCGTGGCTGTGTGGCGCTGGGTCGAAACGCAGCCTTGCTCTGGATAATGCGGCATGGCTGTGTGGCGCTGGGTCCAAACGCAGCCTTGCTCTGGATAATGCGGTGTGGCACTGGGTCCAAACGCAGCCCTGCTCTGGATAATGCGGTGTGGCACTGGGTCCAAACTCAGCCTTGCTCTGGATAATGCGGTGTGGCTGTGTGGCGCTGGGTCCAAACGCAGCCTTGCTCTGGATAATGCGGTGTGACTGTGTGGCGGTGTGGCTGTGTGGCGCTGGGTCCAAATGCAGCTTTGCTCTGGATAATGCGGTGTGACTGTGTGGCGGTGTGGCTGTGTGGCGCTGGGTCCAAATGCAGCCTTGCTCTGGATAATGCGGTGTGGCTGTGTGGCGCTGGGGTCCAAACGCAGCCTTGCTCTGGATAATGCGGTGTGACTGTGTGGCGCTGGGGTCCAAACACAGCCTTGCTCTGGATAATGCGGTGTGGCTGTGTGGCGCTGGGTCCAAATGCAGCCTTGCTCTGGATAATGCGGTGTGACTCTGTGGCGCTGGGGTCCAAACGCAGCCTTGCTCTGGATAATGCGGTGTGGCTGTGTGGCGCTGGGTCCAAATGCAGCCTTGCTCTGGATAATGCGGTGTGGCACTGGGTCCAAACTCAGCCTTGCACTGGATAATGCGGTGTGGCGGTGTGGCGTTGGGGTCCAAACGCAGCCTTGCTCTGGATAATGCGTTGTGGCGGTGTGGCATTGGGGTCCAAACGCAGCCTTGCTCTGGATAATGCGGTGTGGCGCTGGGGTTCAAACGCAGCCTTGCTCTGGATAATGCGGTGTGGCTGTGTGGCACTTGGGGTCCAAACGCAGCCTTGCTCTGGATAATGCATTGTGGCTGTGCGGCGCTGGGTCCAAATGCAGCCTTGCTCTGGATAATGCGGTGTGACTGTGTGGCGGTGTGGCTGTGTGGCGCTGGGTCCAAATGCAGCCTTGCTCTGGATAATGCGCCGTGGCTGTGTGGCGCTGGGTCCAAACGCAGCCTTGCTCTGGATAATGCGGCACGGCTGTGTGGCGCTGGGACCAAACGCAGCCTTGCTCTGGATAATGCGGTGTGGCGCTGGGGTCCAAACGCAGCCTTGCTCTGGATAATGCGGTGTGGCTGTGTGGCGCTGGGTCCAAATGCATCCTTGCTCTGGATAATGCGGTGTGACTGTGTGGCGGTGTGGCTGTGTGGCGCTGGGTCCAAATGCAGCTTTGCTCTGGATAATGCGGTGTGACTGTGTGGCGGTGTGGCTGTGTGGCGCTGGGTCCAAATGCAGCCTTGCTCTGGATAATGCGGTGTGGCTGTGTGGCGCTGGGGTCCAAACGCAGCCTTGCTCTGGATAATACGGTGTGACTGTGTGGCGCTGGGGTCCAAACACAGCCTTGCTCTGGATAATGCGGTGTGGCTGTGTGGCGCTGGGTCCAAATGCAGCCTTGCTCTGGATAATGCGGTGTGACTCTGTGGCGCTGGGGTCCAAACGCAGCCTTGCTCTGGATAATGCGGTGTGGCTGTGTGGCGCTGGGTCCAAATGCAGCCTTGCTCTGGATAATGCGGTGTGGCACTGGGTCCAAACTCAGCCTTGCACTGGATAATGCGGTGTGGCGTTGTGGCGTTGGGGTCCAAACGCAGCCTTGCTCTGGATAATGCGTTGTGGCGTTGTGGCATTGGGGTCCAAACGCAGCCTTGCTCTGGATAATGCGGTGTGGCGCTGGGGTTCAAACGCAGCCTTGCTCTGGATAATGCGGTGTGGCTGTGTGGCGCTTGGGGTCCAAACGCAGCCTTGCTCTGGATAATGCATTGTGGCTGTGCGGCGCTGGGTCCAAATGCAGCCTTGCTCTGGATAATGCGGTGTGACTGTGTGGCGGTGTGGCTGTGTGGCGCTGGGTCCAAATGCAGCCTTGCTCTGGATAATGCGACGTGGCTGTGTGGCGCTGGGTCCAAACGCAGCCTTGCTCTGGATAATGCGGTGTGGCGCTGGGTCCAAACGCAGCCTTGCTATGGATAATGCGGCGTGGCTGTGTGGCGCTGGGTCCAAACGCAGCCTTGCTCTGGATAATGCGGTGTGGCACTGGGTCCAAATGCAGCCTTGCTCTGGATAATGCGGTGTGGCGCTGGGGTCCAAACGCAGCCTTGCTCTGGATAATGCGGTGTGGCTGTGTGGTGCTGGGGTCCAAACGCAGCCTTGCTCTGGATAATGCGGTGTGGCTGTGTGGCCTCGATCCAAATGCAGCCTTGCTCTGGATAATGCGGTGTGACTGTGTGGCGGTGTGGCTGTGTGGCGCTGGGTCCAAATGCAGCCTTGCTCTGGATAATGCGGCGTGGCTGTGTGGCGCTGGGTCGAAACGCAGCCTTGCTCTGGATAATGCGGCATGGCTGTGTGGCGCTGGGTCCAAACGCAGCCTTGCTCTGGATAATGCGGTGTGGCACTGGGTCCAAACGCAGCCCTGCTCTGGATAATGCGGTGTGGCACTGGGTCCAAACTCAGCCTTGCTCTGGATAATGCGGTGTGGCTGTGTGGCGCTGGGTCCAAACGCAGCCTTGCTCTGGATAATGCGGTGTGACTGTGTGGCGGTGTGGCTGTGTGGCGCTGGGTCCAAATGCAGCTTTGCTCTGGATAATGCGGTGTGACTGTGTGGCGGTGTGGCTGTGTGGCGCTGGGTCCAAATGCAGCCTTGCTCTGGATAATGCGGTGTGGCTGTGTGGCGCTGGGGTCCAAACGCAGCCTTGCTCTGGATAATGCGGTGTGACTGTGTGGCGCTGGGGTCCAAACACAGCCTTGCTCTGGATAATGCGGTGTGGCTGTGTGGCGCTGGGTCCAAATGCAGCCTTGCTCTGGATAATGCGGTGTGACTCTGTGGCGCTGGGGTCCAAACGCAGCCTTGCTCTGGATAATGCGGTGTGGCTGTGTGGCGCTGGGTCCAAATGCAGCCTTGCTCTGGATAATGCGGTGTGGCACTGGGTCCAAACTCAGCCTTGCACTGGATAATGCGGTGTGGCGGTGTGGCGTTGGGGTCCAAACGCAGCCTTGCTCTGGATAATGCGTTGTGGCGGTGTGGCATTGGGGTCCAAACGCAGCCTTGCTCTGGATAATGCGGTGTGGCGCTGGGGTTCAAACGCAGCCTTGCTCTGGATAATGCGGTGTGGCTGTGTGGCACTTGGGGTCCAAACGCAGCCTTGCTCTGGATAATGCATTGTGGCTGTGCGGCGCTGGGTCCAAATGCAGCCTTGCTCTGGATAATGCGGTGTGACTGTGTGGCGGTGTGGCTGTGTGGCGCTGGGTCCAAATGCAGCCTTGCTCTGGATAATGCGCCGTGGCTGTGTGGCGCTGGGTCCAAACGCAGCCTTGCTCTGGATAATGCGGCACGGCTGTGTGGCGCTGGGACCAAACGCAGCCTTGCTCTGGATAATGCGGTGTGGCGCTGGGGTCCAAACGCAGCCTTGCTCTGGATAATGCGGTGTGGCTGTGTGGCGCTGGGTCCAAATGCATCCTTGCTCTGGATAATGCGGTGTGACTGTGTGGCGGTGTGGCTGTGTGGCGCTGGGTCCAAATGCAGCTTTGCTCTGGATAATGCGGTGTGACTGTGTGGCGGTGTGGCTGTGTGGCGCTGGGTCCAAATGCAGCCTTGCTCTGGATAATGCGGTGTGGCTGTGTGGCGCTGGGGTCCAAACGCAGCCTTGCTCTGGATAATACGGTGTGACTGTGTGGCGCTGGGGTCCAAACACAGCCTTGCTCTGGATAATGCGGTGTGGCTGTGTGGCGCTGGGTCCAAATGCAGCCTTGCTCTGGATAATGCGGTGTGACTCTGTGGCGCTGGGGTCCAAACGCAGCCTTGCTCTGGATAATGCGGTGTGGCTGTGTGGCGCTGGGTCCAAATGCAGCCTTGCTCTGGATAATGCGGTGTGGCACTGGGTCCAAACTCAGCCTTGCACTGGATAATGCGGTGTGGCGTTGTGGCGTTGGGGTCCAAACGCAGCCTTGCTCTGGATAATGCGTTGTGGCGTTGTGGCATTGGGGTCCAAACGCAGCCTTGCTCTGGATAATGCGGTGTGGCGCTGGGGTTCAAACGCAGCCTTGCTCTGGATAATGCGGTGTGGCTGTGTGGCGCTTGGGGTCCAAACGCAGCCTTGCTCTGGATAATGCATTGTGGCTGTGCGGCGCTGGGTCCAAATGCAGCCTTGCTCTGGATAATGCGGTGTGACTGTGTGGCGGTGTGGCTGTGTGGCGCTGGGTCCAAATGCAGCCTTGCTCTGGATAATGCGCCGTGGCTGTGTGGCGCTGGGTCCAAACGCAGCCTAGCTCTGGATAATGCGGTGTGGCGCTGGGTCCAAATGCAGCCTTGCTCTGGATAATGCGGCACGGCTGTGTGGCGCTGGGACCAAACGCAGCCTTGCTCTGGATAATGCGGTGTGGCGCTGGGTCCAAACGCAGCCTTGCTCTGGATAATGCGGTGTGGCTGT
The DNA here is from genome assembly GCF_963971535.1 of Notolepis coatsorum. NCBI lineage: Eukaryota > Metazoa > Chordata > Actinopteri > Aulopiformes > Paralepididae > Notolepis > Notolepis coatsorum. The sequence continues at coordinate 461,612 of NW_028170709.1, read as the reverse complement.
GTGGCACTGGGTCCAAACGCAGCCTTGCTCTGGATAATGCGGTGTGGCACTGGGTCCAAACGCAGCCTTGCTCTGGATAATGCGGTGTGGCACTGGGTCCAAACTCAGCCTTGCTCTGGATAATGCGGTGTGGGGGTGTGGCGTTGGGGTCCAAACGCAGCCTTGCTCTGGATAATGCGGTGTGGCGGTGTGGCATTGGGGTCCAAACGCAGCCTTGCTCTGGATAATGCGGTGTGGCTGTGTGGCGCTGGGGTCCAAACGCAGCCTTGCTCTGGATAATGCGGTGTGGCTGTGTGGCGCTGGGTCCAAATGCAGCCTTGCTCTGGATAATGCGGTGTGACTGTGTGGCGGTGTGGCTGTGTGGCGCTGGGTCCAAATGCAGCCTTGCTCTGGATAATGCGACGTGGCTGTGTGGCGCTGGGTCCAAACGCAGCCTTGCTCTGGATAATGCGGTGTGGCGCTGGGTCCAAACGCAGCCTTGCTATGGATAATGCGGCGTGGCTGTGTGGCGCTGGGTCCAAACGCAGCCTTGCTCTGGATAATGCGGTGTGGCACTGGGTCCAAATGCAGCCTTGCTCTGGATAATGCGGTGTGGCGCTGGGGTCCAAACGCAGCCTTGCTCTGGATAATGCGGTGTGGCTGTGTGGTGCTGGGGTCCAAACGCAGCCTTGCTCTGGATAATGCGGTGTGGCTGTGTGGCCTCGATCCAAATGCAGCCTTGCTCTGGATAATGCGGTGTGACTGTGTGGCGGTGTGGCTGTGTGGCGCTGGGTCCAAATGCAGCCTTGCTCTGGATAATGCGGCGTGGCTGTGTGGCGCTGGGTCGAAACGCAGCCTTGCTCTGGATAATGCGGCATGGCTGTGTGGCGCTGGGTCCAAACGCAGCCTTGCTCTGGATAATGCGGTGTGGCACTGGGTCCAAACGCAGCCCTGCTCTGGATAATGCGGTGTGGCACTGGGTCCAAACTCAGCCTTGCTCTGGATAATGCGGTGTGGCTGTGTGGCGCTGGGTCCAAACGCAGCCTTGCTCTGGATAATGCGGTGTGACTGTGTGGCGGTGTGGCTGTGTGGCGCTGGGTCCAAATGCAGCTTTGCTCTGGATAATGCGGTGTGACTGTGTGGCGGTGTGGCTGTGTGGCGCTGGGTCCAAATGCAGCCTTGCTCTGGATAATGCGGTGTGGCTGTGTGGCGCTGGGGTCCAAACGCAGCCTTGCTCTGGATAATGCGGTGTGACTGTGTGGCGCTGGGGTCCAAACACAGCCTTGCTCTGGATAATGCGGTGTGGCTGTGTGGCGCTGGGTCCAAATGCAGCCTTGCTCTGGATAATGCGGTGTGACTCTGTGGCGCTGGGGTCCAAACGCAGCCTTGCTCTGGATAATGCGGTGTGGCTGTGTGGCGCTGGGTCCAAATGCAGCCTTGCTCTGGATAATGCGGTGTGGCACTGGGTCCAAACTCAGCCTTGCACTGGATAATGCGGTGTGGCGGTGTGGCGTTGGGGTCCAAACGCAGCCTTGCTCTGGATAATGCGTTGTGGCGGTGTGGCATTGGGGTCCAAACGCAGCCTTGCTCTGGATAATGCGGTGTGGCGCTGGGGTTCAAACGCAGCCTTGCTCTGGATAATGCGGTGTGGCTGTGTGGCGCTTGGGGTCCAAACGCAGCCTTGCTCTGGATAATGCATTGTGGCTGTGCGGCGCTGGGTCCAAATGCAGCCTTGCTCTGGATAATGCGGTGTGACTGTGTGGCGGTGTGGCTGTGTGGCGCTGGGTCCAAATGCAGCCTTGCTCTGGATAATGCGCCGTGGCTGTGTGGCGCTGGGTCCAAACGCAGCCTTGCTCTGGATAATGCGGTGTGGCGCTGGGTCCAAATGCAGCCTTGCTCTGGATAATGCGGCACGGCTGTGTGGCGCTGGGACCAAACGCAGCCTTGCTCTGGATAATGCGGTGTGGCGCTGGGTCCAAACGCAGCCTTGCTCTGGATAATGCGGCGTGGCTGTGTGGCACTGGGTCCAAACGCAGCCTTGCTCTGGATAATGCGGTGTGGCACTGGGTCCAAACGCAGCCTTGCTCTGGATAATGCTGTGTGGCATTGGGTCCAAACTCAGCCTTGCTCTGGATAATGCGGTGTGGGGGTGTGGCGTTGGGGTCCAAACGCAGCCTTGCTCTGGATAATGCGGTGTGGCGGTGTGGCATTGGGGTCCAAACGCAGCCTTGCTCTGGATAATGCGGTGTGGCGCTGGGGTCCAAACGCAGCCTTGCTCTGGATAATGCGGTGTGGCTGTGTGGCGCTGGGGTCCAAACGCAGCCTTGCTCTGGATAATGCGGTGTGGCTGTGTGGCGCTGGGTCCAAATGCAGCCTTGCTCTGGATAATGCGGTGTGACTGTGTGGCGGTGTGGCTGTGTGGCGCTGGGTCCAAATGCAGCCTTGCTCTGGATAATGCGACGTGGCTGTGTGGCGCTGGGTCCAAACGCAGCCTTGCTCTGGATAATGCGGTGTGGCGCTGGGTCCAAACGCAGCCTTGCTATGGATAATGCGGCGTGGCTGTGTGGCGCTGGGTCCAAACGCAGCCTTGCTCTGGATAATGCGGTGTGGCACTGGGTCCAAATGCAGCCTTGCTCTGGATAATGCGGTGTGGCGCTGGGGTCCAAACGCAGCCTTGCTCTGGATAATGCGGTGTGGCTGTGTGGTGCTGGGGTCCAAACGCAGCCTTGCTCTGGATAATGCGGTGTGGCTGTGTGGCCTCGATCCAAATGCAGCCTTGCTCTGGATAATGCGGTGTGACTGTGTGGCGGTGTGGCTGTGTGGCGCTGGGTCCAAATGCAGCCTTGCTCTGGATAATGCGGCGTGGCTGTGTGGCGCTGGGTCGAAACGCAGCCTTGCTCTGGATAATGCGGCATGGCTGTGTGGCGCTGGGTCCAAACGCAGCCTTGCTCTGGATAATGCGGTGTGGCACTGGGTCCAAACGCAGCCCTGCTCTGGATAATGCGGTGTGGCACTGGGTCCAAACTCAGCCTTGCTCTGGATAATGCGGTGTGGCTGTGTGGCGCTGGGTCCAAACGCAGCCTTGCTCTGGATAATGCGGTGTGGCGCTGGGTCCAAACGCAGCCTTGCTCTGGATAATGCGGCGTGGCTGTGTGGCGCTGGGTCCAAATGCAGCCTTGCTGTGGATAATGCGGTGTGGCACTGGGTCCAAACGCAGCCTTTCTCTGGATAATGCGGTGTGTCACTGGGTCCAAACTCAGCCTTGCTCTGGATAATGCGGTGTGTGGGTGTGGCGTTGGGGTCCAAACGCAGCCTTGCTCTGGATAATGCGGTGTGGCATTGGGGTCCAAACGCAGCCTTGCTCTGGATAATGCGGTGTGGCGCTGGGTCCAAATGCAGCCTTGCTCTGGATAATGCGGTGTGACTGTGTGGCGCTGGGGTCCAAACGCAGCCTTGCTCTGGATAATGCGGTGTGGCTGTGTGGCGCTGGGTCCAAATGCAGCCTTGCTCTGGATAATGCGGTGTGACTGTGTGGCGGTGTGGCTGTGTGGCGCTGGGTCCAAATGCAGCCTTGCTCTGGATAATGCGGCGTGGCTGTGTGGCGCTGGGTCCAAACGCAGCCTTGCTCTGGATAATGCGGTGTGGCACTGGGTCCAAATGCAGCCTTGCTCTGGATAATGCGGTGTGACGCTGGGGTCCAAACGCAGCCTTGCTCTGGATAATGCGGTGTGGCACTGGTCCAAACTCAGCCTTGCTCTGGATAATGCGGTGTGGCGGTGTGGCGCTGGGGTCCAAACGCAGCCTTGCTCTGGATAATGCGGTGTGGCTGTGTGGCGCTGGGTCCAAATGCATCCTTGCTCTGGATAATGCGGTGTGACTGTGTGGCGGTGTGGCTGTGTGGCGCTGGGTCCAAATGCAGCTTTGCTCTGGATAATGCGGTGTGACTGTGTGGCGGTGTGGCTGTGTGGCGCTGGGTCCAAATGCAGCCTTGCTCTGGATAATGCGGTGTGGCTGTGTGGCGCTGGGGTCCAAACGCAGCCTTGCTCTGGATAATGCGGTGTGACTGTGTGGCGCTGGGGTCCAAACACAGCCTTGCTCTGGATAATGCGGTGTGGCTGTGTGGCGCTGGGTCCAAATGCAGCCTTGCTCTGGATAATGCGGTGTGACTCTGTGGCGCTGGGGTCCAAACGCAGCCTTGCTCTGGATAATGCGGTGTGGCTGTGTGGCGCTGGGTCCAAATGCAGCCTTGCTCTGGATAATGCGGTGTGGCACTGGGTCCAAACTCAGCCTTGCACTGGATAATGCGGTGTGGCGGTGTGGCGTTGGGGTCCAAACGCAGCCTTGCTCTGGATAATGCGTTGTGGCGGTGTGGCATTGGGGTCCAAACGCAGCCTTGCTCTGGATAATGCGGTGTGGCGCTGGGGTTCAAACGCAGCCTTGCTCTGGATAATGCGGTGTGGCTGTGTGGCGCTTGGGGTCCAAACGCAGCCTTGCTCTGGATAATGCATTGTGGCTGTGCGGCGCTGGGTCCAAATGCAGCCTTGCTCTGGATAATGCGGTGTGACTGTGTGGCGGTGTGGCTGTGTGGCGCTGGGTCCAAATGCAGCCTTGCTCTGGATAATGCGCCGTGGCTGTGTGGCGCTGGGTCCAAACGCAGCCTTGCTCTGGATAATGCGGTGTGGCGCTGGGTCCAAATGCAGCCTTGCTCTGGATAATGCGGCACGGCTGTGTGGCGCTGGGACCAAACGCAGCCTTGCTCTGGATAATGCGGTGTGGCGCTGGGTCCAAACGCAGCCTTGCTCTGGATAATGCGGCGTGGCTGTGTGGCACTGGGTCCAAACGCAGCCTTGCTCTGGATAATGCGGTGTGGCACTGGGTCCAAACGCAGCCTTGCTCTGGATAATGCGGTGTGGCACTGGGTCCAAACTCAGCCTTGCTCTGGATAATGCGGTGTGGGGGTGTGGCGTTGGGGTCCAAACGCAGCCTTGCTCTGGATAATGCGGTGTGGCGGTGTGGCATTGGGGTCCAAACGCAGCCTTGCTCTGGATAATGCGGTGTGGCGCTGGGGTCCAAACGCAGCCTTGCTCTGGATAATGCGGTGTGGCTGTGTGGCGCTGGGGTCCAAACGCAGCCTTGCTCTGGATAATGCGGTGTGGCTGTGTGGCGCTGGGTCCAAATGCAGCCTTGCTCTGGATAATGCGGTGTGACTGTGTGGCGGTGTGGCTGTGTGGCGCTGGGTCCAAATGCAGCCTTGCTCTGGATAATGCGACGTGGCTGTGTGGCGCTGGGTCCAAACGCAGCCTTGCTCTGGATAATGCGGTGTGGCGCTGGGTCCAAACGCAGCCTTGCTATGGATAATGCGGCGTGGCTGTGTGGCGCTGGGTCCAAACGCAGCCTTGCTCTGGATAATGCGGTGTGGCACTGGGTCCAAATGCAGCCTTGCTCTGGATAATGCGGTGTGACGCTGGGGTCCAAACGCAGCCTTGCTCTGGATAATGCGGTGTGGCACTGGTCCAAACTCAGCCTTGCTCTGGATAATGCGGTGTGGCGGTGTGGCGCTGGGGTCCAAACGCAGCCTTGCTCTGGATAATGCGGTGTGGCTGTGTGGCGCTGGGTCCAAATGCATCCTTGCTCTGGATAATGCGGTGTGACTGTGTGGCGGTGTGGCTGTGTGGCGCTGGGTCCAAATGCAGCTTTGCTCTGGATAATGCGGTGTGACTGTGTGGCGGTGTGGCTGTGTGGCGCTGGGTCCAAATGCAGCCTTGCTCTGGATAATGCGGCACGGCTGTGTGGCACTGGGACCAAACGCAGCCTTGCTCTGGATAATGCGGTGTGGCGCTGGGTCCAAACGCAGCCTTGCTCTGGATAATGCGGCGTGGCTGTGTCGCGCTGGGTCCAAACGCAGCCTTGCTGTGGATAATGCGGTGTGGCACTGGGTCCAAACGCAGCCTTGCTCTGGATAATGCGGTGTGTCACTGGGTCCAAACTCAGCCTTGCTCTGGATAATGCGGTGTGTGGGTGTGGCGTTGGGGTCCAAACGCAGCCTTGCTCTGGATAATGCGGTGTGGCATTGGGGTCCAAACGCAGCCTTGCTCTGGATAATGCGGTGTGGCGCTGGGTCCAAATGCAGCCTTGCTCTGGATAATGCGGTGTGACTGTGTGGCGCTGCGGTCCAAACGCAGCCTTGCTCTGGATAATGCGGTGTGGCTGTGTGGCGCTGGGTCCAAATGCAGCCTTGCTCTGGATAATGCGGTGTGACTGTGTGGCGGTGTGGCTGTGTGGCGCTGGGTCCAAATGCAGCCTTGCTCTGGATAATGCGGCGTGGCTGTGTGGCGCTGGGTCCAAACGCAGCCTTGCTCTGGATAATGCGGTGTGGCACTGGGTCCAAATGCAGCCTTGCTCTGGATAATGCGGTGTGACGCTGGGGTCCAAACGCAGCCTTGCTCTGGATAATGCGGTGTGGCGGTGTGGCGCTGGGGTCCAAACGCAGCCTTGCTCTGGATAATGCGGTGTGGCTGTGTGGCGCTGGGTCCAAATGCATCCTTGCTCTGGATAATGCGGTGTGACTGTGTGGCGGTGTGGCTGTGTGGCGCTGGGTCCAAATGCAGCTTTGCTCTGGATAATGCGGTGTGACTGTGTGGCGGTGTGGCTGTGTGGCGCTGGGTCCAAATGCAGCCTTGCTCTGGATAATGCGGTGTGGCTGTGTGGCGCTGGGGTCCAAACGCAGCCTTGCTCTGGATAATGCGGTGTGACTGTGTGGCGCTGGGGTCCAAACACAGCCTTGCTCTGGATAATGCGGTGTGGCTGTGTGGCGCTGGGTCCAAATGCAGCCTTGCTCTGGATAATGCGGTGTGACTCTGTGGCGCTGGGGTCCAAACGCAGCCTTGCTCTGGATAATGCGGTGTGGCTGTGTGGCGCTGGGTCCAAATGCAGCCTTGCTCTGGATAATGCGGTGTGGCACTGGGTCCAAACTCAGCCTTGCACTGGATAATGCGGTGTGGCGGTGTGGCGCTGGGGTCCAAACGCAGCCTTGCTCTGGATAATGCGGTGTGGCTGTGTGGCGCTGGGTCCAAATGCATCCTTGCTCTGGATAATGCGGTGTGACTGTGTGGCGGTGTGGCTGTGTGGCGCTGGGTCCAAATGCAGCTTTGCTCTGGATAATGCGGTGTGACTGTGTGGCGGTGTGGCTGTGTGGCGCTGGGTCCAAATGCAGCCTTGCTCTGGATAATGCGGTGTGGCTGTGTGGCGCTGGGGTCCAAACGCAGCCTTGCTCTGGATAATGCGGTGTGACTGTGTGGCGCTGGGGTCCAAACACAGCCTTGCTCTGGATAATGCGGTGTGGCTGTGTGGCGCTGGGTCCAAATGCAGCCTTGCTCTGGATAATGCGGTGTGACTCTGTGGCGCTGGGGTCCAAACGCAGCCTTGCTCTGGATAATGCGGTGTGGCTGTGTGGCGCTGGGTCCAAATGCAGCCTTGCTCTGGATAATGCGGTGTGGCACTGGGTCCAAACTCAGCCTTGCACTGGATAATGCGGTGTGGCGGTGTGGCGTTGGGGTCCAAACGCAGCCTTGCTCTGGATAATGCGTTGTGGCGGTGTGGCATTGGGGTCCAAACGCAGCCTTGCTCTGGATAATGCGGTGTGGCGCTGGGGTTCAAACGCAGCCTTGCTCTGGATAATGCGGTGTGGCTGTGTGGCGCTTGGGGTCCAAACGCAGCCTTGCTCTGGATAATGCATTGTGGCTGTGCGGCGCTGGGTCCAAATGCAGCCTTGCTCTGGATAATGCGGTGTGACTGTGTGGCGGTGTGGCTGTGTGGCGCTGGGTCCAAATGCAGCCTTGCTCTGGATAATGCGCCGTGGCTGTGTGGCGCTGGGTCCAAACGCAGCCTTGCTCTGGATAATGCGGTGTGGCGCTGGGTCCAAATGCAGCCTTGCTCTGGATAATGCGGCACGGCTGTGTGGCGCTGGGACCAAACGCAGCCTTGCTCTGGATAATGCGGTGTGGCGCTGGGTCCAAACGCAGCCTTGCTCTGGATAATGCGGCGTGGCTGTGTGGCACTGGGTCCAAACGCAGCCTTGCTCTGGATAATGCGGTGTGGCACTGGGTCCAAACGCAGCCTTGCTCTGGATAATGCGGTGTGGCACTGGGTCCAAACTCAGCCTTGCTCTGGATAATGCGGTGTGGGGGTGTGGCGTTGGGGTCCAAACGCAGCCTTGCTCTGGATAATGCGGTGTGGCGGTGTGGCATTGGGGTCCAAACGCAGCCTTGCTCTGGATAATGCGGTGTGGCGCTGGGGTCCAAACGCAGCCTTGCTCTGGATAATGCGGTGTGGCTGTGTGGCGCTGGGGTCCAAACGCAGCCTTGCTCTGGATAATGCGGTGTGGCTGTGTGGCGCTGGGTCCAAATGCAGCCTTGCTCTGGATAATGCGGTGTGACTGTGTGGCGGTGTGGCTGTGTGGCGCTGGGTCCAAATGCAGCCTTGCTCTGGATAATGCGACGTGGCTGTGTGGCGCTGGGTCCAAACGCAGCCTTGCTCTGGATAATGCGGTGTGGCGCTGGGTCCAAACGCAGCCTTGCTATGGATAATGCGGCGTGGCTGTGTGGCGCTGGGTCCAAACGCAGCCTTGCTCTGGATAATGCGGTGTGGCACTGGGTCCAAATGCAGCCTTGCTCTGGATAATGCGGTGTGACGCTGGGGTCCAAACGCAGCCTTGCTCTGGATAATGCGGTGTGGCACTGGTCCAAACTCAGCCTTGCTCTGGATAATGCGGTGTGGCGGTGTGGCGCTGGGGTCCAAACGCAGCCTTGCTCTGGATAATGCGGTGTGGCTGTGTGGCGCTGGGTCCAAATGCATCCTTGCTCTGGATAATGCGGTGTGACTGTGTGGCGGTGTGGCTGTGTGGCGCTGGGTCCAAATGCAGCTTTGCTCTGGATAATGCGGTGTGACTGTGTGGCGGTGTGGCTGTGTGGCGCTGGGTCCAAATGCAGCCTTGCTCTGGATAATGCGGCACGGCTGTGTGGCACTGGGACCAAACGCAGCCTTGCTCTGGATAATGCGGTGTGGCGCTGGGTCCAAACGCAGCCTTGCTCTGGATAATGCGGCGTGGCTGTGTCGCGCTGGGTCCAAACGCAGCCTTGCTGTGGATAATGCGGTGTGGCACTGGGTCCAAACGCAGCCTTGCTCTGGATAATGCGGTGTGTCACTGGGTCCAAACTCAGCCTTGCTCTGGATAATGCGGTGTGTGGGTGTGGCGTTGGGGTCCAAACGCAGCCTTGCTCTGGATAATGCGGTGTGGCATTGGGGTCCAAACGCAGCCTTGCTCTGGATAATGCGGTGTGGCGCTGGGTCCAAATGCAGCCTTGCTCTGGATAATGCGGTGTGACTGTGTGGCGCTGCGGTCCAAACGCAGCCTTGCTCTGGATAATGCGGTGTGGCTGTGTGGCGCTGGGTCCAAATGCAGCCTTGCTCTGGATAATGCGGTGTGACTGTGTGGCGGTGTGGCTGTGTGGCGCTGGGTCCAAATGCAGCCTTGCTCTGGATAATGCGGCGTGGCTGTGTGGCGCTGGGTCCAAACGCAGCCTTGCTCTGGATAATGCGGTGTGGCACTGGGTCCAAATGCAGCCTTGCTCTGGATAATGCGGTGTGACGCTGGGGTCCAAACGCAGCCTTGCTCTGGATAATGCGGTGTGGCGGTGTGGCGCTGGGGTCCAAACGCAGCCTTGCTCTGGATAATGCGGTGTGGCTGTGTGGCGCTGGGTCCAAATGCATCCTTGCTCTGGATAATGCGGTGTGACTGTGTGGCGGTGTGGCTGTGTGGCGCTGGGTCCAAATGCAGCTTTGCTCTGGATAATGCGGTGTGACTGTGTGGCGGTGTGGCTGTGTGGCGCTGGGTCCAAATGCAGCCTTGCTCTGGATAATGCGGTGTGGCTGTGTGGCGCTGGGGTCCAAACGCAGCCTTGCTCTGGATAATGCGGTGTGACTGTGTGGCGCTGGGGTCCAAACACAGCCTTGCTCTGGATAATGCGGTGTGGCTGTGTGGCGCTGGGTCCAAATGCAGCCTTGCTCTGGATAATGCGGTGTGACTCTGTGGCGCTGGGGTCCAAACGCAGCCTTGCTCTGGATAATGCGGTGTGGCTGTGTGGCGCTGGGTCCAAATGCAGCCTTGCTCTGGATAATGCGGTGTGGCACTGGGTCCAAACTCAGCCTTGCACTGGATAATGCGGTGTGGCGGTGTGGCGTTGGGGTCCAAACGCAGCCTTGCTCTGGATAATGCGTTGTGGCGGTGTGGCATTGGGGTCCAAACGCAGCCTTGCTCTGGATAATGCGGTGTGGCGCTGGGGTTCAAACGCAGCCTTGCTCTGGATAAAGCGGTGTGGCTGTGTGGCGCTTGGGGTCCAAACGCAGCCTTGCTCTGGATAATGCATTGTGGCTGTGCGGCGCTGGGTCCAAATGCAGCCTTGCTCTGGATAATGCGGTGTGACTGTGTGGCGGTGTGGCTGTGTGGCGCTGGGTCCAAACGCAGCCTTGCTCTGGATAATGCGGTGTGGCGCTGGGGTCCAAACGCAGCCTTGCTCTGGATAATGCGGCACGGCTGTGTGGCGCTGGGACCAAACGCAGCCTTGCTCTGGATAATGCGGTGTGGCGCTGGGTCCAAACGCAGCCTTGCTCTGGATAATGCGGCGTGGCTGTGTGGCACTGGGTCCAAACGCAGCCTTGCTCTGGATAATGCGGTGTGGCACTGGGTCCAAACGCAGCCTTGCTCTGGATAATGCGGTGTGGCACTGGGTCCAAACTCAGCCTTGCTCTGGATAATGCGGTGTGGGGGTGTGGCGTTGGGGTCCAAACGCAGCCTTGCTCTGGATAATGCGGTGTGGCGGTGTGGCATTGGGGTCCAAACGCAGCCTTGCTCTGGATAATGCGGTGTGGCGCTGGGGTCCAAACGCAGCCTTGCTCTGGATAATGCGGTGTGGCTGTGTGGCGCTGGGGTCCAAACGCAGCCTTGCTCTGGATAATGCGGTGTGGCTCTGTGGCGCTGGGGTCCAAACGCAGCCTTGCTCTGGATAATGCGGTGTGGCTGTGTGGCGCTGGGTCCAAATGCAGCCTTGCTCTGGATAATGCGGTGTGGCACTGGGTCCAAACTCAGCCTTGCACTGGATAATGCGGTGTGGCGGTGTGGCGTTGGGGTCCAAACGCAGCCTTGCTCTGGATAATGCGTTGTGGCGGTGTGGCATTGGGGTCCAAACGCAGCCTTGCTCTGGATAATGCGGTGTGGCGCTGGGGTTCAAACGCAGCCTTGCTCTGGATAAAGCGGTGTGGCTGTGTGGCGCTTGGGGTCCAAACGCAGCCTTGCTCTGGATAATGCATTGTGGCTGTGCGGCGCTGGGTCCAAATGCAGCCTTGCTCTGGATAATGCGGTGTGACTGTGTGGCGGTGTGGCTGTGTGGCGCTGGGTCCAAACGCAGCCTTGCTCTGGATAATGCGGTGTGGCGCTGGGGTCCAAACGCAGCCTTGCTCTGGATAATGCGGCACGGCTGTGTGGCGCTGGGACCAAACGCAGCCTTGCTCTGGATAATGCGGTGTGGCGCTGGGTCCAAACGCAGCCTTGCTCTGGATAATGCGGCGTGGCTGTGTGGCACTGGGTCCAAACGCAGCCTTGCTCTGGATAATGCGGTGTGGCACTGGGTCCAAATGCAGCCTTGCTCTGGATAATGCGGTGTGGCGCTGGGGTCCAAACGCAGCCTTGCTCTGGATAATGCGGTGTGGCTGTGTGGTGCTGGGGTCCAAACGCAGCCTTGCTCTGGATAATGCGGTGTGGCTGTGTGGCCTCGATCCAAATGCAGCCTTGCTCTGGATAATGCGGTGTGACTGTGTGGCGGTGTGGCTGTGTGGCGCTGGGTCCAAATGCAGCCTTGCTCTGGATAATGCGGCGTGGCTGTGTGGCGCTGGGTCGAAACGCAGCCTTGCTCTGGATAATGCGGCATGGCTGTGTGGCGCTGGGTCCAAACGCAGCCTTGCTCTGGATAATGCGGTGTGGCACTGGGTCCAAACGCAGCCCTGCTCTGGATAATGCGGTGTGGCACTGGGTCCAAACTCAGCCTTGCTCTGGATAATGCGGTGTGGCTGTGTGGCGCTGGGTCCAAACGCAGCCTTGCTCTGGATAATGCGGTGTGGCTGTGTGGCACTGGGTCCAAATGCAGCCTTGCTCTGGATAATGCGGTGTGACTGTGTGGCGGTGTGGCTGTGTGGCGCTGGGTCCAAATGCAGCCTTGCTCTGGATAATGCGGCACGGCTGTGTGGCACTGGGACCAAACGCAGCCTTGCTCTGGATAATGCGGTGTGGCGCTGGGTCCAAATGCAGCCTTGCTCTGGATAATGCGGCACGGCTGTGTGGCGCTGGGACCAAACGCAGCCTTGCTCTGGATAATGTGGTGTGGCGCTGGGTCCAAACGCAGCCTTGCTCTGGATAATGCGGCGTGGCTGTGTGGCACTGGGTCCAAACGCAGCCTTGCTCTGGATAATGCGGTGTGGCACTGGGTCCAAACGCAGCCTTGCTCTGGATAATGCTGTGTGGCATTGGGTCCAAACTCAGCCTTGCTCTGGATAATGCGGTGTGGGGGTGTGGCGTTGGGGTCCAAACGCAGCCTTGCTCTGGATAATGCGGTGTGGCGGTGTGGCATTGGGGTCCAAACGCAGCCTTGCTCTGGATAATGCGGTGTGGCGCTGGGGTCCAAACGCAGCCTTGCTCTGGATAATGCGGTGTGGCTGTGTGGCGCTGGGGTCCAAACGCAGCCTTGCTCTGGATAATGCGGTGTGGCTGTGTGGCGCTGGGGTCCAAACGCAGCCTTGCTCTGGATAATGCGGTGTGACTGTGTGGCGCTGGGGTCCAAACACAGCCTTGCTCTGGATAATGCGGTGTGGCTGTGTGGCGCTGGGTCCAAATGCAGCCTTGCTCTGGATAATGCGGTGTGACTCTGTGGCGCTGGGGTCCAAACGCAGCCTTGCTCTGGATAATGCGGTGTGGCTGTGTGGCGCTGGGTCCAAATGCAGCCTTGCTCTGGATAATGCGGTGTGGCACTGGGTCCAAACTCAGCCTTGCACTGGATAATGCGGTGTGGCGGTGTGGCGTTGGGGTCCAAACGCAGCCTTGCTCTGGATAATGCGTTGTGGCGGTGTGGCATTGGGGTCCAAACGCAGCCTTGCTCTGGATAATGCGGTGTGGCGCTGGGGTTCAAACGCAGCCTTGCTCTGGATAATGCGGTGTGGCTGTGTGGCGCTTGGGGTCCAAACGCAGCCTTGCTCTGGATAATGCATTGTGGCTGTGCGGCGCTGGGTCCAAATGCAGCCTTGCTCTGGATAATGCGGTGTGACTGTGTGGCGGTGTGGCTGTGTGGCGCTGGGTCCAAATGCAGCCTTGCTCTGGATAATGCGCCGTGGCTGTGTGGCGCTGGGTCCAAACGCAGCCTTGCTCTGGATAATGCGGTGTGGCGCTGGGTCCAAATGCAGCCTTGCTCTGGATAATGCGGCACGGCTGTGTGGCGCTGGGACCAAACGCAGCCTTGCTCTGGATAATGCGGTGTGGCGCTGGGTCCAAACGCAGCCTTGCTCTGGATAATGCGGCGTGGCTGTGTGGCACTGGGTCCAAACGCAGCCTTGCTCTGGATAATGCGGTGTGGCACTGGGTCCAAACGCAGCCTTGCTCTGGATAATGCGGTGTGGCACTGGGTCCAAACTCAGCCTTGCTCTGGATAATGCGGTGTGGGGGTGTGGCGTTGGGGTCCAAACGCAGCCTTGCTCTGGATAATGCGGTGTGGCGGTGTGGCATTGGGGTCCAAACGCAGCCTTGCTCTGGATAATGCGGTGTGGCGCTGGGGTCCAAACGCAGCCTTGCTCTGGATAATGCGGTGTGGCTGTGTGGCGCTGGGGTCCAAACGCAGCCTTGCTCTGGATAATGCGGTGTGGCTGTGTGGCGCTGGGTCCAAATGCAGCCTTGCTCTGGATAATGCGGTGTGACTGTGTGGCGGTGTGGCTGTGTGGCGCTGGGTCCAAATGCAGCCTTGCTCTGGATAATGCGACGTGGCTGTGTGGCGCTGGGTCCAAACGCAGCCTTGCTCTGGATAATGCGGTGTGGCGCTGGGTCCAAACGCAGCCTTGCTATGGATAATGCGGCGTGGCTGTGTGGCGCTGGGTCCAAACGCAGCCTTGCTCTGGATAATGCGGTGTGGCGCTGGGTCCAAACGCAGCCTTGCTCTGGATAATGCGGCGTGGCTGTGTCGCGCTGGGTCCAAACGCAGCCTTGCTGTGGATAATGCGGTGTGGCACTGGGTCCAAACGCAGCCTTGCTCTGGATAATGCGGTGTGTCACTGGGTCCAAACTCAGCCTTGCTCTGGATAATGCGGTGTGTGGGTGTGGCGTTGGGGTCCAAACGCAGCCTTGCTCTGGATAATGCGGTGTGGCATTGGGGTCCAAACGCAGCCTTGCTCTGGATAATGCGGTGTGGCGCTGGGTCCAAATGCAGCCTTGCTCTGGATAATGCGGTGTGACTGTGTGGCGCTGCGGTCCAAACGCAGCCTTGCTCTGGATAATGCGGTGTGGCTGTGTGGCGCTGGGTCCAAATGCAGCCTTGCTCTGGATAATGCGGTGTGACTGTGTGGCGGTGTGGCTGTGTGGCGCTGGGTCCAAATGCAGCCTTGCTCTGGATAATGCGGCGTGGCTGTGTGGCGCTGGGTCCAAACGCAGCCTTGCTCTGGATAATGCGGTGTGGCACTGGGTCCAAATGCAGCCTTGCTCTGGATAATGCGGTGTGACGCTGGGGTCCAAACGCAGCCTTGCTCTGGATAATGCGGTGTGGCGGTGTGGCGCTGGGGTCCAAACGCAGCCTTGCTCTGGATAATGCGGTGTGGCTGTGTGGCGCTGGGTCCAAATGCATCCTTGCTCTGGATAATGCGGTGTGACTGTGTGGCGGTGTGGCTGTGTGGCGCTGGGTCCAAATGCAGCTTTGCTCTGGATAATGCGGTGTGACTGTGTGGCGGTGTGGCTGTGTGGCGCTGGGTCCAAATGCAGCCTTGCTCTGGATAATGCGGTGTGGCTGTGTGGCGCTGGGGTCCAAACGCAGCCTTGCTCTGGATAATGCGGTGTGACTGTGTGGCGCTGGGGTCCAAACACAGCCTTGCTCTGGATAATGCGGTGTGGCGGTGTGGCATTGGGGTCCAAACGCAGCCTTGCTCTGGATAATGCGGTGTGGCGCTGGGGTCCAAACGCAGCCTTGCTCTGGATAATGCGGTGTGGCTGTGTGGCGCTGGGGTCCAAACGCAGCCTTGCTCTGGATAATGCGGTGTGGCTCTGTGGCGCTGGGGTCCAAACGCAGCCTTGCTCTGGATAATGCGGTGTGGCTGTGTGGCGCTGGGTCCAAATGCAGCCTTGCTCTGGATAATGCGGTGTGGCACTGGGTCCAAACTCAGCCTTGCACTGGATAATGCGGTGTGGCGGTGTGGCGTTGGGGTCCAAACGCAGCCTTGCTCTGGATAATGCGTTGTGGCGGTGTGGCATTGGGGTCCAAACGCAGCCTTGCTCTGGATAATGCGGTGTGGCGCTGGGGTTCAAACGCAGCCTTGCTCTGGATAAAGCGGTGTGGCTGTGTGGCGCTTGGGGTCCAAACGCAGCCTTGCTCTGGATAATGCATTGTGGCTGTGCGGCGCTGGGTCCAAATGCAGCCTTGCTCTGGATAATGCGGTGTGACTGTGTGGCGGTGTGGCTGTGTGGCGCTGGGTCCAAACGCAGCCTTGCTCTGGATAATGCGGTGTGGCGCTGGGGTCCAAACGCAGCCTTGCTCTGGATAATGCGGCACGGCTGTGTGGCGCTGGGACCAAACGCAGCCTTGCTCTGGATAATGCGGTGTGGCGCTGGGTCCAAACGCAGCCTTGCTCTGGATAATGCGGCGTGGCTGTGTGGCACTGGGTCCAAACGCAGCCTTGCTCTGGATAATGCGGTGTGGCACTGGGTCCAAATGCAGCCTTGCTCTGGATAATGCGGTGTGGCGCTGGGGTCCAAACGCAGCCTTGCTCTGGATAATGCGGTGTGGCTGTGTGGTGCTGGGGTCCAAACGCAGCCTTGCTCTGGATAATGCGGTGTGGCTGTGTGGCCTCGATCCAAATGCAGCCTTGCTCTGGATAATGCGGTGTGACTGTGTGGCGGTGTGGCTGTGTGGCGCTGGGTCCAAATGCAGCCTTGCTCTGGATAATGCGGCGTGGCTGTGTGGCGCTGGGTCGAAACGCAGCCTTGCTCTGGATAATGCGGCATGGCTGTGTGGCGCTGGGTCCAAACGCAGCCTTGCTCTGGATAATGCGGTGTGGCACTGGGTCCAAACGCAGCCCTGCTCTGGATAATGCGGTGTGGCACTGGGTCCAAACTCAGCCTTGCTCTGGATAATGCGGTGTGGCTGTGTGGCGCTGGGTCCAAACGCAGCCTTGCTCTGGATAATGCGGTGTGGCTGTGTGGCACTGGGTCCAAATGCAGCCTTGCTCTGGATAATGCGGTGTGACTGTGTGGCGGTGTGGCTGTGTGGCGCTGGGTCCAAATGCAGCCTTGCTCTGGATAATGCGGCACGGCTGTGTGGCACTGGGACCAAACGCAGCCTTGCTCTGGATAATGCGGTGTGGCGCTGGGTCCAAATGCAGCCTTGCTCTGGATAATGCGGCACGGCTGTGTGGCGCTGGGACCAAACGCAGCCTTGCTCTGGATAATGTGGTGTGGCGCTGGGTCCAAACGCAGCCTTGCTCTGGATAATGCGGCGTGGCTGTGTGGCACTGGGTCCAAACGCAGCCTTGCTCTGGATAATGCGGTGTGGCACTGGGTCCAAACGCAGCCTTGCTCTGGATAATGCTGTGTGGCATTGGGTCCAAACTCAGCCTTGCTCTGGATAATGCGGTGTGGGGGTGTGGCGTTGGGGTCCAAACGCAGCCTTGCTCTGGATAATGCGGTGTGGCGGTGTGGCATTGGGGTCCAAACGCAGCCTTGCTCTGGATAATGCGGTGTGGCGCTGGGGTCCAAACGCAGCCTTGCTCTGGATAATGCGGTGTGGCTGTGTGGCGCTGGGGTCCAAACGCAGCCTTGCTCTGGATAATGCGGTGTGGCTGTGTGGCGCTGGGGTCCAAACGCAGCCTTGCTCTGGATAATGCGGTGTGACTGTGTGGCGCTGGGGTCCAAACACAGCCTTGCTCTGGATAATGCGGTGTGGCTGTGTGGCGCTGGGTCCAAATGCAGCCTTGCTCTGGATAATGCGGTGTGACTCTGTGGCGCTGGGGTCCAAACGCAGCCTTGCTCTGGATAATGCGGTGTGGCTGTGTGGCGCTGGGTCCAAATGCAGCCTTGCTCTGGATAATGCGGTGTGGCACTGGGTCCAAACTCAGCCTTGCACTGGATAATGCGGTGTGGCGGTGTGGCGTTGGGGTCCAAACGCAGCCTTGCTCTGGATAATGCGTTGTGGCGGTGTGGCATTGGGGTCCAAACGCAGCCTTGCTCTGGATAATGCGGTGTGGCGCTGGGGTTCAAACGCAGCCTTGCTCTGGATAATGCGGTGTGGCTGTGTGGCGCTTGGGGTCCAAACGCAGCCTTGCTCTGGATAATGCATTGTGGCTGTGCGGCGCTGGGTCCAAATGCAGCCTTGCTCTGGATAATGCGGTGTGACTGTGTGGCGGTGTGGCTGTGTGGCGCTGGGTCCAAATGCAGCCTTGCTCTGGATAATGCGCCGTGGCTGTGTGGCGCTGGGTCCAAACGCAGCCTTGCTCTGGATAATGCGGTGTGGCGCTGGGTCCAAATGCAGCCTTGCTCTGGATAATGCGGCACGGCTGTGTGGCGCTGGGACCAAACGCAGCCTTGCTCTGGATAATGCGGTGTGGCGCTGGGTCCAAACGCAGCCTTGCTCTGGATAATGCGGCGTGGCTGTGTGGCACTGGGTCCAAACGCAGCCTTGCTCTGGATAATGCGGTGTGGCACTGGGTCCAAACGCAGCCTTGCTCTGGATAATGCGGTGTGGCACTGGGTCCAAACTCAGCCTTGCTCTGGATAATGCGGTGTGGGGGTGTGGCGTTGGGGTCCAAACGCAGCCTTGCTCTGGATAATGCGGTGTGGCGGTGTGGCATTGGGGTCCAAACGCAGCCTTGCTCTGGATAATGCGGTGTGGCGCTGGGGTCCAAACGCAGCCTTGCTCTGGATAATGCGGTGTGGCTGTGTGGCGCTGGGGTCCAAACGCAGCCTTGCTCTGGATAATGCGGTGTGGCTGTGTGGCGCTGGGTCCAAATGCAGCCTTGCTCTGGATAATGCGGTGTGACTGTGTGGCGGTGTGGCTGTGTGGCGCTGGGTCCAAATGCAGCCTTGCTCTGGATAATGCGACGTGGCTGTGTGGCGCTGGGTCCAAACGCAGCCTTGCTCTGGATAATGCGGTGTGGCGCTGGGTCCAAACGCAGCCTTGCTATGGATAATGCGGCGTGGCTGTGTGGCGCTGGGTCCAAACGCAGCCTTGCTCTGGATAATGCGGTGTGGCACTGGGTCCAAATGCAGCCTTGCTCTGGATAATGCGGTGTGACGCTGGGGTCCAAACGCAGCCTTGCTCTGGATAATGCGGTGTGGCACTGGTCCAAACTCAGCCTTGCTCTGGATAATGCGGTGTGGCGGTGTGGCGCTGGGGTCCAAACGCAGCCTTGCTCTGGATAATGCGGTGTGGCTGTGTGGCGCTGGGTCCAAATGCATCCTTGCTCTGGATAATGCGGTGTGACTGTGTGGCGGTGTGGCTGTGTGGCGCTGGGTCCAAATGCAGCTTTGCTCTGGATAATGCGGTGTGACTGTGTGGCGGTGTGGCTGTGTGGCGCTGGGTCCAAATGCAGCCTTGCTCTGGATAATGCAGCACGGCTGTGTGGCACTGGGACCAAACGCAGCCTTGCTCTGGATAATGCGGTGTGGCGCTGGGTCCAAACGCAGCCTTGCTCTGGATAATGCGGCGTGGCTGTGTCGCGCTGGGTCCAAACGCAGCCTTGCTGTGGATAATGCGGTGTGGCACTGGGTCCAAACGCAGCCTTGCTCTGGATAATGCGGTGTGTCACTGGGTCCAAACTCAGCCTTGCTCTGGATAATGCGGTGTGTGGGTGTGGCGTTGGGGTCCAAACGCAGCCTTGCTCTGGATAATGCGGTGTGGCATTGGGGTCCAAACGCAGCCTTGCTCTGGATAATGCGGTGTGGCGCTGGGTCCAAATGCAGCCTTGCTCTGGATAATGCGGTGTGACTGTGTGGCGCTGCGGTCCAAACGCAGCCTTGCTCTGGATAATGCGGTGTGGCTGTGTGGCGCTGGGTCCAAATGCAGCCTTGCTCTGGATAATGCGGTGTGACTGTGTGGCGGTGTGGCTGTGTGGCGCTGGGTCCAAATGCAGCCTTGCTCTGGATAATGCGGCGTGGCTGTGTGGCGCTGGGTCCAAACGCAGCCTTGCTCTGGATAATGCGGTGTGGCACTGGGTCCAAATGCAGCCTTGCTCTGGATAATGCGGTGTGACGCTGGGGTCCAAACGCAGCCTTGCTCTGGATAATGCGGTGTGGCGGTGTGGCGCTGGGGTCCAAACGCAGCCTTGCTCTGGATAATGCGGTGTGGCTGTGTGGCGCTGGGTCCAAATGCATCCTTGCTCTGGATAATGCGGTGTGACTGTGTGGCGGTGTGGCTGTGTGGCGCTGGGTCCAAATGCAGCTTTGCTCTGGATAATGCGGTGTGACTGTGTGGCGGTGTGGCTGTGTGGCGCTGGGTCCAAATGCAGCCTTGCTCTGGATAATGCGGTGTGGCTGTGTGGCGCTGGGGTCCAAACGCAGCCTTGCTCTGGATAATGCGGTGTGACTGTGTGGCGCTGGGGTCCAAACACAGCCTTGCTCTGGATAATGCGGTGTGGCTGTGTGGCGCTGGGTCCAAATGCAGCCTTGCTCTGGATAATGCGGTGTGACTCTGTGGCGCTGGGGTCCAAACGCAGCCTTGCTCTGGATAATGCGGTGTGGCTGTGTGGCGCTGGGTCCAAATGCAGCCTTGCTCTGGATAATGCGGTGTGGCACTGGGTCCAAACTCAGCCTTGCACTGGATAATGCGGTGTGGCGGTGTGGCGCTGGGGTCCAAACGCAGCCTTGCTCTGGATAATGCGGTGTGGCTGTGTGGCGCTGGGTCCAAATGCATCCTTGCTCTGGATAATGCGGTGTGACTGTGTGGCGGTGTGGCTGTGTGGCGCTGGGTCCAAATGCAGCTTTGCTCTGGATAATGCGGTGTGACTGTGTGGCGGTGTGGCTGTGTGGCGCTGGGTCCAAATGCAGCCTTGCTCTGGATAATGCGGTGTGGCTGTGTGGCGCTGGGGTCCAAACGCAGCCTTGCTCTGGATAATGCGGTGTGACTGTGTGGCGCTGGGGTCCAAACACAGCCTTGCTCTGGATAATGCGGTGTGGCTGTGTGGCGCTGGGTCCAAATGCAGCCTTGCTCTGGATAATGCGGTGTGACTCTGTGGCGCTGGGGTCCAAACGCAGCCTTGCTCTGGATAATGCGGTGTGGCTGTGTGGCGCTGGGTCCAAATGCAGCCTTGCTCTGGATAATGCGGTGTGGCACTGGGTCCAAACTCAGCCTTGCACTGGATAATGCGGTGTGGCGGTGTGGCGTTGGGGTCCAAACGCAGCCTTGCTCTGGATAATGCGTTGTGGCGGTGTGGCATTGGGGTCCAAACGCAGCCTTGCTCTGGATAATGCGGTGTGGCGCTGGGGTTCAAACGCAGCCTTGCTCTGGATAATGCGGTGTGGCTGTGTGGCGCTTGGGGTCCAAACGCAGCCTTGCTCTGGATAATGCATTGTGGCTGTGCGGCGCTGGGTCCAAATGCAGCCTTGCTCTGGATAATGCGGTGTGACTGTGTGGCGGTGTGGCTGTGTGGCGCTGGGTCCAAATGCAGCCTTGCTCTGGATAATGCGCCGTGGCTGTGTGGCGCTGGGTCCAAACGCAGCCTTGCTCTGGATAATGCGGTGTGGCGCTGGGTCCAAATGCAGCCTTGCTCTGGATAATGCGGCACGGCTGTGTGGCGCTGGGACCAAACGCAGCCTTGCTCTGGATAATGCGGTGTGGCGCTGGGTCCAAACGCAGCCTTGCTCTGGATAATGCGGCGTGGCTGTGTGGCACTGGGTCCAAACGCAGCCTTGCTCTGGATAATGCGGTGTGGCACTGGGTCCAAACGCAGCCTTGCTCTGGATAATGCGGTGTGGCACTGGGTCCAAACTCAGCCTTGCTCTGGATAATGCGGTGTGGGGGTGTGGCGTTGGGGTCCAAACGCAGCCTTGCTCTGGATAATGCGGTGTGGCGGTGTGGCATTGGGGTCCAAACGCAGCCTTGCTCTGGATAATGCGGTGTGGCGCTGGGGTCCAAACGCAGCCTTGCTCTGGATAATGCGGTGTGGCTGTGTGGCGCTGGGGTCCAAACGCAGCCTTGCTCTGGATAATGCGGTGTGGCTGTGTGGCGCTGGGTCCAAATGCAGCCTTGCTCTGGATAATGCGGTGTGACTGTGTGGCGGTGTGGCTGTGTGGCGCTGGGTCCAAATGCAGCCTTGCTCTGGATAATGCGACGTGGCTGTGTGGCGCTGGGTCCAAACGCAGCCTTGCTCTGGATAATGCGGTGTGGCGCTGGGTCCAAACGCAGCCTTGCTATGGATAATGCGGCGTGGCTGTGTGGCGCTGGGTCCAAACGCAGCCTTGCTCTGGATAATGCGGTGTGGCACTGGGTCCAAATGCAGCCTTGCTCTGGATAATGCGGTGTGACGCTGGGGTCCAAACGCAGCCTTGCTCTGGATAATGCGGTGTGGCACTGGTCCAAACTCAGCCTTGCTCTGGATAATGCGGTGTGGCGGTGTGGCGCTGGGGTCCAAACGCAGCCTTGCTCTGGATAATGCGGTGTGGCTGTGTGGCGCTGGGTCCAAATGCATCCTTGCTCTGGATAATGCGGTGTGACTGTGTGGCGGTGTGGCTGTGTGGCGCTGGGTCCAAATGCAGCTTTGCTCTGGATAATGCGGTGTGACTGTGTGGCGGTGTGGCTGTGTGGCGCTGGGTCCAAATGCAGCCTTGCTCTGGATAATGCGGCACGGCTGTGTGGCACTGGGACCAAACGCAGCCTTGCTCTGGATAATGCGGTGTGGCGCTGGGTCCAAACGCAGCCTTGCTCTGGATAATGCGGCGTGGCTGTGTCGCGCTGGGTCCAAACGCAGCCTTGCTGTGGATAATGCGGTGTGGCACTGGGTCCAAACGCAGCCTTGCTCTGGATAATGCGGTGTGTCACTGGGTCCAAACTCAGCCTTGCTCTGGATAATGCGGTGTGTGGGTGTGGCGTTGGGGTCCAAACGCAGCCTTGCTCTGGATAATGCGGTGTGGCATTGGGGTCCAAACGCAGCCTTGCTCTGGATAATGCGGTGTGGCGCTGGGTCCAAATGCAGCCTTGCTCTGGATAATGCGGTGTGACTGTGTGGCGCTGCGGTCCAAACGCAGCCTTGCTCTGGATAATGCGGTGTGGCTGTGTGGCGCTGGGTCCAAATGCAGCCTTGCTCTGGATAATGCGGTGTGACTGTGTGGCGGTGTGGCTGTGTGGCGCTGGGTCCAAATGCAGCCTTGCTCTGGATAATGCGGCGTGGCTGTGTGGCGCTGGGTCCAAACGCAGCCTTGCTCTGGATAATGCGGTGTGGCACTGGGTCCAAATGCAGCCTTGCTCTGGATAATGCGGTGTGACGCTGGGGTCCAAACGCAGCCTTGCTCTGGATAATGCGGTGTGGCGGTGTGGCGCTGGGGTCCAAACGCAGCCTTGCTCTGGATAATGCGGTGTGGCTGTGTGGCGCTGGGTCCAAATGCATCCTTGCTCTGGATAATGCGGTGTGACTGTGTGGCGGTGTGGCTGTGTGGCGCTGGGTCCAAATGCAGCTTTGCTCTGGATAATGCGGTGTGACTGTGTGGCGGTGTGGCTGTGTGGCGCTGGGTCCAAATGCAGCCTTGCTCTGGATAATGCGGTGTGACTCTGTGGCGCTGGGGTCCAAACGCAGCCTTGCTCTGGATAATGCGGTGTGGCTGTGTGGCGCTGGGTCCAAATGCAGCCTTGCTCTGGATAATGCGGTGTGGCACTGGGTCCAAACTCAGCCTTGCACTGGATAATGCGGTGTGGCGGTGTGGCGTTGGGGTCCAAACGCAGCCTTGCTCTGGATAATGCGTTGTGGCGGTGTGGCATTGGGGTCCAAACGCAGCCTTGCTCTGGATAATGCGGTGTGGCGCTGGGGTTCAAACGCAGCCTTGCTCTGGATAAAGCGGTGTGGCTGTGTGGCGCTTGGGGTCCAAACGCAGCCTTGCTCTGGATAATGCATTGTGGCTGTGCGGCGCTGGGTCCAAATGCAGCCTTGCTCTGGATAATGCGGTGTGACTGTGTGGCGGTGTGGCTGTGTGGCGCTGGGTCCAAACGCAGCCTTGCTCTGGATAATGCGGTGTGGCGCTGGGGTCCAAACGCAGCCTTGCTCTGGATAATGCGGCACGGCTGTGTGGCGCTGGGACCAAACGCAGCCTTGCTCTGGATAATGCGGTGTGGCGCTGGGTCCAAACGCAGCCTTGCTCTGGATAATGCGGCGTGGCTGTGTGGCACTGGGTCCAAACGCAGCCTTGCTCTGGATAATGCGGTGTGGCACTGGGTCCAAACGCAGCCTTGCTCTGGATAATGCGGTGTGGCACTGGGTCCAAACTCAGCCTTGCTCTGGATAATGCGGTGTGGGGGTGTGGCGTTGGGGTCCAAACGCAGCCTTGCTCTGGATAATGCGGTGTGGCGGTGTGGCATTGGGGTCCAAACGCAGCCTTGCTCTGGATAATGCGGTGTGGCGCTGGGGTCCAAACGCAGCCTTGCTCTGGATAATGCGGTGTGGCTGTGTGGCGCTGGGGTCCAAACGCAGCCTTGCTCTGGATAATGCGGTGTGGCTCTGTGGCGCTGGGGTCCAAACGCAGCCTTGCTCTGGATAATGCGGTGTGGCTGTGTGGCGCTGGGTCCAAATGCAGCCTTGCTCTGGATAATGCGGTGTGGCACTGGGTCCAAACTCAGCCTTGCACTGGATAATGCGGTGTGGCGGTGTGGCGTTGGGGTCCAAACGCAGCCTTGCTCTGGATAATGCGTTGTGGCGGTGTGGCATTGGGGTCCAAACGCAGCCTTGCTCTGGATAATGTGGTGTGGCGCTGGGGTTCAAACGCAGCCTTGCTCTGGATAAAGCGGTGTGGCTGTGTGGCGCTTGGGGTCCAAACGCAGCCTTGCTCTGGATAATGCATTGTGGCTGTGCGGCGCTGGGTCCAAATGCAGCCTTGCTCTGGATAATGCGGTGTGACTGTGTGGCGGTGTGGCTGTGTGGCGCTGGGTCCAAACGCAGCCTTGCTCTGGATAATGCGGTGTGGCGCTGGGGTCCAAACGCAGCCTTGCTCTGGATAATGCGGCACGGCTGTGTGGCGCTGGGACCAAACGCAGCCTTGCTCTGGATAATGCGGTGTGGCGCTGGGTCCAAACGCAGCCTTGCTCTGGATAATGCGGCGTGGCTGTGTGGCACTGGGTCCAAACGCAGCCTTGCTCTGGATAATGCGGTGTGGCACTGGGTCCAAATGCAGCCTTGCTCTGGATAATGCGGTGTGGCGCTGGGGTCCAAACGCAGCCTTGCTCTGGATAATGCGGTGTGGCTGTGTGGTGCTGGGGTCCAAACGCAGCCTTGCTCTGGATAATGCGGTGTGGCTGTGTGGCCTCGATCCAAATGCAGCCTTGCTCTGGATAATGCGGTGTGACTGTGTGGCGGTGTGGCTGTGTGGCGCTGGGTCCAAATGCAGCCTTGCTCTGGATAATGCGGCGTGGCTGTGTGGCGCTGGGTCGAAACGCAGCCTTGCTCTGGATAATGCGGCATGGCTGTGTGGCGCTGGGTCCAAACGCAGCCTTGCTCTGGATAATGCGGTGTGGCACTGGGTCCAAACGCAGCCCTGCTCTGGATAATGCGGTGTGGCACTGGGTCCAAACTCAGCCTTGCTCTGGATAATGCGGTGTGGCTGTGTGGCGCTGGGTCCAAACGCAGCCTTGCTCTGGATAATGCGGTGTGGCTGTGTGGCACTGGGTCCAAATGCAGCCTTGCTCTGGATAATGCGGTGTGACTGTGTGGCGGTGTGGCTGTGTGGCGCTGGGTCCAAATGCAGCCTTGCTCTGGATAATGCGGCACGGCTGTGTGGCACTGGGACCAAACGCAGCCTTGCTCTGGATAATGCGGTGTGGCGCTGGGTCCAAATGCAGCCTTGCTCTGGATAATGCGGCACGGCTGTGTGGCGCTGGGACCAAACGCAGCCTTGCTCTGGATAATGTGGTGTGGCGCTGGGTCCAAACGCAGCCTTGCTCTGGATAATGCGGCGTGGCTGTGTGGCACTGGGTCCAAACGCAGCCTTGCTCTGGATAATGCGGTGTGGCACTGGGTCCAAACGCAGCCTTGCTCTGGATAATGCTGTGTGGCATTGGGTCCAAACTCAGCCTTGCTCTGGATAATGCGGTGTGGGGGTGTGGCGTTGGGGTCCAAACGCAGCCTTGCTCTGGATAATGCGGTGTGGCGGTGTGGCATTGGGGTCCAAACGCAGCCTTGCTCTGGATAATGCGGTGTGGCGCTGGGGTCCAAACGCAGCCTTGCTCTGGATAATGCGGTGTGGCTGTGTGGCGCTGGGGTCCAAACGCAGCCTTGCTCTGGATAATGCGGTGTGGCTGTGTGGCGCTGGGTCCAAATGCAGCCTTGCTCTGGATAATGCGGTGTGACTGTGTGGCGGTGTGGCTGTGTGGCGCTGGGTCCAAATGCAGCCTTGCTCTGGATAATGCGACGTGGCTGTGTGGCGCTGGGTCCAAACGCAGCCTTGCTCTGGATAATGCGGTGTGGCGCTGGGTCCAAACGCAGCCTTGCTATGGATAATGCGGCGTGGCTGTGTGGCGCTGGGTCCAAACGCAGCCTTGCTCTGGATAATGCGGTGTGGCACTGGGTCCAAATGCAGCCTTGCTCTGGATAATGCGGTGTGGCGCTGGGGTCCAAACGCAGCCTTGCTCTGGATAATGCGGTGTGGCTGTGTGGTGCTGGGGTCCAAACGCAGCCTTGCTCTGGATAATGCGGTGTGGCTGTGTGGCCTCGATCCAAATGCAGCCTTGCTCTGGATAATGCGGTGTGACTGTGTGGCGGTGTGGCTGTGTGGCGCTGGGTCCAAATGCAGCCTTGCTCTGGATAATGCGGCGTGGCTGTGTGGCGCTGGGTCGAAACGCAGCCTTGCTCTGGATAATGCGGCATGGCTGTGTGGCGCTGGGTCCAAACGCAGCCTTGCTCTGGATAATGCGGTGTGGCACTGGGTCCAAACGCAGCCCTGCTCTGGATAATGCGGTGTGGCACTGGGTCCAAACTCAGCCTTGCTCTGGATAATGCGGTGTGGCTGTGTGGCGCTGGGTCCAAACGCAGCCTTGCTCTGGATAATGCGGTGTGGCGCTGGGTCCAAACGCAGCCTTGCTCTGGATAATGCGGCGTGGCTGTGTGGCGCTGGGTCCAAACGCAGCCTTGCTGTGGATAATGCGGTGTGGCACTGGGTCCAAACGCAGCCTTTCTCTGGATAATGCGGTGTGTCACTGGGTCCAAACTCAGCCTTGCTCTGGATAATGCGGTGTGTGGGTGTGGCGTTGGGGTCCAAACGCAGCCTTGCTCTGGATAATGCGGTGTGGCATTGGGGTCCAAACGCAGCCTTGCTCTGGATAATGCGGTGTGGCGCTGGGTCCAAATGCAGCCTTGCTCTGGATAATGCGGTGTGACTGTGTGGCGCTGGGGTCCAAACGCAGCCTTGCTCTGGATAATGCGGTGTGGCTGTGTGGCGCTGGGTCCAAATGCAGCCTTGCTCTGGATAATGCGGTGTGACTGTGTGGCGGTGTGGCTGTGTGGCGCTGGGTCCAAATGCAGCCTTGCTCTGGATAATGCGGCGTGGCTGTGTGGCGCTGGGTCCAAACGCAGCCTTGCTCTGGATAATGCGGTGTGGCACTGGGTCCAAATGCAGCCTTGCTCTGGATAATGCGGTGTGACGCTGGGGTCCAAACGCAGCCTTGCTCTGGATAATGCGGTGTGGCACTGGTCCAAACTCAGCCTTGCTCTGGATAATGCGGTGTGGCGGTGTGGCGCTGGGGTCCAAACGCAGCCTTGCTCTGGATAATGCGGTGTGGCTGTGTGGCGCTGGGTCCAAATGCATCCTTGCTCTGGATAATGCGGTGTGACTGTGTGGCGGTGTGGCTGTGTGGCGCTGGGTCCAAATGCAGCTTTGCTCTGGATAATGCGGTGTGACTGTGTGGCGGTGTGGCTGTGTGGCGCTGGGTCCAAATGCAGCCTTGCTCTGGATAATGCGGTGTGGCTGTGTGGCGCTGGGGTCCAAACGCAGCCTTGCTCTGGATAATGCGGTGTGACTGTGTGACGCTGGGGTCCAAACACAGCCTTGCTCTGGATAATGCGGTGTGGCTGTGTGGCGCTGGGTCCAAATGCAGCCTTGCTCTGGATAATGCGGTGTGACTCTGTGGCGCTGGGGTCCAAACGCAGCCTTGCTCTGGATAATGCGGTGTGGCTGTGTGGCGCTGGGTCCAAATGCAGCCTTGCTCTGGATAATGCGGTGTGGCACTGGGTCCAAACTCAGCCTTGCACTGGATAATGCGGTGTGGCGGTGTGGCGTTGGGGTCCAAACGCAGCCTTGCTCTGGATAATGCGTTGTGGCGGTGTGGCATTGGGGTCCAAACGCAGCCTTGCTCTGGATAATGCGGTGTGGCGCTGGGGTTCAAACGCAGCCTTGCTCTGGATAATGCGGTGTGGCTGTGTGGCGCTTGGGGTCCAAACGCAGCCTTGCTCTGGATAATGCATTGTGGCTGTGCGGCGCTGGGTCCAAATGCAGCCTTGCTCTGGATAATGCGGTGTGACTGTGTGGCGGTGTGGCTGTGTGGCGCTGGGTCCAAATGCAGCCTTGCTCTGGATAATGCGCCGTGGCTGTGTGGCGCTGGGTCCAAACGCAGCCTTGCTCTGGATAATGCGGTGTGGCGCTGGGTCCAAATGCAGCCTTGCTCTGGATAATGCGGCACGGCTGTGTGGCGCTGGGACCAAACGCAGCCTTGCTCTGGATAATGCGGTGTGGCGCTGGGTCCAAACGCAGCCTTGCTCTGGATAATGCGGCGTGGCTGTGTGGCACTGGGTCCAAACGCAGCCTTGCTCTGGATAATGCGGTGTGGCACTGGGTCCAAACGCAGCCTTGCTCTGGATAATGCGGTGTGGCACTGGGTCCAAACTCAGCCTTGCTCTGGATAATGCGGTGTGGGGGTGTGGCGTTGGGGTCCAAACGCAGCCTTGCTCTGGATAATGCGGTGTGGCGGTGTGGCATTGGGGTCCAAACGCAGCCTTGCTCTGGATAATGCGGTGTGGCGCTGGGGTCCAAACGCAGCCTTGCTCTGGATAATGCGGTGTGGCTGTGTGGCGCTGGGGTCCAAACGCAGCCTTGCTCTGGATAATGCGGTGTGGCTGTGTGGCGCTGGGTCCAAATGCAGCCTTGCTCTGGATAATGCGGTGTGACTGTGTGGCGGTGTGGCTGTGTGGCGCTGGGTCCAAATGCAGCCTTGCTCTGGATAATGCGACGTGGCTGTGTGGCGCTGGGTCCAAACGCAGCCTTGCTCTGGATAATGCGGTGTGGCGCTGGGTCCAAACGCAGCCTTGCTATGGATAATGCGGCGTGGCTGTGTGGCGCTGGGTCCAAACGCAGCCTTGCTCTGGATAATGCGGTGTGGCACTGGGTCCAAATGCAGCCTTGCTCTGGATAATGCGGTGTGACGCTGGGGTCCAAACGCAGCCTTGCTCTGGATAATGCGGTGTGGCACTGGTCCAAACTCAGCCTTGCTCTGGATAATGCGGTGTGGCGGTGTGGCGCTGGGGTCCAAACGCAGCCTTGCTCTGGATAATGCGGTGTGGCTGTGTGGCGCTGGGTCCAAATGCATCCTTGCTCTGGATAATGCGTTGTGGCGGTGTGGCATTGGGGTCCAAACGCAGCCTTGCTCTGGATAATGCGGTGTGGCGCTGGGGTTCAAACGCAGCCTTGCTCTGGATAAAGCGGTGTGGCTGTGTGGCGCTTGGGGTCCAAACGCAGCCTTGCTCTGGATAATGCATTGTGGCTGTGCGGCGCTGGGTCCAAATGCAGCCTTGCTCTGGATAATGCGGTGTGACTGTGTGGCGGTGTGGCTGTGTGGCGCTGGGTCCAAACGCAGCCTTGCTCTGGATAATGCGGTGTGGCGCTGGGGTCCAAACGCAGCCTTGCTCTGGATAATGCGGCACGGCTGTGTGGCGCTGGGACCAAACGCAGCCTTGCTCTGGATAATGCGGTGTGGCGCTGGGTCCAAACGCAGCCTTGCTCTGGATAATGCGGCGTGGCTGTGTGGCACTGGGTCCAAACGCAGCCTTGCTCTGGATAATGCGGTGTGGCACTGGGTCCAAATGCAGCCTTGCTCTGGATAATGCGGTGTGGCGCTGGGGTCCAAACGCAGCCTTGCTCTGGATAATGCGGTGTGGCTGTGTGGTGCTGGGGTCCAAACGCATCCTTGCTCTGGATAATGCGGTGTGGCTGTGTGGCCTCGATCCAAATGCAGCCTTGCTCTGGATAATGCGGTGTGACTGTGTGGCGGTGTGGCTGTGTGGCGCTGGGTCCAAATGCAGCCTTGCTCTGGATAATGCGGCGTGGCTGTGTGGCGCTGGGTCGAAACGCAGCCTTGCTCTGGATAATGCGGCATGGCTGTGTGGCGCTGGGTCCAAACGCAGCCTTGCTCTGGATAATGCGGTGTGGCACTGGGTCCAAACGCAGCCCTGCTCTGGATAATGCGGTGTGGCACTGGGTCCAAACTCAGCCTTGCTCTGGATAATGCGGTGTGGCTGTGTGGCGCTGGGTCCAAACGCAGCCTTGCTCTGGATAATGCGGTGTGGCTGTGTGGCACTGGGTCCAAATGCAGCCTTGCTCTGGATAATGCGGTGTGACTGTGTGGCGGTGTGGCTGTGTGGCGCTGGGTCCAAATGCAGCCTTGCTCTGGATAATGCGGCACGGCTGTGTGGCACTGGGACCAAACGCAGCCTTGCTCTGGATAATGCGGTGTGGCGCTGGGTCCAAATGCAGCCTTGCTCTGGATAATGCGGCACGGCTGTGTGGCGCTGGGACCAAACGCAGCCTTGCTCTGGATAATGCGGTGTGGCGCTGGGTCCAAACGCAGCCTTGCTCTGGATAATGCGGCGTGGCTGTGTGGCACTGGGTCCAAACGCAGCCTTGCTCTGGATAATGCGGTGTGGCACTGGGTCCAAACGCAGCCTTGCTCTGGATAATGCTGTGTGGCATTGGGTCCAAACTCAGCCTTGCTCTGGATAATGCGGTGTGGGGGTGTGGCGTTGGGGTCCAAACGCAGCCTTGCTCTGGATAATGCGGTGTGGCGGTGTGGCATTGGGGTCCAAACGCAGCCTTGCTCTGGATAATGCGGTGTGGCGCTGGGGTCCAAACGCAGCCTTGCTCTGGATAATGCGGTGTGGCTGTGTGGCGCTGGGGTCCAAACGCAGCCTTGCTCTGGATAATGCGGTGTGGCTGTGTGGCGCTGGGTCCAAATGCAGCCTTGCTCTGGATAATGCGGTGTGACTGTGTGGCGGTGTGGCTGTGTGGCGCTGGGTCCAAATGCAGCCTTGCTCTGGATAATGCGACGTGGCTGTGTGGCGCTGGGTCCAAACGCAGCCTTGCTCTGGATAATGCGGTGTGGCGCTGGGTCCAAACGCAGCCTTGCTATGGATAATGCGGCGTGGCTGTGTGGCGCTGGGTCCAAACGCAGCCTTGCTCTGGATAATGCGGTGTGGCGCTGGGTCCAAACGCAGCCTTGCTATGGATAATGCGGCGTGGCTGTGTGGCGCTGGGTCCAAACGCAGCCTTGCTCTGGATAATGCGGTGTGGCACTGGGTCCAAATGCAGCCTTGCTCTGGATAATGCGGTGTGGCGCTGGGGTCCAAACGCAGCCTTGCTCTGGATAATGCGGTGTGGCTGTGTGGTGCTGGGGTCCAAACGCAGCCTTGCTCTGGATAATGCGGTGTGGCTGTGTGGCCTCGATCCAAATGCAGCCTTGCTCTGGATAATGCGGTGTGACTGTGTGGCGGTGTGGCTGTGTGGCGCTGGGTCCAAATGCAGCCTTGCTCTGGATAATGCGGCGTGGCTGTGTGGCGCTGGGTCGAAACGCAGCCTTGCTCTGGATAATGCGGCATGGCTGTGTGGCGCTGGGTCCAAACGCAGCCTTGCTCTGGATAATGCGGTGTGGCACTGGGTCCAAACGCAGCCCTGCTCTGGATAATGCGGTGTGGCACTGGGTCCAAACTCAGCCTTGCTCTGGATAATGCGGTGTGGCTGTGTGGCGCTGGGTCCAAACGCAGCCTTGCTCTGGATAATGCGGTGTGGCGCTGGGTCCAAACGCAGCCTTGCTCTGGATAATGCGGCGTGGCTGTGTGGCGCTGGGTCCAAACGCAGCCTTGCTGTGGATAATGCGGTGTGGCACTGGGTCCAAACGCAGCCTTTCTCTGGATAATGCGGTGTGTCACTGGGTCCAAACTCAGCCTTGCTCTGGATAATGCGGTGTGTGGGTGTGGCGTTGGGGTCCAAACGCAGCCTTGCTCTGGATAATGCGGTGTGGCATTGGGGTCCAAACGCAGCCTTGCTCTGGATAATGCGGTGTGGCGCTGGGTCCAAATGCAGCCTTGCTCTGGATAATGCGGTGTGACTGTGTGGCGCTGGGGTCCAAACGCAGCCTTGCTCTGGATAATGCGGTGTGGCTGTGTGGCGCTGGGTCCAAATGCAGCCTTGCTCTGGATAATGCGGTGTGACTGTGTGGCGGTGTGGCTGTGTGGCGCTGGGTCCAAATGCAGCCTTGCTCTGGATAATGCGGCGTGGCTGTGTGGCGCTGGGTCCAAACGCAGCCTTGCTCTGGATAATGCGGTGTGGCACTGGGTCCAAATGCAGCCTTGCTCTGGATAATGCGGTGTGACGCTGGGGTCCAAACGCAGCCTTGCTCTGGATAATGCGGTGTGGCACTGGTCCAAACTCAGCCTTGCTCTGGATAATGCGGTGTGGCGGTGTGGCGCTGGGGTCCAAACGCAGCCTTGCTCTGGATAATGCGGTGTGGCTGTGTGGCGCTGGGTCCAAATGCATCCTTGCTCTGGATAATGCGGTGTGACTGTGTGGCGGTGTGGCTGTGTGGCGCTGGGTCCAAATGCAGCTTTGCTCTGGATAATGCGGTGTGACTGTGTGGCGGTGTGGCTGTGTGGCGCTGGGTCCAAATGCAGCCTTGCTCTGGATAATGCGGTGTGGCTGTGTGGCGCTGGGGTCCAAACGCAGCCTTGCTCTGGATAATGCGGTGTGACTGTGTGACGCTGGGGTCCAAACACAGCCTTGCTCTGGATAATGCGGTGTGGCTGTGTGGCGCTGGGTCCAAATGCAGCCTTGCTCTGGATAATGCGGTGTGACTCTGTGGCGCTGGGGTCCAAACGCAGCCTTGCTCTGGATAATGCGGTGTGGCTGTGTGGCGCTGGGTCCAAATGCAGCCTTGCTCTGGATAATGCGGTGTGGCACTGGGTCCAAACTCAGCCTTGCACTGGATAATGCGGTGTGGCGGTGTGGCGTTGGGGTCCAAACGCAGCCTTGCTCTGGATAATGCGTTGTGGCGGTGTGGCATTGGGGTCCAAACGCAGCCTTGCTCTGGATAATGCGGTGTGGCGCTGGGGTTCAAACGCAGCCTTGCTCTGGATAATGCGGTGTGGCTGTGTGGCGCTTGGGGTCCAAACGCAGCCTTGCTCTGGATAATGCATTGTGGCTGTGCGGCGCTGGGTCCAAATGCAGCCTTGCTCTGGATAATGCGGTGTGACTGTGTGGCGGTGTGGCTGTGTGGCGCTGGGTCCAAATGCAGCCTTGCTCTGGATAATGCGCCGTGGCTGTGTGGCGCTGGGTCCAAACGCAGCCTTGCTCTGGATAATGCGGTGTGGCGCTGGGTCCAAATGCAGCCTTGCTCTGGATAATGCGGCACGGCTGTGTGGCGCTGGGACCAAACGCAGCCTTGCTCTGGATAATGCGGTGTGGCGCTGGGTCCAAACGCAGCCTTGCTCTGGATAATGCGGCGTGGCTGTGTGGCACTGGGTCCAAACGCAGCCTTGCTCTGGATAATGCGGTGTGGCACTGGGTCCAAACGCAGCCTTGCTCTGGATAATGCGGTGTGGCACTGGGTCCAAACTCAGCCTTGCTCTGGATAATGCGGTGTGGGGGTGTGGCGTTGGGGTCCAAACGCAGCCTTGCTCTGGATAATGCGGTGTGGCGGTGTGGCATTGGGGTCCAAACGCAGCCTTGCTCTGGATAATGCGGTGTGGCGCTGGGGTCCAAACGCAGCCTTGCTCTGGATAATGCGGTGTGGCTGTGTGGCGCTGGGGTCCAAACGCAGCCTTGCTCTGGATAATGCGGTGTGGCTGTGTGGCGCTGGGTCCAAATGCAGCCTTGCTCTGGATAATGCGGTGTGACTGTGTGGCGGTGTGGCTGTGTGGCGCTGGGTCCAAATGCAGCCTTGCTCTGGATAATGCGACGTGGCTGTGTGGCGCTGGGTCCAAACGCAGCCTTGCTCTGGATAATGCGGTGTGGCGCTGGGTCCAAACGCAGCCTTGCTATGGATAATGCGGCGTGGCTGTGTGGCGCTGGGTCCAAACGCAGCCTTGCTCTGGATAATGCGGTGTGGCACTGGGTCCAAATGCAGCCTTGCTCTGGATAATGCGGTGTGACGCTGGGGTCCAAACGCAGCCTTGCTCTGGATAATGCGGTGTGGCACTGGTCCAAACTCAGCCTTGCTCTGGATAATGCGGTGTGGCGGTGTGGCGCTGGGGTCCAAACGCAGCCTTGCTCTGGATAATGCGGTGTGGCTGTGTGGCGCTGGGTCCAAATGCATCCTTGCTCTGGATAATGCGTTGTGGCGGTGTGGCATTGGGGTCCAAACGCAGCCTTGCTCTGGATAATGCGGTGTGGCGCTGGGGTTCAAACGCAGCCTTGCTCTGGATAAAGCGGTGTGGCTGTGTGGCGCTTGGGGTCCAAACGCAGCCTTGCTCTGGATAATGCATTGTGGCTGTGCGGCGCTGGGTCCAAATGCAGCCTTGCTCTGGATAATGCGGTGTGACTGTGTGGCGGTGTGGCTGTGTGGCGCTGGGTCCAAACGCAGCCTTGCTCTGGATAATGCGGTGTGGCGCTGGGGTCCAAACGCAGCCTTGCTCTGGATAATGCGGCACGGCTGTGTGGCGCTGGGACCAAACGCAGCCTTGCTCTGGATAATGCGGTGTGGCGCTGGGTCCAAACGCAGCCTTGCTCTGGATAATGCGGCGTGGCTGTGTGGCACTGGGTCCAAACGCAGCCTTGCTCTGGATAATGCGGTGTGGCACTGGGTCCAAATGCAGCCTTGCTCTGGATAATGCGGTGTGGCGCTGGGGTCCAAACGCAGCCTTGCTCTGGATAATGCGGTGTGGCTGTGTGGTGCTGGGGTCCAAACGCATCCTTGCTCTGGATAATGCGGTGTGGCTGTGTGGCCTCGATCCAAATGCAGCCTTGCTCTGGATAATGCGGTGTGACTGTGTGGCGGTGTGGCTGTGTGGCGCTGGGTCCAAATGCAGCCTTGCTCTGGATAATGCGGCGTGGCTGTGTGGCGCTGGGTCGAAACGCAGCCTTGCTCTGGATAATGCGGCATGGCTGTGTGGCGCTGGGTCCAAACGCAGCCTTGCTCTGGATAATGCGGTGTGGCACTGGGTCCAAACGCAGCCCTGCTCTGGATAATGCGGTGTGGCACTGGGTCCAAACTCAGCCTTGCTCTGGATAATGCGGTGTGGCTGTGTGGCGCTGGGTCCAAACGCAGCCTTGCTCTGGATAATGCGGTGTGGCTGTGTGGCACTGGGTCCAAATGCAGCCTTGCTCTGGATAATGCGGTGTGACTGTGTGGCGGTGTGGCTGTGTGGCGCTGGGTCCAAATGCAGCCTTGCTCTGGATAATGCGGCACGGCTGTGTGGCACTGGGACCAAACGCAGCCTTGCTCTGGATAATGCGGTGTGGCGCTGGGTCCAAATGCAGCCTTGCTCTGGATAATGCGGCACGGCTGTGTGGCGCTGGGACCAAACGCAGCCTTGCTCTGGATAATGCGGTGTGGCGCTGGGTCCAAACGCAGCCTTGCTCTGGATAATGCGGCGTGGCTGTGTGGCACTGGGTCCAAACGCAGCCTTGCTCTGGATAATGCGGTGTGGCACTGGGTCCAAACGCAGCCTTGCTCTGGATAATGCTGTGTGGCATTGGGTCCAAACTCAGCCTTGCTCTGGATAATGCGGTGTGGGGGTGTGGCGTTGGGGTCCAAACGCAGCCTTGCTCTGGATAATGCGGTGTGGCGGTGTGGCATTGGGGTCCAAACGCAGCCTTGCTCTGGATAATGCGGTGTGGCGCTGGGGTCCAAACGCAGCCTTGCTCTGGATAATGCGGTGTGGCTGTGTGGCGCTGGGGTCCAAACGCAGCCTTGCTCTGGATAATGCGGTGTGGCTGTGTGGCGCTGGGTCCAAATGCAGCCTTGCTCTGGATAATGCGGTGTGACTGTGTGGCGGTGTGGCTGTGTGGCGCTGGGTCCAAATGCAGCCTTGCTCTGGATAATGCGACGTGGCTGTGTGGCGCTGGGTCCAAACGCAGCCTTGCTCTGGATAATGCGGTGTGGCGCTGGGTCCAAACGCAGCCTTGCTATGGATAATGCGGCGTGGCTGTGTGGCGCTGGGTCCAAACGCAGCCTTGCTCTGGATAATGCGGTGTGGCGCTGGGTCCAAACGCAGCCTTGCTATGGATAATGCGGCGTGGCTGTGTGGCGCTGGGTCCAAACGCAGCCTTGCTCTGGATAATGCGGTGTGGCACTGGGTCCAAATGCAGCCTTGCTCTGGATAATGCGGTGTGGCGCTGGGGTCCAAACGCAGCCTTGCTCTGGATAATGCGGTGTGGCTGTGTGGTGCTGGGGTCCAAACGCAGCCTTGCTCTGGATAATGCGGTGTGGCTGTGTGGCCTCGATCCAAATGCAGCCTTGCTCTGGATAATGCGGTGTGACTGTGTGGCGGTGTGGCTGTGTGGCGCTGGGTCCAAATGCAGCCTTGCTCTGGATAATGCGGCGTGGCTGTGTGGCGCTGGGTCGAAACGCAGCCTTGCTCTGGATAATGCGGCATGGCTGTGTGGCGCTGGGTCCAAACGCAGCCTTGCTCTGGATAATGCGGTGTGGCACTGGGTCCAAACGCAGCCCTGCTCTGGATAATGCGGTGTGGCACTGGGTCCAAACTCAGCCTTGCTCTGGATAATGCGGTGTGGCTGTGTGGCGCTGGGTCCAAACGCAGCCTTGCTCTGGATAATGCGGTGTGGCGCTGGGTCCAAACGCAGCCTTGCTCTGGATAATGCGGCGTGGCTGTGTGGCGCTGGGTCCAAACGCAGCCTTGCTGTGGATAATGCGGTGTGGCACTGGGTCCAAACGCAGCCTTTCTCTGGATAATGCGGTGTGTCACTGGGTCCAAACTCAGCCTTGCTCTGGATAATGCGGTGTGGCATTGGGGTCCAAACGCAGC
Organism: Notolepis coatsorum; assembly: GCF_963971535.1. Classification (NCBI taxonomy): domain Eukaryota; kingdom Metazoa; phylum Chordata; class Actinopteri; order Aulopiformes; family Paralepididae; genus Notolepis; species Notolepis coatsorum. The sequence continues at coordinate 424,913 of NW_028170709.1, read as the reverse complement.
CTTGCTCTGGATAATGCGGTGTGGCGCTGGGTCCAAATGCAGCCTTGCTCTGGATAATGCGGTGTGACTGTGTGGCGCTGGGGTCCAAACGCAGCCTTGCTCTGGATAATGCGGTGTGGCTGTGTGGCGCTGGGTCCAAATGCAGCCTTGCTCTGGATAATGCGGTGTGACTGTGTGGCGGTGTGGCTGTGTGGCGCTGGGTCCAAATGCAGCCTTGCTCTGGATAATGCGGCGTGGCTGTGTGGCGCTGGGTCCAAACGCAGCCTTGCTCTGGATAATGCGGTGTGGCACTGGGTCCAAATGCAGCCTTGCTCTGGATAATGCGGTGTGACGCTGGGGTCCAAACGCAGCCTTGCTCTGGATAATGCGGTGTGGCACTGGTCCAAACTCAGCCTTGCTCTGGATAATGCGGTGTGGCGGTGTGGCGCTGGGGTCCAAACGCAGCCTTGCTCTGGATAATGCGGTGTGGCTGTGTGGCGCTGGGTCCAAATGCATCCTTGCTCTGGATAATGCGGTGTGACTGTGTGGCGGTGTGGCTGTGTGGCGCTGGGTCCAAATGCAGCTTTGCTCTGGATAATGCGGTGTGACTGTGTGGCGGTGTGGCTGTGTGGCGCTGGGTCCAAATGCAGCCTTGCTCTGGATAATGCGGTGTGGCTGTGTGGCGCTGGGGTCCAAACGCAGCCTTGCTCTGGATAATGCGGTGTGACTGTGTGACGCTGGGGTCCAAACACAGCCTTGCTCTGGATAATGCGGTGTGGCTGTGTGGCGCTGGGTCCAAATGCAGCCTTGCTCTGGATAATGCGGTGTGACTCTGTGGCGCTGGGGTCCAAACGCAGCCTTGCTCTGGATAATGCGGTGTGGCTGTGTGGCGCTGGGTCCAAATGCAGCCTTGCTCTGGATAATGCGGTGTGGCACTGGGTCCAAACTCAGCCTTGCACTGGATAATGCGGTGTGGCGGTGTGGCGTTGGGGTCCAAACGCAGCCTTGCTCTGGATAATGCGTTGTGGCGGTGTGGCATTGGGGTCCAAACGCAGCCTTGCTCTGGATAATGCGGTGTGGCGCTGGGGTTCAAACGCAGCCTTGCTCTGGATAATGCGGTGTGGCTGTGTGGCGCTTGGGGTCCAAACGCAGCCTTGCTCTGGATAATGCATTGTGGCTGTGCGGCGCTGGGTCCAAATGCAGCCTTGCTCTGGATAATGCGGTGTGACTGTGTGGCGGTGTGGCTGTGTGGCGCTGGGTCCAAATGCAGCCTTGCTCTGGATAATGCGCCGTGGCTGTGTGGCGCTGGGTCCAAACGCAGCCTTGCTCTGGATAATGCGGTGTGGCGCTGGGTCCAAATGCAGCCTTGCTCTGGATAATGCGGCACGGCTGTGTGGCGCTGGGACCAAACGCAGCCTTGCTCTGGATAATGCGGTGTGGCGCTGGGTCCAAACGCAGCCTTGCTCTGGATAATGCGGCGTGGCTGTGTGGCACTGGGTCCAAACGCAGCCTTGCTCTGGATAATGCGGTGTGGCACTGGGTCCAAACGCAGCCTTGCTCTGGATAATGCGGTGTGGCACTGGGTCCAAACTCAGCCTTGCTCTGGATAATGCGGTGTGGGGGTGTGGCGTTGGGGTCCAAACGCAGCCTTGCTCTGGATAATGCGGTGTGGCGGTGTGGCATTGGGGTCCAAACGCAGCCTTGCTCTGGATAATGCGGTGTGGCGCTGGGGTCCAAACGCAGCCTTGCTCTGGATAATGCGGTGTGGCTGTGTGGCGCTGGGGTCCAAACGCAGCCTTGCTCTGGATAATGCGGTGTGGCTGTGTGGCGCTGGGTCCAAATGCAGCCTTGCTCTGGATAATGCGGTGTGACTGTGTGGCGGTGTGGCTGTGTGGCGCTGGGTCCAAATGCAGCCTTGCTCTGGATAATGCGACGTGGCTGTGTGGCGCTGGGTCCAAACGCAGCCTTGCTCTGGATAATGCGGTGTGGCGCTGGGTCCAAACGCAGCCTTGCTATGGATAATGCGGCGTGGCTGTGTGGCGCTGGGTCCAAACGCAGCCTTGCTCTGGATAATGCGGTGTGGCACTGGGTCCAAATGCAGCCTTGCTCTGGATAATGCGGTGTGACGCTGGGGTCCAAACGCAGCCTTGCTCTGGATAATGCGGTGTGGCACTGGTCCAAACTCAGCCTTGCTCTGGATAATGCGGTGTGGCGGTGTGGCGCTGGGGTCCAAACGCAGCCTTGCTCTGGATAATGCGGTGTGGCTGTGTGGCGCTGGGTCCAAATGCATCCTTGCTCTGGATAATGCGTTGTGGCGGTGTGGCATTGGGGTCCAAACGCAGCCTTGCTCTGGATAATGCGGTGTGGCGCTGGGGTTCAAACGCAGCCTTGCTCTGGATAAAGCGGTGTGGCTGTGTGGCGCTTGGGGTCCAAACGCAGCCTTGCTCTGGATAATGCATTGTGGCTGTGCGGCGCTGGGTCCAAATGCAGCCTTGCTCTGGATAATGCGGTGTGACTGTGTGGCGGTGTGGCTGTGTGGCGCTGGGTCCAAACGCAGCCTTGCTCTGGATAATGCGGTGTGGCGCTGGGGTCCAAACGCAGCCTTGCTCTGGATAATGCGGCACGGCTGTGTGGCGCTGGGACCAAACGCAGCCTTGCTCTGGATAATGCGGTGTGGCGCTGGGTCCAAACGCAGCCTTGCTCTGGATAATGCGGCGTGGCTGTGTGGCACTGGGTCCAAACGCAGCCTTGCTCTGGATAATGCGGTGTGGCACTGGGTCCAAATGCAGCCTTGCTCTGGATAATGCGGTGTGGCGCTGGGGTCCAAACGCAGCCTTGCTCTGGATAATGCGGTGTGGCTGTGTGGTGCTGGGGTCCAAACGCATCCTTGCTCTGGATAATGCGGTGTGGCTGTGTGGCCTCGATCCAAATGCAGCCTTGCTCTGGATAATGCGGTGTGACTGTGTGGCGGTGTGGCTGTGTGGCGCTGGGTCCAAATGCAGCCTTGCTCTGGATAATGCGGCGTGGCTGTGTGGCGCTGGGTCGAAACGCAGCCTTGCTCTGGATAATGCGGCATGGCTGTGTGGCGCTGGGTCCAAACGCAGCCTTGCTCTGGATAATGCGGTGTGGCACTGGGTCCAAACGCAGCCCTGCTCTGGATAATGCGGTGTGGCACTGGGTCCAAACTCAGCCTTGCTCTGGATAATGCGGTGTGGCTGTGTGGCGCTGGGTCCAAACGCAGCCTTGCTCTGGATAATGCGGTGTGGCTGTGTGGCACTGGGTCCAAATGCAGCCTTGCTCTGGATAATGCGGTGTGACTGTGTGGCGGTGTGGCTGTGTGGCGCTGGGTCCAAATGCAGCCTTGCTCTGGATAATGCGGCACGGCTGTGTGGCACTGGGACCAAACGCAGCCTTGCTCTGGATAATGCGGTGTGGCGCTGGGTCCAAATGCAGCCTTGCTCTGGATAATGCGGCACGGCTGTGTGGCGCTGGGACCAAACGCAGCCTTGCTCTGGATAATGCGGTGTGGCGCTGGGTCCAAACGCAGCCTTGCTCTGGATAATGCGGCGTGGCTGTGTGGCACTGGGTCCAAACGCAGCCTTGCTCTGGATAATGCGGTGTGGCACTGGGTCCAAACGCAGCCTTGCTCTGGATAATGCTGTGTGGCATTGGGTCCAAACTCAGCCTTGCTCTGGATAATGCGGTGTGGGGGTGTGGCGTTGGGGTCCAAACGCAGCCTTGCTCTGGATAATGCGGTGTGGCGGTGTGGCATTGGGGTCCAAACGCAGCCTTGCTCTGGATAATGCGGTGTGGCGCTGGGGTCCAAACGCAGCCTTGCTCTGGATAATGCGGTGTGGCTGTGTGGCGCTGGGGTCCAAACGCAGCCTTGCTCTGGATAATGCGGTGTGGCTGTGTGGCGCTGGGTCCAAATGCAGCCTTGCTCTGGATAATGCGGTGTGACTGTGTGGCGGTGTGGCTGTGTGGCGCTGGGTCCAAATGCAGCCTTGCTCTGGATAATGCGACGTGGCTGTGTGGCGCTGGGTCCAAACGCAGCCTTGCTCTGGATAATGCGGTGTGGCGCTGGGTCCAAACGCAGCCTTGCTATGGATAATGCGGCGTGGCTGTGTGGCGCTGGGTCCAAACGCAGCCTTGCTCTGGATAATGCGGTGTGGCACTGGGTCCAAATGCAGCCTTGCTCTGGATAATGCGGTGTGGCGCTGGGGTCCAAACGCAGCCTTGCTCTGGATAATGCGGTGTGGCTGTGTGGTGCTGGGGTCCAAACGCAGCCTTGCTCTGGATAATGCGGTGTGGCTGTGTGGCCTCGATCCAAATGCAGCCTTGCTCTGGATAATGCGGTGTGACTGTGTGGCGGTGTGGCTGTGTGGCGCTGGGTCCAAATGCAGCCTTGCTCTGGATAATGCGACGTGGCTGTGTGGCGCTGGGTCCAAACGCAGCCTTGCTCTGGATAATGCGGTGTGGCGCTGGGTCCAAACGCAGCCTTGCTATGGATAATGCGGCGTGGCTGTGTGGCGCTGGGTCCAAACGCAGCCTTGCTCTGGATAATGCGGTGTGGCACTGGGTCCAAATGCAGCCTTGCTCTGGATAATGCGGTGTGGCGCTGGGGTCCAAACGCAGCCTTGCTCTGGATAATGCGGTGTGGCTGTGTGGTGCTGGGGTCCAAACGCAGCCTTGCTCTGGATAATGCGGTGTGGCTGTGTGGCCTCGATCCAAATGCAGCCTTGCTCTGGATAATGCGGTGTGACTGTGTGGCGGTGTGGCTGTGTGGCGCTGGGTCCAAATGCAGCCTTGCTCTGGATAATGCGGCGTGGCTGTGTGGCGCTGGGTCGAAACGCAGCCTTGCTCTGGATAATGCGGCATGGCTGTGTGGCGCTGGGTCCAAACGCAGCCTTGCTCTGGATAATGCGGTGTGGCACTGGGTCCAAACGCAGCCCTGCTCTGGATAATGCGGTGTGGCACTGGGTCCAAACTCAGCCTTGCTCTGGATAATGCGGTGTGGCTGTGTGGCGCTGGGTCCAAACGCAGCCTTGCTCTGGATAATGCGGTGTGGCGCTGGGTCCAAACGCAGCCTTGCTCTGGATAATGCGGCGTGGCTGTGTGGCGCTGGGTCCAAACGCAGCCTTGCTGTGGATAATGCGGTGTGGCACTGGGTCCAAACGCAGCCTTTCTCTGGATAATGCGGTGTGTCACTGGGTCCAAACTCAGCCTTGCTCTGGATAATGCGGTGTGTGGGTGTGGCGTTGGGGTCCAAACGCAGCCTTGCTCTGGATAATGCGGTGTGGCATTGGGGTCCAAACGCAGCCTTGCTCTGGATAATGCGGTGTGGCGCTGGGTCCAAATGCAGCCTTGCTCTGGATAATGCGGTGTGACTGTGTGGCGCTGGGGTCCAAACGCAGCCTTGCTCTGGATAATGCGGTGTGGCTGTGTGGCGCTGGGTCCAAATGCAGCCTTGCTCTGGATAATGCGGTGTGACTGTGTGGCGGTGTGGCTGTGTGGCGCTGGGTCCAAATGCAGCCTTGCTCTGGATAATGCGGCGTGGCTGTGTGGCGCTGGGTCCAAACGCAGCCTTGCTCTGGATAATGCGGTGTGGCACTGGGTCCAAATGCAGCCTTGCTCTGGATAATGCGGTGTGACGCTGGGGTCCAAACGCAGCCTTGCTCTGGATAATGCGGTGTGGCACTGGTCCAAACTCAGCCTTGCTCTGGATAATGCGGTGTGGCGGTGTGGCGCTGGGGTCCAAACGCAGCCTTGCTCTGGATAATGCGGTGTGGCTGTGTGGCGCTGGGTCCAAATGCATCCTTGCTCTGGATAATGCGGTGTGACTGTGTGGCGGTGTGGCTGTGTGGCGCTGGGTCCAAATGCAGCTTTGCTCTGGATAATGCGGTGTGACTGTGTGGCGGTGTGGCTGTGTGGCGCTGGGTCCAAATGCAGCCTTGCTCTGGATAATGCGGCACGGCTGTGTGGCACTGGGACCAAACGCAGCCTTGCTCTGGATAATGCGGTGTGGCGCTGGGTCCAAACGCAGCCTTGCTCTGGATAATGCGGTGTGGCTGTGTGGCGCTGGGTCCAAATGCAGCCTTGCTCTGGATAATGCGGTGTGGCACTGGGTCCAAACTCAGCCTTGCACTGGATAATGCGGTGTGGCGGTGTGGCGTTGGGGTCCAAACGCAGCCTTGCTCTGGATAATGCGGTGTGGCTGTGTGGCGCTGGGTCCAAATGCATCCTTGCTCTGGATAATGCGGTGTGACTGTGTGGCGGTGTGGCTGTGTGGCGCTGGGTCCAAATGCAGCTTTGCTCTGGATAATGCGGTGTGACTGTGTGGCGGTGTGGCTGTGTGGCGCTGGGTCCAAATGCAGCCTTGCTCTGGATAATGCGGCACGGCTGTGTGGCACTGGGACCAAACGCAGCCTTGCTCTGGATAATGCGGTGTGGCGCTGGGTCCAAACGCAGCCTTGCTCTGGATAATGCGGCGTGGCTGTGTGGCGCTGGGTCCAAATGCAGCCTTGCTCTGGATAATGCGGTGTGGCACTGGGTCCAAACTCAGCCTTGCACTGGATAATGCGGTGTGGCGGTGTGGCGTTGGGGTCCAAACGCAGCCTTGCTCTGGATAATGCGTTGTGGCGGTGTGGCATTGGGGTCCAAACGCAGCCTTGCTCTGGATAATGCGGTGTGGCGCTGGGGTTCAAACGCAGCCTTGCTCTGGATAATGCGGTGTGGCTGTGTGGCGCTTGGGGTCCAAACGCAGCCTTGCTCTGGATAATGCATTGTGGCTGTGCGGCGCTGGGTCCAAATGCAGCCTTGCTCTGGATAATGCGGTGTGACTGTGTGGCGGTGTGGCTGTGTGGCGCTGGGTCCAAATGCAGCCTTGCTCTGGATAATGCGCCGTGGCTGTGTGGCGCTGGGTCCAAACGCAGCCTTGCTCTGGATAATGCGGTGTGGCGCTGGGTCCAAATGCAGCCTTGCTCTGGATAATGCGGCACGGCTGTGTGGCGCTGGGACCAAACGCAGCCTTGCTCTGGATAATGCGGTGTGGCGCTGGGTCCAAACGCAGCCTTGCTCTGGATAATGCGGCGTGGCTGTGTGGCACTGGGTCCAAACGCAGCCTTGCTCTGGATAATGCGGTGTGGCACTGGGTCCAAACGCAGCCTTGCTCTGGATAATGCGGTGTGGCACTGGGTCCAAACTCAGCCTTGCTCTGGATAATGCGGTGTGGGGGTGTGGCGTTGGGGTCCAAACGCAGCCTTGCTCTGGATAATGCGGTGTGGCGGTGTGGCATTGGGGTCCAAACGCAGCCTTGCTCTGGATAATGCGGTGTGGCGCTGGGGTCCAAACGCAGCCTTGCTCTGGATAATGCGGTGTGGCTGTGTGGCGCTGGGGTCCAAACGCAGCCTTGCTCTGGATAATGCGGTGTGGCTGTGTGGCGCTGGGTCCAAATGCAGCCTTGCTCTGGATAATGCGGTGTGACTGTGTGGCGGTGTGGCTGTGTGGCGCTGGGTCCAAATGCAGCCTTGCTCTGGATAATGCGACGTGGCTGTGTGGCGCTGGGTCCAAACGCAGCCTTGCTCTGGATAATGCGGTGTGGCGCTGGGTCCAAACGCAGCCTTGCTATGGATAATGCGGCGTGGCTGTGTGGCGCTGGGTCCAAACGCAGCCTTGCTCTGGATAATGCGGTGTGGCACTGGGTCCAAATGCAGCCTTGCTCTGGATAATGCGGTGTGACGCTGGGGTCCAAACGCAGCCTTGCTCTGGATAATGCGGTGTGGCACTGGTCCAAACTCAGCCTTGCTCTGGATAATGCGGTGTGGCGGTGTGGCGCTGGGGTCCAAACGCAGCCTTGCTCTGGATAATGCGGTGTGGCTGTGTGGCGCTGGGTCCAAATGCATCCTTGCTCTGGATAATGCGGTGTGACTGTGTGGCGGTGTGGCTGTGTGGCGCTGGGTCCAAATGCAGCTTTGCTCTGGATAATGCGGTGTGACTGTGTGGCGGTGTGGCTGTGTGGCGCTGGGTCCAAATGCAGCCTTGCTCTGGATAATGCGGCACGGCTGTGTGGCACTGGGACCAAACGCAGCCTTGCTCTGGATAATGCGGTGTGGCGCTGGGTCCAAACGCAGCCTTGCTCTGGATAATGCGGCGTGGCTGTGTGGCGCTGGGTCCAAATGCAGCCTTGCTCTGGATAATGCGGTGTGGCACTGGGTCCAAACTCAGCCTTGCACTGGATAATGCGGTGTGGCGGTGTGGCGTTGGGGTCCAAACGCAGCCTTGCTCTGGATAATGCGTTGTGGCGGTGTGGCATTGGGGTCCAAACGCAGCCTTGCTCTGGATAATGCGGTGTGGCGCTGGGGTTCAAACGCAGCCTTGCTCTGGATAATGCGGTGTGGCTGTGTGGCGCTTGGGGTCCAAACGCAGCCTTGCTCTGGATAATGCATTGTGGCTGTGCGGCGCTGGGTCCAAATGCAGCCTTGCTCTGGATAATGCGGTGTGACTGTGTGGCGGTGTGGCTGTGTGGCGCTGGGTCCAAATGCAGCCTTGCTCTGGATAATGCGCCGTGGCTGTGTGGCGCTGGGTCCAAACGCAGCCTTGCTCTGGATAATGCGGTGTGGCGCTGGGTCCAAATGCAGCCTTGCTCTGGATAATGCGGCACGGCTGTGTGGCGCTGGGACCAAACGCAGCCTTGCTCTGGATAATGCGGTGTGGCGCTGGGTCCAAACGCAGCCTTGCTCTGGATAATGCGGCGTGGCTGTGTGGCACTGGGTCCAAACGCAGCCTTGCTCTGGATAATGCGGTGTGGCACTGGGTCCAAACGCAGCCTTGCTCTGGATAATGCGGTGTGGCACTGGGTCCAAACTCAGCCTTGCTCTGGATAATGCGGTGTGGGGGTGTGGCGTTGGGGTCCAAACGCAGCCTTGCTCTGGATAATGCGGTGTGGCGGTGTGGCATTGGGGTCCAAACGCAGCCTTGCTCTGGATAATGCGGTGTGGCGCTGGGGTCCAAACGCAGCCTTGCTCTGGATAATGCGGTGTGGCTGTGTGGCGCTGGGGTCCAAACGCAGCCTTGCTCTGGATAATGCGGTGTGGCTGTGTGGCGCTGGGTCCAAATGCAGCCTTGCTCTGGATAATGCGGTGTGACTGTGTGGCGGTGTGGCTGTGTGGCGCTGGGTCCAAATGCAGCCTTGCTCTGGATAATGCGACGTGGCTGTGTGGCGCTGGGTCCAAACGCAGCCTTGCTCTGGATAATGCGGTGTGGCGCTGGGTCCAAACGCAGCCTTGCTATGGATAATGCGGCGTGGCTGTGTGGCGCTGGGTCCAAACGCAGCCTTGCTCTGGATAATGCGGTGTGGCACTGGGTCCAAATGCAGCCTTGCTCTGGATAATGCGGTGTGACGCTGGGGTCCAAACGCAGCCTTGCTCTGGATAATGCGGTGTGGCACTGGTCCAAACTCAGCCTTGCTCTGGATAATGCGGTGTGGCGGTGTGGCGCTGGGGTCCAAACGCAGCCTTGCTCTGGATAATGCGGTGTGGCTGTGTGGCGCTGGGTCCAAATGCATCCTTGCTCTGGATAATGCGGTGTGACTGTGTGGCGGTGTGGCTGTGTGGCGCTGGGTCCAAATGCAGCTTTGCTCTGGATAATGCGGTGTGACTGTGTGGCGGTGTGGCTGTGTGGCGCTGGGTCCAAATGCAGCCTTGCTCTGGATAATGCGGCACGGCTGTGTGGCACTGGGACCAAACGCAGCCTTGCTCTGGATAATGCGGTGTGGCGCTGGGTCCAAACGCAGCCTTGCTCTGGATAATGCGGCGTGGCTGTGTCGCGCTGGGTCCAAACGCAGCCTTGCTGTGGATAATGCGGTGTGGCACTGGGTCCAAACGCAGCCTTGCTCTGGATAATGCGGTGTGTCACTGGGTCCAAACTCAGCCTTGCTCTGGATAATGCGGTGTGTGGGTGTGGCGTTGGGGTCCAAACGCAGCCTTGCTCTGGATAATGCGGTGTGGCATTGGGGTCCAAACGCAGCCTTGCTCTGGATAATGCGGTGTGGCGCTGGGTCCAAATGCAGCCTTGCTCTGGATAATGCGGTGTGACTGTGTGGCGCTGCGGTCCAAACGCAGCCTTGCTCTGGATAATGCGGTGTGGCTGTGTGGCGCTGGGTCCAAATGCAGCCTTGCTCTGGATAATGCGGTGTGACTGTGTGGCGGTGTGGCTGTGTGGCGCTGGGTCCAAATGCAGCCTTGCTCTGGATAATGCGGCGTGGCTGTGTGGCGCTGGGTCCAAACGCAGCCTTGCTCTGGATAATGCGGTGTGGCACTGGGTCCAAATGCAGCCTTGCTCTGGATAATGCGGTGTGACGCTGGGGTCCAAACGCAGCCTTGCTCTGGATAATGCGGTGTGGCACTGGTCCAAACTCAGCCTTGCTCTGGATAATGCGGTGTGGCGGTGTGGCGCTGGGGTCCAAACGCAGCCTTGCTCTGGATAATGCGGTGTGGCTGTGTGGCGCTGGGTCCAAATGCATCCTTGCTCTGGATAATGCGGTGTGACTGTGTGGCGGTGTGGCTGTGTGGCGCTGGGTCCAAATGCAGCTTTGCTCTGGATAATGCGGTGTGACTGTGTGGCGGTGTGGCTGTGTGGCGCTGGGTCCAAATGCAGCCTTGCTCTGGATAATGCGGTGTGGCTGTGTGGCGCTGGGGTCCAAACGCAGCCTTGCTCTGGATAATGCGGTGTGACTGTGTGGCGCTGGGGTCCAAACACAGCCTTGCTCTGGATAATGCGGTGTGGCTGTGTGGCGCTGGGTCCAAATGCAGCCTTGCTCTGGATAATGCGGTGTGACTCTGTGGCGCTGGGGTCCAAACGCAGCCTTGCTCTGGATAATGCGGTGTGGCTGTGTGGCGCTGGGTCCAAATGCAGCCTTGCTCTGGATAATGCGGTGTGGCACTGGGTCCAAACTCAGCCTTGCACTGGATAATGCGGTGTGGCGGTGTGGCGTTGGGGTCCAAACGCAGCCTTGCTCTGGATAATGCGTTGTGGCGGTGTGGCATTGGGGTCCAAACGCAGCCTTGCTCTGGATAATGCGGTGTGGCGCTGGGGTTCAAACGCAGCCTTGCTCTGGATAAAGCGGTGTGGCTGTGTGGCGCTTGGGGTCCAAACGCAGCCTTGCTCTGGATAATGCATTGTGGCTGTGCGGCGCTGGGTCCAAATGCAGCCTTGCTCTGGATAATGCGGTGTGACTGTGTGGCGGTGTGGCTGTGTGGCGCTGGGTCCAAACGCAGCCTTGCTCTGGATAATGCGGTGTGGCGCTGGGGTCCAAACGCAGCCTTGCTCTGGATAATGCGGCACGGCTGTGTGGCGCTGGGACCAAACGCAGCCTTGCTCTGGATAATGCGGTGTGGCGCTGGGTCCAAACGCAGCCTTGCTCTGGATAATGCGGCGTGGCTGTGTGGCACTGGGTCCAAACGCAGCCTTGCTCTGGATAATGCGGTGTGGCACTGGGTCCAAATGCAGCCTTGCTCTGGATAATGCGGTGTGGCACTGGGTCCAAACTCAGCCTTGCTCTGGATAATGCGGTGTGGGGGTGTGGCGTTGGGGTCCAAACGCAGCCTTGCTCTGGATAATGCGGTGTGGCGGTGTGGCATTGGGGTCCAAACGCAGCCTTGCTCTGGATAATGCGGTGTGGCGCTGGGGTCCAAACGCAGCCTTGCTCTGGATAATGCGGTGTGGCTGTGTGGCGCTGGGGTCCAAACGCAGCCTTGCTCTGGATAATGCGGTGTGGCTCTGTGGCGCTGGGGTCCAAACGCAGCCTTGCTCTGGATAATGCGGTGTGGCTGTGTGGCGCTGGGTCCAAATGCAGCCTTGCTCTGGATAATGCGGTGTGGCACTGGGTCCAAACTCAGCCTTGCACTGGATAATGCGGTGTGGCGGTGTGGCGTTGGGGTCCAAACGCAGCCTTGCTCTGGATAATGCGTTGTGGCGGTGTGGCATTGGGGTCCAAACGCAGCCTTGCTCTGGATAATGCGGTGTGGCGCTGGGGTTCAAACGCAGCCTTGCTCTGGATAAAGCGGTGTGGCTGTGTGGCGCTTGGGGTCCAAACGCAGCCTTGCTCTGGATAATGCATTGTGGCTGTGCGGCGCTGGGTCCAAATGCAGCCTTGCTCTGGATAATGCGGTGTGACTGTGTGGCGGTGTGGCTGTGTGGCGCTGGGTCCAAACGCAGCCTTGCTCTGGATAATGCGGTGTGGCGCTGGGGTCCAAACGCAGCCTTGCTCTGGATAATGCGGCACGGCTGTGTGGCGCTGGGACCAAACGCAGCCTTGCTCTGGATAATGCGGTGTGGCGCTGGGTCCAAACGCAGCCTTGCTCTGGATAATGCGGCGTGGCTGTGTGGCACTGGGTCCAAACGCAGCCTTGCTCTGGATAATGCGGTGTGGCACTGGGGCCAAACGCAGCCTTGCTCTGGATAATGCGGTGTGGCACTGGGTCCAAACTCAGCCTTGCTCTGGATAATGCGGTGTGGGGGTGTGGCGTTGGGGTCCAAACGCAGCCTTGCTCTGGATAATGCGGTGTGGCGGTGTGGCATTGGGGTCCAAACGCAGCCTTGCTCTGGATAATGCAGTGTGGCGCTGGGGTCCAAACGCAGCCTTGCTCTGGATAATGCGGTGTGGCTGTGTGGCGCTGGGGTCCAAACGCAGCCTTGCTCTGGATAATGCGGTGTGGCTGTGTGGCGCTGGGTCCAAACGCAGCCTTGCTCTGGATAATGCGGTGTGACTGTGTGGCGGTGTGGCTGTGTGGCGCTGGGTCCAAATGCAGCCTTGCTCTGGATAATGCGACGTGGCTGTGTGGCGCTGGGTCCAAACGCAGCCTTGCTCTGGATAATGCGGTGTGGCGCTGGGTCCAAACGCAGCCTTGCTATGGATAATGCGGCGTGGCTGTGTGGCGCTGGGTCCAAACGCAGCCTTGCTCTGGATAATGCGGTGTGGCACTGGGTCCAAATGCAGCCTTGCTCTGGATAATGCGGTGTGGCGCTGGGGTCCAAACGCAGCCTTGCTCTGGATAATGCGGTGTGGCTGTGTGGTGCTGGGGTCCAAACGCAGCCTTGCTCTGGATAATGCGGTGTGGCTGTGTGGCCTCGATCCAAATGCAGCCTTGCTCTGGATAATGCGGTGTGACTGTGTGGCGGTGTGGCTGTGTGGCGCTGGGTCCAAATGCAGCCTTGCTCTGGATAATGCGGCGTGGCTGTGTGGCGCTGGGTCGAAACGCAGCCTTGCTCTGGATAATGCGGCATGGCTGTGTGGCGCTGGGTCCAAACGCAGCCTTGCTCTGGATAATGCGGTGTGGCACTGGGTCCAAACGCAGCCCTGCTCTGGATAATGCGGTGTGGCACTGGGTCCAAACTCAGCCTTGCTCTGGATAATGCGGTGTGGCTGTGTGGCGCTGGGTCCAAACGCAGCCTTGCTCTGGATAATGCGGTGTGGCTGTGTGGCACTGGGTCCAAATGCAGCCTTGCTCTGGATAATGCGGTGTGACTGTGTGGCGGTGTGGCTGTGTGGCGCTGGGTCCAAATGCAGCCTTGCTCTGGATAATGCGGTGTGGCTGTGTGGCGCTGGGGTCCAAACGCAGCCTTGCTCTGGATAATGCGGTGTGGCTGTGTGGCGCTGGGTCCAAACGCAGCCTTGCTCTGGATAATGCGGTGTGACTGTGTGGCGGTGTGGCTGTGTGGCGCTGGGTCCAAATGCAGCCTTGCTCTGGATAATGCGACGTGGCTGTGTGGCGCTGGGTCCAAACGCAGCCTTGCTCTGGATAATGCGGTGTGGCGCTGGGTCCAAACGCAGCCTTGCTATGGATAATGCGGCGTGGCTGTGTGGCGCTGGGTCCAAACGCAGCCTTGCTCTGGATAATGCGGTGTGGCACTGGGTCCAAATGCAGCCTTGCTCTGGATAATGCGGTGTGGCGCTGGGGTCCAAACGCAGCCTTGCTCTGGATAATGCGGTGTGGCTGTGTGGTGCTGGGGTCCAAACGCAGCCTTGCTCTGGATAATGCGGTGTGGCTGTGTGGCCTCGATCCAAATGCAGCCTTGCTCTGGATAATGCGGTGTGACTGTGTGGCGGTGTGGCTGTGTGGCGCTGGGTCCAAATGCAGCCTTGCTCTGGATAATGCGGCGTGGCTGTGTGGCGCTGGGTCGAAACGCAGCCTTGCTCTGGATAATGCGGCATGGCTGTGTGGCGCTGGGTCGAAACGCAGCCTTGCTCTGGATAATGCGGCATGGCTGTGTGGCGCTGGGTCCAAACGCAGCCTTGCTCTGGATAATGCGGTGTGGCACTGGGTCCAAACGCAGCCCTGCTCTGGATAATGCGGTGTGGCACTGGGTCCAAACTCAGCCTTGCTCTGGATAATGCGGTGTGGCTGTGTGGCGCTGGGTCCAAACGCAGCCTTGCTCTGGATAATGCGGTGTGGCTGTGTGGCACTGGGTCCAAATGCAGCCTTGCTCTGGATAATGCGGTGTGACTGTGTGGCGGTGTGGCTGTGTGGCGCTGGGTCCAAATGCAGCCTTGCTCTGGATAATGCGGCACGGCTGTGTGGCACTGGGACCAAACGCAGCCTTGCTCTGGATAATGCGGTGTGGCGCTGGGTCCAAACGCAGCCTTGCTCTGGATAATGCGGCGTGGCTGTGTGGCGCTGGGTCCAAACGCAGCCTTGCTGTGGATAATGCGGTGTGGCACTGGGTCCAAACGCAGCCTTGCTCTGGATAATGCGGTGTGTCACTGGGTCCAAACTCAGCCTTGCTCTGGATAATGCGGTGTGTGGGTGTGGCGTTGGGGTCCAAACGCAGCCTTGCTCTGGATAATGCGGTGTGGCATTGGGGTCCAAACGCAGCCTTGCTCTGGATAATGCGGTGTGGCGCTGGGTCCAAATGCAGCCTTGCTCTGGATAATGCGGTGTGACTGTGTGGCGCTGGGGTCCAAACGCAGCCTTGCTCTGGATAATGCGGTGTGGCTGTGTGGCGCTGGGTCCAAATGCAGCCTTGCTCTGGATAATGCGGTGTGACTGTGTGGCGGTGTGGCTGTGTGGCGCTGGGTCCAAATGCAGCCTTGCTCTGGATAATGCGGCGTGGCTGTGTGGCGCTGGGTCCAAACGCAGCCTTGCTCTGGATAATGCGTGTGGCACTGGGTCCAAATGCAGCCTTGCTCTGGATAATGCGGTGTGACGCTGGGGTCCAAACGCAGCCTTGCTCTGGATAATGCGGTGAGGCACTGGTCCAAACTCAGCCTTGCTCTGGATAATGCGGTGTGGCGGTGTGGCGCTGGGGTCCAAACGCAGCCTTGCTCTGGATAATGCGGTGTGGCTGTGTGGCGCTGGGTCCAAATGCATCCTTGCTCTGGATAATGCGGTGTGACTGTGTGGCGGTGTGGCTGTGTGGCGCTGGGTCCAAATGCAGCTTTGCTCTGGATAATGCGGTGTGACTGTGTGGCGGTGTGGCTGTGTGGCGCTGGGTCCAAATGCAGCCTTGCTCTGGATAATGCGGTGTGGCTGTGTGGCGCTGGGGTCCAAACGCAGCCTTGCTCTGGATAATACGGTGTGACTGTGTGGCGCTGGGGTCCAAACACAGCCTTGCTCTGGATAATGCGGTGTGGCTGTGTGGCGCTGGGTCCAAATGCAGCCTTGCTCTGGATAATGCGGTGTGACTCTGTGGCGCTGGGGTCCAAACGCAGCCTTGCTCTGGATAATGCGGTGTGGCTGTGTGGCGCTGGGTCCAAATGCAGCCTTGCTCTGGATAATGCGGTGTGGCACTGGGTCCAAACTCAGCCTTGCACTGGATAATGCGGTGTGGCGTTGTGGCGTTGGGGTCCAAACGCAGCCTTGCTCTGGATAATGCGTTGTGGCGTTGTGGCATTGGGGTCCAAACGCAGCCTTGCTCTGGATAATGCGGTGTGGCGCTGGGGTTCAAACGCAGCCTTGCTCTGGATAATGCGGTGTGGCTGTGTGGCGCTTGGGGTCCAAACGCAGCCTTGCTCTGGATAATGCATTGTGGCTGTGCGGCGCTGGGTCCAAATGCAGCCTTGCTCTGGATAATGCGGTGTGACTGTGTGGCGGTGTGGCTGTGTGGCGCTGGGTCCAAATGCAGCCTTGCTCTGGATAATGCGC
The DNA here is from genome assembly GCF_963971535.1 of Notolepis coatsorum. NCBI lineage: Eukaryota > Metazoa > Chordata > Actinopteri > Aulopiformes > Paralepididae > Notolepis > Notolepis coatsorum. The sequence continues at coordinate 408,795 of NW_028170709.1, read as the reverse complement.
CGTGGCTGTGTGGCGCTGGGTCCAAACGCAGCCTAGCTCTGGATAATGCGGTGTGGCGCTGGGTCCAAATGCAGCCTTGCTCTGGATAATGCGGCACGGCTGTGTGGCGCTGGGACCAAACGCAGCCTTGCTCTGGATAATGCGGTGTGGCGCTGGGTCCAAACGCAGCCTTGCTCTGGATAATGCGGCGTGGCTGTGTGGCACTGGGTCCAAACGCAGCCTTGCTCTGGATAATGCGGTGTGGCACTGGGTCCAAATGCAGCCTTGCTCTGGATAATGCGGTGTGGCACTGGGTCCAAACTCAGCCTTGCTCTGGATAATGCGGTGTGGGGGTGTGGCGTTGGGGTCCAAACGCAGCCTTGCTCTGGATAATGCGGTGTGGCGGTGTGGCATTGGGGTCCAAACGCAGCCTTGCTCTGGATAATGCGGTGTGGCGCTGGGGTCCAAACGCAGCCTTGCTCTGGATAATGCGGTGTGGCTGTGTGGCGCTGGGGTCCAAACGCAGCCTTGCTCTGGATAATGCGGTGTGGCTCTGTGGCGCTGGGGTCCAAACGCAGCCTTGCTCTGGATAATGCGGTGTGGCTGTGTGGCGCTGGGTCCAAATGCAGCCTTGCTCTGGATAATGCGGTGTGGCACTGGGTCCAAACTCAGCCTTGCACTGGATAATGCGGTGTGGCGGTGTGGCGTTGGGGTCCAAACGCAGCCTTGCTCTGGATAATGCGTTGTGGCGGTGTGGCATTGGGGTCCAAACGCAGCCTTGCTCTGGATAATGCGGTGTGGCGCTGGGGTTCAAACGCAGCCTTGCTCTGGATAAAGCGGTGTGGCTGTGTGGCGCTTGGGGTCCAAACGCAGCCTTGCTCTGGATAATGCATTGTGGCTGTGCGGCGCTGGGTCCAAATGCAGCCTTGCTCTGGATAATGCGGTGTGACTGTGTGGCGGTGTGGCTGTGTGGCGCTGGGTCCAAACGCAGCCTTGCTCTGGATAATGCGGTGTGGCGCTGGGGTCCAAACGCAGCCTTGCTCTGGATAATGCGGCACGGCTGTGTGGCGCTGGGACCAAACGCAGCCTTGCTCTGGATAATGCGGTGTGGCGCTGGGTCCAAACGCAGCCTTGCTCTGGATAATGCGGCGTGGCTGTGTGGCACTGGGTCCAAACGCAGCCTTGCTCTGGATAATGCGGTGTGGCACTGGGGCCAAACGCAGCCTTGCTCTGGATAATGCGGTGTGGCACTGGGTCCAAACTCAGCCTTGCTCTGGATAATGCGGTGTGGGGGTGTGGCGTTGGGGTCCAAACGCAGCCTTGCTCTGGATAATGCGGTGTGGCGGTGTGGCATTGGGGTCCAAACGCAGCCTTGCTCTGGATAATGCAGTGTGGCGCTGGGGTCCAAACGCAGCCTTGCTCTGGATAATGCGGTGTGGCTGTGTGGCGCTGGGGTCCAAACGCAGCCTTGCTCTGGATAATGCGGTGTGGCTGTGTGGCGCTGGGTCCAAACGCAGCCTTGCTCTGGATAATGCGGTGTGACTGTGTGGCGGTGTGGCTGTGTGGCGCTGGGTCCAAATGCAGCCTTGCTCTGGATAATGCGACGTGGCTGTGTGGCGCTGGGTCCAAACGCAGCCTTGCTCTGGATAATGCGGTGTGGCGCTGGGTCCAAACGCAGCCTTGCTATGGATAATGCGGCGTGGCTGTGTGGCGCTGGGTCCAAACGCAGCCTTGCTCTGGATAATGCGGTGTGGCACTGGGTCCAAATGCAGCCTTGCTCTGGATAATGCGGTGTGGCGCTGGGGTCCAAACGCAGCCTTGCTCTGGATAATGCGGTGTGGCTGTGTGGTGCTGGGGTCCAAACGCAGCCTTGCTCTGGATAATGCGGTGTGGCTGTGTGGCCTCGATCCAAATGCAGCCTTGCTCTGGATAATGCGGTGTGACTGTGTGGCGGTGTGGCTGTGTGGCGCTGGGTCCAAATGCAGCCTTGCTCTGGATAATGCGGCGTGGCTGTGTGGCGCTGGGTCGAAACGCAGCCTTGCTCTGGATAATGCGGCATGGCTGTGTGGCGCTGGGTCCAAACGCAGCCTTGCTCTGGATAATGCGGTGTGGCACTGGGTCCAAACGCAGCCCTGCTCTGGATAATGCGGTGTGGCACTGGGTCCAAACTCAGCCTTGCTCTGGATAATGCGGTGTGGCTGTGTGGCGCTGGGTCCAAACGCAGCCTTGCTCTGGATAATGCGGTGTGGCTGTGTGGCACTGGGTCCAAATGCAGCCTTGCTCTGGATAATGCGGTGTGACTGTGTGGCGGTGTGGCTGTGTGGCGCTGGGTCCAAATGCAGCCTTGCTCTGGATAATGCGGTGTGGCTGTGTGGCGCTGGGGTCCAAACGCAGCCTTGCTCTGGATAATGCGGTGTGGCTGTGTGGCGCTGGGTCCAAACGCAGCCTTGCTCTGGATAATGCGGTGTGGCGCTGGGGTTCAAACGCAGCCTTGCTCTGGATAATGCGGTGTGGCTGTGTGGCGCTTGGGGTCCAAACGCAGCCTTGCTCTGGATAATGCATTGTGGCTGTGCGGCGCTGGGTCCAAATGCAGCCTTGCTCTGGATAATGCGGTGTGACTGTGTGGCGGTGTGGCTGTGTGGCGCTGGGTCCAAATGCAGCCTTGCTCTGGATAATGCGCCGTGGCTGTGTGGCGCTGGGTCCAAACGCAGCCTAGCTCTGGATAATGCGGTGTGGCGCTGGGTCCAAATGCAGCCTTGCTCTGGATAATGCGGCACGGCTGTGTGGCGCTGGGACCAAACGCAGCCTTGCTCTGGATAATGCGGTGTGGCGCTGGGTCCAAACGCAGCCTTGCTCTGGATAATGCGGCGTGGCTGTGTGGCACTGGGTCCAAACGCAGCCTTGCTCTGGATAATGCGGTGTGGCACTGGGTCCAAATGCAGCCTTGCTCTGGATAATGCGGTGTGGCACTGGGTCCAAACTCAGCCTTGCTCTGGATAATGCGGTGTGGGGGTGTGGCGTTGGGGTCCAAACGCAGCCTTGCTCTGGATAATGCGGTGTGGCGGTGTGGCATTGGGGTCCAAACGCAGCCTTGCTCTGGATAATGCGGTGTGGCGCTGGGGTCCAAACGCAGCCTTGCTCTGGATAATGCGGTGTGGCTGTGTGGCGCTGGGGTCCAAACGCAGCCTTGCTCTGGATAATGCGGTGTGGCTCTGTGGCGCTGGGGTCCAAACGCAGCCTTGCTCTGGATAATGCGGTGTGGCTGTGTGGCGCTGGGTCCAAATGCAGCCTTGCTCTGGATAATGCGGTGTGGCACTGGGTCCAAACTCAGCCTTGCACTGGATAATGCGGTGTGGCGGTGTGGCGTTGGGGTCCAAACGCAGCCTTGCTCTGGATAATGCGTTGTGGCGGTGTGGCATTGGGGTCCAAACGCAGCCTTGCTCTGGATAATGCGGTGTGGCGCTGGGGTTCAAACGCAGCCTTGCTCTGGATAAAGCGGTGTGGCTGTGTGGCGCTTGGGGTCCAAACGCAGCCTTGCTCTGGATAATGCATTGTGGCTGTGCGGCGCTGGGTCCAAATGCAGCCTTGCTCTGGATAATGCGGTGTGACTGTGTGGCGGTGTGGCTGTGTGGCGCTGGGTCCAAACGCAGCCTTGCTCTGGATAATGCGGTGTGGCGCTGGGGTCCAAACGCAGCCTTGCTCTGGATAATGCGGCACGGCTGTGTGGCGCTGGGACCAAACGCAGCCTTGCTCTGGATAATGCGGTGTGGCGCTGGGTCCAAACGCAGCCTTGCTCTGGATAATGCGGCGTGGCTGTGTGGCACTGGGTCCAAACGCAGCCTTGCTCTGGATAATGCGGTGTGGCACTGGGGCCAAACGCAGCCTTGCTCTGGATAATGCGGTGTGGCACTGGGTCCAAACTCAGCCTTGCTCTGGATAATGCGGTGTGGGGGTGTGGCGTTGGGGTCCAAACGCAGCCTTGCTCTGGATAATGCGGTGTGGCGGTGTGGCATTGGGGTCCAAACGCAGCCTTGCTCTGGATAATGCAGTGTGGCGCTGGGGTCCAAACGCAGCCTTGCTCTGGATAATGCGGTGTGGCTGTGTGGCGCTGGGGTCCAAACGCAGCCTTGCTCTGGATAATGCGGTGTGGCTGTGTGGCGCTGGGTCCAAACGCAGCCTTGCTCTGGATAATGCGGTGTGACTGTGTGGCGGTGTGGCTGTGTGGCGCTGGGTCCAAATGCAGCCTTGCTCTGGATAATGCGACGTGGCTGTGTGGCGCTGGGTCCAAACGCAGCCTTGCTCTGGATAATGCGGTGTGGCGCTGGGTCCAAACGCAGCCTTGCTATGGATAATGCGGCGTGGCTGTGTGGCGCTGGGTCCAAACGCAGCCTTGCTCTGGATAATGCGGTGTGGCACTGGGTCCAAATGCAGCCTTGCTCTGGATAATGCGGTGTGGCGCTGGGGTCCAAACGCAGCCTTGCTCTGGATAATGCGGTGTGGCTGTGTGGTGCTGGGGTCCAAACGCAGCCTTGCTCTGGATAATGCGGTGTGGCTGTGTGGCCTCGATCCAAATGCAGCCTTGCTCTGGATAATGCGGTGTGACTGTGTGGCGGTGTGGCTGTGTGGCGCTGGGTCCAAATGCAGCCTTGCTCTGGATAATGCGGCGTGGCTGTGTGGCGCTGGGTCGAAACGCAGCCTTGCTCTGGATAATGCGGCATGGCTGTGTGGCGCTGGGTCCAAACGCAGCCTTGCTCTGGATAATGCGGTGTGGCACTGGGTCCAAACGCAGCCCTGCTCTGGATAATGCGGTGTGGCACTGGGTCCAAACTCAGCCTTGCTCTGGATAATGCGGTGTGGCTGTGTGGCGCTGGGTCCAAACGCAGCCTTGCTCTGGATAATGCGGTGTGGCTGTGTGGCACTGGGTCCAAATGCAGCCTTGCTCTGGATAATGCGGTGTGACTGTGTGGCGGTGTGGCTGTGTGGCGCTGGGTCCAAATGCAGCCTTGCTCTGGATAATGCGGTGTGGCTGTGTGGCGCTGGGGTCCAAACGCAGCCTTGCTCTGGATAATGCGGTGTGGCTGTGTGGCGCTGGGTCCAAACGCAGCCTTGCTCTGGATAATGCGGTGTGACTGTGTGGCGGTGTGGCTGTGTGGCGCTGGGTCCAAATGCAGCCTTGCTCTGGATAATGCGACGTGGCTGTGTGGCGCTGGGTCCAAACGCAGCCTTGCTCTGGATAATGCGGTGTGGCGCTGGGTCCAAACGCAGCCTTGCTATGGATAATGCGGCGTGGCTGTGTGGCGCTGGGTCCAAACGCAGCCTTGCTCTGGATAATGCGGTGTGGCACTGGGTCCAAATGCAGCCTTGCTCTGGATAATGCGGTGTGGCGCTGGGGTCCAAACGCAGCCTTGCTCTGGATAATGCGGTGTGGCTGTGTGGTGCTGGGGTCCAAACGCAGCCTTGCTCTGGATAATGCGGTGTGGCTGTGTGGCCTCGATCCAAATGCAGCCTTGCTCTGGATAATGCGGTGTGACTGTGTGGCGGTGTGGCTGTGTGGCGCTGGGTCCAAATGCAGCCTTGCTCTGGATAATGCGGCGTGGCTGTGTGGCGCTGGGTCGAAACGCAGCCTTGCTCTGGATAATGCGGCATGGCTGTGTGGCGCTGGGTCGAAACGCAGCCTTGCTCTGGATAATGCGGCATGGCTGTGTGGCGCTGGGTCCAAACGCAGCCTTGCTCTGGATAATGCGGTGTGGCACTGGGTCCAAACGCAGCCCTGCTCTGGATAATGCGGTGTGGCACTGGGTCCAAACTCAGCCTTGCTCTGGATAATGCGGTGTGGCTGTGTGGCGCTGGGTCCAAACGCAGCCTTGCTCTGGATAATGCGGTGTGGCTGTGTGGCACTGGGTCCAAATGCAGCCTTGCTCTGGATAATGCGGTGTGACTGTGTGGCGGTGTGGCTGTGTGGCGCTGGGTCCAAATGCAGCCTTGCTCTGGATAATGCGGCACGGCTGTGTGGCACTGGGACCAAACGCAGCCTTGCTCTGGATAATGCGGTGTGGCGCTGGGTCCAAACGCAGCCTTGCTCTGGATAATGCGGCGTGGCTGTGTGGCGCTGGGTCCAAACGCAGCCTTGCTGTGGATAATGCGGTGTGGCACTGGGTCCAAACGCAGCCTTGCTCTGGATAATGCGGTGTGTCACTGGGTCCAAACTCAGCCTTGCTCTGGATAATGCGGTGTGTGGGTGTGGCGTTGGGGTCCAAACGCAGCCTTGCTCTGGATAATGCGGTGTGGCATTGGGGTCCAAACGCAGCCTTGCTCTGGATAATGCGGTGTGGCGCTGGGTCCAAATGCAGCCTTGCTCTGGATAATGCGGTGTGACTGTGTGGCGCTGGGGTCCAAACGCAGCCTTGCTCTGGATAATGCGGTGTGGCTGTGTGGCGCTGGGTCCAAATGCAGCCTTGCTCTGGATAATGCGGTGTGACTGTGTGGCGGTGTGGCTGTGTGGCGCTGGGTCCAAATGCAGCCTTGCTCTGGATAATGCGGCGTGGCTGTGTGGCGCTGGGTCCAAACGCAGCCTTGCTCTGGATAATGCGTGTGGCACTGGGTCCAAATGCAGCCTTGCTCTGGATAATGCGGTGTGACGCTGGGGTCCAAACGCAGCCTTGCTCTGGATAATGCGGTGAGGCACTGGTCCAAACTCAGCCTTGCTCTGGATAATGCGGTGTGGCGGTGTGGCGCTGGGGTCCAAACGCAGCCTTGCTCTGGATAATGCGGTGTGGCTGTGTGGCGCTGGGTCCAAATGCATCCTTGCTCTGGATAATGCGGTGTGACTGTGTGGCGGTGTGGCTGTGTGGCGCTGGGTCCAAATGCAGCTTTGCTCTGGATAATGCGGTGTGACTGTGTGGCGGTGTGGCTGTGTGGCGCTGGGTCCAAATGCAGCCTTGCTCTGGATAATGCGGTGTGGCTGTGTGGCGCTGGGGTCCAAACGCAGCCTTGCTCTGGATAATACGGTGTGACTGTGTGGCGCTGGGGTCCAAACACAGCCTTGCTCTGGATAATGCGGTGTGGCTGTGTGGCGCTGGGTCCAAATGCAGCCTTGCTCTGGATAATGCGGTGTGACTCTGTGGCGCTGGGGTCCAAACGCAGCCTTGCTCTGGATAATGCGGTGTGGCTGTGTGGCGCTGGGTCCAAATGCAGCCTTGCTCTGGATAATGCGGTGTGGCACTGGGTCCAAACTCAGCCTTGCACTGGATAATGCGGTGTGGCGTTGTGGCGTTGGGGTCCAAACGCAGCCTTGCTCTGGATAATGCGTTGTGGCGTTGTGGCATTGGGGTCCAAACGCAGCCTTGCTCTGGATAATGCGGTGTGGCGCTGGGGTTCAAACGCAGCCTTGCTCTGGATAATGCGGTGTGGCTGTGTGGCGCTTGGGGTCCAAACGCAGCCTTGCTCTGGATAATGCATTGTGGCTGTGCGGCGCTGGGTCCAAATGCAGCCTTGCTCTGGATAATGCGGTGTGACTGTGTGGCGGTGTGGCTGTGTGGCGCTGGGTCCAAATGCAGCCTTGCTCTGGATAATGCGCCGTGGCTGTGTGGCGCTGGGTCCAAACGCAGCCTAGCTCTGGATAATGCGGTGTGGCGCTGGGTCCAAATGCAGCCTTGCTCTGGATAATGCGGCACGGCTGTGTGGCGCTGGGACCAAACGCAGCCTTGCTCTGGATAATGCGGTGTGGCGCTGGGTCCAAACGCAGCCTTGCTCTGGATAATGCGGTGTGGCTGTGTGGCACTGGGTCCAAACGCAGCCTTGCTCTGGATAATGCGGTGTGGCACTGGGTCCAAACGCAGCCTTGCTCTGGATAATGCGGTGTGGCACTGGGTCCAAACTCAGCCTTGCTCTGGATAATGCGGTGTGGGGGTGTGGCGTTGGGGTCCAAACGCAGCCTTGCTCTGGATAATGCGGTGTGGCGGTGTGGCATTGGGGTCCAAACGCAGCCTTGCTCTGGATAATGCGGTGTGGCTGTGTGGCGCTGGGGTCCAAACGCAGCCTTGCTCTGGATAATGCGGTGTGGCTGTGTGGCGCTGGGTCCAAATGCAGCCTTGCTCTGGATAATGCGGTGTGACTGTGTGGCGGTGTGGCTGTGTGGCGCTGGGTCCAAATGCAGCCTTGCTCTGGATAATGCGACGTGGCTGTGTGGCGCTGGGTCCAAACGCAGCCTTGCTCTGGATAATGCGGTGTGGCGCTGGGTCCAAACGCAGCCTTGCTATGGATAATGCGGCGTGGCTGTGTGGCGCTGGGTCCAAACGCAGCCTTGCTCTGGATAATGCGGTGTGGCACTGGGTCCAAATGCAGCCTTGCTCTGGATAATGCGGTGTGGCGCTGGGGTCCAAACGCAGCCTTGCTCTGGATAATGCGGTGTGGCTGTGTGGTGCTGGGGTCCAAACGCAGCCTTGCTCTGGATAATGCGGTGTGGCTGTGTGGCCTCGATCCAAATGCAGCCTTGCTCTGGATAATGCGGTGTGACTGTGTGGCGGTGTGGCTGTGTGGCGCTGGGTCCAAATGCAGCCTTGCTCTGGATAATGCGGCGTGGCTGTGTGGCGCTGGGTCGAAACGCAGCCTTGCTCTGGATAATGCGGCATGGCTGTGTGGCGCTGGGTCCAAACGCAGCCTTGCTCTGGATAATGCGGTGTGGCACTGGGTCCAAACGCAGCCCTGCTCTGGATAATGCGGTGTGGCACTGGGTCCAAACTCAGCCTTGCTCTGGATAATGCGGTGTGGCTGTGTGGCGCTGGGTCCAAACGCAGCCTTGCTCTGGATAATGCGGTGTGACTGTGTGGCGGTGTGGCTGTGTGGCGCTGGGTCCAAATGCAGCTTTGCTCTGGATAATGCGGTGTGACTGTGTGGCGGTGTGGCTGTGTGGCGCTGGGTCCAAATGCAGCCTTGCTCTGGATAATGCGGTGTGGCTGTGTGGCGCTGGGGTCCAAACGCAGCCTTGCTCTGGATAATGCGGTGTGACTGTGTGGCGCTGGGGTCCAAACACAGCCTTGCTCTGGATAATGCGGTGTGGCTGTGTGGCGCTGGGTCCAAATGCAGCCTTGCTCTGGATAATGCGGTGTGACTCTGTGGCGCTGGGGTCCAAACGCAGCCTTGCTCTGGATAATGCGGTGTGGCTGTGTGGCGCTGGGTCCAAATGCAGCCTTGCTCTGGATAATGCGGTGTGGCACTGGGTCCAAACTCAGCCTTGCACTGGATAATGCGGTGTGGCGGTGTGGCGTTGGGGTCCAAACGCAGCCTTGCTCTGGATAATGCGTTGTGGCGGTGTGGCATTGGGGTCCAAACGCAGCCTTGCTCTGGATAATGCGGTGTGGCGCTGGGGTTCAAACGCAGCCTTGCTCTGGATAATGCGGTGTGGCTGTGTGGCGCTTGGGGTCCAAACGCAGCCTTGCTCTGGATAATGCATTGTGGCTGTGCGGCGCTGGGTCCAAATGCAGCCTTGCTCTGGATAATGCGGTGTGACTGTGTGGCGGTGTGGCTGTGTGGCGCTGGGTCCAAATGCAGCCTTGCTCTGGATAATGCGCCGTGGCTGTGTGGCGCTGGGTCCAAACGCAGCCTTGCTCTGGATAATGCGGTGTGGCGCTGGGTCCAAATGCAGCCTTGCTCTGGATAATGCGGCACGGCTGTGTGGCGCTGGGACCAAACGCAGCCTTGCTCTGGATAATGCGGTGTGGCGCTGGGTCCAAACGCAGCCTTGCTCTGGATAATGCGGCGTGGCTGTGTGGCACTGGGTCCAAACGCAGCCTTGCTCTGGATAATGCGGTGTGGCACTGGGTCCAAACGCAGCCTTGCTCTGGATAATGCTGTGTGGCATTGGGTCCAAACTCAGCCTTGCTCTGGATAATGCGGTGTGGGGGTGTGGCGTTGGGGTCCAAACGCAGCCTTGCTCTGGATAATGCGGTGTGGCGGTGTGGCATTGGGGTCCAAACGCAGCCTTGCTCTGGATAATGCGGTGTGGCGCTGGGGTCCAAACGCAGCCTTGCTCTGGATAATGCGGTGTGGCTGTGTGGCGCTGGGGTCCAAACGCAGCCTTGCTCTGGATAATGCGGTGTGGCTGTGTGGCGCTGGGTCCAAATGCAGCCTTGCTCTGGATAATGCGGTGTGACTGTGTGGCGGTGTGGCTGTGTGGCGCTGGGTCCAAATGCAGCCTTGCTCTGGATAATGCGACGTGGCTGTGTGGCGCTGGGTCCAAACGCAGCCTTGCTCTGGATAATGCGGTGTGGCGCTGGGTCCAAACGCAGCCTTGCTATGGATAATGCGGCGTGGCTGTGTGGCGCTGGGTCCAAACGCAGCCTTGCTCTGGATAATGCGGTGTGGCACTGGGTCCAAATGCAGCCTTGCTCTGGATAATGCGGTGTGGCGCTGGGGTCCAAACGCAGCCTTGCTCTGGATAATGCGGTGTGGCTGTGTGGTGCTGGGGTCCAAACGCAGCCTTGCTCTGGATAATGCGGTGTGGCTGTGTGGCCTCGATCCAAATGCAGCCTTGCTCTGGATAATGCGGTGTGACTGTGTGGCGGTGTGGCTGTGTGGCGCTGGGTCCAAATGCAGCCTTGCTCTGGATAATGCGGCGTGGCTGTGTGGCGCTGGGTCGAAACGCAGCCTTGCTCTGGATAATGCGGCATGGCTGTGTGGCGCTGGGTCCAAACGCAGCCTTGCTCTGGATAATGCGGTGTGGCACTGGGTCCAAACGCAGCCCTGCTCTGGATAATGCGGTGTGGCACTGGGTCCAAACTCAGCCTTGCTCTGGATAATGCGGTGTGGCTGTGTGGCGCTGGGTCCAAACGCAGCCTTGCTCTGGATAATGCGGTGTGGCGCTGGGTCCAAACGCAGCCTTGCTCTGGATAATGCGGCGTGGCTGTGTGGCGCTGGGTCCAAACGCAGCCTTGCTGTGGATAATGCGGTGTGGCACTGGGTCCAAACGCAGCCTTTCTCTGGATAATGCGGTGTGTCACTGGGTCCAAACTCAGCCTTGCTCTGGATAATGCGGTGTGTGGGTGTGGCGTTGGGGTCCAAACGCAGCCTTGCTCTGGATAATGCGGTGTGGCATTGGGGTCCAAACGCAGCCTTGCTCTGGATAATGCGGTGTGGCGCTGGGTCCAAATGCAGCCTTGCTCTGGATAATGCGGTGTGACTGTGTGGCGCTGGGGTCCAAACGCAGCCTTGCTCTGGATAATGCGTTGTGGCGGTGTGGCATTGGGGTCCAAACGCAGCCTTGCTCTGGATAATGCGGTGTGGCGCTGGGGTTCAAACGCAGCCTTGCTCTGGATAATGCGGTGTGGCTGTGTGGCGCTTGGGGTCCAAACGCAGCCTTGCTCTGGATAATGCATTGTGGCTGTGCGGCGCTGGGTCCAAATGCAGCCTTGCTCTGGATAATGCGGTGTGACTGTGTGGCGGTGTGGCTGTGTGGCGCTGGGTCCAAATGCAGCCTTGCTCTGGATAATGCGCCGTGGCTGTGTGGCGCTGGGTCCAAACGCAGCCTTGCTCTGGATAATGCGGTGTGGCGCTGGGTCCAAATGCAGCCTTGCTCTGGATAATGCGGCACGGCTGTGTGGCGCTGGGTCCAAACGCAGCCTTGCTCTGGATAATGCGGCGTGGCTGTGTGGCACTGGGTCCAAACGCAGCCTTGCGCTGGGACCAAACGCAGCCTTGCTCTGGATAATGCGGTGTGGCGCTGGGTCCAAACGCAGCCTTGCTCTGGATAATGCGGCGTGGGTGTGTGGCGCTGGGTCCAAACGCAGCCTTGCTGTGGATAATGCGGTGTGGCACTGGGTCCAAATGCAGCCTTGCTCTGGATAATGCGGTGTGTCACTGGGTCCAAACTCAGCCTTGCTCTGGATAATGCGGTGTGGGGGTGTGGCGTTGGGGTCCAAACGCAGCCTTGCTCTGGATAATGCGGTGTGGCGGTGTGGCATTGGGGTCCAAACGCAGCCTTGCTCTGGATAATGCGGTGTGGCGCTGGGGTCCAAACGCAGCCTTGCTCTGGATAATGTGGTGTGGCTGTGTGGCGCTGGGGTCCAAACGCAGCCTTGCTCTGGATAATGCGGTGTGGCTGTGTGGCGCTGGGTCCAAACGCAGCCTTGCTCTGGATAATGCGGTGTGGCTGTGTGGCACTGGGTCCAAATGCAGCCTTGCTCTGGATAATGCGGTGTGACTGTGTGGCGGTGTGGCTGTGTGGCGCTGGGTCCAAATGCAGCCTTGCTCTGGATAATGCGGCACGGCTGTGTGGCACTGGGACCAAACGCAGCCTTGCTCTGGATAATGCGGTGTGGCGCTGGGTCCAAACGCAGCCTTGCTCTGGATAATGCGGCGTGGCTGTGTGGCGCTGGGTCCAAACGCAGCCTTGCTGTGGATAATGCGGTGTGGCACTGGGTCCAAACGCAGCCTTGCTCTGGATAATGCGGTGTGTCACTGGGTCCAAACTCAGCCTTGCTCTGGATAATGCGGTGTGTGGGTGTGGCGTTGGGGTCCAAACGCAGCCTTGCTCTGGATAATGCGGTGTGGCATTGGGGTCCAAACGCAGCCTTGCTCTGGATAATGCGGTGTGGCGCTGGGTCCAAATGCAGCCTTGCTCTGGATAATGCGGTGTGACTGTGTGGCGCTGGGGTCCAAACGCAGCCTTGCTCTGGATAATGCGGTGTGACTGTGTGGCGGTGTGGCTGTGTGGCGCTGGGTCCAAATGCAGCCTTGCTCTGGATAATGCGGCGTGGCTGTGTGGCGCTGGGTCCAAACGCAGCCTTGCTCTGGATAATGCGGTGTGGCACTGGGTCCAAATGCAGCCTTGCTCTGGATAATGCGGTGTGACGCTGGGGTCCAAACGCAGCCTTGCTCTGGATAATGCGGTGTGGCTGTGTGGTGCTGGGGTCCAAACGCAGCCTTGCTCTGGATAATGCGGTGTGGCTGTGTGGCCTCGGTCCAAATGCAGCCTTGCTCTGGATAATGCGAGGTGACTGTATGGCGGTGTGGCTGTGTGGCGCTGGGTCCAAATGCAGCCTTGCTCTGGATAATGCGGCGTGGCTGTGTGGCACTGGGTCCAAACGCAGCCTTGCTCTGGATAATTTGGTGTGGCACTGGGTCCAAACGCAGCCTTGCTCTGGATAATGCGGTGTGGCACTGGGTCCAAACTCAGCCTTGCTCTGGATAATGCGGTGTGGCGGTGTGGCGTTGGGGTCCAAACGCAGCCTTGCTCTGGATAATGTGGTGTGGCGGTGTGGCATTGGGGTCAAAACGCAGCCTTGCTCTGGATAATGCGGTGTGACGCTGGGGTCCAAACGCAGCCTTGCTCTGGATAATGCGGTGTGGCTGTGTGGCGCTGGGGTCCAAATGCAGCCTTGCTCTGGATAATGCGGTGTGGCTGTGTGGCGCTCGGTCCAAATGCAGCCTTGCTCTGGATAATGCGGTGTGACTGTGTGGCGGTGTGGCTGTGTGGCGCTGGGTCCAAATGCAGCCTTGCTCTGGATAATGCGGCGTGGCTGTGTGGCGCTGGGTCCAAACGCAGCCTAGCTCTGGATAATGCGGTGTGGCACTGGGTCCAAATGCAGCCTTGCTCTGGATAATGCGGTGTGACGCTGGGGTCCAAACGCAGCCTTGCTCTGGATAATGCGGTGTGTCACTGGGTCCAAACTCAGCCTTGCTCTGGATAATGCGGTGTGTGGGTGTGGCGTTGGGGTCCAAACGCAGCCTTGCTCTGGATAATGCGGTGTGGCATTGGGGTCCAAACGCAGCCTTGCTCTGGATAATGCGGTGTGGCGCTGGGTCCAAATGCAGCCTTGCTCTGGATAATGCGGTGTGACTGTGTGGCGCTGGGGTCCAAACGCAGCCTTGCTCTGGATAATGCGGTGTGGCTGTGTGGCGCTGGGTCCAAATGCAGCCTTGCTCTGGATAATGCGGTGTGACTGTGTGGCGGTGTGGCTGTGTGGCGCTGGGTCCAAATGCAGCCTTGCTCTGGATAATGCGGCGTGGCTGTGTGGCGCTGGGTCCAAACGCAGCCTTGCTCTGGATAATGCGGTGTGGCACTGGGTCCAAATGCAGCCTTGCTCTGGATAATGCGGTGTGACGCTGGGGTCCAAACGCAGCCTTGCTCTGGATAATGCGGTGTGGCACTGGTCCAAACTCAGCCTTGCTCTGGATAATGCGGTGTGGCGGTGTGGCGCTGGGGTCCAAACGCAGCCTTGCTCTGGATAATGCGGTGTGGCTGTGTGGCGCTGGGTCCAAATGCATCCTTGCTCTGGATAATGCGGTGTGACTGTGTGGCGGTGTGGCTGTGTGGCGCTGGGTCCAAATGCAGCTTTGCTCTGGATAATGCGGTGTGACTGTGTGGCGGTGTGGCTGTGTGGCGCTGGGTCCAAATGCAGCCTTGCTCTGGATAATGCGGTGTGGCTGTGTGGCGCTGGGGTCCAAACGCAGCCTTGCTCTGGATAATGCGGTGTGACTGTGTGGCGCTGGGGTCCAAACACAGCCTTGCTCTGGATAATGCGGTGTGGCTGTGTGGCGCTGGGTCCAAATGCAGCCTTGCTCTGGATAATGCGGTGTGACTCTGTGGCGCTGGGGTCCAAACGCAGCCTTGCTCTGGATAATGCGGTGTGGCTGTGTGGCGCTGGGTCCAAATGCAGCCTTGCTCTGGATAATGCGGTGTGGCACTGGGTCCAAACTCAGCCTTGCACTGGATAATGCGGTGTGGCGGTGTGGCGTTGGGGTCCAAACTCAGCCTTGCTCTGGATAATGCGGTGTGGGGGTGTGGCGTTGGGGTCCAAACGCAGCCTTGCTCTGGATAATGCGGTGTGGCGGTGTGGCATTGGGGTCCAAACGCAGCCTTGCTCTGGATAATGCGGTGTGGCGCTGGGGTCCAAACGCAGCCTTGCTCTGGATAATGCGGTGTGGCTGTGTGGCGCTGGGTCCAAATGCAGCCTTGCTCTGGATAATGCGGTGTGACTGTGTGGCGGTGTGGCTGTGTGGCGCTGGGTCCAAATGCAGCCTTGCTCTGGATAATGCGACGTGGCTGTGTGGCGCTGGGTCCAAACGCAGCCTTGCTCTGGATAATGCGGTGTGGCGCTGGGTCCAAACGCAGCCTTGCTATGGATAATGCGGCGTGGCTGTGTGGCGCTGGGTCCAAACGCAGCCTTGCTCTGGATAATGCGGTGTGGCACTGGGTCCAAATGCAGCCTTGCTCTGGATAATGCGGTGTGGCGCTGGGGTCCAAACGCAGCCTTGCTCTGGATAATGCGGTGTGGCTGTGTGGTGCTGGGGTCCAAACGCAGCCTTGCTCTGGATAATGCGGTGTGGCTGTGTGGCCTCGATCCAAATGCAGCCTTGCTCTGGATAATGCGGTGTGACTGTGTGGCGGTGTGGCTGTGTGGCGCTGGGTCCAAATGCAGCCTTGCTCTGGATAATGCGGCGTGGCTGTGTGGCGCTGGGTCCAAACGCAGCCTAGCTCTGGATAATGCGGTGTGGCACTGGGTCCAAATGCAGCCTTGCTCTGGATAATGCGGTGTGACGCTGGGGTCCAAACGCAGCCTTGCTCTGGATAATGCGGTGTGTCACTGGGTCCAAACTCAGCCTTGCTCTGGATAATGCGGTGTGTGGGTGTGGCGTTGGGGTCCAAACGCAGCCTTGCTCTGGATAATGCGGTGTGGCATTGGGGTCCAAACGCAGCCTTGCTCTGGATAATGCGGTGTGGCGCTGGGTCCAAATGCAGCCTTGCTCTGGATAATGCGGTGTGACTGTGTGGCGCTGGGGTCCAAACGCAGCCTTGCTCTGGATAATGCGGTGTGGCTGTGTGGCGCTGGGTCCAAATGCAGCCTTGCTCTGGATAATGCGGTGTGACTGTGTGGCGGTGTGGCTGTGTGGCGCTGGGTCCAAATGCAGCCTTGCTCTGGATAATGCGGCGTGGCTGTGTGGCGCTGGGTCCAAACGCAGCCTTGCTCTGGATAATGCGGTGTGGCACTGGGTCCAAATGCAGCCTTGCTCTGGATAATGCGGTGTGACGCTGGGGTCCAAACGCAGCCTTGCTCTGGATAATGCGGTGTGGCACTGGTCCAAACTCAGCCTTGCTCTGGATAATGCGGTGTGGCGGTGTGGCGCTGGGGTCCAAACGCAGCCTTGCTCTGGATAATGCGGTGTGGCTGTGTGGCGCTGGGTCCAAATGCATCCTTGCTCTGGATAATGCGGTGTGACTGTGTGGCGGTGTGGCTGTGTGGCGCTGGGTCCAAATGCAGCTTTGCTCTGGATAATGCGGTGTGACTGTGTGGCGGTGTGGCTGTGTGGCGCTGGGTCCAAATGCAGCCTTGCTCTGGATAATGCGGTGTGGCTGTGTGGCGCTGGGGTCCAAACGCAGCCTTGCTCTGGATAATGCGGTGTGACTGTGTGGCGCTGGGGTCCAAACACAGCCTTGCTCTGGATAATGCGGTGTGGCTGTGTGGCGCTGGGTCCAAATGCAGCCTTGCTCTGGATAATGCGGTGTGGCACTGGGTCCAAACTCAGCCTTGCACTGGATAATGCGGTGTGGCTGTGCGGCGCTGGGTCCAAATGCAGCCTTGCTCTGGATAATGCGGTGTGACTGTGTGGCGGTGTGGCTGTGTGGCGCTGGGTCCAAATGCAGCCTTGCTCTGGATAATGCGCCGTGGCTGTGTGGCGCTGGGTCCAAACGCAGCCTTGCTCTGGATAATGCGGTGTGGCGCTGGGTCCAAATGCAGCCTTGCTCTGGATAATGCGGCACGGCTGTGTGGCGCTGGGACCAAACGCAGCCTTGCTCTGGATAATGCGGTGTGGCGCTGGGTCCAAACGCAGCCTTGCTCTGGATAATGCGGCGTGGCTGTGTGGCACTGGGTCCAAACGCAGCCTTGCTCTGGATAATGCGGTGTGGCACTGGGTCCAAACGCAGCCTTGCTCTGGATAATGCGGTGTGGCACTGGGTCCAAACTCAGCCTTGCTCTGGATAATGCGGTGTGGGGGTGTGGCGTTGGGGTCCAAACGCAGCCTTGCTCTGGATAATGCGGTGTGGCGGTGTGGCATTGGGGTCCAAACGCAGCCTTGCTCTGGATAATGCGGTGTGGCGCTGGGGTCCAAACGCAGCCTTGCTCTGGATAATGCGGTGTGGCTGTGTGGCGCTGGGGTCCAAACGCAGCCTTGCTCTGGATAATGCGGTGTGGCTGTGTGGCGCTGGGTCCAAATGCAGCCTTGCTCTGGATAATGCGGTGTGACTGTGTGGCGGTGTGGCTGTGTGGCGCTGGGTCCAAATGCAGCCTTGCTCTGGATAATGCGACGTGGCTGTGTGGCGCTGGGTCCAAACGCAGCCTTGCTCTGGATAATGCGGTGTGGCGCTGGGTCCAAACGCAGCCTTGCTATGGATAATGCGGCATGGCTGTGTGGCGCTGGGTCCAAACGCAGCCTTGCTCTGGATAATGCGGTGTGGCACTGGGTCCAAATGCAGCCTTGCTCTGGATAATGCGGTGTGGCGCTGGGGTCCAAACGCAGCCTTGCTCTGGATAATGCGGTGTGGCTGTGTGGTGCTGGGGTCCAAACGCAGCCTTGCTCTGGATAATGCGGTGTGGCTGTGTGGCCTCGATCCAAATGCAGCCTTGCTCTGGATAATGCGGTGTGACTGTGTGGCGGTGTGGCTGTGTGGCGCTGGGTCCAAATGCAGCCTTGCTCTGGATAATGCGGCGTGGCTGTGTGGCGCTGGGTCGAAACGCAGCCTTGCTCTGGATAATGCGGCATGGCTGTGTGGCGCTGGGTCCAAACGCAGCCTTGCTCTGGCTAATGCGGTGTGGCACTGGGTCCAAACGCAGCCCTGCTCTGGATAATGCGGTGTGGCACTGGGTCCAAACTCAGCCTTGCTCTGGATAATGCGGTGTGGCTGTGTGGCGCTGGGTCCAAACGCAGCCTTGCTCTGGATAATGCGGTGTGGCTGTGTGGCACTGGGTCCAAATGCAGCCTTGCTCTGGATAATGCGGTGTGACTGTGTGGCGGTGTGGCTGTGTGGCGCTGGGTCCAAATGCAGCCTTGCTCTGGATAATGCGGCACGGCTGTGTGGCGCTGGGACCAAACGCAGCCTTGCTCTGGATAATGCGGTGTGGCGCTGGGTCCAAACGCAGCCTTGCTCTGGATAATGCGGCGTGGGTGTGTGGCGCTGGGTCCAAACGCAGCCTTGCTGTGGATAATGCGGTGTGGCACTGGGTCCAAATGCAGCCTTGCTCTGGATAATGCGGTGTGTCACTGGGTCCAAACTCAGCCTTGCTCTGGATAATGCGGTGTGGGGGTGTGGCGTTGGGGTCCAAACGCAGCCTTGCTCTGGATAATGCGGTGTGGCGGTGTGGCATTGGGGTCCAAACGCAGCCTTGCTCTGGATAATGCGGTGTGGCGCTGGGGTCCAAACGCAGCCTTGCTCTGGATAATGTGGTGTGGCTGTGTGGCGCTGGGGTCCAAACGCAGCCTTGCTCTGGATAATGCGGTGTGGCTGTGTGGCGCTGGGTCCAAACGCAGCCTTGCTCTGGATAATGCGGTGTGGCTGTGTGGCACTGGGTCCAAATGCAGCCTTGCTCTGGATAATGCGGTGTGACTGTGTGGCGGTGTGGCTGTGTGGCGCTGGGTCCAAATGCAGCCTTGCTCTGGATAATGCGGCACGGCTGTGTGGCACTGGGACCAAACGCAGCCTTGCTCTGGATAATGCGGTGTGGCGCTGGGTCCAAACGCAGCCTTGCTCTGGATAATGCGGCGTGGCTGTGTGGCGCTGGGTCCAAACGCAGCCTTGCTGTGGATAATGCGGTGTGGCACTGGGTCCAAACGCAGCCTTGCTCTGGATAATGCGGTGTGTCACTGGGTCCAAACTCAGCCTTGCTCTGGATAATGCGGTGTGTGGGTGTGGCGTTGGGGTCCAAACGCAGCCTTGCTCTGGATAATGCGGTGTGGCATTGGGGTCCAAACGCAGCCTTGCTCTGGATAATGCGGTGTGGCGCTGGGTCCAAATGCAGCCTTGCTCTGGATAATGCGGTGTGACTGTGTGGCGCTGGGGTCCAAACGCAGCCTTGCTCTGGATAATGCGGTGTGACTGTGTGGCGGTGTGGCTGTGTGGCGCTGGGTCCAAATGCAGCCTTGCTCTGGATAATGCGGCGTGGCTGTGTGGCGCTGGGTCCAAACGCAGCCTTGCTCTGGATAATGCGGTGTGGCACTGGGTCCAAATGCAGCCTTGCTCTGGATAATGCGGTGTGACGCTGGGGTCCAAACGCAGCCTTGCTCTGGATAATGCGGTGTGGCTGTGTGGTGCTGGGGTCCAAACGCAGCCTTGCTCTGGATAATGCGGTGTGGCTGTGTGGCCTCGGTCCAAATGCAGCCTTGCTCTGGATAATGCGAGGTGACTGTATGGCGGTGTGGCTGTGTGGCGCTGGGTCCAAATGCAGCCTTGCTCTGGATAATGCGGCGTGGCTGTGTGGCACTGGGTCCAAACGCAGCCTTGCTCTGGATAATTTGGTGTGGCACTGGGTCCAAACGCAGCCTTGCTCTGGATAATGCGGTGTGGCACTGGGTCCAAACTCAGCCTTGCTCTGGATAATGCGGTGTGGCGGTGTGGCGTTGGGGTCCAAACGCAGCCTTGCTCTGGATAATGTGGTGTGGCGGTGTGGCATTGGGGTCAAAACGCAGCCTTGCTCTGGATAATGCGGTGTGACGCTGGGGTCCAAACGCAGCCTTGCTCTGGATAATGCGGTGTGGCTGTGTGGCGCTGGGGTCCAAATGCAGCCTTGCTCTGGATAATGCGGTGTGGCTGTGTGGCGCTCGGTCCAAATGCAGCCTTGCTCTGGATAATGCGGTGTGACTGTGTGGCGGTGTGGCTGTGTGGCGCTGGGTCCAAATGCAGCCTTGCTCTGGATAATGCGGCGTGGCTGTGTGGCGCTGGGTCCAAACGCAGCCTAGCTCTGGATAATGCGGTGTGGCACTGGGTCCAAATGCAGCCTTGCTCTGGATAATGCGGTGTGACGCTGGGGTCCAAACGCAGCCTTGCTCTGGATAATGCGGTGTGTCACTGGGTCCAAACTCAGCCTTGCTCTGGATAATGCGGTGTGTGGGTGTGGCGTTGGGGTCCAAACGCAGCCTTGCTCTGGATAATGCGGTGTGGCATTGGGGTCCAAACGCAGCCTTGCTCTGGATAATGCGGTGTGGCGCTGGGTCCAAATGCAGCCTTGCTCTGGATAATGCGGTGTGACTGTGTGGCGCTGGGGTCCAAACGCAGCCTTGCTCTGGATAATGCGGTGTGGCTGTGTGGCGCTGGGTCCAAATGCAGCCTTGCTCTGGATAATGCGGTGTGACTGTGTGGCGGTGTGGCTGTGTGGCGCTGGGTCCAAATGCAGCCTTGCTCTGGATAATGCGGCGTGGCTGTGTGGCGCTGGGTCCAAACGCAGCCTTGCTCTGGATAATGCGGTGTGGCACTGGGTCCAAATGCAGCCTTGCTCTGGATAATGCGGTGTGACGCTGGGGTCCAAACGCAGCCTTGCTCTGGATAATGCGGTGTGGCACTGGTCCAAACTCAGCCTTGCTCTGGATAATGCGGTGTGGCGGTGTGGCGCTGGGGTCCAAACGCAGCCTTGCTCTGGATAATGCGGTGTGGCTGTGTGGCGCTGGGTCCAAATGCATCCTTGCTCTGGATAATGCGGTGTGACTGTGTGGCGGTGTGGCTGTGTGGCGCTGGGTCCAAATGCAGCTTTGCTCTGGATAATGCGGTGTGACTGTGTGGCGGTGTGGCTGTGTGGCGCTGGGTCCAAATGCAGCCTTGCTCTGGATAATGCGGTGTGGCTGTGTGGCGCTGGGGTCCAAACGCAGCCTTGCTCTGGATAATGCGGTGTGACTGTGTGGCGCTGGGGTCCAAACACAGCCTTGCTCTGGATAATGCGGTGTGGCTGTGTGGCGCTGGGTCCAAATGCAGCCTTGCTCTGGATAATGCGGTGTGACTCTGTGGCGCTGGGGTCCAAACGCAGCCTTGCTCTGGATAATGCGGTGTGGCTGTGTGGCGCTGGGTCCAAATGCAGCCTTGCTCTGGATAATGCGGTGTGGCACTGGGTCCAAACTCAGCCTTGCACTGGATAATGCGGTGTGGCGGTGTGGCGTTGGGGTCCAAACTCAGCCTTGCTCTGGATAATGCGGTGTGGGGGTGTGGCGTTGGGGTCCAAACGCAGCCTTGCTCTGGATAATGCGGTGTGGCGGTGTGGCATTGGGGTCCAAACGCAGCCTTGCTCTGGATAATGCGGTGTGGCGCTGGGGTCCAAACGCAGCCTTGCTCTGGATAATGCGGTGTGGCTGTGTGGCGCTGGGTCCAAATGCAGCCTTGCTCTGGATAATGCGGTGTGACTGTGTGGCGGTGTGGCTGTGTGGCGCTGGGTCCAAATGCAGCCTTGCTCTGGATAATGCGACGTGGCTGTGTGGCGCTGGGTCCAAACGCAGCCTTGCTCTGGATAATGCGGTGTGGCGCTGGGTCCAAACGCAGCCTTGCTATGGATAATGCGGCGTGGCTGTGTGGCGCTGGGTCCAAACGCAGCCTTGCTCTGGATAATGCGGTGTGGCACTGGGTCCAAATGCAGCCTTGCTCTGGATAATGCGGTGTGGCGCTGGGGTCCAAACGCAGCCTTGCTCTGGATAATGCGGTGTGGCTGTGTGGTGCTGGGGTCCAAACGCAGCCTTGCTCTGGATAATGCGGTGTGGCTGTGTGGCCTCGATCCAAATGCAGCCTTGCTCTGGATAATGCGGTGTGACTGTGTGGCGGTGTGGCTGTGTGGCGCTGGGTCCAAATGCAGCCTTGCTCTGGATAATGCGGCGTGGCTGTGTGGCGCTGGGTCGAAACGCAGCCTTGCTCTGGATAATGCGGCATGGCTGTGTGGCGCTGGGTCCAAACGCAGCCTTGCTCTGGATAATGCGGTGTGGCACTGGGTCCAAACGCAGCCCTGCTCTGGATAATGCGGTGTGGCACTGGGTCCAAACTCAGCCTTGCTCTGGATAATGCGGTGTGGCTGTGTGGCGCTGGGTCCAAACGCAGCCTTGCTCTGGATAATGCGGTGTGGCGCTGGGTCCAAACGCAGCCTTGCTCTGGATAATGCGGCGTGGCTGTGTGGCGCTGGGTCCAAACGCAGCCTTGCTGTGGATAATGCGGTGTGGCACTGGGTCCAAACGCAGCCTTTCTCTGGATAATGCGGTGTGTCACTGGGTCCAAACTCAGCCTTGCTCTGGATAATGCGGTGTGTGGGTGTGGCGTTGGGGTCCAAACGCAGCCTTGCTCTGGATAATGCGGTGTGGCATTGGGGTCCAAACGCAGCCTTGCTCTGGATAATGCGGTGTGGCGCTGGGTCCAAATGCAGCCTTGCTCTGGATAATGCGGTGTGGCTGTGTGGCGCTGGGTCCAAATGCAGCCTTGCTCTGGATAATGCGGCACGGCTGTGTGGCGCTGGGACCAAACGCAGCCTTGCTCTGGATAATGCGGTGTGGCGCTGGGTCCAAACGCAGCCTTGCTCTGGATAATGCGGCGTGGCTGTGTGGCACTGGGTCCAAACGCAGCCTTGCTCTGGATAATGCGGTGTGGCACTGGGTCCAAACGCAGCCTTGCTCTGGATAATGCTGTGTGGCATTGGGTCCAAACTCAGCCTTGCTCTGGATAATGCGGTGTGGGGGTGTGGCGTTGGGGTCCAAACGCAGCCTTGCTCTGGATAATGCGGTGTGGCGGTGTGGCATTGGGGTCCAAACGCAGCCTTGCTCTGGATAATGCGGTGTGGCGCTGGGGTCCAAACGCAGCCTTGCTCTGGATAATGCGGTGTGGCTGTGTGGCGCTGGGGTCCAAACGCAGCCTTGCTCTGGATAATGCGGTGTGGCTGTGTGGCGCTGGGTCCAAATGCAGCCTTGCTCTGGATAATGCGGTGTGACTGTGTGGCGGTGTGGCTGTGTGGCGCTGGGTCCAAATGCAGCCTTGCTCTGGATAATGCGACGTGGCTGTGTGGCGCTGGGTCCAAACGCAGCCTTGCTCTGGATAATGCGGTGTGGCGCTGGGTCCAAACGCAGCCTTGCTATGGATAATGCGGCGTGGCTGTGTGGCGCTGGGTCCAAACGCAGCCTTGCTCTGGATAATGCGGTGTGGCACTGGGTCCAAATGCAGCCTTGCTCTGGATAATGCGGTGTGGCGCTGGGGTCCAAACGCAGCCTTGCTCTGGATAATGCGGTGTGGCTGTGTGGTGCTGGGGTCCAAACGCAGCCTTGCTCTGGATAATGCGGTGTGGCTGTGTGGCCTCGATCCAAATGCAGCCTTGCTCTGGATAATGCGGTGTGACTGTGTGGCGGTGTGGCTGTGTGGCGCTGGGTCCAAATGCAGCCTTGCTCTGGATAATGCGGCGTGGCTGTGTGGCGCTGGGTCGAAACGCAGCCTTGCTCTGGATAATGCGGCATGGCTGTGTGGCGCTGGGTCCAAACGCAGCCTTGCTCTGGATAATGCGGTGTGGCACTGGGTCCAAACGCAGCCCTGCTCTGGATAATGCGGTGTGGCACTGGGTCCAAACTCAGCCTTGCTCTGGATAATGCGGTGTGGCTGTGTGGCGCTGGGTCCAAACGCAGCCTTGCTCTGGATAATGCGGTGTGGCGCTGGGTCCAAACGCAGCCTTGCTCTGGATAATGCGGCGTGGCTGTGTGGCGCTGGGTCCAAACGCAGCCTTGCTGTGGATAATGCGGTGTGGCACTGGGTCCAAACGCAGCCTTTCTCTGGATAATGCGGTGTGTCACTGGGTCCAAACTCAGCCTTGCTCTGGATAATGCGGTGTGTGGGTGTGGCGTTGGGGTCCAAACGCAGCCTTGCTCTGGATAATGCGGTGTGGCATTGGGGTCCAAACGCAGCCTTGCTCTGGATAATGCGGTGTGGCGCTGGGTCCAAATGCAGCCTTGCTCTGGATAATGCGGTGTGACTGTGTGGCGCTGGGGTCCAAACGCAGCCTTGCTCTGGATAATGCGGTGTGGCTGTGTGGCGCTGGGTCCAAATGCAGCCTTGCTCTGGATAATGCGGCGTGGCTGTGTGGCGCTGGGTCGAAACGCAGCCTTGCTCTGGATAATGCGGCATGGCTGTGTGGCGCTGGGTCCAAACGCAGCCTTGCTCTGGATAATGCGGTGTGGCACTGGGTCCAAACGCAGCCCTGCTCTGGATAATGCGGTGTGGCACTGGGTCCAAACTCAGCCTTGCTCTGGATAATGCGGTGTGGCTGTGTGGCGCTGGGTCCAAACGCAGCCTTGCTCTGGATAATGCGGTGTGGCGCTGGGTCCAAACGCAGCCTTGCTCTGGATAATGCGGCGTGGCTGTGTGGCGCTGGGTCCAAACGCAGCCTTGCTGTGGATAATGCGGTGTGGCACTGGGTCCAAACGCAGCCTTTCTCTGGATAATGCGGTGTGTCACTGGGTCCAAACTCAGCCTTGCTCTGGATAATGCGGTGTGTGGGTGTGGCGTTGGGGTCCAAACGCAGCCTTGCTCTGGATAATGCGGTGTGGCATTGGGGTCCAAACGCAGCCTTGCTCTGGATAATGCGGTGTGGCGCTGGGTCCAAATGCAGCCTTGCTCTGGATAATGCGGTGTGACTGTGTGGCGCTGGGGTCCAAACGCAGCCTTGCTCTGGATAATGCGGTGTGGCTGTGTGGCGCTGGGTCCAAATGCAGCCTTGCTCTGGATAATGCGGTGTGACTGTGTGGCGGTGTGGCTGTGTGGCGC
This sequence comes from Notolepis coatsorum, assembly GCF_963971535.1. Classification (NCBI taxonomy): domain Eukaryota; kingdom Metazoa; phylum Chordata; class Actinopteri; order Aulopiformes; family Paralepididae; genus Notolepis; species Notolepis coatsorum. The sequence goes on along the minus strand of NW_028170709.1, from coordinate 384,065 downwards.
TGGGTCCAAATGCAGCCTTGCTCTGGATAATGCGGCGTGGCTGTGTGGCGCTGGGTCCAAACGCAGCCTTGCTCTGGATAATGCGGTGTGGCACTGGGTCCAAATGCAGCCTTGCTCTGGATAATGCGGTGTGACGCTGGGGTCCAAACGCAGCCTTGCTCTGGATAATGCGGTGTGGCACTGGTCCAAACTCAGCCTTGCTCTGGATAATGCGGTGTGGCGGTGTGGCGCTGGGGTCCAAACGCAGCCTTGCTCTGGATAATGCGGTGTGGCTGTGTGGCGCTGGGTCCAAATGCATCCTTGCTCTGGATAATGCGGTGTGACTGTGTGGCGGTGTGGCTGTGTGGCGCTGGGTCCAAATGCAGCTTTGCTCTGGATAATGCGGTGTGACTGTGTGGCGGTGTGGCTGTGTGGCGCTGGGTCCAAATGCAGCCTTGCTCTGGATAATGCGGTGTGGCTGTGTGGCGCTGGGGTCCAAACGCAGCCTTGCTCTGGATAATGCGGTGTGACTGTGTGGCGCTGGGGTCCAAACACAGCCTTGCTCTGGATAATGCGGTGTGGCTGTGTGGCGCTGGGTCCAAATGCAGCCTTGCTCTGGATAATGCGGTGTGACTCTGTGGCGCTGGGGTCCAAACGCAGCCTTGCTCTGGATAATGCGGTGTGGCTGTGTGGCGCTGGGTCCAAATGCAGCCTTGCTCTGGATAATGCGGTGTGGCACTGGGTCCAAACTCAGCCTTGCACTGGATAATGCGGTGTGGCGGTGTGGCGTTGGGGTCCAAACGCAGCCTTGCTCTGGATAATGCGTTGTGGCGGTGTGGCATTGGGGTCCAAACGCAGCCTTGCTCTGGATAATGCGGTGTGGCGCTGGGGTTCAAACGCAGCCTTGCTCTGGATAATGCGGTGTGGCTGTGTGGCGCTTGGGGTCCAAACGCAGCCTTGCTCTGGATAATGCATTGTGGCTGTGCGGCGCTGGGTCCAAATGCAGCCTTGCTCTGGATAATGCGGTGTGACTGTGTGGCGGTGTGGCTGTGTGGCGCTGGGTCCAAATGCAGCCTTGCTCTGGATAATGCGCCGTGGCTGTGTGGCGCTGGGTCCAAACGCAGCCTTGCTCTGGATAATGCGGTGTGGCGCTGGGTCCAAATGCAGCCTTGCTCTGGATAATGCGGCACGGCTGTGTGGCGCTGGGACCAAACGCAGCCTTGCTCTGGATAATGCGGTGTGGCGCTGGGTCCAAACGCAGCCTTGCTCTGGATAATGCGGCGTGGCTGTGTGGCACTGGGTCCAAACGCAGCCTTGCTCTGGATAATGCGGTGTGGCACTGGGTCCAAACGCAGCCTTGCTCTGGATAATGCGGTGTGGCACTGGGTCCAAACTCAGCCTTGCTCTGGATAATGCGGTGTGGGGGTGTGGCGTTGGGGTCCAAACGCAGCCTTGCTCTGGATAATGCGGTGTGGCGGTGTGGCATTGGGGTCCAAACGCAGCCTTGCTCTGGATAATGCGGTGTGGCGCTGGGGTCCAAACGCAGCCTTGCTCTGGATAATGCGGTGTGGCTGTGTGGCGCTGGGGTCCAAACGCAGCCTTGCTCTGGATAATGCGGTGTGGCTGTGTGGCGCTGGGTCCAAATGCAGCCTTGCTCTGGATAATGCGGTGTGACTGTGTGGCGGTGTGGCTGTGTGGCGCTGGGTCCAAATGCAGCCTTGCTCTGGATAATGCGACGTGGCTGTGTGGCGCTGGGTCCAAACGCAGCCTTGCTCTGGATAATGCGGTGTGGCGCTGGGTCCAAACGCAGCCTTGCTATGGATAATGCGGCGTGGCTGTGTGGCGCTGGGTCCAAACGCAGCCTTGCTCTGGATAATGCGGTGTGGCACTGGGTCCAAATGCAGCCTTGCTCTGGATAATGCGGTGTGACGCTGGGGTCCAAACGCAGCCTTGCTCTGGATAATGCGGTGTGGCACTGGTCCAAACTCAGCCTTGCTCTGGATAATGCGGTGTGGCTGTGTGGCGCTGGGTCCAAACGCAGCCTTGCTCTGGATAATGCGGTGTGGCGCTGGGTCCAAACGCAGCCTTGCTCTGGATAATGCGGCGTGGCTGTGTGGCGCTGGGTCCAAACGCAGCCTTGCTGTGGATAATGCGGTGTGGCACTGGGTCCAAACGCAGCCTTGCTCTGGATAATGCGGTGTGGCACTGGGTCCAAACGCAGCCCTGCTCTGGATAATGCGGTGTGGCACTGGGTCCAAACTCAGCCTTGCTCTGGATAATGCGGTGTGGCTGTGTGGCGCTGGGTCCAAACGCAGCCTTGCTCTGGATAATGCGGTGTGGCGCTGGGTCCAAACGCAGCCTTGCTCTGGATAATGCGGCGTGGCTGTGTGGCGCTGGGTCCAAACGCAGCCTTGCTGTGGATAATGCGGTGTGGCACTGGGTCCAAACGCAGCCTTTCTCTGGATAATGCGGTGTGTCACTGGGTCCAAACTCAGCCTTGCTCTGGATAATGCGGTGTGTGGGTGTGGCGTTGGGGTCCAAACGCAGCCTTGCTCTGGATAATGCGGTGTGGCATTGGGGTCCAAACGCAGCCTTGCTCTGGATAATGCGGTGTGGCGCTGGGTCCAAATGCAGCCTTGCTCTGGATAATGCGGTGTGACTGTGTGGCGCTGGGGTCCAAACGCAGCCTTGCTCTGGATAATGCGGTGTGGCTGTGTGGCGCTGGGTCCAAATGCAGCCTTGCTCTGGATAATGCGGTGTGACTGTGTGGCGGTGTGGCTGTGTGGCGCTGGGTCCAAATGCAGCCTTGCTCTGGATAATGCGGCGTGGCTGTGTGGCGCTGGGTCCAAACGCAGCCTTGCTCTGGATAATGCGGTGTGGCACTGGGTCCAAATGCAGCCTTGCTCTGGATAATGCGGTGTGACGCTGGGGTCCAAACGCAGCCTTGCTCTGGATAATGCGGTGTGGCACTGGTCCAAACTCAGCCTTGCTCTGGATAATGCGGTGTGGCGGTGTGGCGCTGGGGTCCAAACGCAGCCTTGCTCTGGATAATGCGGTGTGGCTGTGTGGCGCTGGGTCCAAATGCATCCTTGCTCTGGATAATGCGGTGTGACTGTGTGGCGGTGTGGCTGTGTGGCGCTGGGTCCAAATGCAGCTTTGCTCTGGATAATGCGGTGTGACTGTGTGGCGGTGTGGCTGTGTGGCGCTGGGTCCAAATGCAGCCTTGCTCTGGATAATGCGGTGTGGCTGTGTGGCGCTGGGGTCCAAACGCAGCCTTGCTCTGGATAATGCGGTGTGACTGTGTGGCGCTGGGGTCCAAACACAGCCTTGCTCTGGATAATGCGGTGTGGCTGTGTGGCGCTGGGTCCAAATGCAGCCTTGCTCTGGATAATGCGGTGTGACTCTGTGGCGCTGGGGTCCAAACGCAGCCTTGCTCTGGATAATGCGGTGTGGCTGTGTGGCGCTGGGTCCAAATGCAGCCTTGCTCTGGATAATGCGGTGTGGCACTGGGTCCAAACTCAGCCTTGCACTGGATAATGCGGTGTGGCGGTGTGGCGTTGGGGTCCAAACGCAGCCTTGCTCTGGATAATGCGTTGTGGCGGTGTGGCATTGGGGTCCAAACGCAGCCTTGCTCTGGATAATGCGGTGTGGCGCTGGGGTTCAAACGCAGCCTTGCTCTGGATAATGCGGTGTGGCTGTGTGGCGCTTGGGGTCCAAACGCAGCCTTGCTCTGGATAATGCATTGTGGCTGTGCGGCGCTGGGTCCAAATGCAGCCTTGCTCTGGATAATGCGGTGTGACTGTGTGGCGGTGTGGCTGTGTGGCGCTGGGTCCAAATGCAGCCTTGCTCTGGATAATGCGCCGTGGCTGTGTGGCGCTGGGTCCAAACGCAGCCTTGCTCTGGATAATGCGGTGTGGCGCTGGGTCCAAATGCAGCCTTGCTCTGGATAATGCGGCACGGCTGTGTGGCGCTGGGACCAAACGCAGCCTTGCTCTGGATAATGCGGTGTGGCGCTGGGTCCAAACGCAGCCTTGCTCTGGATAATGCGGCGTGGCTGTGTGGCACTGGGTCCAAACGCAGCCTTGCTCTGGATAATGCGGTGTGGCACTGGGTCCAAACGCAGCCTTGCTCTGGATAATGCGGTGTGGCACTGGGTCCAAACTCAGCCTTGCTCTGGATAATGCGGTGTGGGGGTGTGGCGTTGGGGTCCAAACGCAGCCTTGCTCTGGATAATGCGGTGTGGCGGTGTGGCATTGGGGTCCAAACGCAGCCTTGCTCTGGATAATGCGGTGTGGCGCTGGGGTCCAAACGCAGCCTTGCTCTGGATAATGCGGTGTGGCTGTGTGGCGCTGGGGTCCAAACGCAGCCTTGCTCTGGATAATGCGGTGTGGCTGTGTGGCGCTGGGTCCAAATGCAGCCTTGCTCTGGATAATGCGGTGTGACTGTGTGGCGGTGTGGCTGTGTGGCGCTGGGTCCAAATGCAGCCTTGCTCTGGATAATGCGACGTGGCTGTGTGGCGCTGGGTCCAAACGCAGCCTTGCTCTGGATAATGCGGTGTGGCGCTGGGTCCAAACGCAGCCTTGCTATGGATAATGCGGCGTGGCTGTGTGGCGCTGGGTCCAAACGCAGCCTTGCTCTGGATAATGCGGTGTGGCACTGGGTCCAAATGCAGCCTTGCTCTGGATAATGCGGTGTGACGCTGGGGTCCAAACGCAGCCTTGCTCTGGATAATGCGGTGTGGCACTGGTCCAAACTCAGCCTTGCTCTGGATAATGCGGTGTGGCGGTGTGGCGCTGGGGTCCAAACGCAGCCTTGCTCTGGATAATGCGGTGTGGCTGTGTGGCGCTGGGTCCAAATGCATCCTTGCTCTGGATAATGCGGTGTGACTGTGTGGCGGTGTGGCTGTGTGGCGCTGGGTCCAAATGCTGCTTTGCTCTGGATAATGCGGTGTGACTGTGTGGCGGTGTGGCTGTGTGGCGCTGGGTCCAAATGCAGCCTTGCTCTGGATAATGCGGTGTGGCTGTGTGGCGCTGGGGTCCAAACGCAGCCTTGCTCTGGATAATGCGGTGTGACTGTGTGGCGCTGGGGTCCAAACACAGCCTTGCTCTGGATAATGCGGTGTGGCTGTGTGGCGCTGGGTCCAAATGCAGCCTTGCTCTGGATAATGCGGTGTGACTCTGTGGCGCTGGGGTCCAAACGCAGCCTTGCTCTGGATAATGCGGTGTGGCTGTGTGGCGCTGGGTCCAAATGCAGCCTTGCTCTGGATAATGCGGTGTGGCACTGGGTCCAAACTCAGCCTTGCACTGGATAATGCGGTGTGGCTGTGCGGCGCTGGGTCCAAATGCAGCCTTGCTCTGGATAATGCGGTGTGACTGTGTGGCGGTGTGGCTGTGTGGCGCTGGGTCCAAATGCAGCCTTGCTCTGGATAATGCGCCGTGGCTGTGTGGCGCTGGGTCCAAACGCAGCCTTGCTCTGGATAATGCGGTGTGGCGCTGGGTCCAAATGCAGCCTTGCTCTGGATAATGCGGCACGGCTGTGTGGCGCTGGGACCAAACGCAGCCTTGCTCTGGATAATGCGGTGTGGCGCTGGGTCCAAACGCAGCCTTGCTCTGGATAATGCGGCGTGGCTGTGTGGCACTGGGTCCAAACGCAGCCTTGCTCTGGATAATGCGGTGTGGCACTGGGTCCAAACGCAGCCTTGCTCTGGATAATGCGGTGTGGCACTGGGTCCAAACTCAGCCTTGCTCTGGATAATGCGGTGTGGGGGTGTGGCGTTGGGGTCCAAACGCAGCCTTGCTCTGGATAATGCGGTGTGGCGGTGTGGCATTGGGGTCCAAACGCAGCCTTGCTCTGGATAATGCGGTGTGGCGCTGGGGTCCAAATGCAGCCTTGCTCTGGATAATGCGGTGTGGCTGTGTGGCGCTGGGGTCCAAACGCAGCCTTGCTCTGGATAATGCGGTGTGGCTGTGTGGCGCTGGGTCCAAATGCAGCCTTGCTCTGGATAATGCGGTGTGACTGTGTGGCGGTGTGGCTGTGTGGCGCTGGGTCCAAATGCAGCCTTGCTCTGGATAATGCGACGTGGCTGTGTGGCGCTGGGTCCAAACGCAGCCTTGCTCTGGATAATGCGGTGTGGCGCTGGGTCCAAACGCAGCCTTGCTATGGATAATGCGGCATGGCTGTGTGGCGCTGGGTCCAAACGCAGCCTTGCTCTGGATAATGCGGTGTGGCACTGGGTCCAAATGCAGCCTTGCTCTGGATAATGCGGTGTGGCGCTGGGGTCCAAACGCAGCCTTGCTCTGGATAATGCGGTGTGGCTGTGTGGTGCTGGGGTCCAAACGCAGCCTTGCTCTGGATAATGCGGTGTGGCTGTGTGGCCTCGATCCAAATGCAGCCTTGCTCTGGATAATGCGGTGTGACTGTGTGGCGGTGTGGCTGTGTGGCGCTGGGTCCAAATGCAGCCTTGCTCTGGATAATGCGGCGTGGCTGTGTGGCGCTGGGTCGAAACGCAGCCTTGCTCTGGATAATGCGGCATGGCTGTGTGGCGCTGGGTCCAAACGCAGCCTTGCTCTGGCTAATGCGGTGTGGCACTGGGTCCAAACGCAGCCCTGCTCTGGATAATGCGGTGTGGCACTGGGTCCAAACTCAGCCTTGCTCTGGATAATGCGGTGTGGCTGTGTGGCGCTGGGTCCAAACGCAGCCTTGCTCTGGATAATGCGGTGTGGCTGTGTGGCACTGGGTCCAAATGCAGCCTTGCTCTGGATAATGCGGTGTGACTGTGTGGCGGTGTGGCTGTGTGGCGCTGGGTCCAAATGCAGCCTTGCTCTGGATAATGCGGCACGGCTGTGTGGCGCTGGGACCAAACGCAGCCTTGCTCTGGATAATGCGGTGTGGCGCTGGGTCCAAACGCAGCCTTGCTCTGGATAATGCGGCGTGGGTGTGTGGCGCTGGGTCCAAACGCAGCCTTGCTGTGGATAATGCGGTGTGGCACTGGGTCCAAATGCAGCCTTGCTCTGGATAATGCGGTGTGTCACTGGGTCCAAACTCAGCCTTGCTCTGGATAATGCGGTGTGGGGGTGTGGCGTTGGGGTCCAAACGCAGCCTTGCTCTGGATAATGCGGTGTGGCGGTGTGGCATTGGGGTCCAAACGCAGCCTTGCTCTGGATAATGCGGTGTGGCGCTGGGGTCCAAACGCAGCCTTGCTCTGGATAATGTGGTGTGGCTGTGTGGCGCTGGGGTCCAAACGCAGCCTTGCTCTGGATAATGCGGTGTGGCTGTGTGGCGCTGGGTCCAAACGCAGCCTTGCTCTGGATAATGCGGTGTGGCTGTGTGGCACTGGGTCCAAATGCAGCCTTGCTCTGGATAATGCGGTGTGACTGTGTGGCGGTGTGGCTGTGTGGCGCTGGGTCCAAATGCAGCCTTGCTCTGGATAATGCGGCACGGCTGTGTGGCACTGGGACCAAACGCAGCCTTGCTCTGGATAATGCGGTGTGGCGCTGGGTCCAAACGCAGCCTTGCTCTGGATAATGCGGCGTGGCTGTGTGGCGCTGGGTCCAAACGCAGCCTTGCTGTGGATAATGCGGTGTGGCACTGGGTCCAAACGCAGCCTTGCTCTGGATAATGCGGTGTGTCACTGGGTCCAAACTCAGCCTTGCTCTGGATAATGCGGTGTGTGGGTGTGGCGTTGGGGTCCAAACGCAGCCTTGCTCTGGATAATGCGGTGTGGCATTGGGGTCCAAACGCAGCCTTGCTCTGGATAATGCGGTGTGGCGCTGGGTCCAAATGCAGCCTTGCTCTGGATAATGCGGTGTGACTGTGTGGCGCTGGGGTCCAAACGCAGCCTTGCTCTGGATAATGCGGTGTGACTGTGTGGCGGTGTGGCTGTGTGGCGCTGGGTCCAAATGCAGCCTTGCTCTGGATAATGCGGCGTGGCTGTGTGGCGCTGGGTCCAAACGCAGCCTTGCTCTGGATAATGCGGTGTGGCACTGGGTCCAAATGCAGCCTTGCTCTGGATAATGCGGTGTGACGCTGGGGTCCAAACGCAGCCTTGCTCTGGATAATGCGGTGTGGCTGTGTGGTGCTGGGGTCCAAACGCAGCCTTGCTCTGGATAATGCGGTGTGGCTGTGTGGCCTCGGTCCAAATGCAGCCTTGCTCTGGATAATGCGAGGTGACTGTATGGCGGTGTGGCTGTGTGGCGCTGGGTCCAAATGCAGCCTTGCTCTGGATAATGCGGCGTGGCTGTGTGGCACTGGGTCCAAACGCAGCCTTGCTCTGGATAATTTGGTGTGGCACTGGGTCCAAACGCAGCCTTGCTCTGGATAATGCGGTGTGGCACTGGGTCCAAACTCAGCCTTGCTCTGGATAATGCGGTGTGGCGGTGTGGCGTTGGGGTCCAAACGCAGCCTTGCTCTGGATAATGTGGTGTGGCGGTGTGGCATTGGGGTCAAAACGCAGCCTTGCTCTGGATAATGCGGTGTGACGCTGGGGTCCAAACGCAGCCTTGCTCTGGATAATGCGGTGTGGCGCTGGGTCCAAACGCAGCCTTGCTCTGGATAATGCGGCGTGGCTGTGTGGCACTGGGTCCAAACGCAGCCTTGCTCTGGATAATGCGGTGTGGCACTGGGTCCAAACGCAGCCTTGCTCTGGATAATGCTGTGTGGCATTGGGTCCAAACTCAGCCTTGCTCTGGATAATGCGGTGTGGGGGTGTGGCGTTGGGGTCCAAACGCAGCCTTGCTCTGGATAATGCGGTGTGGCGGTGTGGCATTGGGGTCCAAACGCAGCCTTGCTCTGGATAATGCGGTGTGGCGCTGGGGTCCAAACGCAGCCTTGCTCTGGATAATGCGGTGTGGCTGTGTGGCGCTGGGGTCCAAACGCAGCCTTGCTCTGGATAATGCGGTGTGGCTGTGTGGCGCTGGGTCCAAATGCAGCCTTGCTCTGGATAATGCGGTGTGACTGTGTGGCGGTGTGGCTGTGTGGCGCTGGGTCCAAATGCAGCCTTGCTCTGGATAATGCGACGTGGCTGTGTGGCGCTGGGTCCAAACGCAGCCTTGCTCTGGATAATGCGGTGTGGCGCTGGGTCCAAACGCAGCCTTGCTATGGATAATGCGGCGTGGCTGTGTGGCGCTGGGTCCAAACGCAGCCTTGCTCTGGATAATGCGGTGTGGCACTGGGTCCAAATGCAGCCTTGCTCTGGATAATGCGGTGTGGCGCTGGGGTCCAAACGCAGCCTTGCTCTGGATAATGCGGTGTGGCTGTGTGGTGCTGGGGTCCAAACGCAGCCTTGCTCTGGATAATGCGGTGTGGCTGTGTGGCCTCGATCCAAATGCAGCCTTGCTCTGGATAATGCGGTGTGACTGTGTGGCGGTGTGGCTGTGTGGCGCTGGGTCCAAATGCAGCCTTGCTCTGGATAATGCGGCGTGGCTGTGTGGCGCTGGGTCGAAACGCAGCCTTGCTCTGGATAATGCGGCATGGCTGTGTGGCGCTGGGTCCAAACGCAGCCTTGCTCTGGATAATGCGGTGTGGCACTGGGTCCAAACGCAGCCCTGCTCTGGATAATGCGGTGTGGCACTGGGTCCAAACTCAGCCTTGCTCTGGATAATGCGGTGTGGCTGTGTGGCGCTGGGTCCAAACGCAGCCTTGCTCTGGATAATGCGGTGTGGCGCTGGGTCCAAACGCAGCCTTGCTCTGGATAATGCGGCGTGGCTGTGTGGCGCTGGGTCCAAACGCAGCCTTGCTGTGGATAATGCGGTGTGGCACTGGGTCCAAACGCAGCCTTTCTCTGGATAATGCGGTGTGTCACTGGGTCCAAACTCAGCCTTGCTCTGGATAATGCGGTGTGTGGGTGTGGCGTTGGGGTCCAAACGCAGCCTTGCTCTGGATAATGCGGTGTGGCATTGGGGTCCAAACGCAGCCTTGCTCTGGATAATGCGGTGTGGCGCTGGGTCCAAATGCAGCCTTGCTCTGGATAATGCGGTGTGACTGTGTGGCGCTGGGGTCCAAACGCAGCCTTGCTCTGGATAATGCGGTGTGGCTGTGTGGCGCTGGGTCCAAATGCAGCCTTGCTCTGGATAATGCGGCGTGGCTGTGTGGCGCTGGGTCGAAACGCAGCCTTGCTCTGGATAATGCGGCATGGCTGTGTGGCGCTGGGTCCAAACGCAGCCTTGCTCTGGATAATGCGGTGTGGCACTGGGTCCAAACGCAGCCCTGCTCTGGATAATGCGGTGTGGCACTGGGTCCAAACTCAGCCTTGCTCTGGATAATGCGGTGTGGCTGTGTGGCGCTGGGTCCAAACGCAGCCTTGCTCTGGATAATGCGGTGTGGCGCTGGGTCCAAACGCAGCCTTGCTCTGGATAATGCGGCGTGGCTGTGTGGCGCTGGGTCCAAACGCAGCCTTGCTGTGGATAATGCGGTGTGGCACTGGGTCCAAACGCAGCCTTTCTCTGGATAATGCGGTGTGTCACTGGGTCCAAACTCAGCCTTGCTCTGGATAATGCGGTGTGTGGGTGTGGCGTTGGGGTCCAAACGCAGCCTTGCTCTGGATAATGCGGTGTGGCATTGGGGTCCAAACGCAGCCTTGCTCTGGATAATGCGGTGTGGCGCTGGGTCCAAATGCAGCCTTGCTCTGGATAATGCGGTGTGACTGTGTGGCGCTGGGGTCCAAACGCAGCCTTGCTCTGGATAATGCGGTGTGGCTGTGTGGCGCTGGGTCCAAATGCAGCCTTGCTCTGGATAATGCGGTGTGACTGTGTGGCGGTGTGGCTGTGTGGCGCTGGGTCCAAATGCAGCCTTGCTCTGGATAATGCGGCGTGGCTGTGTGGCGCTGGGTCCAAACGCAGCCTTGCTCTGGATAATGCGGTGTGGCACTGGGTCCAAATGCAGCCTTGCTCTGGATAATGCGGTGTGACGCTGGGGTCCAAACGCAGCCTTGCTCTGGATAATGCGGTGTGGCACTGGTCCAAACTCAGCCTTGCTCTGGATAATGCGGTGTGGCGGTGTGGCGCTGGGGTCCAAACGCAGCCTTGCTCTGGATAATGCGGTGTGGCTGTGTGGCGCTGGGTCCAAATGCATCCTTGCTCTGGATAATGCGGTGTGACTGTGTGGCGGTGTGGCTGTGTGGCGCTGGGTCCAAATGCAGCTTTGCTCTGGATAATGCGGTGTGACTGTGTGGCGGTGTGGCTGTGTGGCGCTGGGTCCAAATGCAGCCTTGCTCTGGATAATGCGGTGTGGCTGTGTGGCGCTGGGGTCCAAACGCAGCCTTGCTCTGGATAATGCGGTGTGACTGTGTGGCGCTGGGGTCCAAACACAGCCTTGCTCTGGATAATGCGGTGTGGCTGTGTGGCGCTGGGTCCAAATGCAGCCTTGCTCTGGATAATGCGGTGTGACTCTGTGGCGCTGGGGTCCAAACGCAGCCTTGCTCTGGATAATGCGGTGTGGCTGTGTGGCGCTGGGTCCAAATGCAGCCTTGCTCTGGATAATGCGGTGTGGCACTGGGTCCAAACTCAGCCTTGCACTGGATAATGCGGTGTGGCGGTGTGGCGTTGGGGTCCAAACGCAGCCTTGCTCTGGATAATGCGTTGTGGCGGTGTGGCATTGGGGTCCAAACGCAGCCTTGCTCTGGATAATGCGGTGTGGCGCTGGGGTTCAAACGCAGCCTTGCTCTGGATAATGCGGTGTGGCTGTGTGGCGCTTGGGGTCCAAACGCAGCCTTGCTCTGGATAATGCATTGTGGCTGTGCGGCGCTGGGTCCAAATGCAGCCTTGCTCTGGATAATGCGGTGTGACTGTGTGGCGGTGTGGCTGTGTGGCGCTGGGTCCAAATGCAGCCTTGCTCTGGATAATGCGCCGTGGCTGTGTGGCGCTGGGTCCAAACGCAGCCTTGCTCTGGATAATGCGGTGTGGCGCTGGGTCCAAATGCAGCCTTGCTCTGGATAATGCGGCACGGCTGTGTGGCGCTGGGACCAAACGCAGCCTTGCTCTGGATAATGCGGTGTGGCGCTGGGTCCAAACGCAGCCTTGCTCTGGATAATGCGGCGTGGCTGTGTGGCACTGGGTCCAAACGCAGCCTTGCTCTGGATAATGCGGTGTGGCACTGGGTCCAAACGCAGCCTTGCTCTGGATAATGCGGTGTGGCACTGGGTCCAAACTCAGCCTTGCTCTGGATAATGCGGTGTGGGGGTGTGGCGTTGGGGTCCAAACGCAGCCTTGCTCTGGATAATGCGGTGTGGCGGTGTGGCATTGGGGTCCAAACGCAGCCTTGCTCTGGATAATGCGGTGTGGCGCTGGGGTCCAAACGCAGCCTTGCTCTGGATAATGCGGTGTGGCTGTGTGGCGCTGGGGTCCAAACGCAGCCTTGCTCTGGATAATGCGGTGTGGCTGTGTGGCGCTGGGTCCAAATGCAGCCTTGCTCTGGATAATGCGGTGTGACTGTGTGGCGGTGTGGCTGTGTGGCGCTGGGTCCAAATGCAGCCTTGCTCTGGATAATGCGACGTGGCTGTGTGGCGCTGGGTCCAAACGCAGCCTTGCTCTGGATAATGCGGTGTGGCGCTGGGTCCAAACGCAGCCTTGCTATGGATAATGCGGCGTGGCTGTGTGGCGCTGGGTCCAAACGCAGCCTTGCTCTGGATAATGCGGTGTGGCACTGGGTCCAAATGCAGCCTTGCTCTGGATAATGCGGTGTGACGCTGGGGTCCAAACGCAGCCTTGCTCTGGATAATGCGGTGTGGCACTGGTCCAAACTCAGCCTTGCTCTGGATAATGCGGTGTGGCTGTGTGGCGCTGGGTCCAAACGCAGCCTTGCTCTGGATAATGCGGTGTGGCGCTGGGTCCAAACGCAGCCTTGCTCTGGATAATGCGGCGTGGCTGTGTGGCGCTGGGTCCAAACGCAGCCTTGCTGTGGATAATGCGGTGTGGCACTGGGTCCAAACGCAGCCTTGCTCTGGATAATGCGGTGTGGCACTGGGTCCAAACGCAGCCCTGCTCTGGATAATGCGGTGTGGCACTGGGTCCAAACTCAGCCTTGCTCTGGATAATGCGGTGTGGCTGTGTGGCGCTGGGTCCAAACGCAGCCTTGCTCTGGATAATGCGGTGTGGCGCTGGGTCCAAACGCAGCCTTGCTCTGGATAATGCGGCGTGGCTGTGTGGCGCTGGGTCCAAACGCAGCCTTGCTGTGGATAATGCGGTGTGGCACTGGGTCCAAACGCAGCCTTTCTCTGGATAATGCGGTGTGTCACTGGGTCCAAACTCAGCCTTGCTCTGGATAATGCGGTGTGTGGGTGTGGCGTTGGGGTCCAAACGCAGCCTTGCTCTGGATAATGCGGTGTGGCATTGGGGTCCAAACGCAGCCTTGCTCTGGATAATGCGGTGTGGCGCTGGGTCCAAATGCAGCCTTGCTCTGGATAATGCGGTGTGACTGTGTGGCGCTGGGGTCCAAACGCAGCCTTGCTCTGGATAATGCGGTGTGGCTGTGTGGCGCTGGGTCCAAATGCAGCCTTGCTCTGGATAATGCGGTGTGACTGTGTGGCGGTGTGGCTGTGTGGCGCTGGGTCCAAATGCAGCCTTGCTCTGGATAATGCGGCGTGGCTGTGTGGCGCTGGGTCCAAACGCAGCCTTGCTCTGGATAATGCGGTGTGGCACTGGGTCCAAATGCAGCCTTGCTCTGGATAATGCGGTGTGACGCTGGGGTCCAAACGCAGCCTTGCTCTGGATAATGCGGTGTGGCACTGGTCCAAACTCAGCCTTGCTCTGGATAATGCGGTGTGGCGGTGTGGCGCTGGGGTCCAAACGCAGCCTTGCTCTGGATAATGCGGTGTGGCTGTGTGGCGCTGGGTCCAAATGCATCCTTGCTCTGGATAATGCGGTGTGACTGTGTGGCGGTGTGGCTGTGTGGCGCTGGGTCCAAATGCAGCTTTGCTCTGGATAATGCGGTGTGACTGTGTGGCGGTGTGGCTGTGTGGCGCTGGGTCCAAATGCAGCCTTGCTCTGGATAATGCGGTGTGGCTGTGTGGCGCTGGGGTCCAAACGCAGCCTTGCTCTGGATAATGCGGTGTGACTGTGTGGCGCTGGGGTCCAAACACAGCCTTGCTCTGGATAATGCGGTGTGGCTGTGTGGCGCTGGGTCCAAATGCAGCCTTGCTCTGGATAATGCGGTGTGACTCTGTGGCGCTGGGGTCCAAACGCAGCCTTGCTCTGGATAATGCGGTGTGGCTGTGTGGCGCTGGGTCCAAATGCAGCCTTGCTCTGGATAATGCGGTGTGGCACTGGGTCCAAACTCAGCCTTGCACTGGATAATGCGGTGTGGCGGTGTGGCGTTGGGGTCCAAACGCAGCCTTGCTCTGGATAATGCGTTGTGGCGGTGTGGCATTGGGGTCCAAACGCAGCCTTGCTCTGGATAATGCGGTGTGGCGCTGGGGTTCAAACGCAGCCTTGCTCTGGATAATGCGGTGTGGCTGTGTGGCGCTTGGGGTCCAAACGCAGCCTTGCTCTGGATAATGCATTGTGGCTGTGCGGCGCTGGGTCCAAATGCAGCCTTGCTCTGGATAATGCGGTGTGACTGTGTGGCGGTGTGGCTGTGTGGCGCTGGGTCCAAATGCAGCCTTGCTCTGGATAATGCGCCGTGGCTGTGTGGCGCTGGGTCCAAACGCAGCCTTGCTCTGGATAATGCGGTGTGGCGCTGGGTCCAAATGCAGCCTTGCTCTGGATAATGCGGCACGGCTGTGTGGCGCTGGGACCAAACGCAGCCTTGCTCTGGATAATGCGGTGTGGCGCTGGGTCCAAACGCAGCCTTGCTCTGGATAATGCGGCGTGGCTGTGTGGCACTGGGTCCAAACGCAGCCTTGCTCTGGATAATGCGGTGTGGCACTGGGTCCAAACGCAGCCTTGCTCTGGATAATGCGGTGTGGCACTGGGTCCAAACTCAGCCTTGCTCTGGATAATGCGGTGTGGGGGTGTGGCGTTGGGGTCCAAACGCAGCCTTGCTCTGGATAATGCGGTGTGGCGGTGTGGCATTGGGGTCCAAACGCAGCCTTGCTCTGGATAATGCGGTGTGGCGCTGGGGTCCAAACGCAGCCTTGCTCTGGATAATGCGGTGTGGCTGTGTGGCGCTGGGGTCCAAACGCAGCCTTGCTCTGGATAATGCGGTGTGGCTGTGTGGCGCTGGGTCCAAATGCAGCCTTGCTCTGGATAATGCGGTGTGACTGTGTGGCGGTGTGGCTGTGTGGCGCTGGGTCCAAATGCAGCCTTGCTCTGGATAATGCGACGTGGCTGTGTGGCGCTGGGTCCAAACGCAGCCTTGCTCTGGATAATGCGGTGTGGCGCTGGGTCCAAACGCAGCCTTGCTATGGATAATGCGGCGTGGCTGTGTGGCGCTGGGTCCAAACGCAGCCTTGCTCTGGATAATGCGGTGTGGCACTGGGTCCAAATGCAGCCTTGCTCTGGATAATGCGGTGTGACGCTGGGGTCCAAACGCAGCCTTGCTCTGGATAATGCGGTGTGGCACTGGTCCAAACTCAGCCTTGCTCTGGATAATGCGGTGTGGCGGTGTGGCGCTGGGGTCCAAACGCAGCCTTGCTCTGGATAATGCGGTGTGGCTGTGTGGCGCTGGGTCCAAATGCATCCTTGCTCTGGATAATGCGGTGTGACTGTGTGGCGGTGTGGCTGTGTGGCGCTGGGTCCAAATGCTGCTTTGCTCTGGATAATGCGGTGTGACTGTGTGGCGGTGTGGCTGTGTGGCGCTGGGTCCAAATGCAGCCTTGCTCTGGATAATGCGGTGTGGCTGTGTGGCGCTGGGGTCCAAACGCAGCCTTGCTCTGGATAATGCGGTGTGACTGTGTGGCGCTGGGGTCCAAACACAGCCTTGCTCTGGATAATGCGGTGTGGCTGTGTGGCGCTGGGTCCAAATGCAGCCTTGCTCTGGATAATGCGGTGTGACTCTGTGGCGCTGGGGTCCAAACGCAGCCTTGCTCTGGATAATGCGGTGTGGCTGTGTGGCGCTGGGTCCAAATGCAGCCTTGCTCTGGATAATGCGGTGTGGCACTGGGTCCAAACTCAGCCTTGCACTGGATAATGCGGTGTGGCTGTGCGGCGCTGGGTCCAAATGCAGCCTTGCTCTGGATAATGCGGTGTGACTGTGTGGCGGTGTGGCTGTGTGGCGCTGGGTCCAAATGCAGCCTTGCTCTGGATAATGCGCCGTGGCTGTGTGGCGCTGGGTCCAAACGCAGCCTTGCTCTGGATAATGCGGTGTGGCGCTGGGTCCAAATGCAGCCTTGCTCTGGATAATGCGGCACGGCTGTGTGGCGCTGGGACCAAACGCAGCCTTGCTCTGGATAATGCGGTGTGGCGCTGGGTCCAAACGCAGCCTTGCTCTGGATAATGCGGCGTGGCTGTGTGGCACTGGGTCCAAACGCAGCCTTGCTCTGGATAATGCGGTGTGGCACTGGGTCCAAACGCAGCCTTGCTCTGGATAATGCGGTGTGGCACTGGGTCCAAACTCAGCCTTGCTCTGGATAATGCGGTGTGGGGGTGTGGCGTTGGGGTCCAAACGCAGCCTTGCTCTGGATAATGCGGTGTGGCGGTGTGGCATTGGGGTCCAAACGCAGCCTTGCTCTGGATAATGCGGTGTGGCGCTGGGGTCCAAATGCAGCCTTGCTCTGGATAATGCGGTGTGGCTGTGTGGCGCTGGGGTCCAAACGCAGCCTTGCTCTGGATAATGCGGTGTGGCTGTGTGGCGCTGGGTCCAAATGCAGCCTTGCTCTGGATAATGCGGTGTGACTGTGTGGCGGTGTGGCTGTGTGGCGCTGGGTCCAAATGCAGCCTTGCTCTGGATAATGCGACGTGGCTGTGTGGCGCTGGGTCCAAACGCAGCCTTGCTCTGGATAATGCGGTGTGGCGCTGGGTCCAAACGCAGCCTTGCTATGGATAATGCGGCATGGCTGTGTGGCGCTGGGTCCAAACGCAGCCTTGCTCTGGATAATGCGGTGTGGCACTGGGTCCAAATGCAGCCTTGCTCTGGATAATGCGGTGTGGCGCTGGGGTCCAAACGCAGCCTTGCTCTGGATAATGCGGTGTGGCTGTGTGGTGCTGGGGTCCAAACGCAGCCTTGCTCTGGATAATGCGGTGTGGCTGTGTGGCCTCGATCCAAATGCAGCCTTGCTCTGGATAATGCGGTGTGACTGTGTGGCGGTGTGGCTGTGTGGCGCTGGGTCCAAATGCAGCCTTGCTCTGGATAATGCGGCGTGGCTGTGTGGCGCTGGGTCGAAACGCAGCCTTGCTCTGGATAATGCGGCATGGCTGTGTGGCGCTGGGTCCAAACGCAGCCTTGCTCTGGCTAATGCGGTGTGGCACTGGGTCCAAACGCAGCCCTGCTCTGGATAATGCGGTGTGGCACTGGGTCCAAACTCAGCCTTGCTCTGGATAATGCGGTGTGGCTGTGTGGCGCTGGGTCCAAACGCAGCCTTGCTCTGGATAATGCGGTGTGGCTGTGTGGCACTGGGTCCAAATGCAGCCTTGCTCTGGATAATGCGGTGTGACTGTGTGGCGGTGTGGCTGTGTGGCGCTGGGTCCAAATGCAGCCTTGCTCTGGATAATGCGGCACGGCTGTGTGGCGCTGGGACCAAACGCAGCCTTGCTCTGGATAATGCGGTGTGGCGCTGGGTCCAAACGCAGCCTTGCTCTGGATAATGCGGCGTGGGTGTGTGGCGCTGGGTCCAAACGCAGCCTTGCTGTGGATAATGCGGTGTGGCACTGGGTCCAAATGCAGCCTTGCTCTGGATAATGCGGTGTGTCACTGGGTCCAAACTCAGCCTTGCTCTGGATAATGCGGTGTGGGGGTGTGGCGTTGGGGTCCAAACGCAGCCTTGCTCTGGATAATGCGGTGTGGCGGTGTGGCATTGGGGTCCAAACGCAGCCTTGCTCTGGATAATGCGGTGTGGCGCTGGGGTCCAAACGCAGCCTTGCTCTGGATAATGTGGTGTGGCTGTGTGGCGCTGGGGTCCAAACGCAGCCTTGCTCTGGATAATGCGGTGTGGCTGTGTGGCGCTGGGTCCAAACGCAGCCTTGCTCTGGATAATGCGGTGTGGCTGTGTGGCACTGGGTCCAAATGCAGCCTTGCTCTGGATAATGCGGTGTGACTGTGTGGCGGTGTGGCTGTGTGGCGCTGGGTCCAAATGCAGCCTTGCTCTGGATAATGCGGCACGGCTGTGTGGCACTGGGACCAAACGCAGCCTTGCTCTGGATAATGCGGTGTGGCGCTGGGTCCAAACGCAGCCTTGCTCTGGATAATGCGGCGTGGCTGTGTGGCGCTGGGTCCAAACGCAGCCTTGCTGTGGATAATGCGGTGTGGCACTGGGTCCAAACGCAGCCTTGCTCTGGATAATGCGGTGTGTCACTGGGTCCAAACTCAGCCTTGCTCTGGATAATGCGGTGTGTGGGTGTGGCGTTGGGGTCCAAACGCAGCCTTGCTCTGGATAATGCGGTGTGGCATTGGGGTCCAAACGCAGCCTTGCTCTGGATAATGCGGTGTGGCGCTGGGTCCAAATGCAGCCTTGCTCTGGATAATGCGGTGTGACTGTGTGGCGCTGGGGTCCAAACGCAGCCTTGCTCTGGATAATGCGGTGTGACTGTGTGGCGGTGTGGCTGTGTGGCGCTGGGTCCAAATGCAGCCTTGCTCTGGATAATGCGGCGTGGCTGTGTGGCGCTGGGTCCAAACGCAGCCTTGCTCTGGATAATGCGGTGTGGCACTGGGTCCAAATGCAGCCTTGCTCTGGATAATGCGGTGTGACGCTGGGGTCCAAACGCAGCCTTGCTCTGGATAATGCGGTGTGGCTGTGTGGTGCTGGGGTCCAAACGCAGCCTTGCTCTGGATAATGCGGTGTGGCTGTGTGGCCTCGGTCCAAATGCAGCCTTGCTCTGGATAATGCGAGGTGACTGTATGGCGGTGTGGCTGTGTGGCGCTGGGTCCAAATGCAGCCTTGCTCTGGATAATGCGGCGTGGCTGTGTGGCACTGGGTCCAAACGCAGCCTTGCTCTGGATAATTTGGTGTGGCACTGGGTCCAAACGCAGCCTTGCTCTGGATAATGCGGTGTGGCACTGGGTCCAAACTCAGCCTTGCTCTGGATAATGCGGTGTGGCGGTGTGGCGTTGGGGTCCAAACGCAGCCTTGCTCTGGATAATGTGGTGTGGCGGTGTGGCATTGGGGTCAAAACGCAGCCTTGCTCTGGATAATGCGGTGTGACGCTGGGGTCCAAACGCAGCCTTGCTCTGGATAATGCGGTGTGGCTGTGTGGCGCTGGGGTCCAAATGCAGCCTTGCTCTGGATAATGCGGTGTGGCTGTGTGGCGCTCGGTCCAAATGCAGCCTTGCTCTGGATAATGCGGTGTGACTGTGTGGCGGTGTGGCTGTGTGGCGCTGGGTCCAAATGCAGCCTTGCTCTGGATAATGCGGCGTGGCTGTGTGGCGCTGGGTCCAAACGCAGCCTAGCTCTGGATAATGCGGTGTGGCACTGGGTCCAAATGCAGCCTTGCTCTGGATAATGCGGTGTGACGCTGGGGTCCAAACGCAGCCTTGCTCTGGATAATGCGGTGTGTCACTGGGTCCAAACTCAGCCTTGCTCTGGATAATGCGGTGTGTGGGTGTGGCGTTGGGGTCCAAACGCAGCCTTGCTCTGGATAATGCGGTGTGGCATTGGGGTCCAAACGCAGCCTTGCTCTGGATAATGCGGTGTGGCGCTGGGTCCAAATGCAGCCTTGCTCTGGATAATGCGGTGTGACTGTGTGGCGCTGGGGTCCAAACGCAGCCTTGCTCTGGATAATGCGGTGTGGCTGTGTGGCGCTGGGTCCAAATGCAGCCTTGCTCTGGATAATGCGGTGTGACTGTGTGGCGGTGTGGCTGTGTGGCGCTGGGTCCAAACGCAGCCTTGCTCTGGATAATGCGGTGTGGCACTGGGTCCAAATGCAGCCTTGCTCTGGATAATGCGGTGTGACGCTGGGGTCCAAACGCAGCCTTGCTCTGGATAATGCGGTGTGGCACTGGTCCAAACTCAGCCTTGCTCTGGATAATGCGGTGTGGCGGTGTGGCGCTGGGGTCCAAACGCAGCCTTGCTCTGGATAATGCGGTGTGGCTGTGTGGCGCTGGGTCCAAATGCATCCTTGCTCTGGATAATGCGGTGTGACTGTGTGGCGGTGTGGCTGTGTGGCGCTGGGTCCAAATGCAGCTTTGCTCTGGATAATGCGGTGTGACTGTGTGGCGGTGTGGCTGTGTGGCGCTGGGTCCAAATGCAGCCTTGCTCTGGATAATGCGGTGTGGCTGTGTGGCGCTGGGGTCCAAACGCAGCCTTGCTCTGGATAATGCGGTGTGACTGTGTGGCGCTGGGGTCCAAACACAGCCTTGCTCTGGATAATGCGGTGTGGCTGTGTGGCGCTGGGTCCAAATGCAGCCTTGCTCTGGATAATGCGGTGTGACTCTGTGGCGCTGGGGTCCAAACGCAGCCTTGCTCTGGATAATGCGGTGTGGCTGTGTGGCGCTGGGTCCAAATGCAGCCTTGCTCTGGATAATGCGGTGTGGCACTGGGTCCAAACTCAGCCTTGCACTGGATAATGCGGGGTGGCTGTGCGGCGCTGGGTCCAAATGCAGCCTTGCTCTGGATAATGCGGTGTGACTGTGTGGCGGTGTGGCTGTGTGGCGCTGGGTCCAAATGCAGCCTTGCTCTGGATAATGCGCCGTGGCTGTGTGGCGCTGGGTCCAAACGCAGCCTTGCTCTGGATAATGCGGTGTGGCGCTGGGTCCAAATGCAGCCTTGCTCTGGATAATGCGGCACGGCTGTGTGGCGCTGGGACCAAACGCAGCCTTGCTCTGGATAATGCGGTGTGGCGCTGGGTCCAAACGCAGCCTTGCTCTGGATAATGCGGCGTGGCTGTGTGGCACTGGGTCCAAACGCAGCCTTGCTCTGGATAATGCGGTGTGGCACTGGGTCCAAACGCAGCCTTGCTCTGGATAATGCGGTGTGGCACTGGGTCCAAACTCAGCCTTGCTCTGGATAATGCGGTGTGGGGGTGTGGCGTTGGGGTCCAAACGCAGCCTTGCTCTGGATAATGCGGTGTGGCGGTGTGGCATTGGGGTCCAAACGCAGCCTTGCTCTGGATAATGCGGTGTGGCGCTGGGGTCCAAACGCAGCCTTGCTCTGGATAATGCGGTGTGGCTGTGTGGCGCTGGGGTCCAAACGCAGCCTTGCTCTGGATAATGCGGTGTGGCTGTGTGGCGCTGGGTCCAAATGCAGCCTTGCTCTGGATAATGCGGTGTGACTGTGTGGCGGTGTGGCTGTGTGGCGCTGGGTCCAAATGCAGCCTTGCTCTGGATAATGCGACGTGGCTGTGTGGCGCTGGGTCCAAACGCAGCCTTGCTCTGGATAATGCGGTGTGGCGCTGGGTCCAAACGCAGCCTTGCTATGGATAATGCGGCATGGCTGTGTGGCGCTGGGTCCAAACGCAGCCTTGCTCTGGATAATGCGGTGTGGCACTGGGTCCAAATGCAGCCTTGCTCTGGATAATGCGGTGTGGCGCTGGGGTCCAAACGCAGCCTTGCTATGGATAATGCGGTGTGGCTGTGTGGTGCTGGGGTCCAAACGCAGCCTTGCTCTGGATAATGCGGTGTGGCTGTGTGGCCTCGATCCAAATGCAGCCTTGCTCTGGATAATGCGGTGTGACTGTGTGGCGGTGTGGCTGTGTGGCGCTGGGTCCAAATGCAGCCTTGCTCTGGATAATGCGGCGTGGCTGTGTGGCGCTGGGTCGAAACGCAGCCTTGCTCTGGATAATGCGGCATGGCTGTGTGGCGCTGGGTCCAAACGCAGCCTTGCTCTGGCTAATGCGGTGTGGCACTGGGTCCAAACGCAGCCCTGCTCTGGATAATGCGGTGTGGCACTGGGTCCAAACTCAGCCTTGCTCTGGATAATGCGGTGTGGCTGTGTGGCGCTGGGTCCAAACGCAGCCTTGCTCTGGATAATGCGGTGTGGCTGTGTGGCACTGGGTCCAAATGCAGCCTTGCTCTGGATAATGCGGTGTGACTGTGTGGCGGTGTGGCTGTGTGGCGCTGGGTCCAAATGCAGCCTTGCTCTGGATAATGCGGCACGGCTGTGTGGCGCTGGGACCAAACGCAGCCTTGCTCTGGATAATGCGGTGTGGCGCTGGGTCCAAACGCAGCCTTGCTCTGGATAATGCGGCGTGGGTGTGTGGCGCTGGGTCCAAACGCAGCCTTGCTGTGGATAATGCGGTGTGGCACTGGGTCCAAATGCAGCCTTGCTCTGGATAATGCGGTGTGTCACTGGGTCCAAACTCAGCCTTGCTCTGGATAATGCGGTGTGGGGGTGTGGCGTTGGGGTCCAAACGCAGCCTTGCTCTGGATAATGCGGTGTGGCGGTGTGGCATTGGGGTCCAAACGCAGCCTTGCTCTGGATAATGCGGTGTGGCGCTGGGGTCCAAACGCAGCCTTGCTCTGGATAATGTGGTGTGGCTGTGTGGCGCTGGGGTCCAAACGCAGCCTTGCTCTGGATAATGCGGTGTGGCTGTGTGGCGCTGGGTCCAAACGCAGCCTTGCTCTGGATAATGCGGTGTGGCTGTGTGGCACTGGGTCCAAATGCAGCCTTGCTCTGGATAATGCGGTGTGACTGTGTGGCGGTGTGGCTGTGTGGCGCTGGGTCCAAATGCAGCCTTGCTCTGGATAATGCGGCACGGCTGTGTGGCACTGGGACCAAACGCAGCCTTGCTCTGGATAATGCGGTGTGGCGCTGGGTCCAAACGCAGCCTTGCTCTGGATAATGCGGCGTGGCTGTGTGGCGCTGGGTCCAAACGCAGCCTTGCTGTGGATAATGCGGTGTGGCACTGGGTCCAAACGCAGCCTTGCTCTGGATAATGCGGTGTGTCACTGGGTCCAAACTCAGCCTTGCTCTGGATAATGCGGTGTGTGGGTGTGGCGTTGGGGTCCAAACGCAGCCTTGCTCTGGATAATGCGGTGTGGCATTGGGGTCCAAACGCAGCCTTGCTCTGGATAATGCGGTGTGGCGCTGGGTCCAAATGCAGCCTTGCTCTGGATAATGCGGTGTGACTGTGTGGCGCTGGGGTCCAAACGCAGCCTTGCTCTGGATAATGCGGTGTGACTGTGTGGCGGTGTGGCTGTGTGGCGCTGGGTCCAAATGCAGCCTTGCTCTGGATAATGCGGCGTGGCTGTGTGGCGCTGGGTCCAAACGCAGCCTTGCTCTGGATAATGCGGTGTGGCACTGGGTCCAAATGCAGCCTTGCTCTGGATAATGCGGTGTGACGCTGGGGTCCAAACGCAGCCTTGCTCTGGATAATGCGGTGTGGCTGTGTGGTGCTGGGGTCCAAACGCAGCCTTGCTCTGGATAATGCGGTGTGGCTGTGTGGCCTCGGTCCAAATGCAGCCTTGCTCTGGATAATGCGAGGTGACTGTATGGCGGTGTGGCTGTGTGGCGCTGGGTCCAAACGCAGCCTTGCTCTGGATAATGCGGTGTGGCACTGGGTCCAAATGCAGCCTTGCTCTGGATAATGCGGTGTGACGCTGGGGTCCAAACGCAGCCTTGCTCTGGATAATGCGGTGTGGCTGTGTGGTGCTGGGGTCCAAACGCAGCCTTGCTCTGGATAATGCGGTGTGGCTGTGTGGCCTCGGTCCAAATGCAGCCTTGCTCTGGATAATGCGAGGTGACTGTATGGCGGTGTGGCTGTGTGGCGCTGGGTCCAAATGCAGCCTTGCTCTGGATAATGCGGCGTGGCTGTGTGGCACTGGGTCCAAACGCAGCCTTGCTCTGGATAATTTGGTGTGGCACTGGGTCCAAACGCAGCCTTGCTCTGGATAATGCGGTGTGGCACTGGGTCCAAACTCAGCCTTGCTCTGGATAATGCGGTGTGGCGGTGTGGCGTTGGGGTCCAAACGCAGCCTTGCTCTGGATAATGTGGTGTGGCGGTGTGGCATTGGGGTCAAAACGCAGCCTTGCTCTGGATAATGCGGTGTGACGCTGGGGTCCAAACGCAGCCTTGCTCTGGATAATGCGGTGTGGCTGTGTGGCGCTGGGGTCCAAATGCAGCCTTGCTCTGGATAATGCGGTGTGGCTGTGTGGCGCTCGGTCCAAATGCAGCCTTGCTCTGGATAATGCGGTGTGACTGTGTGGCGGTGTGGCTGTGTGGCGCTGGGTCCAAATGCAGCCTTGCTCTGGATAATGCGGCGTGGCTGTGTGGCGCTGGGTCCAAACGCAGCCTAGCTCTGGATAATGCGGTGTGGCACTGGGTCCAAATGCAGCCTTGCTCTGGATAATGCGGTGTGACGCTGGGGTCCAAACGCAGCCTTGCTCTGGATAATGCGGTGTGGCTGTGTGGCGCTGGGGTCCAAATGCAGCCTTGCTCTGGATAATGCGGTGTGGCTGTGTGGCGCTGGGTCCAAATGCAGCCTTGCTCTGGATAATGCGGTGTGACTGTGTGGCGGTGTGGCTGTGTGTCACTGGGTCCAAACTCAGCCTTGCTCTGGATAATGCGGTGTGTGGGTGTGGCGTTGGGGTCCAAACGCAGCCTTGCTCTGGATAATGCGGTGTGGCATTGGGGTCCAAACGCAGCCTTGCTCTGGATAATGCGGTGTGGCGCTGGGTCCAAATGCAGCCTTGCTCTGGATAATGCGGTGTGACTGTGTGGCGCTGGGGTCCAAACGCAGCCTTGCTCTGGATAATGCGGTGTGGCTGTGTGGCGCTGGGTCCAAATGCAGCCTTGCTCTGGATAATGCGGTGTGACTGTGTGGCGGTGTGGCTGTGTGGCGCTGGGTCCAAATGCAGCCTTGCTCTGGATAATGCGGCGTGGCTGTGTGGCGCTGGGTCCAAACGCAGCCTTGCTCTGGATAATGCGGTGTGGCACTGGGTCCAAATGCAGCCTTGCTCTGGATAATGCGGTGTGACGCTGGGGTCCAAACGCAGCCTTGCTCTGGATAATGCGGTGTGGCACTGGTCCAAACTCAGCCTTGCTCTGGATAATGCGGTGTGGCGGTGTGGCGCTGGGGTCCAAACGCAGCCTTGCTCTGGATAATGCGGTGTGGCTGTGTGGCGCTGGGTCCAAATGCATCCTTGCTCTGGATAATGCGGTGTGACTGTGTGGCGGTGTGGCTGTGTGGCGCTGGGTCCAAATGCAGCTTTGCTCTGGATAATGCGGTGTGACTGTGTGGCGGTGTGGCTGTGTGGCGCTGGGTCCAAATGCAGCCTTGCTCTGGATAATGCGGTGTGGCTGTGTGGCGCTGGGGTCCAAACGCAGCCTTGCTCTGGATAATGCGGTGTGACTGTGTGGCGCTGGGGTCCAAACACAGCCTTGCTCTGGATAATGCGGTGTGGCTGTGTGGCGCTGGGTCCAAATGCAGCCTTGCTCTGGATAATGCGGTGTGACTCTGTGGCGCTGGGGTCCAAACGCAGCCTTGCTCTGGATAATGCGGTGTGGCTGTGTGGCGCTGGGTCCAAATGCAGCCTTGCTCTGGATAATGCGGTGTGGCACTGGGTCCAAACTCAGCCTTGCACTGGATAATGCGGTGTGGCTGTGCGGCGCTGGGTCCAAATGCAGCCTTGCTCTGGATAATGCGGTGTGACTGTGTGGCGGTGTGGCTGTGTGGCGCTGGGTCCAAATGCAGCCTTGCTCTGGATAATGCGCCGTGGCTGTGTGGCGCTGGGTCCAAACGCAGCCTTGCTCTGGATAATGCGGTGTGGCGCTGGGTCCAAATGCAGCCTTGCTCTGGATAATGCGGCACGGCTGTGTGGCGCTGGGACCAAACGCAGCCTTGCTCTGGATAATGCGGTGTGGCGCTGGGTCCAAACGCAGCCTTGCTCTGGATAATGCGGCGTGGCTGTGTGGCACTGGGTCCAAACGCAGCCTTGCTCTGGATAATGCGGTGTGGCACTGGGTCCAAACGCAGCCTTGCTCTGGATAATGCGGTGTGGCACTGGGTCCAAACTCAGCCTTGCTCTGGATAATGCGGTGTGGGGGTGTGGCGTTGGGGTCCAAACGCAGCCTTGCTCTGGATAATGCGGTGTGGCGGTGTGGCATTGGGGTCCAAACGCAGCCTTGCTCTGGATAATGCGGTGTGGCGCTGGGGTCCAAACGCAGCCTTGCTCTGGATAATGCGGTGTGGCTGTGTGGCGCTGGGGTCCAAACGCAGCCTTGCTCTGGATAATGCGGTGTGGCTGTGTGGCGCTGGGTCCAAATGCAGCCTTGCTCTGGATAATGCGGTGTGACTGTGTGGCGGTGTGGCTGTGTGGCGCTGGGTCCAAATGCAGCCTTGCTCTGGATAATGCGACGTGGCTGTGTGGCGCTGGGTCCAAACGCAGCCTTGCTCTGGATAATGCGGTGTGGCGCTGGGTCCAAACGCAGCCTTGCTATGGATAATGCGGCATGGCTGTGTGGCGCTGGGTCCAAACGCAGCCTTGCTCTGGATAATGCGGTGTGGCACTGGGTCCAAATGCAGCCTTGCTCTGGATAATGCGGTGTGGCGCTGGGGTCCAAACGCAGCCTTGCTCTGGATAATGCGGTGTGTCACTGGGTCCAAACTCAGCCTTGCTCTGGATAATGCGGTGTGGGGGTGTGGCGTTGGGGTCCAAACGCAGCCTTGCTCTGGATAATGCGGTGTGGCGGTGTGGCATTGGGGTCCAAACGCAGCCTTGCTCTGGATAATGCGGTGTGGCGCTGGGGTCCAAACGCAGCCTTGCTCTGGATAATGTGGTGTGGCTGTGTGGCGCTGGGGTCCAAACGCAGCCTTGCTCTGGATAATGCGGTGTGGCTGTGTGGCGCTGGGTCCAAACGCAGCCTTGCTCTGGATAATGCGGTGTGGCTGTGTGGCACTGGGTCCAAATGCAGCCTTGCTCTGGATAATGCGGTGTGACTGTGTGGCGGTGTGGCTGTGTGGCGCTGGGTCCAAATGCAGCCTTGCTCTGGATAATGCGGCACGGCTGTGTGGCACTGGGACCAAACGCAGCCTTGCTCTGGATAATGCGGTGTGGCGCTGGGTCCAAACGCAGCCTTGCTCTGGATAATGCGGCGTGGCTGTGTGGCGCTGGGTCCAAACGCAGCCTTGCTGTGGATAATGCGGTGTGGCACTGGGTCCAAACGCAGCCTTGCTCTGGATAATGCGGTGTGTCACTGGGTCCAAACTCAGCCTTGCTCTGGATAATGCGGTGTGTGGGTGTGGCGTTGGGGTCCAAACGCAGCCTTGCTCTGGATAATGCGGTGTGGCATTGGGGTCCAAACGCAGCCTTGCTCTGGATAATGCGGTGTGGCGCTGGGTCCAAATGCAGCCTTGCTCTGGATAATGCGGTGTGACTGTGTGGCGCTGGGGTCCAAACGCAGCCTTGCTCTGGATAATGCGGTGTGACTGTGTGGCGGTGTGGCTGTGTGGCGCTGGGTCCAAATGCAGCCTTGCTCTGGATAATGCGGCGTGGCTGTGTGGCGCTGGGTCCAAACGCAGCCTTGCTCTGGATAATGCGGTGTGGCACTGGGTCCAAATGCAGCCTTGCTCTGGATAATGCGGTGTGACGCTGGGGTCCAAACGCAGCCTTGCTCTGGATAATGCGGTGTGGCTGTGTGGTGCTGGGGTCCAAACGCAGCCTTGCTCTGGATAATGCGGTGTGGCTGTGTGGCCTCGGTCCAAATGCAGCCTTGCTCTGGATAATGCGAGGTGACTGTATGGCGGTGTGGCTGTGTGGCGCTGGGTCCAAACGCAGCCTTGCTCTGGATAATGCGGTGTGGCACTGGGTCCAAATGCAGCCTTGCTCTGGATAATGCGGTGTGACGCTGGGGTCCAAACGCAGCCTTGCTCTGGATAATGCGGTGTGGCTGTGTGGTGCTGGGGTCCAAACGCAGCCTTGCTCTGGATAATGCGGTGTGGCTGTGTGGCCTCGGTCCAAATGCAGCCTTGCTCTGGATAATGCGAGGTGACTGTATGGCGGTGTGGCTGTGTGGCGCTGGGTCCAAATGCAGCCTTGCTCTGGATAATGCGGCGTGGCTGTGTGGCACTGGGTCCAAACGCAGCCTTGCTCTGGATAATTTGGTGTGGCACTGGGTCCAAACGCAGCCTTGCTCTGGATAATGCGGTGTGGCACTGGGTCCAAACTCAGCCTTGCTCTGGATAATGCGGTGTGGCGGTGTGGCGTTGGGGTCCAAACGCAGCCTTGCTCTGGATAATGTGGTGTGGCGGTGTGGCATTGGGGTCAAAACGCAGCCTTGCTCTGGATAATGCGGTGTGACGCTGGGGTCCAAACGCAGCCTTGCTCTGGATAATGCGGTGTGGCTGTGTGGCGCTGGGGTCCAAATGCAGCCTTGCTCTGGATAATGCGGTGTGGCTGTGTGGCGCTCGGTCCAAATGCAGCCTTGCTCTGGATAATGCGGTGTGGCTGTGTGGCGCTGGGGTCCAAACGCAGCCTTGCTCTGGATAATGCGGTGTGACTGTGTGGCGCTGGGGTCCAAACACAGCCTTGCTCTGGATAATGCGGTGTGGCTGTGTGGCGCTGGGTCCAAATGCAGCCTTGCTCTGGATAATGCGGTGTGACTCTGTGGCGCTGGGGTCCAAACGCAGCCTTGCTCTGGATAATGCGGTGTGGCTGTGTGGCGCTGGGTCCAAATGCAGCCTTGCTCTGGATAATGCGGTGTGGCACTGGGTCCAAACTCAGCCTTGCACTGGATAATGCGGTGTGGCTGTGCGGCGCTGGGTCCAAATGCAGCCTTGCTCTGGATAATGCGGTG
Source organism: Notolepis coatsorum (assembly GCF_963971535.1). Lineage (NCBI taxonomy): Eukaryota > Metazoa > Chordata > Actinopteri > Aulopiformes > Paralepididae > Notolepis > Notolepis coatsorum. The sequence goes on along the minus strand of NW_028170709.1, from coordinate 355,335 downwards.
TGACTGTGTGGCGGTGTGGCTGTGTGGCGCTGGGTCCAAATGCAGCCTTGCTCTGGATAATGCGCCGTGGCTGTGTGGCGCTGGGTCCAAACGCAGCCTTGCTCTGGATAATGCGGTGTGGCGCTGGGTCCAAATGCAGCCTTGCTCTGGATAATGCGGCACGGCTGTGTGGCGCTGGGACCAAACGCAGCCTTGCTCTGGATAATGCGGTGTGGCGCTGGGTCCAAACGCAGCCTTGCTCTGGATAATGCGGCGTGGCTGTGTGGCACTGGGTCCAAACGCAGCCTTGCTCTGGATAATGCGGTGTGGCACTGGGTCCAAACGCAGCCTTGCTCTGGATAATGCGGTGTGGCACTGGGTCCAAACTCAGCCTTGCTCTGGATAATGCGGTGTGGGGGTGTGGCGTTGGGGTCCAAACGCAGCCTTGCTCTGGATAATGCGGTGTGGCGGTGTGGCATTGGGGTCCAAACGCAGCCTTGCTCTGGATAATGCGGTGTGGCGCTGGGGTCCAAACGCAGCCTTGCTCTGGATAATGCGGTGTGGCTGTGTGGCGCTGGGGTCCAAACGCAGCCTTGCTCTGGATAATGCGGTGTGGCTGTGTGGCGCTGGGTCCAAATGCAGCCTTGCTCTGGATAATGCGGTGTGACTGTGTGGCGGTGTGGCTGTGTGGCGCTGGGTCCAAATGCAGCCTTGCTCTGGATAATGCGGTGTGACTGTGTGGCGGTGTGGCTGTGTGGCGCTGGGTCCAAATGCAGCCTTGCTCTGGATAATGCGGCACGGCTGTGTGGCACTGGGACCAAACGCAGCCTTGCTCTGGATAATGCGGTGTGGCGCTGGGTCCAAACGCAGCCTTGCTCTGGATAATGCGGCGTGGCTGTGTGGCGCTGGGTCCAAACGCAGCCTTGCTGTGGATAATGCGGTGTGGCACTGGGTCCAAACGCAGCCTTGCTCTGGATAATGCGGTGTGTCACTGGGTCCAAACTCAGCCTTGCTCTGGATAATGCGGTGTGTGGGTGTGGCGTTGGGGTCCAAACGCAGCCTTGCTCTGGATAATGCGGTGTGGCATTGGGGTCCAAACGCAGCCTTGCTCTGGATAATGCGGTGTGGCGCTGGGTCCAAATGCAGCCTTGCTCTGGATAATGCGGTGTGACTGTGTGGCGCTGGGGTCCAAACGCAGCCTTGCTCTGGATAATGCGGTGTGACTGTGTGGCGGTGTGGCTGTGTGGCGCTGGGTCCAAATGCAGCCTTGCTCTGGATAATGCGGCGTGGCTGTGTGGCGCTGGGTCCAAACGCAGCCTTGCTCTGGATAATGCGGTGTGGCACTGGGTCCAAATGCAGCCTTGCTCTGGATAATGCGGTGTGACGCTGGGGTCCAAACGCAGCCTTGCTCTGGATAATGCGGTGTGGCTGTGTGGTGCTGGGGTCCAAACGCAGCCTTGCTCTGGATAATGCGGTGTGGCTGTGTGGCCTCGGTCCAAATGCAGCCTTGCTCTGGATAATGCGAGGTGACTGTATGGCGGTGTGGCTGTGTGGCGCTGGGTCCAAACGCAGCCTTGCTCTGGATAATGCGGTGTGGCACTGGGTCCAAATGCAGCCTTGCTCTGGATAATGCGGTGTGACGCTGGGGTCCAAACGCAGCCTTGCTCTGGATAATGCGGTGTGGCTGTGTGGTGCTGGGGTCCAAACGCAGCCTTGCTCTGGATAATGCGGTGTGGCTGTGTGGCCTCGGTCCAAATGCAGCCTTGCTCTGGATAATGCGAGGTGACTGTATGGCGGTGTGGCTGTGTGGCGCTGGGTCCAAATGCAGCCTTGCTCTGGATAATGCGGCGTGGCTGTGTGGCACTGGGTCCAAACGCAGCCTTGCTCTGGATAATTTGGTGTGGCACTGGGTCCAAACGCAGCCTTGCTCTGGATAATGCGGTGTGGCACTGGGTCCAAACTCAGCCTTGCTCTGGATAATGCGGTGTGGCGGTGTGGCGTTGGGGTCCAAACGCAGCCTTGCTCTGGATAATGTGGTGTGGCGGTGTGGCATTGGGGTCAAAACGCAGCCTTGCTCTGGATAATGCGGTGTGACGCTGGGGTCCAAACGCAGCCTTGCTCTGGATAATGCGGTGTGGCTGTGTGGCGCTGGGGTCCAAATGCAGCCTTGCTCTGGATAATGCGGTGTGGCTGTGTGGCGCTCGGTCCAAATGCAGCCTTGCTCTGGATAATGCGGTGTGACTGTGTGGCGGTGTGGCTGTGTGGCGCTGGGTCCAAATGCAGCCTTGCTCTGGATAATGCGGCGTGGCTGTGTGGCGCTGGGTCCAAACGCAGCCTAGCTCTGGATAATGCGGTGTGGCACTGGGTCCAAATGCAGCCTTGCTCTGGATAATGCGGTGTGACGCTGGGGTCCAAACGCAGCCTTGCTCTGGATAATGCGGTGTGGCTGTGTGGCGCTGGGGTCCAAATGCAGCCTTGCTCTGGATAATGCGGTGTGGCTGTGTGGCGCTGGGTCCAAATGCAGCCTTGCTCTGGATAATGCGGTGTGACTGTGTGGCGGTGTGGCTGTGTGTCACTGGGTCCAAACTCAGCCTTGCTCTGGATAATGCGGTGTGTGGGTGTGGCGTTGGGGTCCAAACGCAGCCTTGCTCTGGATAATGCGGTGTGGCATTGGGGTCCAAACGCAGCCTTGCTCTGGATAATGCGGTGTGGCGCTGGGTCCAAATGCAGCCTTGCTCTGGATAATGCGGTGTGACTGTGTGGCGCTGGGGTCCAAACGCAGCCTTGCTCTGGATAATGCGGTGTGGCTGTGTGGCGCTGGGTCCAAATGCAGCCTTGCTCTGGATAATGCGGTGTGACTGTGTGGCGGTGTGGCTGTGTGGCGCTGGGTCCAAATGCAGCCTTGCTCTGGATAATGCGGCGTGGCTGTGTGGCGCTGGGTCCAAACGCAGCCTTGCTCTGGATAATGCGGTGTGGCACTGGGTCCAAATGCAGCCTTGCTCTGGATAATGCGGTGTGACGCTGGGGTCCAAACGCAGCCTTGCTCTGGATAATGCGGTGTGGCACTGGTCCAAACTCAGCCTTGCTCTGGATAATGCGGTGTGGCGGTGTGGCGCTGGGGTCCAAACGCAGCCTTGCTCTGGATAATGCGGTGTGGCTGTGTGGCGCTGGGTCCAAATGCATCCTTGCTCTGGATAATGCGGTGTGACTGTGTGGCGGTGTGGCTGTGTGGCGCTGGGTCCAAATGCAGCTTTGCTCTGGATAATGCGGTGTGACTGTGTGGCGGTGTGGCTGTGTGGCGCTGGGTCCAAATGCAGCCTTGCTCTGGATAATGCGGTGTGGCTGTGTGGCGCTGGGGTCCAAACGCAGCCTTGCTCTGGATAATGCGGTGTGACTGTGTGGCGCTGGGGTCCAAACACAGCCTTGCTCTGGATAATGCGGTGTGGCTGTGTGGCGCTGGGTCCAAATGCAGCCTTGCTCTGGATAATGCGGTGTGACTCTGTGGCGCTGGGGTCCAAACGCAGCCTTGCTCTGGATAATGCGGTGTGGCTGTGTGGCGCTGGGTCCAAATGCAGCCTTGCTCTGGATAATGCGGTGTGGCACTGGGTCCAAACTCAGCCTTGCACTGGATAATGCGGTGTGGCTGTGCGGCGCTGGGTCCAAATGCAGCCTTGCTCTGGATAATGCGGTGTGACTGTGTGGCGGTGTGGCTGTGTGGCGCTGGGTCCAAATGCAGCCTTGCTCTGGATAATGCGCCGTGGCTGTGTGGCGCTGGGTCCAAACGCAGCCTTGCTCTGGATAATGCGGTGTGGCGCTGGGTCCAAATGCAGCCTTGCTCTGGATAATGCGGCACGGCTGTGTGGCGCTGGGACCAAACGCAGCCTTGCTCTGGATAATGCGGTGTGGCGCTGGGTCCAAACGCAGCCTTGCTCTGGATAATGCGGCGTGGCTGTGTGGCACTGGGTCCAAACGCAGCCTTGCTCTGGATAATGCGGTGTGGCACTGGGTCCAAATGCAGCCTTGCTCTGGATAATGCGGTGTGGCACTGGGTCCAAACTCAGCCTTGCTCTGGATAATGCGGTGTGGGGGTGTGGCGTTGGGGTCCAAACGCAGCCTTGCTCTGGATAATGCGGTGTGGCGGTGTGGCATTGGGGTCCAAACGCAGCCTTGCTCTGGATAATGCGGTGTGGCGCTGGGGTCCAAACGCAGCCTTGCTCTGGATAATGCGGTGTGGCTGTGTGGCGCTGGGGTCCAAACGCAGCCTTGCTCTGGATAATGCGGTGTGGCTGTGTGGCGCTGGGTCCAAATGCAGCCTTGCTCTGGATAATGCGGTGTGACTGTGTGGCGGTGTGGCTGTGTGGCGCTGGGTCCAAATGCAGCCTTGCTCTGGATAATGCGACGTGGCTGTGTGGCGCTGGGTCCAAACGCAGCCTTGCTCTGGATAATGCGGTGTGGCGCTGGGTCCAAACGCAGCCTTGCTATGGATAATGCGGCATGGCTGTGTGGCGCTGGGTCCAAACGCAGCCTTGCTCTGGATAATGCGGTGTGGCACTGGGTCCAAATGCAGCCTTGCTCTGGATAATGCGGTGTGGCGCTGGGGTCCAAACGCAGCCTTGCTCTGGATAATGCGGTGTGGCTGTGTGGTGCTGGGGTCCAAACGCAGCCTTGCTCTGGATAATGCGGTGTGGCTGTGTGGCCTCGATCCAAATGCAGCCTTGCTCTGGATAATGCGGTGTGACTGTGTGGCGGTGTGGCTGTGTGGCGCTGGGTCCAAATGCAGCCTTGCTCTGGATAATGCGGCGTGGCTGTGTGGCGCTGGGTCGAAACGCAGCCTTGCTCTGGATAATGCGGCATGGCTGTGTGGCGCTGGGTCCAAACGCAGCCTTGCTCTGGCTAATGCGGTGTGGCACTGGGTCCAAACGCAGCCCTGCTCTGGATAATGCGGTGTGGCACTGGGTCCAAACTCAGCCTTGCTCTGGATAATGCGGTGTGGCTGTGTGGCGCTGGGTCCAAACGCAGCCTTGCTCTGGATAATGCGGTGTGGCTGTGTGGCACTGGGTCCAAATGCAGCCTTGCTCTGGATAATGCGGTGTGACTGTGTGGCGGTGTGGCTGTGTGGCGCTGGGTCCAAATGCAGCCTTGCTCTGGATAATGCGGCACGGCTGTGTGGCGCTGGGACCAAACGCAGCCTTGCTCTGGATAATGCGGTGTGGCGCTGGGTCCAAACGCAGCCTTGCTCTGGATAATGCGGCGTGGGTGTGTGGCGCTGGGTCCAAACGCAGCCTTGCTGTGGATAATGCGGTGTGGCACTGGGTCCAAATGCAGCCTTGCTCTGGATAATGCGGTGTGTCACTGGGTCCAAACTCAGCCTTGCTCTGGATAATGCGGTGTGGGGGTGTGGCGTTGGGGTCCAAACGCAGCCTTGCTCTGGATAATGCGGTGTGGCGGTGTGGCATTGGGGTCCAAACGCAGCCTTGCTCTGGATAATGCGGTGTGGCGCTGGGGTCCAAACGCAGCCTTGCTCTGGATAATGTGGTGTGGCTGTGTGGCGCTGGGGTCCAAACGCAGCCTTGCTCTGGATAATGCGGTGTGGCTGTGTGGCGCTGGGTCCAAACGCAGCCTTGCTCTGGATAATGCGGTGTGGCTGTGTGGCACTGGGTCCAAATGCAGCCTTGCTCTGGATAATGCGGTGTGACTGTGTGGCGGTGTGGCTGTGTGGCGCTGGGTCCAAATGCAGCCTTGCTCTGGATAATGCGGCACGGCTGTGTGGCACTGGGACCAAACGCAGCCTTGCTCTGGATAATGCGGTGTGGCGCTGGGTCCAAACGCAGCCTTGCTCTGGATAATGCGGCGTGGCTGTGTGGCGCTGGGTCCAAACGCAGCCTTGCTGTGGATAATGCGGTGTGGCACTGGGTCCAAACGCAGCCTTGCTCTGGATAATGCGGTGTGTCACTGGGTCCAAACTCAGCCTTGCTCTGGATAATGCGGTGTGTGGGTGTGGCGTTGGGGTCCAAACGCAGCCTTGCTCTGGATAATGCGGTGTGGCATTGGGGTCCAAACGCAGCCTTGCTCTGGATAATGCGGTGTGGCGCTGGGTCCAAATGCAGCCTTGCTCTGGATAATGCGGTGTGACTGTGTGGCGCTGGGGTCCAAACGCAGCCTTGCTCTGGATAATGCGGTGTGACTGTGTGGCGGTGTGGCTGTGTGGCGCTGGGTCCAAATGCAGCCTTGCTCTGGATAATGCGGCGTGGCTGTGTGGCGCTGGGTCCAAACGCAGCCTTGCTCTGGATAATGCGGTGTGGCACTGGGTCCAAATGCAGCCTTGCTCTGGATAATGCGGTGTGACGCTGGGGTCCAAACGCAGCCTTGCTCTGGATAATGCGGTGTGGCTGTGTGGTGCTGGGGTCCAAACGCAGCCTTGCTCTGGATAATGCGGTGTGGCTGTGTGGCCTCGGTCCAAATGCAGCCTTGCTCTGGATAATGCGAGGTGACTGTATGGCGGTGTGGCTGTGTGGCGCTGGGTCCAAATGCAGCCTTGCTCTGGATAATGCGGCGTGGCTGTGTGGCACTGGGTCCAAACGCAGCCTTGCTCTGGATAATTTGGTGTGGCACTGGGTCCAAACGCAGCCTTGCTCTGGATAATGCGGTGTGGCACTGGGTCCAAACTCAGCCTTGCTCTGGATAATGCGGTGTGGCGGTGTGGCGTTGGGGTCCAAACGCAGCCTTGCTCTGGATAATGTGGTGTGGCGGTGTGGCATTGGGGTCAAAACGCAGCCTTGCTCTGGATAATGCGGTGTGACGCTGGGGTCCAAACGCAGCCTTGCTCTGGATAATGCGGTGTGGCTGTGTGGCGCTGGGGTCCAAATGCAGCCTTGCTCTGGATAATGCGGTGTGGCTGTGTGGCGCTCGGTCCAAATGCAGCCTTGCTCTGGATAATGCGGTGTGACTGTGTGGCGGTGTGGCTGTGTGGCGCTGGGTCCAAATGCAGCCTTGCTCTGGATAATGCGGCGTGGCTGTGTGGCGCTGGGTCCAAACGCAGCCTAGCTCTGGATAATGCGGTGTGGCACTGGGTCCAAATGCAGCCTTGCTCTGGATAATGCGGTGTGACGCTGGGGTCCAAACGCAGCCTTGCTCTGGATAATGCGGTGTGTCACTGGGTCCAAACTCAGCCTTGCTCTGGATAATGCGGTGTGTGGGTGTGGCGTTGGGGTCCAAACGCAGCCTTGCTCTGGATAATGCGGTGTGGCATTGGGGTCCAAACGCAGCCTTGCTCTGGATAATGCGGTGTGGCGCTGGGTCCAAATGCAGCCTTGCTCTGGATAATGCGGTGTGACTGTGTGGCGCTGGGGTCCAAACGCAGCCTTGCTCTGGATAATGCGGTGTGGCTGTGTGGCGCTGGGTCCAAATGCAGCCTTGCTCTGGATAATGCGGTGTGACTGTGTGGCGGTGTGGCTGTGTGGCGCTGGGTCCAAATGCAGCCTTGCTCTGGATAATGCGGCGTGGCTGTGTGGCGCTGGGTCCAAACGCAGCCTTGCTCTGGATAATGCGGTGTGGCACTGGGTCCAAATGCAGCCTTGCTCTGGATAATGCGGTGTGACGCTGGGGTCCAAACGCAGCCTTGCTCTGGATAATGCGGTGTGGCACTGGTCCAAACTCAGCCTTGCTCTGGATAATGCGGTGTGGCGGTGTGGCGCTGGGGTCCAAACGCAGCCTTGCTCTGGATAATGCGGTGTGGCTGTGTGGCGCTGGGTCCAAATGCATCCTTGCTCTGGATAATGCGGTGTGACTGTGTGGCGGTGTGGCTGTGTGGCGCTGGGTCCAAATGCAGCTTTGCTCTGGATAATGCGGTGTGACTGTGTGGCGGTGTGGCTGTGTGGCGCTGGGTCCAAATGCAGCCTTGCTCTGGATAATGCGGTGTGGCTGTGTGGCGCTGGGGTCCAAACGCAGCCTTGCTCTGGATAATGCGGTGTGACTGTGTGGCGCTGGGGTCCAAACACAGCCTTGCTCTGGATAATGCGGTGTGGCTGTGTGGCGCTGGGTCCAAATGCAGCCTTGCTCTGGATAATGCGGTGTGACTCTGTGGCGCTGGGGTCCAAACGCAGCCTTGCTCTGGATAATGCGGTGTGGCTGTGTGGCGCTGGGTCCAAATGCAGCCTTGCTCTGGATAATGCGGTGTGGCACTGGGTCCAAACTCAGCCTTGCACTGGATAATGCGGTGTGGCGGTGTGGCGTTGGGGTCCAAACTCAGCCTTGCTCTGGATAATGCGGTGTGGGGGTGTGGCGTTGGGGTCCAAACGCAGCCTTGCTCTGGATAATGCGGTGTGGCGGTGTGGCATTGGGGTCCAAACGCAGCCTTGCTCTGGATAATGCGGTGTGGCGCTGGGGTCCAAACGCAGCCTTGCTCTGGATAATGCGGTGTGGCTGTGTGGCGCTGGGGTCCAAACGCAGCCTTGCTCTGGATAATGCGGTGTGGCTGTGTGGCGCTGGGTCCAAATGCAGCCTTGCTCTGGATAATGCGGTGTGACTGTGTGGCGGTGTGGCTGTGTGGCGCTGGGTCCAAATGCAGCCTTGCTCTGGATAATGCGACGTGGCTGTGTGGCGCTGGGTCCAAACGCAGCCTTGCTCTGGATAATGCGGTGTGGCGCTGGGTCCAAACGCAGCCTTGCTATGGATAATGCGGCGTGGCTGTGTGGCGCTGGGTCCAAACGCAGCCTTGCTCTGGATAATGCGGTGTGGCACTGGGTCCAAATGCAGCCTTGCTCTGGATAATGCGGTGTGGCGCTGGGGTCCAAACGCAGCCTTGCTCTGGATAATGCGGTGTGGCTGTGTGGTGCTGGGGTCCAAACGCAGCCTTGCTCTGGATAATGCGGTGTGGCTGTGTGGCCTCGATCCAAATGCAGCCTTGCTCTGGATAATGCGGTGTGACTGTGTGGCGGTGTGGCTGTGTGGCGCTGGGTCCAAATGCAGCCTTGCTCTGGATAATGCGGCGTGGCTGTGTGGCGCTGGGTCGAAACGCAGCCTTGCTCTGGATAATGCGGCATGGCTGTGTGGCGCTGGGTCCAAACGCAGCCTTGCTCTGGATAATGCGGTGTGGCACTGGGTCCAAACGCAGCCCTGCTCTGGATAATGCGGTGTGGCACTGGGTCCAAACTCAGCCTTGCTCTGGATAATGCGGTGTGGCTGTGTGGCGCTGGGTCCAAACGCAGCCTTGCTCTGGATAATGCGGTGTGGCGCTGGGTCCAAACGCAGCCTTGCTCTGGATAATGCGGCGTGGCTGTGTGGCGCTGGGTCCAAACGCAGCCTTGCTGTGGATAATGCGGTGTGGCACTGGGTCCAAACGCAGCCTTTCTCTGGATAATGCGGTGTGTCACTGGGTCCAAACTCAGCCTTGCTCTGGATAATGCGGTGTGTGGGTGTGGCGTTGGGGTCCAAACGCAGCCTTGCTCTGGATAATGCGGTGTGGCATTGGGGTCCAAACGCAGCCTTGCTCTGGATAATGCGGTGTGGCGCTGGGTCCAAATGCAGCCTTGCTCTGGATAATGCGGTGTGACTGTGTGGCGCTGGGGTCCAAACGCAGCCTTGCTCTGGATAATGCGGTGTGGCTGTGTGGCGCTGGGTCCAAATGCAGCCTTGCTCTGGATAATGCGGTGTGACTGTGTGGCGGTGTGGCTGTGTGGCGCTGGGTCCAAATGCAGCCTTGCTCTGGATAATGCGGCGTGGCTGTGTGGCGCTGGGTCCAAACGCAGCCTTGCTCTGGATAATGCGGTGTGGCACTGGGTCCAAATGCAGCCTTGCTCTGGATAATGCGGTGTGACGCTGGGGTCCAAACGCAGCCTTGCTCTGGATAATGCGGTGTGGCACTGGTCCAAACTCAGCCTTGCTCTGGATAATGCGGTGTGGCGGTGTGGCGCTGGGGTCCAAACGCAGCCTTGCTCTGGATAATGCGGTGTGGCTGTGTGGCGCTGGGTCCAAATGCATCCTTGCTCTGGATAATGCGGTGTGACTGTGTGGCGGTGTGGCTGTGTGGCGCTGGGTCCAAATGCAGCTTTGCTCTGGATAATGCGGTGTGACTGTGTGGCGGTGTGGCTGTGTGGCGCTGGGTCCAAATGCAGCCTTGCTCTGGATAATGCGGTGTGGCTGTGTGGCGCTGGGGTCCAAACGCAGCCTTGCTCTGGATAATGCGGTGTGACTGTGTGGCGCTGGGGTCCAAACACAGCCTTGCTCTGGATAATGCGGTGTGGCTGTGTGGCGCTGGGTCCAAATGCAGCCTTGCTCTGGATAATGCGGTGTGACTCTGTGGCGCTGGGGTCCAAACGCAGCCTTGCTCTGGATAATGCGGTGTGACTGTGTGGCGCTGGGTCCAAACGCAGCCTTGCTCTGGATAATGCGGTGTGGCTGTGTGGCACTGGGTCCAAATGCAGCCTTGCTCTGGATAATGCGGTGTGACTGTGTGGCGGTGTGGCTGTGTGGCGCTGGGTCCAAATGCAGCCTTGCTCTGGATAATGCGGCACGGCTGTGTGGCACTGGGACCAAACGCAGCCTTGCTCTGGATAATGCGGTGTGGCGCTGGGTCCAAACGCAGCCTTGCTCTGGATAATGCGGCGTGGCTGTGTGGCGCTGGGTCCAAACGCAGCCTTGCTGTGGATAATGCGGTGTGGCACTGGGTCCAAACGCAGCCTTGCTCTGGATAATGCGGTGTGTCACTGGGTCCAAACTCAGCCTTGCTCTGGATAATGCGGTGTGTGGGTGTGGCGTTGGGGTCCAAACGCAGCCTTGCTCTGGATAATGCGGTGTGGCATTGGGGTCCAAACGCAGCCTTGCTCTGGATAATGCGGTGTGGCGCTGGGTCCAAATGCAGCCTTGCTCTGGATAATGCGGTGTGACTGTGTGGCGCTGGGGTCCAAACGCAGCCTTGCTCTGGATAATGCGGTGTGACTGTGTGGCGGTGTGGCTGTGTGGCGCTGGGTCCAAATGCAGCCTTGCTCTGGATAATGCGGCGTGGCTGTGTGGCGCTGGGTCCAAACGCAGCCTTGCTCTGGATAATGCGGTGTGGCACTGGGTCCAAATGCAGCCTTGCTCTGGATAATGCGGTGTGACGCTGGGGTCCAAACGCAGCCTTGCTCTGGATAATGCGGTGTGGCTGTGTGGTGCTGGGGTCCAAACGCAGCCTTGCTCTGGATAATGCGGTGTGGCTGTGTGGCCTCGGTCCAAATGCAGCCTTGCTCTGGATAATGCGAGGTGACTGTATGGCGGTGTGGCTGTGTGGCGCTGGGTCCAAATGCAGCCTTGCTCTGGATAATGCGGCGTGGCTGTGTGGCACTGGGTCCAAACGCAGCCTTGCTCTGGATAATTTGGTGTGGCACTGGGTCCAAACGCAGCCTTGCTCTGGATAATGCGGTGTGGCACTGGGTCCAAACTCAGCCTTGCTCTGGATAATGCGGTGTGGCGGTGTGGCGTTGGGGTCCAAACGCAGCCTTGCTCTGGATAATGTGGTGTGGCGGTGTGGCATTGGGGTCAAAACGCAGCCTTGCTCTGGATAATGCGGTGTGACGCTGGGGTCCAAACGCAGCCTTGCTCTGGATAATGCGGTGTGGCTGTGTGGCGCTGGGGTCCAAATGCAGCCTTGCTCTGGATAATGCGGTGTGGCTGTGTGGCGCTCGGTCCAAATGCAGCCTTGCTCTGGATAATGCGGTGTGACTGTGTGGCGGTGTGGCTGTGTGGCGCTGGGTCCAAATGCAGCCTTGCTCTGGATAATGCGGCGTGGCTGTGTGGCGCTGGGTCCAAACGCAGCCTAGCTCTGGATAATGCGGTGTGGCACTGGGTCCAAATGCAGCCTTGCTCTGGATAATGCGGTGTGACGCTGGGGTCCAAACGCAGCCTTGCTCTGGATAATGCGGTGTGTCACTGGGTCCAAACTCAGCCTTGCTCTGGATAATGCGGTGTGTGGGTGTGGCGTTGGGGTCCAAACGCAGCCTTGCTCTGGATAATGCGGTGTGGCATTGGGGTCCAAACGCAGCCTTGCTCTGGATAATGCGGTGTGGCGCTGGGTCCAAATGCAGCCTTGCTCTGGATAATGCGGTGTGACTGTGTGGCGCTGGGGTCCAAACGCAGCCTTGCTCTGGATAATGCGGTGTGGCTGTGTGGCGCTGGGTCCAAATGCAGCCTTGCTCTGGATAATGCGGTGTGACTGTGTGGCGGTGTGGCTGTGTGGCGCTGGGTCCAAATGCAGCCTTGCTCTGGATAATGCGGCGTGGCTGTGTGGCGCTGGGTCCAAACGCAGCCTTGCTCTGGATAATGCGGTGTGGCACTGGGTCCAAATGCAGCCTTGCTCTGGATAATGCGGTGTGACGCTGGGGTCCAAACGCAGCCTTGCTCTGGATAATGCGGTGTGGCACTGGTCCAAACTCAGCCTTGCTCTGGATAATGCGGTGTGGCGGTGTGGCGCTGGGGTCCAAACGCAGCCTTGCTCTGGATAATGCGGTGTGGCTGTGTGGCGCTGGGTCCAAATGCATCCTTGCTCTGGATAATGCGGTGTGACTGTGTGGCGGTGTGGCTGTGTGGCGCTGGGTCCAAATGCAGCTTTGCTCTGGATAATGCGGTGTGACTGTGTGGCGGTGTGGCTGTGTGGCGCTGGGTCCAAATGCAGCCTTGCTCTGGATAATGCGGTGTGGCTGTGTGGCGCTGGGGTCCAAACGCAGCCTTGCTCTGGATAATGCGGTGTGACTGTGTGGCGCTGGGGTCCAAACACAGCCTTGCTCTGGATAATGCGGTGTGGCTGTGTGGCGCTGGGTCCAAATGCAGCCTTGCTCTGGATAATGCGGTGTGACTCTGTGGCGCTGGGGTCCAAACGCAGCCTTGCTCTGGATAATGCGGTGTGGCTGTGTGGCGCTGGGTCCAAATGCAGCCTTGCTCTGGATAATGCGGTGTGGCACTGGGTCCAAACTCAGCCTTGCACTGGATAATGCGGTGTGGCGGTGTGGCGTTGGGGTCCAAACTCAGCCTTGCTCTGGATAATGCGGTGTGGGGGTGTGGCGTTGGGGTCCAAACGCAGCCTTGCTCTGGATAATGCGGTGTGGCGGTGTGGCATTGGGGTCCAAACGCAGCCTTGCTCTGGATAATGCGGTGTGGCGCTGGGGTCCAAACGCAGCCTTGCTCTGGATAATGCGGTGTGGCTGTGTGGCGCTGGGGTCCAAACGCAGCCTTGCTCTGGATAATGCGGTGTGGCTGTGTGGCGCTGGGTCCAAATGCAGCCTTGCTCTGGATAATGCGGTGTGACTGTGTGGCGGTGTGGCTGTGTGGCGCTGGGTCCAAATGCAGCCTTGCTCTGGATAATGCGACGTGGCTGTGTGGCGCTGGGTCCAAACGCAGCCTTGCTCTGGATAATGCGGTGTGGCGCTGGGTCCAAACGCAGCCTTGCTATGGATAATGCGGCGTGGCTGTGTGGCGCTGGGTCCAAACGCAGCCTTGCTCTGGATAATGCGGTGTGGCACTGGGTCCAAATGCAGCCTTGCTCTGGATAATGCGGTGTGGCGCTGGGGTCCAAACGCAGCCTTGCTCTGGATAATGCGGTGTGGCTGTGTGGTGCTGGGGTCCAAACGCAGCCTTGCTCTGGATAATGCGGTGTGGCTGTGTGGCCTCGATCCAAATGCAGCCTTGCTCTGGATAATGCGGTGTGACTGTGTGGCGGTGTGGCTGTGTGGCGCTGGGTCCAAATGCAGCCTTGCTCTGGATAATGCGGCGTGGCTGTGTGGCGCTGGGTCGAAACGCAGCCTTGCTCTGGATAATGCGGCATGGCTGTGTGGCGCTGGGTCCAAACGCAGCCTTGCTCTGGATAATGCGGTGTGGCACTGGGTCCAAACGCAGCCCTGCTCTGGATAATGCGGTGTGGCACTGGGTCCAAACTCAGCCTTGCTCTGGATAATGCGGTGTGGCTGTGTGGCGCTGGGTCCAAACGCAGCCTTGCTCTGGATAATGCGGTGTGGCGCTGGGTCCAAACGCAGCCTTGCTCTGGATAATGCGGCGTGGCTGTGTGGCGCTGGGTCCAAACGCAGCCTTGCTGTGGATAATGCGGTGTGGCACTGGGTCCAAACGCAGCCTTTCTCTGGATAATGCGGTGTGTCACTGGGTCCAAACTCAGCCTTGCTCTGGATAATGCGGTGTGTGGGTGTGGCGTTGGGGTCCAAACGCAGCCTTGCTCTGGATAATGCGGTGTGGCATTGGGGTCCAAACGCAGCCTTGCTCTGGATAATGCGGTGTGGCGCTGGGTCCAAATGCAGCCTTGCTCTGGATAATGCGGTGTGACTGTGTGGCGCTGGGGTCCAAACGCAGCCTTGCTCTGGATAATGCGGTGTGGCTGTGTGGCGCTGGGTCCAAATGCAGCCTTGCTCTGGATAATGCGGTGTGACTGTGTGGCGGTGTGGCTGTGTGGCGCTGGGTCCAAATGCAGCCTTGCTCTGGATAATGCGGCGTGGCTGTGTGGCGCTGGGTCCAAACGCAGCCTTGCTCTGGATAATGCGGTGTGGCACTGGGTCCAAATGCAGCCTTGCTCTGGATAATGCGGTGTGACGCTGGGGTCCAAACGCAGCCTTGCTCTGGATAATGCGGTGTGGCACTGGTCCAAACTCAGCCTTGCTCTGGATAATGCGGTGTGGCGGTGTGGCGCTGGGGTCCAAACGCAGCCTTGCTCTGGATAATGCGGTGTGGCTGTGTGGCGCTGGGTCCAAATGCATCCTTGCTCTGGATAATGCGGTGTGACTGTGTGGCGGTGTGGCTGTGTGGCGCTGGGTCCAAATGCAGCTTTGCTCTGGATAATGCGGTGTGACTGTGTGGCGGTGTGGCTGTGTGGCGCTGGGTCCAAATGCAGCCTTGCTCTGGATAATGCGGTGTGGCTGTGTGGCGCTGGGGTCCAAACGCAGCCTTGCTCTGGATAATGCGGTGTGACTGTGTGGCGCTGGGGTCCAAACACAGCCTTGCTCTGGATAATGCGGTGTGGCTGTGTGGCGCTGGGTCCAAATGCAGCCTTGCTCTGGATAATGCGGTGTGACTCTGTGGCGCTGGGGTCCAAACGCAGCCTTGCTCTGGATAATGCGGTGTGGCTGTGTGGCGCTGGGTCCAAATGCAGCCTTGCTCTGGATAATGCGGTGTGGCACTGGGTCCAAACTCAGCCTTGCACTGGATAATGCGGTGTGGCGGTGTGGCGTTGGGGTCCAAACGCAGCCTTGCTCTGGATAATGCGTTGTGGCGGTGTGGCATTGGGGTCCAAACGCAGCCTTGCTCTGGATAATGCGGTGTGGCGCTGGGGTTCAAACGCAGCCTTGCTCTGGATAATGCGGTGTGGCTGTGTGGCGCTTGGGGTCCAAACGCAGCCTTGCTCTGGATAATGCATTGTGGCTGTGCGGCGCTGGGTCCAAATGCAGCCTTGCTCTGGATAATGCGGTGTGACTGTGTGGCGGTGTGGCTGTGTGGCGCTGGGTCCAAATGCAGCCTTGCTCTGGATAATGCGCCGTGGCTGTGTGGCGCTGGGTCCAAACGCAGCCTTGCTCTGGATAATGCGGTGTGGCGCTGGGTCCAAATGCAGCCTTGCTCTGGATAATGCGGCACGGCTGTGTGGCGCTGGGACCAAACGCAGCCTTGCTCTGGATAATGCGGTGTGGCGCTGGGTCCAAACGCAGCCTTGCTCTGGATAATGCGGCGTGGCTGTGTGGCACTGGGTCCAAACGCAGCCTTGCTCTGGATAATGCGGTGTGGCACTGGGTCCAAACGCAGCCTTGCTCTGGATAATGCGGTGTGGCACTGGGTCCAAACTCAGCCTTGCTCTGGATAATGCGGTGTGGGGGTGTGGCGTTGGGGTCCAAACGCAGCCTTGCTCTGGATAATGCGGTGTGGCGGTGTGGCATTGGGGTCCAAACGCAGCCTTGCTCTGGATAATGCGGTGTGGCGCTGGGGTCCAAACGCAGCCTTGCTCTGGATAATGCGGTGTGGCTGTGTGGCGCTGGGGTCCAAACGCAGCCTTGCTCTGGATAATGCGGTGTGGCTGTGTGGCGCTGGGTCCAAATGCAGCCTTGCTCTGGATAATGCGGTGTGACTGTGTGGCGGTGTGGCTGTGTGGCGCTGGGTCCAAATGCAGCCTTGCTCTGGATAATGCGACGTGGCTGTGTGGCGCTGGGTCCAAACGCAGCCTTGCTCTGGATAATGCGGTGTGGCGCTGGGTCCAAACGCAGCCTTGCTATGGATAATGCGGCGTGGCTGTGTGGCGCTGGGTCCAAACGCAGCCTTGCTCTGGATAATGCGGTGTGGCACTGGGTCCAAATGCAGCCTTGCTCTGGATAATGCGGTGTGACGCTGGGGTCCAAACGCAGCCTTGCTCTGGATAATGCGGTGTGGCACTGGTCCAAACTCAGCCTTGCTCTGGATAATGCGGTGTGGCGGTGTGGCGCTGGGGTCCAAACGCAGCCTTGCTCTGGATAATGCGGTGTGGCTGTGTGGCGCTGGGTCCAAATGCATCCTTGCTCTGGATAATGCGGTGTGACTGTGTGGCGGTGTGGCTGTGTGGCGCTGGGTCCAAATGCAGCTTTGCTCTGGATAATGCGGTGTGACTGTGTGGCGGTGTGGCTGTGTGGCGCTGGGTCCAAATGCAGCCTTGCTCTGGATAATGCGGTGTGGCTGTGTGGCGCTGGGGTCCAAACGCAGCCTTGCTCTGGATAATGCGGTGTGACTGTGTGGCGCTGGGGTCCAAACACAGCCTTGCTCTGGATAATGCGGTGTGGCTGTGTGGCGCTGGGTCCAAATGCAGCCTTGCTCTGGATAATGCGGTGTGACTCTGTGGCGCTGGGGTCCAAACGCAGCCTTGCTCTGGATAATGCGGTGTGGCTGTGTGGCGCTGGGTCCAAATGCAGCCTTGCTCTGGATAATGCGGTGTGGCACTGGGTCCAAACTCAGCCTTGCACTGGATAATGCGGTGTGGCTGTGCGGCGCTGGGTCCAAATGCAGCCTTGCTCTGGATAATGCGGTGTGACTGTGTGGCGGTGTGGCTGTGTGGCACTGGGTCCAAATGCAGCCTTGCTCTGGATAATGCGCCGTGGCTGTGTGGCGCTGGGTCCAAACGCAGCCTTGCTCTGGATAATGCGGTGTGGCGCTGGGTCCAAATGCAGCCTTGCTCTGGATAATGCGGCGTGGCTGTGTGGCACTGGGTCCAAACGCAGCCTTGCTCTGGATAATGCGGTGTGGCACTGGGTCCAAACGCAGCCTTGCTCTGGATAATGCGGTGTGGCACTGGGTCCAAACTCAGCCTTGCTCTGGATAATGCGGTGTGGGGGTGTGGCGTTGGGGTCCAAACGCAGCCTTGCTCTGGATAATGCGGTGTGGCGGTGTGGCATTGGGGTCCAAACGCAGCCTTGCTCTGGATAATGCGGTGTGGCGCTGGGGTCCAAACGCAGCCTTGCTCTGGATAATGCGGTGTGGCTGTGTGGCGCTGGGGTCCAAACGCAGCCTTGCTCTGGATAATGCGGTGTGGCTGTGTGGCGCTGGGTCCAAATGCAGCCTTGCTCTGGATAATGCGGTGTGACTGTGTGGCGGTGTGGCTGTGTGGCGCTGGGTCCAAATGCAGCCTTGCTCTGGATAATGCGATGTGGCTGTGTGGCGCTGGGTCCAAACGCAGCCTTGCTCTGGATAATGCGGTGTGGCGCTGGGTCCAAACGCAGCCTTGCTATGGATAATGCGGCATGGCTGTGTGGCGCTGGGTCCAAACGCAGCCTTGCTCTGGATAATGCGGTGTGGCACTGGGTCCAAATGCAGCCTTGCTCTGGATAATGCGGTGTGGCGCTGGGGTCCAAACGCAGCCTTGCTCTGGATAATGCGGTGTGGCTGTGTGGTGCTGGGGTCCAAACGCAGCCTTGCTCTGGATAATGCGGTGTGGCTGTGTGGCCTCGATCCAAATGCAGCCTTGCTCTGGATAATGCGGTGTGACTGTGTGGCGGTGTGGCTGTGTGGCGCTGGGTCCAAATGCAGCCTTGCTCTGGATAATGCGGCGTGGCTGTGTGGCGCTGGGTCGAAACGCAGCCTTGCTCTGGATAATGCGGCATGGCTGTGTGGCGCTGGGTCCAAACGCAGCCTTGCTCTGGCTAATGCGGTGTGGCACTGGGTCCAAACGCAGCCCTGCTCTGGATAATGCGGTGTGGCTGTGTGGCACTGGGTCCAAATGCAGCCTTGCTCTGGATAATGCGGTGTGACTGTGTGGCGGTGTGGCTGTGTGGC
This sequence comes from Notolepis coatsorum, assembly GCF_963971535.1. Taxonomy (NCBI): domain Eukaryota; kingdom Metazoa; phylum Chordata; class Actinopteri; order Aulopiformes; family Paralepididae; genus Notolepis; species Notolepis coatsorum. Next base: position 337,104 of record NW_028170709.1, on the reverse strand, counting down.
ACTGGGTCCAAACTCAGCCTTGCTCTGGATAATGCGGTGTGGCTGTGTGGCGCTGGGTCCAAACGCAGCCTTGCTCTGGATAATGCGGTGTGGCTGTGTGGCACTGGGTCCAAATGCAGCCTTGCTCTGGATAATGCGGTGTGACTGTGTGGCGGTGTGGCTGTGTGGCGCTGGGTCCAAATGCAGCCTTGCTCTGGATAATGCGGCACGGCTGTGTGGCGCTGGGACCAAACGCAGCCTTGCTCTGGATAATGCGGTGTGGCGCTGGGTCCAAACGCAGCCTTGCTCTGGATAATGCGGCGTGGGTGTGTGGCGCTGGGTCCAAACGCAGCCTTGCTGTGGATAATGCGGTGTGGCACTGGGTCCAAATGCAGCCTTGCTCTGGATAATGCGGTGTGTCACTGGGTCCAAACTCAGCCTTGCTCTGGATAATGCGGTGTGGGGGTGTGGCGTTGGGGTCCAAACGCAGCCTTGCTCTGGATAATGCGGTGTGGCGGTGTGGCATTGGGGTCCAAACGCAGCCTTGCTCTGGATAATGCGGTGTGGCGCTGGGGTCCAAACGCAGCCTTGCTCTGGATAATGCGGTGTGGCTGTGTGGCGCTTGGGGTCCAAACGCAGCCTTGCTCTGGATAATGCATTGTGGCTGTGCGGCGCTGGGTCCAAATGCAGCCTTGCTCTGGATAATGCGGTGTGACTGTGTGGCGGTGTGGCTGTGTGGCGCTGGGTCCAAATGCAGCCTTGCTCTGGATAATGCGCCGTGGCTGTGTGGCGCTGGGTCCAAACGCAGCCTTGCTCTGGATAATGCGGTGTGGCGCTGGGTCCAAATGCAGCCTTGCTCTGGATAATGCGGCACGGCTGTGTGGCGCTGGGACCAAACGCAGCCTTGCTCTGGATAATGCGGTGTGGCGCTGGGTCCAAACGCAGCCTTGCTCTGGATAATGCGGCGTGGCTGTGTGGCACTGGGTCCAAACGCAGCCTTGCTCTGGATAATGCGGTGTGGCACTGGGTCCAAACGCAGCCTTGCTCTGGATAATGCGGTGTGGCACTGGGTCCAAACTCAGCCTTGCTCTGGATAATGCGGTGTGGGGGTGTGGCGTTGGGGTCCAAACGCAGCCTTGCTCTGGATAATGCGGTGTGGCGGTGTGGCATTGGGGTCCAAACGCAGCCTTGCTCTGGATAATGCGGTGTGGCGCTGGGGTCCAAACGCAGCCTTGCTCTGGATAATGCGGTGTGGCTGTGTGGCGCTGGGGTCCAAACGCAGCCTTGCTCTGGATAATGCGGTGTGGCTGTGTGGCGCTGGGTCCAAATGCAGCCTTGCTCTGGATAATGCGGTGTGACTGTGTGGCGGTGCGGCTGTGTGGCGCTGGGTCCAAATGCAGCCTTGCTCTGGATAATGCGACGTGGCTGTGTGGCGCTGGGTCCAAACGCAGCCTTGCTCTGGATAATGCGGTGTGGCGCTGGGTCCAAACGCAGCCTTGCTATGGATAATGCGGCGTGGCTGTGTGGCGCTGGGTCCAAACGCAGCCTTGCTCTGGATAATGCGGTGTGGCACTGGGTCCAAATGCAGCCTTGCTCTGGATAATGCGGTGTGACGCTGGGGTCCAAACGCAGCCTTGCTCTGGATAATGCGGTGTGGCACTGGTCCAAACTCAGCCTTGCTCTGGATAATGCGGTGTGGCGGTGTGGCGCTGGGGTCCAAACGCAGCCTTGCTCTGGATAATGCGGTGTGGCTGTGTGGCGCTGGGTCCAAATGCATCCTTGCTCTGGATAATGCGGTGTGACTGTGTGGCGGTGTGGCTGTGTGGCGCTGGGTCCAAATGCAGCTTTGCTCTGGATAATGCGGTGTGACTGTGTGGCGGTGTGGCTGTGTGGCGCTGGGTCCAAATGCAGCCTTGCTCTGGATAATGCGGTGTGGCTGTGTGGCGCTGGGGTCCAAACGCAGCCTTGCTCTGGATAATGCGGTGTGACTGTGTGGCGCTGGGGTCCAAACACAGCCTTGCTCTGGATAATGCGGTGTGGCTGTGTGGCGCTGGGTCCAAATGCAGCCTTGCTCTGGATAATGCGGTGTGACTCTGTGGCGCTGGGGTCCAAACGCAGCCTTGCTCTGGATAATGCGGTGTGGCTGTGTGGCGCTGGGTCCAAATGCAGCCTTGCTCTGGATAATGCGGTGTGGCACTGGGTCCAAACTCAGCCTTGCACTGGATAATGCGGTGTGGCTGTGCGGCGCTGGGTCCAAATGCAGCCTTGCTCTGGATAATGCGGTGTGACTGTGTGGCGGTGTGGCTGTGTGGCGCTGGGTCCAAATGCAGCCTTGCTCTGGATAATGCGCCGTGGCTGTGTGGCGCTGGGTCCAAACGCAGCCTTGCTCTGGATAATGCGGTGTGGCGCTGGGTCCAAATGCAGCCTTGCTCTGGATAATGCGGCGTGGCTGTGTGGCACTGGGTCCAAACGCAGCCTTGCTCTGGATAATGCGGTGTGGCACTGGGTCCAAACGCAGCCTTGCTCTGGATAATGCGGTGTGGCACTGGGTCCAAACTCAGCCTTGCTCTGGATAATGCGGTGTGGGGGTGTGGCGTTGGGGTCCAAACGCAGCCTTGCTCTGGATAATGCGGTGTGGCGGTGTGGCATTGGGGTCCAAACGCAGCCTTGCTCTGGATAATGCGGTGTGGCGCTGGGGTCCAAACGCAGCCTTGCTCTGGATAATGCGGTGTGGCTGTGTGGCGCTGGGGTCCAAACGCAGCCTTGCTCTGGATAATGCGGTGTGGCTGTGTGGCGCTGGGTCCAAATGCAGCCTTGCTCTGGATAATGCGGTGTGACTGTGTGGCGGTGTGGCTGTGTGGCGCTGGGTCCAAATGCAGCCTTGCTCTGGATAATGCGATGTGGCTGTGTGGCGCTGGGTCCAAACGCAGCCTTGCTCTGGATAATGCGGTGTGGCGCTGGGTCCAAACGCAGCCTTGCTATGGATAATGCGGCATGGCTGTGTGGCGCTGGGTCCAAACGCAGCCTTGCTCTGGATAATGCGGTGTGGCACTGGGTCCAAATGCAGCCTTGCTCTGGATAATGCGGTGTGGCGCTGGGGTCCAAACGCAGCCTTGCTCTGGATAATGCGGTGTGGCTGTGTGGTGCTGGGGTCCAAACGCAGCCTTGCTCTGGATAATGCGGTGTGGCTGTGTGGCCTCGATCCAAATGCAGCCTTGCTCTGGATAATGCGGTGTGACTGTGTGGCGGTGTGGCTGTGTGGCGCTGGGTCCAAATGCAGCCTTGCTCTGGATAATGCGGCGTGGCTGTGTGGCGCTGGGTCGAAACGCAGCCTTGCTCTGGATAATGCGGCATGGCTGTGTGGCGCTGGGTCCAAACGCAGCCTTGCTCTGGCTAATGCGGTGTGGCACTGGGTCCAAACGCAGCCCTGCTCTGGATAATGCGGTGTGGCACTGGGTCCAAACTCAGCCTTGCTCTGCATAATGCGGTGTGGCTGTGTGGCGCTGGGTCCAAACGCAGCCTTGCTCTGGATAATGCGGTGTGGCTGTGTGGCACTGGGTCCAAATGCAGCCTTGCTCTGGATAATGCGGTGTGACTGTGTGGCGGTGTGGCTGTGTGGCGCTGGGTCCAAATGCAGCCTTGCTCTGGATAATGCGGCACGGCTGTGTGGCGCTGGGACCAAACGCAGCCTTGCTCTGGATAATGCGGTGTGGCGCTGGGTCCAAACGCAGCCTTGCTCTGGATAATGCGGCGTGGGTGTGTGGCGCTGGGTCCAAACGCAGCCTTGCTGTGGATAATGCGGTGTGGCACTGGGTCCAAATGCAGCCTTGCTCTGGATAATGCGGTGTGTCACTGGGTCCAAACTCAGCCTTGCTCTGGATAATGCGGTGTGGGGGTGTGGCGTTGGGGTCCAAACGCAGCCTTGCTCTGGATAATGCGGTGTGGCGGTGTGGCATTGGGGTCCAAACGCAGCCTTGCTCTGGATAATGCGGTGTGGCGCTGGGGTCCAAACGCAGCCTTGCTCTGGATAATGTGGTGTGGCTGTGTGGCGCTGGGGTCCAAACGCAGCCTTGCTCTGGATAATGCGGTGTGGCTGTGTGGCGCTGGGTCCAAACGCAGCCTTGCTCTGGATAATGCGGTGTGGCTGTGTGGCACTGGGTCCAAATGCAGCCTTGCTCTGGATAATGCGGTGTGACTGTGTGGCGGTGTGGCTGTGTGGCGCTGGGTCCAAATGCAGCCTTGCTCTGGATAATGCGGCACGGCTGTGTGGCACTGGGACCAAACGCAGCCTTGCTCTGGATAATGCGGTGTGGCGCTGGGTCCAAACGCAGCCTTGCTCTGGATAATGCGGCGTGGCTGTGTGGCGCTGGGTCCAAACGCAGCCTTGCTGTGGATAATGCGGTGTGGCACTGGGTCCAAACGCAGCCTTGCTCTGGATAATGCGGTGTGTCACTGGGTCCAAACTCAGCCTTGCTCTGGATAATGCGGTGTGTGGGTGTGGCGTTGGGGTCCAAACGCAGCCTTGCTCTGGATAATGCGGTGTGGCATTGGGGTCCAAACGCAGCCTTGCTCTGGATAATGCGGTGTGGCGCTGGGTCCAAATGCAGCCTTGCTCTGGATAATGCGGTGTGACTGTGTGGCGCTGGGGTCCAAACGCAGCCTTGCTCTGGATAATGCGGTGTGACTGTGTGGCGGTGTGGCTGTGTGGCGCTGGGTCCAAATGCAGCCTTGCTCTGGATAATGCGGCGTGGCTGTGTGGCGCTGGGTCCAAACGCAGCCTTGCTCTGGATAATGCGGTGTGGCACTGGGTCCAAATGCAGCCTTGCTCTGGATAATGCGGTGTGACGCTGGGGTCCAAACGCAGCCTTGCTCTGGATAATGCGGTGTGGCTGTGTGGTGCTGGGGTCCAAACGCAGCCTTGCTCTGGATAATGCGGTGTGGCTGTGTGGCCTCGGTCCAAATGCAGCCTTGCTCTGGATAATGCGAGGTGACTGTATGGCGGTGTGGCTGTGTGGCGCTGGGTCCAAATGCAGCCTTGCTCTGGATAATGCGGCGTGGCTGTGTGGCACTGGGTCCAAACGCAGCCTTGCTCTGGATAATTTGGTGTGGCACTGGGTCCAAACGCAGCCTTGCTCTGGATAATGCGGTGTGGCACTGGGTCCAAACTCAGCCTTGCTCTGGATAATGCGGTGTGGCGGTGTGGCGTTGGGGTCCAAACGCAGCCTTGCTCTGGATAATGTGGTGTGGCGGTGTGGCATTGGGGTCAAAACGCAGCCTTGCTCTGGATAATGCGGTGTGACGCTGGGGTCCAAACGCAGCCTTGCTCTGGATAATGCGGTGTGGCTGTGTGGCGCTGGGGTCCAAATGCAGCCTTGCTCTGGATAATGCGGTGTGGCTGTGTGGCGCTCGGTCCAAATGCAGCCTTGCTCTGGATAATGCGGTGTGACTGTGTGGCGGTGTGGCTGTGTGGCGCTGGGTCCAAATGCAGCCTTGCTCTGGATAATGCGGCGTGGCTGTGTGGCGCTGGGTCCAAACGCAGCCTAGCTCTGGATAATGCGGTGTGGCACTGGGTCCAAATGCAGCCTTGCTCTGGATAATGCGGTGTGGCTGTGTGGCGCTGGGTCCAAATGCAGCCTTGCTCTGGATAATGCGGTGTGACTCTGTGGCGCTGGGGTCCAAACGCAGCCTTGCTCTGGATAATGCGGTGTGGCTGTGTGGCGCTGGGTCCAAATGCAGCCTTGCTCTGGATAATGCGGTGTGGCACTGGGTCCAAACTCAGCCTTGCACTGGATAATGCGGTGTGGCGGTGTGGCGTTGGGGTCCAAACGCAGCCTTGCTCTGGATAATGCGTTGTGGCGGTGTGGCATTGGGGTCCAAACGCAGCCTTGCTCTGGATAATGCGGTGTGGCGCTGGGGTTCAAACGCAGCCTTGCTCTGGATAATGCGGTGTGGCTGTGTGGCGCTTGGGGTCCAAACGCAGCCTTGCTCTGGATAATGCATTGTGGCTGTGCGGCGCTGGGTCCAAATGCAGCCTTGCTCTGGATAATGCGGTGTGACTGTGTGGCGGTGTGGCTGTGTGGCGCTGGGTCCAAATGCAGCCTTGCTCTGGATAATGCGCCGTGGCTGTGTGGCGCTGGGTCCAAACGCAGCCTTGCTCTGGATAATGCGGTGTGGCGCTGGGTCCAAATGCAGCCTTGCTCTGGATAATGCGGCACGGCTGTGTGGCGCTGGGACCAAACGCAGCCTTGCTCTGGATAATGCGGTGTGGCGCTGGGTCCAAACGCAGCCTTGCTCTGGATAATGCGGCGTGGCTGTGTGGCACTGGGTCCAAACGCAGCCTTGCTCTGGATAATGCGGTGTGGCACTGGGTCCAAACGCAGCCTTGCTCTGGATAATGCGGTGTGGCACTGGGTCCAAACTCAGCCTTGCTCTGGATAATGCGGTGTGGGGGTGTGGCGTTGGGGTCCAAACGCAGCCTTGCTCTGGATAATGCGGTGTGGCGGTGTGGCATTGGGGTCCAAACGCAGCCTTGCTCTGGATAATGCGGTGTGGCGCTGGGGTCCAAACGCAGCCTTGCTCTGGATAATGCGGTGTGGCTGTGTGGCGCTGGGGTCCAAACGCAGCCTTGCTCTGGATAATGCGGTGTGGCTGTGTGGCGCTGGGTCCAAATGCAGCCTTGCTCTGGATAATGCGGTGTGACTGTGTGGCGGTGTGGCTGTGTGGCGCTGGGTCCAAATGCAGCCTTGCTCTGGATAATGCGACGTGGCTGTGTGGCGCTGGGTCCAAACGCAGCCTTGCTCTGGATAATGCGGTGTGGCGCTGGGTCCAAACGCAGCCTTGCTATGGATAATGCGGCGTGGCTGTGTGGCGCTGGGTCCAAACGCAGCCTTGCTCTGGATAATGCGGTGTGGCACTGGGTCCAAATGCAGCCTTGCTCTGGATAATGCGGTGTGACGCTGGGGTCCAAACGCAGCCTTGCTCTGGATAATGCGGTGTGGCACTGGTCCAAACTCAGCCTTGCTCTGGATAATGCGGTGTGGCGGTGTGGCGCTGGGGTCCAAACGCAGCCTTGCTCTGGATAATGCGGTGTGGCTGTGTGGCGCTGGGTCCAAATGCATCCTTGCTCTGGATAATGCGGTGTGACTGTGTGGCGGTGTGGCTGTGTGGCGCTGGGTCCAAATGCAGCTTTGCTCTGGATAATGCGGTGTGACTGTGTGGCGGTGTGGCTGTGTGGCGCTGGGTCCAAATGCAGCCTTGCTCTGGATAATGCGGTGTGGCTGTGTGGCGCTGGGGTCCAAACGCAGCCTTGCTCTGGATAATGCGGTGTGACTGTGTGGCGCTGGGGTCCAAACACAGCCTTGCTCTGGATAATGCGGTGTGGCTGTGTGGCGCTGGGTCCAAATGCAGCCTTGCTCTGGATAATGCGGTGTGACTCTGTGGCGCTGGGGTCCAAACGCAGCCTTGCTCTGGATAATGCGGTGTGGCTGTGTGGCGCTGGGTCCAAATGCAGCCTTGCTCTGGATAATGCGGTGTGGCACTGGGTCCAAACTCAGCCTTGCACTGGATAATGCGGTGTGGCTGTGCGGCGCTGGGTCCAAATGCAGCCTTGCTCTGGATAATGCGGTGTGACTGTGTGGCGGTGTGGCTGTGTGGCGCTGGGTCCAAATGCAGCCTTGCTCTGGATAATGCGCCGTGGCTGTGTGGCGCTGGGTCCAAACGCAGCCTTGCTCTGGATAATGCGGTGTGGCGCTGGGTCCAAATGCAGCCTTGCTCTGGATAATGCGGCACGGCTGTGTGGCGCTGGGACCAAACGCAGCCTTGCTCTGGATAATGCGGTGTGGCGCTGGGTCCAAACGCAGCCTTGCTCTGGATAATGCGGCGTGGCTGTGTGGCACTGGGTCCAAACGCAGCCTTGCTCTGGATAATGCGGTGTGGCACTGGGTCCAAACGCAGCCTTGCTCTGGATAATGCGGTGTGGCACTGGGTCCAAACTCAGCCTTGCTCTGGATAATGCGGTGTGGGGGTGTGGCGTTGGGGTCCAAACGCAGCCTTGCTCTGGATAATGCGGTGTGGCGGTGTGGCATTGGGGTCCAAACGCAGCCTTGCTCTGGATAATGCGGTGTGGCGCTGGGGTCCAAACGCAGCCTTGCTCTGGATAATGCGGTGTGGCTGTGTGGCGCTGGGGTCCAAACGCAGCCTTGCTCTGGATAATGCGGTGTGGCTGTGTGGCGCTGGGTCCAAATGCAGCCTTGCTCTGGATAATGCGGTGTGACTGTGTGGCGGTGTGGCTGTGTGGCGCTGGGTCCAAATGCAGCCTTGCTCTGGATAATGCGACGTGGCTGTGTGGCGCTGGGTCCAAACGCAGCCTTGCTCTGGATAATGCGGTGTGGCGCTGGGTCCAAACGCAGCCTTGCTATGGATAATGCGGCATGGCTGTGTGGCGCTGGGTCCAAACGCAGCCTTGCTCTGGATAATGCGGTGTGGCACTGGGTCCAAATGCAGCCTTGCTCTGGATAATGCGGTGTGGCGCTGGGGTCCAAACGCAGCCTTGCTCTGGATAATGCGGTGTGGCTGTGTGGTGCTGGGGTCCAAACGCAGCCTTGCTCTGGATAATGCGGTGTGGCTGTGTGGCCTCGATCCAAATGCAGCCTTGCTCTGGATAATGCGGTGTGACTGTGTGGCGGTGTGGCTGTGTGGCGCTGGGTCCAAATGCAGCCTTGCTCTGGATAATGCGGCGTGGCTGTGTGGCGCTGGGTCGAAACGCAGCCTTGCTCTGGATAATGCGGCATGGCTGTGTGGCGCTGGGTCCAAACGCAGCCTTGCTCTGGCTAATGCGGTGTGGCACTGGGTCCAAACGCAGCCCTGCTCTGGATAATGCGGTGTGGCACTGGGTCCAAACTCAGCCTTGCTCTGGATAATGCGGTGTGGCTGTGTGGCGCTGGGTCCAAACGCAGCCTTGCTCTGGATAATGCGGTGTGGCTGTGTGGCACTGGGTCCAAATGCAGCCTTGCTCTGGATAATGCGGTGTGACTGTGTGGCGGTGTGGCTGTGTGGCGCTGGGTCCAAATGCAGCCTTGCTCTGGATAATGCGGCACGGCTGTGTGGCGCTGGGACCAAACGCAGCCTTGCTCTGGATAATGCGGTGTGGCGCTGGGTCCAAACGCAGCCTTGCTCTGGATAATGCGGCGTGGGTGTGTGGCGCTGGGTCCAAACGCAGCCTTGCTGTGGATAATGCGGTGTGGCACTGGGTCCAAATGCAGCCTTGCTCTGGATAATGCGGTGTGTCACTGGGTCCAAACTCAGCCTTGCTCTGGATAATGCGGTGTGGGGGTGTGGCGTTGGGGTCCAAACGCAGCCTTGCTCTGGATAATGCGGTGTGGCGGTGTGGCATTGGGGTCCAAACGCAGCCTTGCTCTGGATAATGCGGTGTGGCGCTGGGGTCCAAACGCAGCCTTGCTCTGGATAATGTGGTGTGGCTGTGTGGCGGTGTGGCTGTGTGGCGCTGGGTCCAAATGCAGCCTTGCTCTGGATAATGCGACGTGGCTGTGTGGCGCTGGGTCCAAACGCAGCCTTGCTCTGGATAATGCGGTGTGGCGCTGGGTCCAAACGCAGCCTTGCTATGGATAATGCGGCATGGCTGTGTGGCGCTGGGTCCAAACGCAGCCTTGCTCTGGATAATGCGGTGTGGCACTGGGTCCAAATGCAGCCTTGCTCTGGATAATGCGGTGTGGCGCTGGGGTCCAAACGCAGCCTTGCTCTGGATAATGCGGTGTGGCTGTGTGGTGCTGGGGTCCAAACGCAGCCTTGCTCTGGATAATGCGGTGTGGCTGTGTGGCCTCGATCCAAATGCAGCCTTGCTCTGGATAATGCGGTGTGACTGTGTGGCGGTGTGGCTGTGTGGCGCTGGGTCCAAATGCAGCCTTGCTCTGGATAATGCGGCGTGGCTGTGTGGCGCTGGGTCGAAACGCAGCCTTGCTCTGGATAATGCGGCATGGCTGTGTGGCGCTGGGTCCAAACGCAGCCTTGCTCTGGCTAATGCGGTGTGGCACTGGGTCCAAACGCAGCCCTGCTCTGGATAATGCGGTGTGGCACTGGGTCCAAACTCAGCCTTGCTCTGGATAATGCGGTGTGGCTGTGTGGCGCTGGGTCCAAACGCAGCCTTGCTCTGGATAATGCGGTGTGGCTGTGTGGCACTGGGTCCAAATGCAGCCTTGCTCTGGATAATGCGGTGTGACTGTGTGGCGGTGTGGCTGTGTGGCGCTGGGTCCAAATGCAGCCTTGCTCTGGATAATGCGGCACGGCTGTGTGGCGCTGGGACCAAACGCAGCCTTGCTCTGGATAATGCGGTGTGGCGCTGGGTCCAAACGCAGCCTTGCTCTGGATAATGCGGCGTGGGTGTGTGGCGCTGGGTCCAAACGCAGCCTTGCTGTGGATAATGCGGTGTGGCACTGGGTCCAAATGCAGCCTTGCTCTGGATAATGCGGTGTGTCACTGGGTCCAAACTCAGCCTTGCTCTGGATAATGCGGTGTGGGGGTGTGGCGTTGGGGTCCAAACGCAGCCTTGCTCTGGATAATGCGGTGTGGCGGTGTGGCATTGGGGTCCAAACGCAGCCTTGCTCTGGATAATGCGGTGTGGCGCTGGGGTCCAAACGCAGCCTTGCTCTGGATAATGTGGTGTGGCTGTGTGGCGCTGGGGTCCAAACGCAGCCTTGCTCTGGATAATGCGGTGTGGCTGTGTGGCGCTGGGTCCAAACGCAGCCTTGCTCTGGATAATGCGGTGTGGCTGTGTGGCACTGGGTCCAAATGCAGCCTTGCTCTGGATAATGCGGTGTGACTGTGTGGCGGTGTGGCTGTGTGGCGCTGGGTCCAAATGCAGCCTTGCTCTGGATAATGCGGCACGGCTGTGTGGCACTGGGACCAAACGCAGCCTTGCTCTGGATAATGCGGTGTGGCGCTGGGTCCAAACGCAGCCTTGCTCTGGATAATGCGGCGTGGCTGTGTGGCGCTGGGTCCAAACGCAGCCTTGCTGTGGATAATGCGGTGTGGCACTGGGTCCAAACGCAGCCTTGCTCTGGATAATGCGGTGTGTCACTGGGTCCAAACTCAGCCTTGCTCTGGATAATGCGGTGTGTGGGTGTGGCGTTGGGGTCCAAACGCAGCCTTGCTCTGGATAATGCGGTGTGGCATTGGGGTCCAAACGCAGCCTTGCTCTGGATAATGCGGTGTGGCGCTGGGTCCAAATGCAGCCTTGCTCTGGATAATGCGGTGTGACTGTGTGGCGCTGGGGTCCAAACGCAGCCTTGCTCTGGATAATGCGGTGTGACTGTGTGGCGGTGTGGCTGTGTGGCGCTGGGTCCAAATGCAGCCTTGCTCTGGATAATGCGGCGTGGCTGTGTGGCGCTGGGTCCAAACGCAGCCTTGCTCTGGATAATGCGGTGTGGCACTGGGTCCAAATGCAGCCTTGCTCTGGATAATGCGGTGTGACGCTGGGGTCCAAACGCAGCCTTGCTCTGGATAATGCGGTGTGGCTGTGTGGTGCTGGGGTCCAAACGCAGCCTTGCTCTGGATAATGCGGTGTGGCTGTGTGGCCTCGGTCCAAATGCAGCCTTGCTCTGGATAATGCGAGGTGACTGTATGGCGGTGTGGCTGTGTGGCGCTGGGTCCAAATGCAGCCTTGCTCTGGATAATGCGGCGTGGCTGTGTGGCACTGGGTCCAAACGCAGCCTTGCTCTGGATAATTTGGTGTGGCACTGGGTCCAAACGCAGCCTTGCTCTGGATAATGCGGTGTGGCACTGGGTCCAAACTCAGCCTTGCTCTGGATAATGCGGTGTGGCGGTGTGGCGTTGGGGTCCAAACGCAGCCTTGCTCTGGATAATGTGGTGTGGCGGTGTGGCATTGGGGTCAAAACGCAGCCTTGCTCTGGATAATGCGGTGTGACGCTGGGGTCCAAACGCAGCCTTGCTCTGGATAATGCGGTGTGGCTGTGTGGCGCTGGGGTCCAAATGCAGCCTTGCTCTGGATAATGCGGTGTGGCTGTGTGGCGCTCGGTCCAAATGCAGCCTTGCTCTGGATAATGCGGTGTGACTGTGTGGCGGTGTGGCTGTGTGGCGCTGGGTCCAAATGCAGCCTTGCTCTGGATAATGCGGCGTGGCTGTGTGGCGCTGGGTCCAAACGCAGCCTAGCTCTGGATAATGCGGTGTGGCACTGGGTCCAAATGCAGCCTTGCTCTGGATAATGCGGTGTGACGCTGGGGTCCAAACGCAGCCTTGCTCTGGATAATGCGGTGTGTCACTGGGTCCAAACTCAGCCTTGCTCTGGATAATGCGGTGTGTGGGTGTGGCGTTGGGGTCCAAACGCAGCCTTGCTCTGGATAATGCGGTGTGGCATTGGGGTCCAAACGCAGCCTTGCTCTGGATAATGCGGTGTGGCGCTGGGTCCAAATGCAGCCTTGCTCTGGATAATGCGGTGTGACTGTGTGGCGCTGGGGTCCAAACGCAGCCTTGCTCTGGATAATGCGGTGTGGCTGTGTGGCGCTGGGTCCAAATGCAGCCTTGCTCTGGATAATGCGGTGTGACTGTGTGGCGGTGTGGCTGTGTGGCGCTGGGTCCAAATGCAGCCTTGCTCTGGATAATGCGGCGTGGCTGTGTGGCGCTGGGTCCAAACGCAGCCTTGCTCTGGATAATGCGGTGTGGCACTGGGTCCAAATGCAGCCTTGCTCTGGATAATGCGGTGTGACGCTGGGGTCCAAACGCAGCCTTGCTCTGGATAATGCGGTGTGGCACTGGTCCAAACTCAGCCTTGCTCTGGATAATGCGGTGTGGCGGTGTGGCGCTGGGGTCCAAACGCAGCCTTGCTCTGGATAATGCGGTGTGGCTGTGTGGCGCTGGGTCCAAATGCATCCTTGCTCTGGATAATGCGGTGTGACTGTGTGGCGGTGTGGCTGTGTGGCGCTGGGTCCAAATGCAGCTTTGCTCTGGATAATGCGGTGTGACTGTGTGGCGGTGTGGCTGTGTGGCGCTGGGTCCAAATGCAGCCTTGCTCTGGATAATGCGGTGTGGCTGTGTGGCGCTGGGGTCCAAACGCAGCCTTGCTCTGGATAATGCGGTGTGACTGTGTGGCGCTGGGGTCCAAACACAGCCTTGCTCTGGATAATGCGGTGTGGCTGTGTGGCGCTGGGTCCAAATGCAGCCTTGCTCTGGATAATGCGGTGTGACTCTGTGGCGCTGGGGTCCAAACGCAGCCTTGCTCTGGATAATGCGGTGTGGCTGTGTGGCGCTGGGTCCAAATGCAGCCTTGCTCTGGATAATGCGGTGTGGCACTGGGTCCAAACTCAGCCTTGCACTGGATAATGCGGTGTGGCGGTGTGGCGTTGGGGTCCAAACGCAGCCTTGCTCTGGATAATGCGTTGTGGCGGTGTGGCATTGGGGTCCAAACGCAGCCTTGCTCTGGATAATGCGGTGTGGCGCTGGGGTTCAAACGCAGCCTTGCTCTGGATAATGCGGTGTGGCTGTGTGGCGCTTGGGGTCCAAACGCAGCCTTGCTCTGGATAATGCATTGTGGCTGTGCGGCGCTGGGTCCAAATGCAGCCTTGCTCTGGATAATGCGGTGTGACTGTGTGGCGGTGTGGCTGTGTGGCGCTGGGTCCAAATGCAGCCTTGCTCTGGATAATGCGCCGTGGCTGTGTGGCGCTGGGTCCAAACGCAGCCTTGCTCTGGATAATGCGGTGTGGCGCTGGGTCCAAATGCAGCCTTGCTCTGGATAATGCGGCACGGCTGTGTGGCGCTGGGACCAAACGCAGCCTTGCTCTGGATAATGCGGTGTGGCGCTGGGTCCAAATGCAGCCTTGCTCTGGATAATGCGCCGTGGCTGTGTGGCGCTGGGTCCAAACGCAGCCTTGCTCTGGATAATGCGGTGTGGCGCTGGGTCCAAATGCAGCCTTGCTCTGGATAATGCGGCACGGCTGTGTGGCGCTGGGACCAAACGCAGCCTTGCTCTGGATAATGCGGTGTGGCGCTGGGTCCAAACGCAGCCTTGCTCTGGATAATGCGGCGTGGCTGTGTGGCACTGGGTCCAAACGCAGCCTTGCTCTGGATAATGCGGTGTGGCACTGGGTCCAAACGCAGCCTTGCTCTGGATAATGCGGTGTGGCACTGGGTCCAAACTCAGCCTTGCTCTGGATAATGCGGTGTGGGGGTGTGGCGTTGGGGTCCAAACGCAGCCTTGCTCTGGATAATGCGGTGTGGCGGTGTGGCATTGGGGTCCAAACGCAGCCTTGCTCTGGATAATGCGGTGTGGCGCTGGGGTCCAAACGCAGCCTTGCTCTGGATAATGCGGTGTGGCTGTGTGGCGCTGGGGTCCAAACGCAGCCTTGCTCTGGATAATGCGGTGTGGCTGTGTGGCGCTGGGTCCAAATGCAGCCTTGCTCTGGATAATGCGGTGTGACTGTGTGGCGGTGTGGCTGTGTGGCGCTGGGTCCAAATGCAGCCTTGCTCTGGATAATGCGACGTGGCTGTGTGGCGCTGGGTCCAAACGCAGCCTTGCTCTGGATAATGCGGTGTGGCGCTGGGTCCAAACGCAGCCTTGCTATGGATAATGCGGCGTGGCTGTGTGGCGCTGGGTCCAAACGCAGCCTTGCTCTGGATAATGCGGTGTGGCACTGGGTCCAAATGCAGCCTTGCTCTGGATAATGCGGTGTGGCGCTGGGGTCCAAACGCAGCCTTGCTCTGGATAATGCGGTGTGGCTGTGTGGTGCTGGGGTCCAAACGCAGCCTTGCTCTGGATAATGCGGTGTGGCTGTGTGGCCTCGATCCAAATGCAGCCTTGCTCTGGATAATGCGGTGTGGCGCTGGGTCCAAACGCAGCCTTGCTCTGGCTAATGCGGTGTGGCACTGGGTCCAAACGCAGCCCTGCTCTGGATAATGCGGTGTGGCACTGGGTCCAAACTCAGCCTTGCTCTGGATAATGCGGTGTGGCTGTGTGGCGCTGGGTCCAAACGCAGCCTTGCTCTGGATAATGCGGTGTGGCTGTGTGGCACTGGGTCCAAATGCAGCCTTGCTCTGGATAATGCGGTGTGACTGTGTGGCGGTGTGGCTGTGTGGCGCTGGGTCCAAATGCAGCCTTGCTCTGGATAATGCGGCACGGCTGTGTGGCGCTGGGACCAAACGCAGCCTTGCTCTGGATAATGCGGTGTGGCGCTGGGTCCAAACGCAGCCTTGCTCTGGATAATGCGGCGTGGGTGTGTGGCGCTGGGTCCAAACGCAGCCTTGCTGTGGATAATGCGGTGTGGCACTGGGTCCAAATGCAGCCTTGCTCTGGATAATGCGGTGTGTCACTGGGTCCAAACTCAGCCTTGCTCTGGATAATGCGGTGTGGGGGTGTGGCGTTGGGGTCCAAACGCAGCCTTGCTCTGGATAATGCGGTGTGGCGGTGTGGCATTGGGGTCCAAACGCAGCCTTGCTCTGGATAATGCGGTGTGGCGCTGGGGTCCAAACGCAGCCTTGCTCTGGATAATGTGGTGTGGCTGTGTGGCGCTGGGGTCCAAACGCAGCCTTGCTCTGGATAATGCGGTGTGGCTGTGTGGCGCTGGGTCCAAACGCAGCCTTGCTCTGGATAATGCGGTGTGGCTGTGTGGTGCTGGGGTCCAAACGCAGCCTTGCTCTGGATAATGCGGTGTGGCTGTGTGGCCTCGATCCAAATGCAGCCTTGCTCTGGATAATGCGGTGTGACTGTGTGGCGCTGGGTCGAAACGCAGCCTTGCTCTGGATAATGCGGCATGGCTGTGTGGCGCTGGGTCGAAACGCAGCCTTGCTCTGGATAATGCGGCATGGCTGTGTGGCGCTGGGTCCAAATGCAGCCTTGCTCTGGATAATGCGGCGTGGCTGTGTGGCGCTGGGTCGAAACGCAGCCTTGCTCTGGATAATGCGGCATGGCTGTGTGGCGCTGGGTCCAAACGCAGCCTTGCTCTGGCTAATGCGGTGTGGCACTGGGTCCAAACGCAGCCCTGCTCTGGATAATGCGGTGTGGCACTGGGTCCAAACTCAGCCTTGCTCTGGATAATGCGGTGTGGCTGTGTGGCGCTGGGTCCAAACGCAACCTTGCTCTGGATAATGCGGTGTGGCTGTGTGGCACTGGGTCCAAATGCAGCCTTGCTCTGGATAATGCGGTGTGACTGTGTGGCGGTGTGGCTGTGTGGCGCTGGGTCCAAATGCAGCCTTGCTCTGGATAATGCGGCACGGCTGTGTGGCGCTGGGACCAAACGCAGCCTTGCTCTGGATAATGCGGTGTGGCGCTGGGTCCAAACGCAGCCTTGCTCTGGATAATGCGGCGTGGGTGTGTGGCGCTGGGTCCAAACGCAGCCTTGCTGTGGATAATGCGGTGTGGCACTGGGTCCAAATGCAGCCTTGCTCTGGATAATGCGGTGTGTCACTGGGTCCAAACTCAGCCTTGCTCTGGATAATGCGGTGTGGGGGTGTGGCGTTGGGGTCCAAACGCAGCCTTGCTCTGGATAATGCGGTGTGGCGGTGTGGCATTGGGGTCCAAACGCAGCCTTGCTCTGGATAATGCGGTGTGGCGCTGGGGTCCAAACGCAGCCTTGCTCTGGATAATGTGGTGTGGCTGTGTGGCGCTGGGGTCCAAACGCAGCCTTGCTCTGGATAATGCGGTGTGGCTGTGTGGCGCTGGGTCCAAACGCAGCCTTGCTCTGGATAATGCGGTGTGGCTGTGTGGCACTGGGTCCAAATGCAGCCTTGCTCTGGATAATGCGGTGTGACTGTGTGGCGGTGTGGCTGTGTGGCGCTGGGTCCAAATGCAGCCTTGCTCTGGATAATGCGGCACGGCTGTGTGGCACTGGGACCAAACGCAGCCTTGCTCTGGATAATGCGGTGTGGCGCTGGGTCCAAACGCAGCCTTGCTCTGGATAATGCGGCGTGGCTGTGTGGCGCTGGGTCCAAACGCAGCCTTGCTGTGGATAATGCGGTGTGGCACTGGGTCCAAACGCAGCCTTGCTCTGGATAATGCGGTGTGTCACTGGGTCCAAACTCAGCCTTGCTCTGGATAATGCGGTGTGTGGGTGTGGCGTTGGGGTCCAAACGCAGCCTTGCTCTGGATAATGCGGTGTGGCATTGGGGTCCAAACGCAGCCTTGCTCTGGATAATGCGGTGTGGCGCTGGGTCCAAATGCAGCCTTGCTCTGGATAATGCGGTGTGACTGTGTGGCGCTGGGGTCCAAACGCAGCCTTGCTCTGGATAATGCGGTGTGACTGTGTGGCGGTGTGGCTGTGTGGCGCTGGGTCCAAATGCAGCCTTGCTCTGGATAATGCGGCGTGGCTGTGTGGCGCTGGGTCCAAACGCAGCCTTGCTCTGGATAATGCGGTGTGGCACTGGGTCCAAATGCAGCCTTGCTCTGGATAATGCGGTGTGACGCTGGGGTCCAAACGCAGCCTTGCTCTGGATAATGCGGTGTGGCTGTGTGGTGCTGGGGTCCAAACGCAGCCTTGCTCTGGATAATGCGGTGTGGCTGTGTGGCCTCGGTCCAAATGCAGCCTTGCTCTGGATAATGCGAGGTGACTGTGTGGCGGTGTGGCTGTGTGGCGCTGGGTCCAAATGCAGCCTTGCTCTGGATAATGCGGCGTGGCTGTGTGGCGCTGGGTCCAAACGCAGCCTAGCTCTGGATAATGCGGTGTGGCACTGGGTCCAAATGCAGCCTTGCTCTGGATAATGCGGTGTGACGCTGGGGTCCAAACGCAGCCTTGCTCTGGATAATGCGGTGTGTCACTGGGTCCAAACTCAGCCTTGCTCTGGATAATGCGGTGTGTGGGTGTGGCGTTGGGGTCCAAACGCAGCCTTGCTCTGGATAATGCGGTGTGGCATTGGGGTCCAAACGCAGCCTTGCTCTGGATAATGCGGTGTGGCGCTGGGTCCAAATGCAGCCTTGCTCTGGATAATGCGGTGTGACTGTGTGGCGCTGGGGTCCAAACGCAGCCTTGCTCTGGATAATGCGGTGTGGCTGTGTGGCGCTGGGTCCAAATGCAGCCTTGCTCTGGATAATGCGGTGTGACTGTGTGGCGGTGTGGCTGTGTGGCGCTGGGTCCAAATGCAGCCTTGCTCTGGATAATGCGGCGTGGCTGTGTGGCGCTGGGTCCAAACGCAGCCTTGCTCTGGATAATGCGGTGTGGCACTGGGTCCAAATGCAGCCTTGCTCTGGATAATGCGGTGTGACGCTGGGGTCCAAACGCAGCCTTGCTCTGGATAATGCGGTGTGGCACTGGTCCAAACTCAGCCTTGCTCTGGATAATGCGGTGTGGCGGTGTGGCGCTGGGGTCCAAACGCAGCCTTGCTCTGGATAATGCGGTGTGGCTGTGTGGCGCTGGGTCCAAATGCATCCTTGCTCTGGATAATGCGGTGTGACTGTGTGGCGCTGGGTCCAAATGCATCCTTGCTCTGGATAATGCGGTGTGACTGTGTGGCGGTGTGGCTGTGTGGCGCTGGGTCCAAATGCATCCTTGCTCTGGATAATGCGGTGTGACTGTGTGGCGCTGGGTCCAAATGCATCCTTGCTCTGGATAATGCGGTGTGACTGTGTGGCGGTGTGGCTGTGTGGCGCTGGGTCCAAATGCAGCTTTGCTCTGGATAATGCGGTGTGACTGTGTGGCGGTGTGGCTGTGTGGCGCTGGGTCCAAATGCAGCCTTGCTCTGGATAATGCGGTGTGGCTGTGTGGCGCTGGGGTCCAAACGCAGCCTTGCTCTGGATAATGCGGTGTGACTGTGTGGCGCTGGGGTCCAAACACAGCCTTGCTCTGGATAATGCGGTGTGGCTGTGTGGCGCTGGGTCCAAATGCAGCCTTGCTCTGGATAATGCGGTGTGACTCTGTGGCGCTGGGGTCCAAACGCAGCCTTGCTCTGGATAATGCGGTGTGGCTGTGTGGCGCTGGGTCCAAATGCAGCCTTGCTCTGGATAATGCGGTGTGGCACTGGGTCCAAACTCAGCCTTTCACTGGATAATGCGGTGTGGCGGTGTGGCGTTGGGGTCCAAACGCAGCCTTGCTCTGGATAATGCGTTGTGGCGGTGTGGCATTGGGGTCCAAACGCAGCCTTGCTCTGGATAATGCGGTGTGGCGCTGGGGTTCAAACGCAGCCTTGCTCTGGATAATGCGGTGTGGCTGTGTGGCGCTTGGGGTCCAAACGCAGCCTTGCTCTGGATAATGCATTGTGGCTGTGCGGCGCTGGGTCCAAATGCAGCCTTGCTCTGGATAATGCGGTGTGACTGTGTGGCGGTGTGGCTGTGTGGCGCTGGGTCCAAATGCAGCCTTGCTCTGGATAATGCGCCGTGGCTGTGTGGCGCTGGGTCCAAACGCAGCCTTGCTCTGGATAATGCGGTGTGGCGCTGGGTCCAAATGCAGCCTTGCTCTGGATAATGCGGCACGGCTGTGTGGCGCTGGGACCAAACGCAGCCTTGCTCTGGATAATGCGGTGTGGCGCTGGGTCCAAACGCAGCCTTGCTCTGGATAATGCGGCGTGGCTGTGTGGCACTGGGTCCAAACGCAGCCTTGCTCTGGATAATGCGGTGTGGCACTGGGTCCAAACGCAGCCTTGCTCTGGATAATGCGGTGTGGCACTGGGTCCAAACTCAGCCTTGCTCTGGATAATGCGGTGTGGGGGTGTGGCGTTGGGGTCCAAACGCAGCCTTGCTCTGGATAATGCGGTGTGGCGGTGTGGCATTGGGGTCCAAACGCAGCCTTGCTCTGGATAATGCGGTGTGGCGCTGGGGTCCAAACGCAGCCTTGCTCTGGATAATGCGGTGTGGCTGTGTGGCGCTGGGGTCCAAACGCAGCCTTGCTCTGGATAATGCGGTGTGGCTGTGTGGCGCTGGGTCCAAATGCAGCCTTGCTCTGGATAATGCGGTGTGACTGTGTGGCGGTGTGGCTGTGTGGCGCTGGGTCCAAATGCAGCCTTGCTCTGGATAATGCGACGTGGCTGTGTGGCGCTGGGTCCAAACGCAGCCTTGCTCTGGATAATGCGGTGTGGCGCTGGGTCCAAACGCAGCCTTGCTATGGATAATGCGGCGTGGCTGTGTGGCGCTGGGTCCAAACGCAGCCTTGCTCTGGATAATGCGGTGTGGCACTGGGTCCAAATGCAGCCTTGCTCTGGATAATGCGGTGTGGCGCTGGGGTCCAAACGCAGCCTTGCTCTGGATAATGCGGTGTGGCTGTGTGGTGCTGGGGTCCAAACGCAGCCTTGCTCTGGATAATGCGGTGTGGCTGTGTGGCCTCGATCCAAATGCAGCCTTGCTCTGGATAATGCGGTGTGGCGCTGGGTCCAAACGCAGCCTTGCTCTGGCTAATGCGGTGTGGCACTGGGTCCAAACGCAGCCCTGCTCTGGATAATGCGGTGTGGCACTGGGTCCAAACTCAGCCTTGCTCTGGATAATGCGGTGTGGCTGTGTGGCGCTGGGTCCAAACGCAGCCTTGCTCTGGATAATGCGGTGTGGCTGTGTGGCACTGGGTCCAAATGCAGCCTTGCTCTGGATAATGCGGTGTGACTGTGTGGCGGTGTGGCTGTGTGGCGCTGGGTCCAAATGCAGCCTTGCTCTGGATAATGCGGCACGGCTGTGTGGCGCTGGGACCAAACGCAGCCTTGCTCTGGATAATGCGGTGTGGCGCTGGGTCCAAACGCAGCCTTGCTCTGGATAATGCGGCGTGGGTGTGTGGCGCTGGGTCCAAACGCAGCCTTGCTGTGGATAATGCGGTGTGGCACTGGGTCCAAATGCAGCCTTGCTCTGGATAATGCGGTGTGTCACTGGGTCCAAACTCAGCCTTGCTCTGGATAATGCGGTGTGGGGGTGTGGCGTTGGGGTCCAAACGCAGCCTTGCTCTGGATAATGCGGTGTGGCGGTGTGGCATTGGGGTCCAAACGCAGCCTTGCTCTGGATAATGCGGTGTGGCGCTGGGGTCCAAACGCAGCCTTGCTCTGGATAATGTGGTGTGGCTGTGTGGCGCTGGGGTCCAAACGCAGCCTTGCTCTGGATAATGCGGTGTGGCTGTGTGGCGCTGGGTCCAAACGCAGCCTTGCTCTGGATAATGCGGTGTGGCTGTGTGGTGCTGGGGTCCAAACGCAGCCTTGCTCTGGATAATGCGGTGTGGCTGTGTGGCCTCGATCCAAATGCAGCCTTGCTCTGGATAATGCGGTGTGACTGTGTGGCGGTGTGGCTGTGTGGCGCTGGGTCCAAATGCAGCCTTGCTCTGGATAATGCGGCGTGGCTGTGTGGCGCTGGGTCGAAACGCAGCCTTGCTCTGGATAATGCGGCATGGCTGTGTGGCGCTGGGTCCAAACGCAGCCTTGCTCTGGCTAATGCGGTGTGGCACTGGGTCCAAACGCAGCCCTGCTCTGGATAATGCGGTGTGGCACTGGGTCCAAACTCAGCCTTGCTCTGGATAATGCGGTGTGGCTGTGTGGCGCTGGGTCCAAACGCAGCCTTGCTCTGGATAATGCGGTGTGGCTGTGTGGCACTGGGTCCAAATGCAGCCTTGCTCTGGATAATGCGGTGTGACTGTGTGGCGGTGTGGCTGTGTGGCGCTGGGTCCAAATGCAGCCTTGCTCTGGATAATGCGGCACGGCTGTGTGGCGCTGGGACCAAACGCAGCCTTGCTCTGGATAATGCGGTGTGGCGCTGGGTCCAAACGCAGCCTTGCTCTGGATAATGCGGCGTGGGTGTGTGGCGCTGGGTCCAAACGCAGCCTTGCTGTGGATAATGCGGTGTGGCACTGGGTCCAAATGCAGCCTTGCTCTGGATAATGCGGTGTGTCACTGGGTCCAAACTCAGCCTTGCTCTGGATAATGCGGTGTGGGGGTGTGGCGTTGGGGTCCAAACGCAGCCTTGCTCTGGATAATGCGGTGTGGCGGTGTGGCATTGGGGTCCAAACGCAGCCTTGCTCTGGATAATGCGGTGTGGCGCTGGGGTCCAAACGCAGCCTTGCTCTGGATAATGTGGTGTGGCTGTGTGGCGCTGGGGTCCAAACGCAGCCTTGCTCTGGATAATGCGGTGTGGCTGTGTGGCGCTGGGTCCAAACGCAGCCTTGCTCTGGATAATGCGGTGTGGCTGTGTGGCACTGGGTCCAAATGCAGCCTTGCTCTGGATAATGCGGTGTGACTGTGTGGCGGTGTGGCTGTGTGGCGCTGGGTCCAAATGCAGCCTTGCTCTGGATAATGCGGCACGGCTGTGTGGCACTGGGACCAAACGCAGCCTTGCTCTGGATAATGCGGTGTGGCGCTGGGTCCAAACGCAGCCTTGCTCTGGATAATGCGGCGTGGCTGTGTGGCGCTGGGTCCAAACGCAGCCTTGCTGTGGATAATGCGGTGTGGCACTGGGTCCAAACGCAGCCTTGCTCTGGATAATGCGGTGTGTCACTGGGTCCAAACTCAGCCTTGCTCTGGATAATGCGGTGTGTGGGTGTGGCGTTGGGGTCCAAACGCAGCCTTGCTCTGGATAATGCGGTGTGGCATTGGGGTCCAAACGCAGCCTTGCTCTGGATAATGCGGTGTGGCGCTGGGTCCAAATGCAGCCTTGCTCTGGATAATGCGGTGTGACTGTGTGGCGCTGGGGTCCAAACGCAGCCTTGCTCTGGATAATGCGGTGTGACTGTGTGGCGGTGTGGCTGTGTGGCGCTGGGTCCAAATGCAGCCTTGCTCTGGATAATGCGGCGTGGCTGTGTGGCGCTGGGTCCAAACGCAGCCTTGCTCTGGATAATGCGGTGTGGCACTGGGTCCAAATGCAGCCTTGCTCTGGATAATGCGGTGTGACGCTGGGGTCCAAACGCAGCCTTGCTCTGGATAATGCGGTGTGGCTGTGTGGTGCTGGGGTCCAAACGCAGCCTTGCTCTGGATAATGCGGTGTGGCTGTGTGGCCTCGGTCCAAATGCAGCCTTGCTCTGGATAATGCGAGGTGACTGTATGGCGGTGTGGCTGTGTGGCGCTGGGTCCAAATGCAGCCTTGCTCTGGATAATGCGGCGTGGCTGTGTGGCACTGGGTCCAAACGCAGCCTTGCTCTGGATAATTTGGTGTGGCACTGGGTCCAAACGCAGCCTTGCTCTGGATAATGCGGTGTGGCGGTGTGGCGTTGGGGTCCAAACGCAGCCTTGCTCTGGATAATGTGGTGTGGCGGTGTGGCATTGGGGTCAAAACGCAGCCTTGCTCTGGATAATGCGGTGTGACGCTGGGGTCCAAACGCAGCCTTGCTCTGGATAATGCGGTGTGGCTGTGTGGCGCTGGGGTCCAAATGCAGCCTTGCTCTGGATAATGCGGTGTGGCTGTGTGGCGCTCGGTCCAAATGCAGCCTTGCTCTGGATAATGCGGTGTGACTGTGTGGCGGTGTGGCTGTGTGGCGCTGGGTCCAAATGCAGCCTTGCTCTGGATAATGCGGCGTGGCTGTGTGGCGCTGGGTCCAAACGCAGCCTAGCTCTGGATAATGCGGTGTGGCACTGGGTCCAAATGCAGCCTTGCTCTGGATAATGCGGTGTGACGCTGGGGTCCAAACGCAGCCTTGCTCTGGATAATGCGGTGTGTCACTGGGTCCAAACTCAGCCTTGCTCTGGATAATGCGGTGTGTGGGTGTGGCGTTGGGGTCCAAACGCAGCCTTGCTCTGGATAATGCGGTGTGGCATTGGGGTCCAAACGCAGCCTTGCTCTGGATAATGCGGTGTGGCGCTGGGTCCAAATGCAGCCTTGCTCTGGATAATGCGGTGTGACTGTGTGGCGCTGGGGTCCAAACGCAGCCTTGCTCTGGATAATGCGGTGTGGCTGTGTGGCGCTGGGTCCAAATGCAGCCTTGCTCTGGATAATGCGGTGTGACTGTGTGGCGGTGTGGCTGTGTGGCGCTGGGTCCAAATGCAGCCTTGCTCTGGATAATGCGGCGTGGCTGTGTGGCGCTGGGTCCAAACGCAGCCTTGCTCTGGATAATGCGGTGTGGCACTGGGTCCAAATGCAGCCTTGCTCTGGATAATGCGGTGTGACGCTGGGGTCCAAACGCAGCCTTGCTCTGGATAATGCGGTGTGGCACTGGTCCAAACTCAGCCTTGCTCTGGATAATGCGGTGTGGCGGTGTGGCGCTGGGGTCCAAACGCAGCCTTGCTCTGGATAATGCGGTGTGGCTGTGTGGCGCTGGGTCCAAATGCATCCTTGCTCTGGATAATGCGGTGTGACTGTGTGGCGGTGTGGCTGTGTGGCGCTGGGTCCAAATGCAGCTTTGCTCTGGATAATGCGGTGTGACTGTGTGGCGGTGTGGCTGTGTGGCGCTGGGTCCAAATGCAGCCTTGCTCTGGATAATGCGGTGTGGCTGTGTGGCGCTGGGGTCCAAACGCAGCCTTGCTCTGGATAATGCGGTGTGACTGTGTGGCGCTGGGGTCCAAACACAGCCTTGCTCTGGATAATGCGGTGTGGCTGTGTGGCGCTGGGTCCAAATGCAGCCTTGCTCTGGATAATGCGGTGTGACTCTGTGGCGCTGGGGTCCAAACGCAGCCTTGCTCTGGATAATGCGGTGTGGCTGTGTGGCGCTGGGTCCAAATGCAGCCTTGCTCTGGATAATGCGGTGTGGCACTGGGTCCAAACTCAGCCTTGCACTGGATAATGCGGTGTGGCGGTGTGGCGTTGGGGTCCAAACGCAGCCTTGCTCTGGATAATGCGTTGTGGCGGTGTGGCATTGGGGTCCAAACGCAGCCTTGCTCTGGATAATGCGGTGTGGCGCTGGGGTTCAAACGCAGCCTTGCTCTGGATAATGCGGTGTGGCTGTGTGGCGCTTGGGGTCCAAACGCAGCCTTGCTCTGGATAATGCATTGTGGCTGTGCGGCGCTGGGTCCAAATGCAGCCTTGCTCTGGATAATGCGGTGTGACTGTGTGGCGGTGTGGCTGTGTGGCGCTGGGTCCAAATGCAGCCTTGCTCTGGATAATGCGCCGTGGCTGTGTGGCGCTGGGTCCAAACGCAGCCTTGCTCTGGATAATGCGGTGTGGCGCTGGGTCCAAATGCAGCCTTGCTCTGGATAATGCGGCACGGCTGTGTGGCGCTGGGACCAAACGCAGCCTTGCTCTGGATAATGCGGTGTGGCGCTGGGTCCAAACGCAGCCTTGCTCTGGATAATGCGGCGTGGCTGTGTGGCACTGGGTCCAAACGCAGCCTTGCTCTGGATAATGCGGTGTGGCACTGGGTCCAAACGCAGCCTTGCTCTGGATAATGCGGTGTGGCACTGGGTCCAAACTCAGCCTTGCTCTGGATAATGCGGTGTGGGGGTGTGGCGTTGGGGTCCAAACGCAGCCTTGCTCTGGATAATGCGGTGTGGCGGTGTGGCATTGGGGTCCAAACGCAGCCTTGCTCTGGATAATGCGGTGTGGCGCTGGGGTCCAAACGCAGCCTTGCTCTGGATAATGCGGTGTGGCTGTGTGGCGCTGGGGTCCAAACGCAGCCTTGCTCTGGATAATGCGGTGTGGCTGTGTGGCGCTGGGTCCAAATGCAGCCTTGCTCTGGATAATGCGGTGTGACTGTGTGGCGGTGTGGCTGTGTGGCGCTGGGTCCAAATGCAGCCTTGCTCTGGATAATGCGACGTGGCTGTGTGGCGCTGGGTCCAAACGCAGCCTTGCTCTGGATAATGCGGTGTGGCGCTGGGTCCAAACGCAGCCTTGCTATGGATAATGCGGCGTGGCTGTGTGGCGCTGGGTCCAAACGCAGCCTTGCTCTGGATAATGCGGTGTGGCACTGGGTCCAAATGCAGCCTTGCTCTGGATAATGCGGTGTGGCGCTGGGGTCCAAACGCAGCCTTGCTCTGGATAATGCGGTGTGGCTGTGTGGTGCTGGGGTCCAAACGCAGCCTTGCTCTGGATAATGCGGTGTGGCTGTGTGGCCTCGATCCAAATGCAGCCTTGCTCTGGATAATGCGGTGTGGCGCTGGGTCCAAACGCAGCCTTGCTCTGGCTAATGCGGTGTGGCACTGGGTCCAAACGCAGCCCTGCTCTGGATAATGCGGTGTGGCACTGGGTCCAAACTCAGCCTTGCTCTGGATAATGCGGTGTGGCTGTGTGGCGCTGGGTACAAACGCAGCCTTGCTCTGGATAATGCGGTGTGGCTGTGTGGCACTGGGTCCAAATGCAGCCTTGCTCTGGATAATGCGGTGTGACTGTGTGGCGGTGTGGCTGTGTGGCGCTGGGTCCAAATGCAGCCTTGCTCTGGATAATGCGGCACGGCTGTGTGGCGCTGGGACCAAACGCAGCCTTGCTCTGGATAATGCGGTGTGGCGCTGGGTCCAAACGCAGCCTTGCTCTGGATAATGCGGCGTGGGTGTGTGGCGCTGGGTCCAAACGCAGCCTTGCTGTGGATAATGCGGTGTGGCACTGGGTCCAAATGCAGCCTTGCTCTGGATAATGCGGTGTGTCACTGGGTCCAAACTCAGCCTTGCTCTGGATAATGCGGTGTGGGGGTGTGGCGTTGGGGTCCAAACGCAGCCTTGCTCTGGATAATGCGGTGTGGCGGTGTGGCATTGGGGTCCAAACGCAGCCTTGCTCTGGATAATGCGGTGTGGCGCTGGGGTCCAAACGCAGCCTTGCTCTGGATAATGTGGTGTGGCTGTGTGGCGCTGGGGTCCAAACGCAGCCTTGCTCTGGATAATGCGGTGTGGCTGTGTGGCGCTGGGTCCAAACGCAGCCTTGCTCTGGATAATGCGGTGTGGCTGTGTGGCACTGGGTCCAAATGCAGCCTTGCTCTGGATAATGCGGTGTGACTGTGTGGCGGTGTGGCTGTGTGGCGCTGGGTCCAAATGCAGCCTTGCTCTGGATAATGCGGCACGGCTGTGTGGCACTGGGACCAAACGCAGCCTTGCTCTGGATAATGCGGTGTGGCGCTGGGTCCAAACGCAGCCTTGCTCTGGATAATGCGGCGTGGCTGTGTGGCGCTGGGTCCAAACGCAGCCTTGCTGTGGATAATGCGGTGTGGCACTGGGTCCAAACGCAGCCTTGCTCTGGATAATGCGGTGTGTCACTGGGTCCAAACTCAGCCTTGCTCTGGATAATGCGGTGTGTGGGTGTGGCGTTGGGGTCCAAACGCAGCCTTGCTCTGGATAATGCGGTGTGGCATTGGGGTCCAAACGCAGCCTTGCTCTGGATAATGCGGTGTGGCGCTGGGTCCAAATGCAGCCTTGCTCTGGATAATGCGGTGTGACTGTGTGGCGCTGGGGTCCAAACGCAGCCTTGCTCTGGATAATGCGGTGTGACTGTGTGGCGGTGTGGCTGTGTGGCGCTGGGTCCAAATGCAGCCTTGCTCTGGATAATGCGGCGTGGCTGTGTGGCGCTGGGTCCAAACGCAGCCTTGCTCTGGATAATGCGGTGTGGCACTGGGTCCAAATGCAGCCTTGCTCTGGATAATGCGGTGTGACGCTGGGGTCCAAACGCAGCCTTGCTCTGGATAATGCGGTGTGGCTGTGTGGTGCTGGGGTCCAAACGCAGCCTTGCTCTGGATAATGCGGTGTGGCTGTGTGGCCTCGGTCCAAATGCAGCCTTGCTCTGGATAATGCGAGGTGACTGTATGGCGGTGTGGCTGTGTGGCGCTGGGTCCAAATGCAGCCTTGCTCTGGATAATGCGGCGTGGCTGTGTGGCACTGGGTCCAAACGCAGCCTTGCTCTGGATAATTTGGTGTGGCACTGGGTCCAAACGCAGCCTTGCTCTGGATAATGCGGTGTGGCACTGGGTCCAAACTCAGCCTTGCTCTGGATAATGCGGTGTGGCGGTGTGGCGTTGGGGTCCAAACGCAGCCTTGCTCTGGATAATGTGGTGTGGCGGTGTGGCATTGGGGTCAAAACGCAGCCTTGCTCTGGATAATGCGGTGTGACGCTGGGGTCCAAACGCAGCCTTGCTCTGGATAATGCGGTGTGGCTGTGTGGCGCTGGGGTCCAAATGCAGCCTTGCTCTGGATAATGCGGTGTGGCTGTGTGGCGCTCGGTCCAAATGCAGCCTTGCTCTGGATAATGCGGTGTGACTGTGTGGCGGTGTGGCTGTGTGGCGCTGGGTCCAAATGCAGCCTTGCTCTGGATAATGCGGTGTGGCTGTGTGGCGCTGGGTCCAAACGCAGCCTTGCTCTGGATAATGCGGTGTGGCTGTGTGGCACTGGGTCCAAATGCAGCCTTGCTCTGGATAATGCGGTGTGACTGTGTGGCGGTGTGGCTGTGTGGCGCTGGGTCCAAATGCAGCCTTGCTCTGGATAATGCGGCACGGCTGTGTGGCGCTGGGACCAAACGCAGCCTTGCTCTGGATAATGCGGTGTGGCGCTGGGTCCAAACGCAGCCTTGCTCTGGATAATGCGGCGTGGGTGTGTGGCGCTGGGTCCAAACGCAGCCTTGCTGTGGATAATGCGGTGTGGCACTGGGTCCAAATGCAGCCTTGCTCTGGATAATGCGGTGTGTCACTGGGTCCAAACTCAGCCTTGCTCTGGATAATGCGGTGTGGGGGTGTGGCGTTGGGGTCCAAACGCAGCCTTGCTCTGGATAATGCGGTGTGGCGGTGTGGCATTGGGGTCCAAACGCAGCCTTGCTCTGGATAATGCGGTGTGGCGCTGGGGTCCAAACGCAGCCTTGCTCTGGATAATGTGGTGTGGCTGTGTGGCGCTGGGGTCCAAACGCAGCCTTGCTCTGGATAATGCGGTGTGGCTGTGTGGCGCTGGGTCCAAACGCAGCCTTGCTCTGGATAATGCGGTGTGGCTGTGTGGCACTGGGTCCAAATGCAGCCTTGCTCTGGATAATGCGGTGTGACTGTGTGGCGGTGTGGCTGTGTGGCGCTGGGTCCAAATGCAGCCTTGCTCTGGATAATGCGGCACGGCTGTGTGGCACTGGGACCAAACGCAGCCTTGCTCTGGATAATGCGGTGTGGCGCTGGGTCCAAACGCAGCCTTGCTCTGGATAATGCGGCGTGGCTGTGTGGCGCTGGGTCCAAACGCAGCCTTGCTGTGGATAATGCGGTGTGGCACTGGGTCCAAACGCAGCCTTGCTCTGGATAATGCGGTGTGTCACTGGGTCCAAACTCAGCCTTGCTCTGGATAATGCGGTGTGTGGGTGTGGCGTTGGGGTCCAAACGCAGCCTTGCTCTGGATAATGCGGTGTGGCATTGGGGTCCAAACGCAGCCTTGCTCTGGATAATGCGGTGTGGCGCTGGGTCCAAATGCAGCCTTGCTCTGGATAATGCGGTGTGACTGTGTGGCGCTGGGGTCCAAACGCAGCCTTGCTCTGGATAATGCGGTGTGACTGTGTGGCGGTGTGGCTGTGTGGCGCTGGGTCCAAATGCAGCCTTGCTCTGGATAATGCGGCGTGGCTGTGTGGCGCTGGGTCCAAACGCAGCCTTGCTCTGGATAATGCGGTGTGGCACTGGGTCCAAATGCAGCCTTGCTCTGGATAATGCGGTGTGACGCTGGGGTCCAAACGCAGCCTTGCTCTGGATAATGCGGTGTGGCTGTGTGGTGCTGGGGTCCAAACGCAGCCTTGCTCTGGATAATGCGGTGTGGCTGTGTGGCCTCGGTCCAAATGCAGCCTTGCTCTGGATAATGCGAGGTGACTGTATGGCGGTGTGGCTGTGTGGCGCTGGGTCCAAATGCAGCCTTGCTCTGGATAATGCGGCGTGGCTGTGTGGCACTGGGTCCAAACGCAGCCTTGCTCTGGATAATTTGGTGTGGCACTGGGTCCAAACGCAGCCTTGCTCTGGATAATGCGGTGTGGCGGTGTGGCGTTGGGGTCCAAACGCAGCCTTGCTCTGGATAATGTGGTGTGGCGGTGTGGCATTGGGGTCAAAACGCAGCCTTGCTCTGGATAATGCGGTGTGACGCTGGGGTCCAAACGCAGCCTTGCTCTGGATAATGCGGTGTGGCTGTGTGGCGCTGGGGTCCAAATGCAGCCTTGCTCTGGATAATGCGGTGTGGCTGTGTGGCGCTGGGGTCCAAATGCAGCCTTGCTCTGGATAATGCGGTGTGGCTGTGTGGCGCTCGGTCCAAATGCAGCCTTGCTCTGGATAATGCGGTGTGACTGTGTGGCGGTGTGGCTGTGTGGCGCTGGGTCCAAATGCAGCCTTGCTCTGGATAATGCGGTGTGGCTGTGTGGCGCTGGGTCCAAACGCAGCCTTGCTCTGGATAATGCGGTGTGGCTGTGTGGCACTGGGTCCAAATGCAGCCTTGCTCTGGATAATGCGGTGTGACTGTGTGGCGGTGTGGCTGTGTGGCGCTGGGTCCAAATGCAGCCTTGCTCTGGATAATGCGGCACGGCTGTGTGGCGCTGGGACCAAACGCAGCCTTGCTCTGGATAATGCGGTGTGGCGCTGGGTCCAAACGCAGCCTTGCTCTGGATAATGCGGCGTGGGTGTGTGGCGCTGGGTCCAAACGCAGCCTTGCTGTGGATAATGCGGTGTGGCACTGGGTCCAAATGCAGCCTTGCTCTGGATAATGCGGTGTGTCACTGGGTCCAAACTCAGCCTTGCTCTGGATAATGCGGTGTGGGGGTGTGGCGTTGGGGTCCAAACGCAGCCTTGCTCTGGATAATGCGGTGTGGCGGTGTGGCATTGGGGTCCAAACGCAGCCTTGCTCTGGATAATGCGGTGTGGCGCTGGGGTCCAAACGCAGCCTTGCTCTGGATAATGTGGTGTGGCTGTGTGGCGCTGGGGTCCAAACGCAGCCTTGCTCTGGATAATGCGGTGTGGCTGTGTGGCGCTGGGTCCAAACGCAGCCTTGCTCTGGATAATGCGGTGTGGCTGTGTGGCACTGGGTCCAAATGCAGCCTTGCTCTGGATAATGCGGTGTGACTGTGTGGCGGTGTGGCTGTGTGGCGCTGGGTCCAAATGCAGCCTTGCTCTGGATAATGCGGCACGGCTGTGTGGCACTGGGACCAAACGCAGCCTTGCTCTGGATAATGCGGTGTGGCGCTGGGTCCAAACGCAGCCTTGCTCTGGATAATGCGGCGTGGCTGTGTGGCGCTGGGTCCAAACGCAGCCTTGCTGTGGATAATGCGGTGTGGCACTGGGTCCAAACGCAGCCTTGCTCTGGATAATGCGGTGTGTCACTGGGTCCAAACTCAGCCTTGCTCTGGATAATGCGGTGTGGCTGTGTGGTGCTGGGGTCCAAACGCAGCCTTGCTCTGGATAATGCGGTGTGGCTGTGTGGCCTCGATCCAAATGCAGCCTTGCTCTGGATAATGCGGTGTGGCGCTGGGTCCAAACGCAGCCTTGCTCTGGCTAATGCGGTGTGGCACTGGGTCCAAACGCAGCCCTGCTCTGGATAATGCGGTGTGGCACTGGGTCCAAACTCAGCCTTGCTCTGGATAATGCGGTGTGGCTGTGTGGCGCTGGGTCCAAACGCAGCCTTGCTCTGGATAATGCGGTGTGGCTGTGTGGCACTGGGTCCAAATGCAGCCTTGCTCTGGATAATGCGGTGTGACTGTGTGGCGGTGTGGCTGTGTGGCGCTGGGTCCAAATGCAGCCTTGCTCTGGATAATGCGGCACGGCTGTGTGGCGCTGGGACCAAACGCAGCCTTGCTCTGGATAATGCGGTGTGGCGCTGGGTCCAAACGCAGCCTTGCTCTGGATAATGCGGCGTGGGTGTGTGGCGCTGGGTCCAAACGCAGCCTTGCTGTGGATAATGCGGTGTGGCACTGGGTCCAAATGCAGCCTTGCTCTGGATAATGCGGTGTGTCACTGGGTCCAAACTCAGCCTTGCTCTGGATAATGCGGTGTGGGGGTGTGGCGTTGGGGTCCAAACGCAGCCTTGCTCTGGATAATGCGGTGTGGCGGTGTGGCATTGGGGTCCAAACGCAGCCTTGCTCTGGATAATGCGGTGTGGCGCTGGGGTCCAAACGCAGCCTTGCTCTGGATAATGTGGTGTGGCTGTGTGGCGCTGGGGTCCAAACGCAGCCTTGCTCTGGATAATGCGGTGTGGCTGTGTGGCGCTGGGTCCAAACGCAGCCTTGCTCTGGATAATGCGGTGTGGCTGTGTGGCACTGGGTCCAAATGCAGCCTTGCTCTGGATAATGCGGTGTGACTGTGTGGCGGTGTGGCTGTGTGGCGCTGGGTCCAAATGCAGCCTTGCTCTGGATAATGCGGCACGGCTGTGTGGCACTGGGACCAAACGCAGCCTTGCTCTGGATAATGCGGTGTGGCGCTGGGTCCAAACGCAGCCTTGCTCTGGATAATGCGGCGTGGCTGTGTGGCGCTGGGTCCAAACGCAGCCTTGCTGTGGATAATGCGGTGTGGCACTGGGTCCAAACGCAGCCTTGCTCTGGATAATGCGGTGTGTCACTGGGTCCAAACTCAGCCTTGCTCTGGATAATGCGGTGTGTGGGTGTGGCGTTGGGGTCCAAACGCAGCCTTGCTCTGGATAATGCGGTGTGGCATTGGGGTCCAAACGCAGCCTTGCTCTGGATAATGCGGTGTGGCGCTGGGTCCAAATGCAGCCTTGCTCTGGATAATGCGGTGTGACTGTGTGGCGCTGGGGTCCAAACGCAGCCTTGCTCTGGATAATGCGGTGTGACTGTGTGGCTGTGTGGCGCTGGGTCCAAACGCAGCCTTGCTCTGGATAATGCGGTGTGACTGTGTGGCTGTGTGGCGCTGGGTCCAAATGCAGCCTTGCTCTGGATAATGCGGCGTGGCTGTGTGGCGCTGGGTCCAAACGCAGCCTTGCTCTGGATAATGCGGTGTGGCACTGGGTCCAAATGCAGCCTTGCTCTGGATAATGCGGCGTGGGTGTGTGGCGCTGGGTCCAAACGCAGCCTTGCTGTGGATAATGCGGTGTGGCACTGGGTCCAAATGCAGCCTTGCTCTGGATAATGCGGTGTGTCACTGGGTCCAAACTCAGCCTTGCTCTGGATAATGCGGTGTGGGGGTGTGGCGTTGGGGTCCAAACGCAGCCTTGCTCTGGATAATGCGGTGTGGCGGTGTGGCATTGGGGTCCAAACGCAGCCTTGCTCTGGATAATGCGGTGTGGCGCTGGGGTCCAAACGCAGCCTTGCTCTGGATAATGTGGTGTGGCTGTGTGGCGCTGGGGTCCAAACGCAGCCTTGCTCTGGATAATGCGGTGTGGCTGTGTGGCGCTGGGTCCAAACGCAGCCTTGCTCTGGATAATGCGGTGTGGCTGTGTGGCACTGGGTCCAAATGCAGCCTTGCTCTGGATAATGCGGTGTGACTGTGTGGCGGTGTGGCTGTGTGGCGCTGGGTCCAAATGCAGCCTTGCTCTGGATAATGCGGCACGGCTGTGTGGCACTGGGACCAAACGCAGCCTTGCTCTGGATAATGCGGTGTGGCGCTGGGTCCAAACGCAGCCTTGCTCTGGATAATGCGGCGTGGCTGTGTGGCGCTGGGTCCAAACGCAGCCTTGCTGTGGATAATGCGGTGTGGCACTGGGTCCAAACGCAGCCTTGCTCTGGATAATGCGGTGTGTCACTGGGTCCAAACTCAGCCTTGCTCTGGATAATGCGGTGTGTGGGTGTGGCGTTGGGGTCCAAACGCAGCCTTGCTCTGGATAATGCGGTGTGGCATTGGGGTCCAAACGCAGCCTTGCTCTGGATAATGCGGTGTGGCGCTGGGTCCAAATGCAGCCTTGCTCTGGATAATGCGGTGTGACTGTGTGGCGCTGGGGTCCAAACGCAGCCTTGCTCTGGATAATGCGGTGTGACTGTGTGGCTGTGTGGCGCTGGGTCCAAATGCAGCCTTGCTCTGGATAATGCGGCGTGGCTGTGTGGCGCTGGGTCCAAACGCAGCCTTGCTCTGGATAATGCGGTGTGGCACTGGGTCCAAATGCAGCCTTGCTCTGGATAATGCGGTGTGACGCTGGGGTCCAAACGCAGCCTTGCTCTGGATAATGCGGTGTGGCTGTGTGGTGCTGGGGTCCAAACGCAGCCTTGCTCTGGATAATGCGGTGTGGCTGTGTGGCCTCGGTCCAAATGCAGCCTTGCTCTGGATAATGCGAGGTGACTGTATGGCGGTGTGGCTGTGTGGCGCTGGGTCCAAATGCAGCCTTGCTCTGGATAATGCGGCGTGGCTGTGTGGCACTGGGTCCAAACGCAGCCTTGCTCTGGATAATTTGGTGTGGCACTGGGTCCAAACGCAGCCTTGCTCTGGATAATGCGGTGTGGCACTGGGTCCAAACTCAGCCTTGCTCTGGATAATGCGGTGTGGCGGTGTGGCGTTGGGGTCCAAACGCAGCCTTGCTCTGGATAATGTGGTGTGGCGGTGTGGCATTGGGGTCAAAACGCAGCCTTGCTCTGGATAATGCGGTGTGACGCTGGGGTCCAAACGCAGCCTTGCTCTGGATAATGCGGTGTGGCTGTGTGGCGCTGGGGTCCAAATGCAGCCTTGCTCTGGATAATGCGGTGTGGCTGTGTGGCGCTCGGTCCAAATGCAGCCTTGCTCTGGATAATGCGGTGTGACTGTGTGGCGGTGTGGCTGTGTGGCGCTGGGTCCAAATGCAGCCTTGCTCTGGATAATGCGGCGTGGCTGTGTGGCGCTGGGTCCAAACGCAGCCTAGCTCTGGATAATGCGGTGTGGCACTGGGTCCAAATGCAGCCTTGCTCTGGATAATGCGGTGTGACGCTGGGGTCCAAACGCAGCCTTGCTCTGGATAATGCGGTGTGGCTGTGTGGCGCTGGGGTCCAAATGCAGCCTTGCTCTGGATAATGCGGTGTGGCTGTGTGGCGCTGGGTCCAAACGCAGCCTTGCTCTGGATAATGCGGTGTGGCACTGGGTCCAAATGCAGCCTTGCTCTGGATAATGCGGTGTGACGCTGGGGTCCAAACGCAGCCTTGCTCTGGATAATGCGGTGTGGCTGTGTGGTGCTGGGGTCCAAACGCAGCCTTGCTCTGGATAATGCGGTGTGGCTGTGTGGCCTCGGTCCAAATGCAGCCTTGCTCTGGATAATGCGAGGTGACTGTATGGCGGTGTGGCTGTGTGGCGCTGGGTCCAAATGCAGCCTTGCTCTGGATAATGCGGCGTGGCTGTGTGGCACTGGGTCCAAACGCAGCCTTGCTCTGGATAATTTGGTGTGGCACTGGGTCCAAACGCAGCCTTGCTCTGGATAATGCGGTGTGGCGGTGTGGCGTTGGGGTCCAAACGCAGCCTTGCTCTGGATAATGTGGTGTGGCGGTGTGGCATTGGGGTCAAAACGCAGCCTTGCTCTGGATAATGCGGTGTGACGCTGGGGTCCAAACGCAGCCTTGCTCTGGATAATGCGGTGTGGCTGTGTGGCGCTGGGGTCCAAATGCAGCCTTGCTCTGGATAATGCGGTGTGGCTGTGTGGCGCTCGGTCCAAATGCAGCCTTGCTCTGGATAATGCGGTGTGACTGTGTGGCGGTGTGGCTGTGTGGCGCTGGGTCCAAATGCAGCCTTGCTCTGGATAATGCGGCGTGGCTGTGTGGCGCTGGGTCCAAACGCAGCCTAGCTCTGGATAATGCGGTGTGGCACTGGGTCCAAATGCAGCCTTGCTCTGGATAATGCGGTGTGACGCTGGGGTCCAAACGCAGCCTTGCTCTGGATAATGCGGTGTGTCACTGGGTCCAAACTCAGCCTTGCTCTGGATAATGCGGTGTGTGGGTGTGGCGTTGGGGTCCAAACGCAGCCTTGCTCTGGATAATGCGGTGTGGCATTGGGGTCCAAACGCAGCCTTGCTCTGGATAATGCGGTGTGGCGCTGGGTCCAAATGCAGCCTTGCTCTGGATAATGCGGTGTGACTGTGTGGCGCTGGGGTCCAAACGCAGCCTTGCTCTGGATAATGCGGTGTGGCTGTGTGGCGCTGGGTCCAAATGCAGCCTTGCTCTGGATAATGCGGTGTGACTGTGTGGCGGTGTGGCTGTGTGGCGCTGGGTCCAAATGCAGCCTTGCTCTGGATAATGCGGCGTGGCTGTGTGGCGCTGGGTCCAAACGCAGCCTTGCTCTGGATAATGCGGTGTGGCACTGGGTCCAAATGCAGCCTTGCTCTGGATAATGCGGTGTGACGCTGGGGTCCAAACGCAGCCTTGCTCTGGATAATGCGGTGTGGCACTGGTCCAAACTCAGCCTTGCTCTGGATAATGCGGTGTGGCGGTGTGGCGCTGGGGTCCAAACGCAGCCTTGCTCTGGATAATGCGGTGTGGCTGTGTGGCGCTGGGTCCAAATGCATCCTTGCTCTGGATAATGCGGTGTGACTGTGTGGCGGTGTGGCTGTGTGGCGCTGGGTCCAAATGCAGCTTTGCTCTGGATAATGCGGTGTGACTGTGTGGCGGTGTGGCTGTGTGGCGCTGGGTCCAAATGCAGCCTTGCTCTGGATAATGCGGTGTGGCTGTGTGGCGCTGGGGTCCAAACGCAGCCTTGCTCTGGATAATGCGGTGTGACTGTGTGGCGCTGGGGTCCAAACACAGCCTTGCTCTGGATAATGCGGTGTGGCTGTGTGGCGCTGGGTCCAAATGCAGCCTTGCTCTGGATAATGCGGTGTGACTCTGTGGCGCTGGGGTCCAAACGCAGCCTTGCTCTGGATAATGCGGTGTGGCTGTGTGGCGCTGGGTCCAAATGCAGCCTTGCTCTGGATAATGCGGTGTGGCACTGGGTCCAAACTCAGCCTTGCACTGGATAATGCGGTGTGGCGGTGTGGCGTTGGGGTCCAAACGCAGCCTTGCTCTGGATAATGCGTTGTGGCGGTGTGGCATTGGGGTCCAAACGCAGCCTTGCTCTGGATAATGCGGTGTGGCGCTGGGGTTCAAACGCAGCCTTGCTCTGGATAATGCGGTGTGGCTGTGTGGCGCTTGGGGTCCAAACGCAGCCTTGCTCTGGATAATGCATTGTGGCTGTGCGGCGCTGGGTCCAAATGCAGCCTTGCTCTGGATAATGCGCCGTGGCTGTGTGGCGCTGGGTCCAAACGCAGCCTTGCTCTGGATAATGCGGTGTGGCGCTGGGTCCAAATGCAGCCTTGCTCTGGATAATGCGGCACGGCTGTGTGGCGCTGGGACCAAACGCAGCCTTGCTCTGGATAATGCGGTGTGGCGCTGGGTCCAAACGCAGCCTTGCTCTGGATAATGCGGCGTGGCTGTGTGGCACTGGGTCCAAACGCAGCC
This sequence comes from Notolepis coatsorum, assembly GCF_963971535.1. Lineage (NCBI taxonomy): Eukaryota > Metazoa > Chordata > Actinopteri > Aulopiformes > Paralepididae > Notolepis > Notolepis coatsorum. The sequence continues at coordinate 300,056 of NW_028170709.1, read as the reverse complement.
TTGCTCTGGATAATGCGGTGTGGCACTGGGTCCAAACGCAGCCTTGCTCTGGATAATGCGGTGTGGCACTGGGTCCAAACTCAGCCTTGCTCTGGATAATGCGGTGTGGGGGTGTGGCGTTGGGGTCCAAACGCAGCCTTGCTCTGGATAATGCGGTGTGGCGGTGTGGCATTGGGGTCCAAACGCAGCCTTGCTCTGGATAATGCGGTGTGGCGCTGGGGTCCAAACGCAGCCTTGCTCTGGATAATGCGGTGTGGCTGTGTGGCGCTGGGGTCCAAACGCAGCCTTGCTCTGGATAATGCGGTGTGGCTGTGTGGCGCTGGGTCCAAATGCAGCCTTGCTCTGGATAATGCGGTGTGACTGTGTGGCGGTGTGGCTGTGTGGCGCTGGGTCCAAATGCAGCCTTGCTCTGGATAATGCGACGTGGCTGTGTGGCGCTGGGTCCAAACGCAGCCTTGCTCTGGATAATGCGGTGTGGCGCTGGGTCCAAACGCAGCCTTGCTATGGATAATGCGGCGTGGCTGTGTGGCGCTGGGTCCAAACGCAGCCTTGCTCTGGATAATGCGGTGTGGCACTGGGTCCAAATGCAGCCTTGCTCTGGATAATGCGGTGTGGCGCTGGGGTCCAAACGCAGCCTTGCTCTGGATAATGCGGTGTGGCTGTGTGGTGCTGGGGTCCAAACGCAGCCTTGCTCTGGATAATGCGGTGTGGCTGTGTGGCCTCGATCCAAATGCAGCCTTGCTCTGGATAATGCGGTGTGGCGCTGGGTCCAAACGCAGCCTTGCTCTGGCTAATGCGGTGTGGCACTGGGTCCAAACGCAGCCCTGCTCTGGATAATGCGGTGTGGCACTGGGTCCAAACGCAGCCTTGCTCTGGATAATGCGGTGTGGCACTGGGTCCAAATGCAGCCTTGCTCTGGATAATGCGGTGTGGCGCTGGGGTCCAAACGCAGCCTTGCTCTGGATAATGCGGTGTGGCTGTGTGGTGCTGGGGTCCAAACGCAGCCTTGCTCTGGATAATGCGGTGTGGCTGTGTGGCCTCGATCCAAATGCAGCCTTGCTCTGGATAATGCGGTGTGGCGCTGGGTCCAAACGCAGCCTTGCTCTGGCTAATGCGGTGTGGCACTGGGTCCAAACGCAGCCCTGCTCTGGATAATGCGGTGTGGCACTGGGTCCAAACTCAGCCTTGCTCTGGATAATGCGGTGTGGCTGTGTGGCGCTGGGTCCAAACGCAGCCTTGCTCTGGATAATGCGGTGTGGCTGTGTGGCACTGGGTCCAAATGCAGCCTTGCTCTGGATAATGCGGTGTGACTGTGTGGCGGTGTGGCTGTGTGGCGCTGGGTCCAAATGCAGCCTTGCTCTGGATAATGCGGCACGGCTGTGTGGCGCTGGGACCAAACGCAGCCTTGCTCTGGATAATGCGGTGTGGCGCTGGGTCCAAACGCAGCCTTGCTCTGGATAATGCGGCGTGGGTGTGTGGCGCTGGGTCCAAACGCAGCCTTGCTGTGGATAATGCGGTGTGGCACTGGGTCCAAATGCAGCCTTGCTCTGGATAATGCGGTGTGTCACTGGGTCCAAACTCAGCCTTGCTCTGGATAATGCGGTGTGGGGGTGTGGCGTTGGGGTCCAAACGCAGCCTTGCTCTGGATAATGCGGTGTGGCGGTGTGGCATTGGGGTCCAAACGCAGCCTTGCTCTGGATAATGCGGTGTGGCGCTGGGGTCCAAACGCAGCCTTGCTCTGGATAATGTGGTGTGGCTGTGTGGCGCTGGGGTCCAAACGCAGCCTTGCTCTGGATAATGCGGTGTGGCTGTGTGGCGCTGGGTCCAAACGCAGCCTTGCTCTGGATAATGCGGTGTGGCTGTGTGGCACTGGGTCCAAATGCAGCCTTGCTCTGGATAATGCGGTGTGACTGTGTGGCGGTGTGGCTGTGTGGCGCTGGGTCCAAATGCAGCCTTGCTCTGGATAATGCGGCACGGCTGTGTGGCACTGGGACCAAACGCAGCCTTGCTCTGGATAATGCGGTGTGGCGCTGGGTCCAAACGCAGCCTTGCTCTGGATAATGCGGCGTGGCTGTGTGGCGCTGGGTCCAAACGCAGCCTTGCTGTGGATAATGCGGTGTGGCACTGGGTCCAAACGCAGCCTTGCTCTGGATAATGCGGTGTGTCACTGGGTCCAAACTCAGCCTTGCTCTGGATAATGCGGTGTGTGGGTGTGGCGTTGGGGTCCAAACGCAGCCTTGCTCTGGATAATGCGGTGTGGCATTGGGGTCCAAACGCAGCCTTGCTCTGGATAATGCGGTGTGGCGCTGGGTCCAAATGCAGCCTTGCTCTGGATAATGCGGTGTGACTGTGTGGCGCTGGGGTCCAAACGCAGCCTTGCTCTGGATAATGCGGTGTGACTGTGTGGCTGTGTGGCGCTGGGTCCAAATGCAGCCTTGCTCTGGATAATGCGGCGTGGCTGTGTGGCGCTGGGTCCAAACGCAGCCTTGCTCTGGATAATGCGGTGTGGCACTGGGTCCAAATGCAGCCTTGCTCTGGATAATGCGGTGTGACGCTGGGGTCCAAACGCAGCCTTGCTCTGGATAATGCGGTGTGGCTGTGTGGTGCTGGGGTCCAAACGCAGCCTTGCTCTGGATAATGCGGTGTGGCTGTGTGGCCTCGGTCCAAATGCAGCCTTGCTCTGGATAATGCGAGGTGACTGTATGGCGGTGTGGCTGTGTGGCGCTGGGTCCAAATGCAGCCTTGCTCTGGATAATGCGGCGTGGCTGTGTGGCACTGGGTCCAAACGCAGCCTTGCTCTGGATAATTTGGTGTGGCACTGGGTCCAAACGCAGCCTTGCTCTGGATAATGCGGTGTGGCACTGGGTCCAAACTCAGCCTTGCTCTGGATAATGCGGTGTGGCGGTGTGGCGTTGGGGTCCAAACGCAGCCTTGCTCTGGATAATGTGGTGTGGCGGTGTGGCATTGGGGTCAAAACGCAGCCTTGCTCTGGATAATGCGGTGTGACGCTGGGGTCCAAACGCAGCCTTGCTCTGGATAATGCGGTGTGGCTGTGTGGCGCTGGGGTCCAAATGCAGCCTTGCTCTGGATAATGCGGTGTGGCTGTGTGGCGCTCGGTCCAAATGCAGCCTTGCTCTGGATAATGCGGTGTGACTGTGTGGCGGTGTGGCTGTGTGGCGCTGGGTCCAAATGCAGCCTTGCTCTGGATAATGCGGCGTGGCTGTGTGGCGCTGGGTCCAAACGCAGCCTAGCTCTGGATAATGCGGTGTGGCACTGGGTCCAAATGCAGCCTTGCTCTGGATAATGCGGCGTGGCTGTGTGGCGCTGGGTCCAAACGCAGCCTAGCTCTGGATAATGCGGTGTGGCACTGGGTCCAAATGCAGCCTTGCTCTGGATAATGCGGTGTGACGCTGGGGTCCAAACGCAGCCTTGCTCTGGATAATGCGGTGTGTCACTGGGTCCAAACTCAGCCTTGCTCTGGATAATGCGGTGTGTGGGTGTGGCGTTGGGGTCCAAACGCAGCCTTGCTCTGGATAATGCGGTGTGGCATTGGGGTCCAAACGCAGCCTTGCTCTGGATAATGCGGTGTGGCGCTGGGTCCAAATGCAGCCTTGCTCTGGATAATGCGGTGTGACTGTGTGGCGCTGGGGTCCAAACGCAGCCTTGCTCTGGATAATGCGGTGTGACTGTGTGGCTGTGTGGCGCTGGGTCCAAATGCAGCCTTGCTCTGGATAATGCGGCGTGGCTGTGTGGCGCTGGGTCCAAACGCAGCCTTGCTCTGGATAATGCGGTGTGGCACTGGGTCCAAATGCAGCCTTGCTCTGGATAATGCGGTGTGACGCTGGGGTCCAAACGCAGCCTTGCTCTGGATAATGCGGTGTGGCTGTGTGGTGCTGGGGTCCAAACGCAGCCTTGCTCTGGATAATGCGGTGTGGCTGTGTGGCCTCGGTCCAAATGCAGCCTTGCTCTGGATAATGCGAGGTGACTGTATGGCGGTGTGGCTGTGTGGCGCTGGGTCCAAATGCAGCCTTGCTCTGGATAATGCGGCGTGGCTGTGTGGCACTGGGTCCAAACGCAGCCTTGCTCTGGATAATTTGGTGTGGCACTGGGTCCAAACGCAGCCTTGCTCTGGATAATGCGGTGTGGCACTGGGTCCAAACTCAGCCTTGCTCTGGATAATGCGGTGTGGCGGTGTGGCGTTGGGGTCCAAACGCAGCCTTGCTCTGGATAATGTGGTGTGGCGGTGTGGCATTGGGGTCAAAACGCAGCCTTGCTCTGGATAATGCGGTGTGACGCTGGGGTCCAAACGCAGCCTTGCTCTGGATAATGCGGTGTGGCTGTGTGGCGCTGGGGTCCAAATGCAGCCTTGCTCTGGATAATGCGGTGTGGCTGTGTGGCGCTCGGTCCAAATGCAGCCTTGCTCTGGATAATGCGGTGTGACTGTGTGGCGGTGTGGCTGTGTGGCGCTGGGTCCAAATGCAGCCTTGCTCTGGATAATGCGGCGTGGCTGTGTGGCGCTGGGTCCAAACGCAGCCTAGCTCTGGATAATGCGGTGTGGCACTGGGTCCAAATGCAGCCTTGCTCTGGATAATGCGGTGTGACGCTGGGGTCCAAACGCAGCCTTGCTCTGGATAATGCGGTGTGGCTGTGTGGCGCTGGGGTCCAAATGCAGCCTTGCTCTGGATAATGCGGTGTGGCTGTGTGGCGCTGGGTCCAAACGCAGCCTTGCTCTGGATAATGCGGTGTGGCACTGGGTCCAAATGCAGCCTTGCTCTGGATAATGCGGTGTGACGCTGGGGTCCAAACGCAGCCTTGCTCTGGATAATGCGGTGTGGCTGTGTGGTGCTGGGGTCCAAACGCAGCCTTGCTCTGGATAATGCGGTGTGGCTGTGTGGCCTCGGTCCAAATGCAGCCTTGCTCTGGATAATGCGAGGTGACTGTATGGCGGTGTGGCTGTGTGGCGCTGGGTCCAAATGCAGCCTTGCTCTGGATAATGCGGCGTGGCTGTGTGGCACTGGGTCCAAACGCAGCCTTGCTCTGGATAATTTGGTGTGGCACTGGGTCCAAACGCAGCCTTGCTCTGGATAATGCGGTGTGGCGGTGTGGCGTTGGGGTCCAAACGCAGCCTTGCTCTGGATAATGTGGTGTGGCGGTGTGGCATTGGGGTCAAAACGCAGCCTTGCTCTGGATAATGCGGTGTGACGCTGGGGTCCAAACGCAGCCTTGCTCTGGATAATGCGGTGTGGCTGTGTGGCGCTGGGGTCCAAATGCAGCCTTGCTCTGGATAATGCGGTGTGGCTGTGTGGCGCTCGGTCCAAATGCAGCCTTGCTCTGGATAATGCGGTGTGACTGTGTGGCGGTGTGGCTGTGTGGCGCTGGGTCCAAATGCAGCCTTGCTCTGGATAATGCGGCGTGGCTGTGTGGCGCTGGGTCCAAACGCAGCCTAGCTCTGGATAATGCGGTGTGGCACTGGGTCCAAATGCAGCCTTGCTCTGGATAATGCGGTGTGACGCTGGGGTCCAAACGCAGCCTTGCTCTGGATAATGCGGTGTGTCACTGGGTCCAAACTCAGCCTTGCTCTGGATAATGCGGTGTGTGGGTGTGGCGTTGGGGTCCAAACGCAGCCTTGCTCTGGATAATGCGGTGTGGCATTGGGGTCCAAACGCAGCCTTGCTCTGGATAATGCGGTGTGGCGCTGGGTCCAAATGCAGCCTTGCTCTGGATAATGCGGTGTGACTGTGTGGCGCTGGGGTCCAAACGCAGCCTTGCTCTGGATAATGCGGTGTGGCTGTGTGGCGCTGGGTCCAAATGCAGCCTTGCTCTGGATAATGCGGTGTGACTGTGTGGCGGTGTGGCTGTGTGGCGCTGGGTCCAAATGCAGCCTTGCTCTGGATAATGCGGCGTGGCTGTGTGGCGCTGGGTCCAAACGCAGCCTTGCTCTGGATAATGCGGTGTGGCACTGGGTCCAAATGCAGCCTTGCTCTGGATAATGCGGTGTGACGCTGGGGTCCAAACGCAGCCTTGCTCTGGATAATGCGGTGTGGCACTGGTCCAAACTCAGCCTTGCTCTGGATAATGCGGTGTGGCGGTGTGGCGCTTGGGGTCCAAACGCAGCCTTGCTCTGGATAATGCATTGTGGCTGTGCGGCGCTGGGTCCAAATGCAGCCTTGCTCTGGATAATGCGCCGTGGCTGTGTGGCGCTGGGTCCAAACGCAGCCTTGCTCTGGATAATGCGGTGTGGCGCTGGGTCCAAATGCAGCCTTGCTCTGGATAATGCGGCACGGCTGTGTGGCGCTGGGACCAAACGCAGCCTTGCTCTGGATAATGCGGTGTGGCGCTGGGTCCAAACGCAGCCTTGCTCTGGATAATGCGGCGTGGCTGTGTGGCACTGGGTCCAAACGCAGCCTTGCTCTGGATAATGCGGTGTGGCACTGGGTCCAAACGCAGCCTTGCTCTGGATAATGCGGTGTGGCACTGGGTCCAAACTCAGCCTTGCTCTGGATAATGCGGTGTGGGGGTGTGGCGTTGGGGTCCAAACGCAGCCTTGCTCTGGATAATGCGGTGTGGCGGTGTGGCATTGGGGTCCAAACGCAGCCTTGCTCTGGATAATGCGGTGTGGCGCTGGGGTCCAAACGCAGCCTTGCTCTGGATAATGCGGTGTGGCTGTGTGGCGCTGGGGTCCAAACGCAGCCTTGCTCTGGATAATGCGGTGTGGCTGTGTGGCGCTGGGTCCAAATGCAGCCTTGCTCTGGATAATGCGGTGTGACTGTGTGGCGGTGTGGCTGTGTGGCGCTGGGTCCAAATGCAGCCTTGCTCTGGATAATGCGACGTGGCTGTGTGGCGCTGGGTCCAAACGCAGCCTTGCTCTGGATAATGCGGTGTGGCGCTGGGTCCAAACGCAGCCTTGCTATGGATAATGCGGCGTGGCTGTGTGGCGCTGGGTCCAAACGCAGCCTTGCTCTGGATAATGCGGTGTGGCACTGGGTCCAAATGCAGCCTTGCTCTGGATAATGCGGTGTGGCGCTGGGGTCCAAACGCAGCCTTGCTCTGGATAATGCGGTGTGGCTGTGTGGTGCTGGGGTCCAAACGCAGCCTTGCTCTGGATAATGCGGTGTGGCTGTGTGGCCTCGATCCAAATGCAGCCTTGCTCTGGATAATGCGGTGTGGCGCTGGGTCCAAACGCAGCCTTGCTCTGGCTAATGCGGTGTGGCACTGGGTCCAAACGCAGCCCTGCTCTGGATAATGCGGTGTGGCACTGGGTCCAAACGCAGCCTTGCTCTGGATAATGCGGTGTGGCACTGGGTCCAAATGCAGCCTTGCTCTGGATAATGCGGTGTGGCGCTGGGGTCCAAACGCAGCCTTGCTCTGGATAATGCGGTGTGGCTGTGTGGTGCTGGGGTCCAAACGCAGCCTTGCTCTGGATAATGCGGTGTGGCTGTGTGGCCTCGATCCAAATGCAGCCTTGCTCTGGATAATGCGGTGTGGCGCTGGGTCCAAACGCAGCCTTGCTCTGGCTAATGCGGTGTGGCACTGGGTCCAAACGCAGCCCTGCTCTGGATAATGCGGTGTGGCACTGGGTCCAAACTCAGCCTTGCTCTGGATAATGCGGTGTGGCTGTGTGGCGCTGGGTCCAAACGCAGCCTTGCTCTGGATAATGCGGTGTGGCTGTGTGGCACTGGGTCCAAATGCAGCCTTGCTCTGGATAATGCGGTGTGACTGTGTGGCGGTGTGGCTGTGTGGCGCTGGGTCCAAATGCAGCCTTGCTCTGGATAATGCGGCACGGCTGTGTGGCGCTGGGACCAAACGCAGCCTTGCTCTGGATAATGCGGTGTGGCGCTGGGTCCAAACGCAGCCTTGCTCTGGATAATGCGGCGTGGGTGTGTGGCGCTGGGTCCAAACGCAGCCTTGCTGTGGATAATGCGGTGTGGCACTGGGTCCAAATGCAGCCTTGCTCTGGATAATGCGGTGTGTCACTGGGTCCAAACTCAGCCTTGCTCTGGATAATGCGGTGTGGGGGTGTGGCGTTGGGGTCCAAACGCAGCCTTGCTCTGGATAATGCGGTGTGGCGGTGTGGCATTGGGGTCCAAACGCAGCCTTGCTCTGGATAATGCGGTGTGGCGCTGGGGTCCAAACGCAGCCTTGCTCTGGATAATGTGGTGTGGCTGTGTGGCGCTGGGGTCCAAACGCAGCCTTGCTCTGGATAATGCGGTGTGGCTGTGTGGCGCTGGGTCCAAACGCAGCCTTGCTCTGGATAATGCGGTGTGGCTGTGTGGCACTGGGTCCAAATGCAGCCTTGCTCTGGATAATGCGGTGTGACTGTGTGGCGGTGTGGCTGTGTGGCGCTGGGTCCAAATGCAGCCTTGCTCTGGATAATGCGGCACGGCTGTGTGGCACTGGGACCAAACGCAGCCTTGCTCTGGATAATGCGGTGTGGCGCTGGGTCCAAACGCAGCCTTGCTCTGGATAATGCGGCGTGGCTGTGTGGCGCTGGGTCCAAACGCAGCCTTGCTGTGGATAATGCGGTGTGGCACTGGGTCCAAACGCAGCCTTGCTCTGGATAATGCGGTGTGTCACTGGGTCCAAACTCAGCCTTGCTCTGGATAATGCGGTGTGTGGGTGTGGCGTTGGGGTCCAAACGCAGCCTTGCTCTGGATAATGCGGTGTGGCATTGGGGTCCAAACGCAGCCTTGCTCTGGATAATGCGGTGTGGCGCTGGGTCCAAATGCAGCCTTGCTCTGGATAATGCGGTGTGACTGTGTGGCGCTGGGGTCCAAACGCAGCCTTGCTCTGGATAATGCGGTGTGACTGTGTGGCTGTGTGGCGCTGGGTCCAAATGCAGCCTTGCTCTGGATAATGCGGCGTGGCTGTGTGGCGCTGGGTCCAAACGCAGCCTTGCTCTGGATAATGCGGTGTGGCACTGGGTCCAAATGCAGCCTTGCTCTGGATAATGCGGTGTGACGCTGGGGTCCAAACGCAGCCTTGCTCTGGATAATGCGGTGTGGCTGTGTGGTGCTGGGGTCCAAACGCAGCCTTGCTCTGGATAATGCGGTGTGGCTGTGTGGCCTCGGTCCAAATGCAGCCTTGCTCTGGATAATGCGAGGTGACTGTATGGCGGTGTGGCTGTGTGGCGCTGGGTCCAAATGCAGCCTTGCTCTGGATAATGCGGCGTGGCTGTGTGGCACTGGGTCCAAACGCAGCCTTGCTCTGGATAATTTGGTGTGGCACTGGGTCCAAACGCAGCCTTGCTCTGGATAATGCGGTGTGGCACTGGGTCCAAACTCAGCCTTGCTCTGGATAATGCGGTGTGGCGGTGTGGCGTTGGGGTCCAAACGCAGCCTTGCTCTGGATAATGTGGTGTGGCGGTGTGGCATTGGGGTCAAAACGCAGCCTTGCTCTGGATAATGCGGTGTGACGCTGGGGTCCAAACGCAGCCTTGCTCTGGATAATGCGGTGTGGCTGTGTGGCGCTGGGGTCCAAATGCAGCCTTGCTCTGGATAATGCGGTGTGGCTGTGTGGCGCTCGGTCCAAATGCAGCCTTGCTCTGGATAATGCGGTGTGACTGTGTGGCGGTGTGGCTGTGTGGCGCTGGGTCCAAATGCAGCCTTGCTCTGGATAATGCGGCGTGGCTGTGTGGCGCTGGGTCCAAACGCAGCCTAGCTCTGGATAATGCGGTGTGGCACTGGGTCCAAATGCAGCCTTGCTCTGGATAATGCGGTGTGACGCTGGGGTCCAAACGCAGCCTTGCTCTGGATAATGCGGTGTGGCTGTGTGGCGCTGGGGTCCAAATGCAGCCTTGCTCTGGATAATGCGGTGTGGCTGTGTGGCGCTGGGTCCAAACGCAGCCTTGCTCTGGATAATGCGGTGTGGCACTGGGTCCAAATGCAGCCTTGCTCTGGATAATGCGGTGTGACGCTGGGGTCCAAACGCAGCCTTGCTCTGGATAATGCGGTGTGGCTGTGTGGTGCTGGGGTCCAAACGCAGCCTTGCTCTGGATAATGCGGTGTGGCTGTGTGGCCTCGGTCCAAATGCAGCCTTGCTCTGGATAATGCGAGGTGACTGTATGGCGGTGTGGCTGTGTGGCGCTGGGTCCAAATGCAGCCTTGCTCTGGATAATGCGGCGTGGCTGTGTGGCACTGGGTCCAAACGCAGCCTTGCTCTGGATAATTTGGTGTGGCACTGGGTCCAAACGCAGCCTTGCTCTGGATAATGCGGTGTGGCGGTGTGGCGTTGGGGTCCAAACGCAGCCTTGCTCTGGATAATGTGGTGTGGCGGTGTGGCATTGGGGTCAAAACGCAGCCTTGCTCTGGATAATGCGGTGTGACGCTGGGGTCCAAACGCAGCCTTGCTCTGGATAATGCGGTGTGGCTGTGTGGCGCTGGGGTCCAAATGCAGCCTTGCTCTGGATAATGCGGTGTGGCTGTGTGGCGCTCGGTCCAAATGCAGCCTTGCTCTGGATAATGCGGTGTGACTGTGTGGCGGTGTGGCTGTGTGGCGCTGGGTCCAAATGCAGCCTTGCTCTGGATAATGCGGCGTGGCTGTGTGGCGCTGGGTCCAAACGCAGCCTAGCTCTGGATAATGCGGTGTGGCACTGGGTCCAAATGCAGCCTTGCTCTGGATAATGCGGTGTGACGCTGGGGTCCAAACGCAGCCTTGCTCTGGATAATGCGGTGTGTCACTGGGTCCAAACTCAGCCTTGCTCTGGATAATGCGGTGTGTGGGTGTGGCGTTGGGGTCCAAACGCAGCCTTGCTCTGGATAATGCGGTGTGGCATTGGGGTCCAAACGCAGCCTTGCTCTGGATAATGCGGTGTGGCGCTGGGTCCAAATGCAGCCTTGCTCTGGATAATGCGGTGTGACTGTGTGGCGCTGGGGTCCAAACGCAGCCTTGCTCTGGATAATGCGGTGTGGCTGTGTGGCGCTGGGTCCAAATGCAGCCTTGCTCTGGATAATGCGGTGTGACTGTGTGGCGGTGTGGCTGTGTGGCGCTGGGTCCAAATGCAGCCTTGCTCTGGATAATGCGGCGTGGCTGTGTGGCGCTGGGTCCAAACGCAGCCTTGCTCTGGATAATGCGGTGTGGCACTGGGTCCAAATGCAGCCTTGCTCTGGATAATGCGGTGTGACGCTGGGGTCCAAACGCAGCCTTGCTCTGGATAATGCGGTGTGGCACTGGTCCAAACTCAGCCTTGCTCTGGATAATGCGGTGTGGCGGTGTGGCGCTGGGGTCCAAACGCAGCCTTGCTCTGGATAATGCGGTGTGGCTGTGTGGCGCTGGGTCCAAATGCATCCTTGCTCTGGATAATGCGGTGTGACTGTGTGGCGGTGTGGCTGTGTGGCGCTGGGTCCAAATGCAGCTTTGCTCTGGATAATGCGGTGTGACTGTGTGGCGGTGTGGCTGTGTGGCGCTGGGTCCAAATGCAGCCTTGCTCTGGATAATGCGGTGTGGCTGTGTGGCGCTGGGGTCCAAACGCAGCCTTGCTCTGGATAATGCGGTGTGACTGTGTGGCGCTGGGGTCCAAACACAGCCTTGCTCTGGATAATGCGGTGTGGCTGTGTGGCGCTGGGTCCAAATGCAGCCTTGCTCTGGATAATGCGGTGTGACTCTGTGGCGCTGGGGTCCAAACGCAGCCTTGCTCTGGATAATGCGGTGTGGCTGTGTGGCGCTGGGTCCAAATGCAGCCTTGCTCTGGATAATGCGGTGTGGCACTGGGTCCAAACTCAGCCTTGCACTGGATAATGCGGTGTGGCGGTGTGGCGTTGGGGTCCAAACGCAGCCTTGCTCTGGATAATGCGTTGTGGCGGTGTGGCATTGGGGTCCAAACGCAGCCTTGCTCTGGATAATGCGGTGTGGCGCTGGGGTTCAAACGCAGCCTTGCTCTGGATAATGCGGTGTGGCTGTGTGGCGCTTGGGGTCCAAACGCAGCCTTGCTCTGGATAATGCATTGTGGCTGTGCGGCGCTGGGTCCAAATGCAGCCTTGCTCTGGATAATGCGGTGTGACTGTGTGGCGGTGTGGCTGTGTGGCGCTGGGTCCAAATGCAGCCTTGCTCTGGATAATGCGCCGTGGCTGTGTGGCGCTGGGTCCAAACGCAGCCTTGCTCTGGATAATGCGGTGTGGCGCTGGGTCCAAATGCAGCCTTGCTCTGGATAATGCGGCACGGCTGTGTGGCGCTGGGACCAAACGCAGCCTTGCTCTGGATAATGCGGTGTGGCGCTGGGTCCAAACGCAGCCTTGCTCTGGATAATGCGGCGTGGCTGTGTGGCACTGGGTCCAAACGCAGCCTTGCTCTGGATAATGCGGTGTGGCACTGGGTCCAAACGCAGCCTTGCTCTGGATAATGCGGTGTGGCACTGGGTCCAAACTCAGCCTTGCTCTGGATAATGCGGTGTGGGGGTGTGGCGTTGGGGTCCAAACGCAGCCTTGCTCTGGATAATGCGGTGTGGCGGTGTGGCATTGGGGTCCAAACGCAGCCTTGCTCTGGATAATGCGGTGTGGCGCTGGGGTCCAAACGCAGCCTTGCTCTGGATAATGCGGTGTGGCTGTGTGGCGCTGGGGTCCAAACGCAGCCTTGCTCTGGATAATGCGGTGTGGCTGTGTGGCGCTGGGTCCAAATGCAGCCTTGCTCTGGATAATGCGGTGTGACTGTGTGGCGGTGTGGCTGTGTGGCGCTGGGTCCAAATGCAGCCTTGCTCTGGATAATGCGACGTGGCTGTGTGGCGCTGGGTCCAAACGCAGCCTTGCTCTGGATAATGCGGTGTGGCGCTGGGTCCAAACGCAGCCTTGCTATGGATAATGCGGCGTGGCTGTGTGGCGCTGGGTCCAAACGCAGCCTTGCTCTGGATAATGCGGTGTGGCACTGGGTCCAAATGCAGCCTTGCTCTGGATAATGCGGTGTGGCGCTGGGGTCCAAACGCAGCCTTGCTCTGGATAATGCGGTGTGGCTGTGTGGTGCTGGGGTCCAAACGCAGCCTTGCTCTGGATAATGCGGTGTGGCTGTGTGGCCTCGATCCAAATGCAGCCTTGCTCTGGATAATGCGGTGTGGCGCTGGGTCCAAACGCAGCCTTGCTCTGGCTAATGCGGTGTGGCACTGGGTCCAAACGCAGCCCTGCTCTGGATAATGCGGTGTGGCACTGGGTCCAAACTCAGCCTTGCTCTGGATAATGCGGTGTGGCTGTGTGGCGCTGGGTCCAAACGCAGCCTTGCTCTGGATAATGCGGTGTGGCTGTGTGGCACTGGGTCCAAATGCAGCCTTGCTCTGGATAATGCGGTGTGACTGTGTGGCGGTGTGGCTGTGTGGCGCTGGGTCCAAATGCAGCCTTGCTCTGGATAATGCGGCACGGCTGTGTGGCGCTGGGACCAAACGCAGCCTTGCTCTGGATAATGCGGTGTGGCGCTGGGTCCAAACGCAGCCTTGCTCTGGATAATGCGGCGTGGGTGTGTGGCGCTGGGTCCAAACGCAGCCTTGCTGTGGATAATGCGGTGTGGCACTGGGTCCAAATGCAGCCTTGCTCTGGATAATGCGGTGTGTCACTGGGTCCAAACTCAGCCTTGCTCTGGATAATGCGGTGTGGGGGTGTGGCGTTGGGGTCCAAACGCAGCCTTGCTCTGGATAATGCGGTGTGGCGGTGTGGCATTGGGGTCCAAACGCAGCTTTGCTCTGGATAATGCGGTGTGGCGCTGGGGTCCAAACGCAGCCTTGCTCTGGATAATGTGGTGTGGCTGTGTGGCGCTGGGGTCCAAACGCAGCCTTGCTCTGGATAATGCAGTGTGGCTGTGTGGCGCTGGGTCCAAACGCAGCCTTGCTCTGGATAATGCGGTGTGGCTGTGTGGCACTGGGTCCAAATGCAGCCTTGCTCTGGATAATGCGGTGTGACTGTGTGGCGGTGTGGCTGTGTGGCGCTGGGTCCAAATGCAGCCTTGCTCTGGATAATGCGGCACGGCTGTGTGGCACTGGGACCAAACGCAGCCTTGCTCTGGATAATGCGGTGTGGCGCTGGGTCCAAACGCAGCCTTGCTCTGGATAATGCGGCGTGGCTGTGTGGCGCTGGGTCCAAACGCAGCCTTGCTGTGGATAATGCGGTGTGGCACTGGGTCCAAACGCAGCCTTGCTCTGGATAATGCGGTGTGTCACTGGGTCCAAACTCAGCCTTGCTCTGGATAATGCGGTGTGTGGGTGTGGCGTTGGGGTCCAAACGCAGCCTTGCTCTGGATAATGCGGTGTGGCATTGGGGTCCAAACGCAGCCTTGCTCTGGATAATGCGGTGTGGCGCTGGGTCCAAATGCAGCCTTGCTCTGGATAATGCGGTGTGACTGTGTGGCGCTGGGGTCCAAACGCAGCCTTGCTCTGGATAATGCGGTGTGACTGTGTGGCTGTGTGGCGCTGGGTCCAAATGCAGCCTTGCTCTGGATAATGCGGCGTGGCTGTGTGGCGCTGGGTCCAAACGCAGCCTTGCTCTGGATAATGCGGTGTGGCACTGGGTCCAAATGCAGCCTTGCTCTGGATAATGCGGTGTGACGCTGGGGTCCAAACGCAGCCTTGCTCTGGATAATGCGGTGTGGCTGTGTGGTGCTGGGGTCCAAACGCAGCCTTGCTCTGGATAATGCGGTGTGGCTGTGTGGCCTCGGTCTAAATGCAGCCTTGCTCTGGATAATGCGAGGTGACTGTATGGCGGTGTGGCTGTGTGGCGCTGGGTCCAAATGCAGCCTTGCTCTGGATAATGCGGCGTGGCTGTGTGGCACTGGGTCCAAACGCAGCCTTGCTCTGGATAATTTGGTGTGGCACTGGGTCCAAACGCAGCCTTGCTCTGGATAATGCGGTGTGGCACTGGGTCCAAACTCAGCCTTGCTCTGGATAATGCGGTGTGGCGGTGTGGCGTTGGGGTCCAAACGCAGCCTTGCTCTGGATAATGTGGTGTGGCGGTGTGGCATTGGGGTCAAAACGCAGCCTTGCTCTGGATAATGCGGTGTGACGCTGGGGTCCAAACGCAGCCTTGCTCTGGATAATGCGGTGTGGCTGTGTGGCGCTGGGGTCCAAATGCAGCCTTGCTCTGGATAATGCGGTGTGGCTGTGTGGCGCTCGGTCCAAATGCAGCCTTGCTCTGGATAATGCGGTGTGACTGTGTGGCGGTGTGGCTGTGTGGCGCTGGGTCCAAATGCAGCCTTGCTCTGGATAATGCGGCGTGGCTGTGTGGCGCTGGGTCCAAACGCAGCCTAGCTCTGGATAATGCGGTGTGGCACTGGGTCCAAATGCAGCCTTGCTCTGGATAATGCGGTGTGACGCTGGGGTCCAAACGCAGCCTTGCTCTGGATAATGCGGTGTGGCTGTGTGGCGCTGGGGTCCAAATGCAGCCTTGCTCTGGATAATGCGGTGTGGCTGTGTGGCGCTCGGTCCAAATGCAGCCTTGCTCTGGATAATGCGGTGTGACTGTGTGGCGGTGTGGCTGTGTGGCGCTGGGTCCAAATGCAGCCTTTCTCTGGATAATGCGGCGTGGCTGTGTGGCGCTGGGTCCAAATGCAGCCTTGCTCTGGATAATGCGGTGTGGCGCTGGGTCCAAACGCAGCCTTGCTCTGGATAATGCGGCGTGGCTGTGTGGCGCTGGGTCCAAACACAGCCTTGCTCTGGATAATGCGGTGTGGCACTGGGTCCAAACGCAGCCTTGCTCTGGATAATGAGGTGTGGCGCTGGGGTCCAAACGCAGCCTTGCTCTGGATAATGCGGTGTGGCTGTGTGGCGGTGTGGCTGTGTTCGCTGGGTCCAAATGCAGCCTTGCTCTGGATAATGCGGTGTGGCTGTGTGGCGCTGGGGTCCAAACGCAGCATTGTTCTGGATAATGCGGTGTGACTGTATGGCGCTGGGGTCCAAACGCAGCCTTGCTCTGGATAATGCGGTGTGGCTGTGTGGCGCTGGGTCCAAATGCAGCCTTGCTCTGGATAATGCGGTGTGACTGTGTGGCGCTGGGGTCCAAACGCAGCCTTGCTCTGGATAATGCAGTGTGGCTGTGTGATGCTGGGTCCAAACGCAGCCTTGCTCTGGATAATGCGGTGTGGCACTGGGTCCAAACTCAGCCTTGCTCTGGATAATGCGATGTGGCGGTGTGGCGTTGGGGTCCAAACGCAGCCTTGCTCTGGATAATGCGTTGTGGCGGTGTGGCGTTGGGGTCCAAACTCAGCCTTGCTCTGGATAATGCGGTGTGACACTGGGTCCAAATGCAGCCTTGCTCTGGATAATGCGGTGTGGCGCTGGGGTCCAAACGCAGCCTTGCTCTGGATAATGCGGGGTGGCTGTGTGGTGCTGGGGTCCAAACGCAGCCTTGCTCTGGATAATGCGGTGTGGCTGTGTGGCCTCGGTCCAAATGCAGCCTTGCTCTGGATAATGCGGTGTGACTGTGTGGCGGTGTGGCTGTGTGGCGCTGGGTCCAAATGCAGCCTTGCTCTGGATAATGCGGCGTGGCTGTGTGGCACTGGGTCCAAACGCAGCCTTGCTCTGGATAATGTGGTGTGGCGGTGTGGCATTGGGGTCCAAACGCAGCCTTGCTCTGGATAATGCGGTGTGGCGCTGGGGTCCAAACGCAGCCTTGCTCTGGATAATGCGGTGTGGCTGTGTGGCGCTGGGGTCCAAATGCAGCCTTGCTCTGGATAATGCGGCACGGCTGTGTGGCGCTGGGACCAAACGCAGCCTTGCTCTGGATAATGCGGTGTGGCGCTGGGTCCAAACGCAGCCTTGCTCTGGATAATGCGGCGTGGGTGTGTGGCGCTGGGGTCCAAACGCAGCCTTGCTGTGGATAATGCGGTGTGGCACTGGGTCCAAATGCAGCCTTGCTCTGGATAATGCGGTGTGGCACTGGGTCCAAATGCAGCCTTGCTCTGGATAATGCGGTGTGACGCTGGGGTCCAAACGCAGCCTTGCTCTGGATAATGCGGTGTGGCTGTGTGGTGCTGGGGTCCAAATGCAGCCTTGCTCTGGATAATGCGGTGTGGCTGTGTGGCCTCGGTCCAAATGCAGCCTTGCTCTGGATAATGCGGTGTGACTGTGTGGCGGTGTGGCTGTGTGGCGCTGGGTCCAAATGCAGCCTTGCTCTGGATAATGCGGCGTGGCTGTGTGGCACTGGGTCCAAACGCAGCCTTGCTCTGGATAATTTGGTGTGGCACTGGGTCCAAACGCAGCCTTGCTCTGGATAATGCGGTGTGGCACTGGGTCCAAACTCAGCCTTGCTCTGGATAATGCGGTGTGGCGGTGTGGCGTTGGGGTCCAAACGCAGCCTTGCTCTGGATAATGTGGTGTGGCGGTGTGGCATTGGGGTCCAAACGCAGCCTTGCTCTGGATAATGCGGTGTGGCTGTGTGGCGCTGGGGTCCAAATGCAGCCTTGCTCTGAATAATGCGGTGTGGCTGTGTGGCGCTCGGTCCAAATGCAGCCTTGCTCTGGATAATGCGGTGTGACTGTGTGGCGGTGTGGCTGTGTGGCGCTGGGTCCAAATGCAGCCTTTCTCTGGATAATGCGGCGTGGCTGTGTGGCGCTGGGTCCAAATGCAGCCTTGCTCTGGATAATGCGGTGTGGCGCTGGGTCCAAACGCAGCCTTGCTCTGGATAATGCGGCGTGGCTGTGTGGCGCTGGGTCCAAACACAGCCTTGCTCTGGATAATGCGGTGTGGCACTGGGTCCAAACGCAGCCTTGCTCTGGATAATGAGGTGTGGCGCTGGGGTCCAAACGCAGCCTTGCTCTGGATAATGCGGTGTGGCTGTGTGGCGGTGTGGCTGTGTGGCGCTGGGTCCAAATGCAGCCTTGCTCTGGATAATGCGGTGTGGCTGTGTGGCGCTGGGGTCCAAACGCAGCATTGCTCTGGATAATGCGGTGTGACTGTATGGCGCTGGGGTCCAAACGCTCTGGATAATGCGGTGTGGCACTGGGTCCAAACTCAGCCTTGCTCTGGATAATGCGATGTGGCGGTGTGGCGTTGGGGTCCAAACGCAGCCTTGCTCTGGATAATGCGGTGTGGCACTGGGTCCAAATGCAGCCTTGCTCTGGATAATGCGGTGTGGCGCTGGGGTCCAAACGCAGCCTTGCTCTGGATAATGCGGGGTGGCTGTGTGGTGCTGGGGTCCAAACGCAGCCTTGCTCTGGATAATGCGGTGTGGCTGTGTGGCCTCGGTCCAAATGCAGCCTTGCTCTGGATAATGCGGTGTGACTGTGTGGCGGTGTGGCTGTGTGGCGCTGGGTCCAAATGCAGCCTTGCTCTGGATAATGCGGCGTGGCTGTGTGGCACTGGGTCCAAACGCAGCCTTGCTCTGGATAATGTGGTGTGGCGGTGTGGCATTGGGGTCCAAACGCAGCCTTGCTCTGGATAATGCGGTGTGGCGCTGGGGTCCAAACGCAGCCTTGCTCTGGATAATGCGGTGTGGCTGTGTGGCGCTGGGGTCCAAATGCAGCCTTGCTCTGGATAATGCGGCACGGCTGTGTGGCGCTGGGTCCAAACACAGCCTTGCTCTGGATAATGCGGTGTGGCACTGGGTCCAAACGCAGCCTTGCTCTGGATAATGAGGTGTGGCGCTGGGGTCCAAACGCAGCCTTGCTCTGGATAATGCGGTGTGGCTGTGTGGCGGTGTGGCTGTGTTCGCTGGGTCCAAATGCAGCCTTGCTCTGGATAATGCGGTGTGGCTGTGTGGCGCTGGGGTCCAAACGCAGCATTGTTCTGGATAATGCGGTGTGACTGTATGGCGCTGGGGTCCAAACGCAGCCTTGCTCTGGATAATGCGGTGTGGCTGTGTGGCGCTGGGTCCAAATGCAGCCTTGCTCTGGATAATGCGGTGTGACTGTGTGGCGCTGGGGTCCAAACGCAGCCTTGCTCTGGATAATGCGGTGTGGCTGTGTGATGCTGGGTCCAAACGCAGCCTTGCTCTGGATAATGCGGTGTGGCACTGGGTCCAAACTCAGCCTTGCTCTGGACAATGCGATGTGGCGGTGTGGCGTTGGGGTCCAAACGCAGCCTTGCTCTGGATAATGCGTTGTGGCGGTGTGGCGTTGGGGTCCAAACTCAGCCTTGCTCTGGATAATGCGGTGTGACACTGGGTCCAAATGCAGCCTTGCTCTGGATAATGCGGTGTGGCGCTGGGGTCCAAACGCAGCCTTGCTCTGGATAATGCGGGGTGGCTGTGTGGTGCTGGGGTCCAAACGCAGCCTTGCTCTGGATAATGCGGTGTGGCTGTGTGGCCTCGGTCCAAATGCAGCCTTGCTCTGGATAATGCGGTGTGACTGTGTGGCTGTGTGGCGCTGGGTCCAAATGCAGCCTTGCTCTGGATAATGCGGCGTGGCTGTGTGGCGCTGGGGTCCAAACGCAGCCTTGCTGTGGATAATGCGGTGTGGCACTGGGTCCAAATGCAGCCTTGCTCTGGATAATGTGGTGTGGCGGTGTGGCATTGGGGTCCAAACGCAGCCTTGCTCTGGATAATGCGGTGTGGCGCTGGGGTCCAAACGCAGCCTTGCTCTGGATAATGCGGTGTGGCTGTGTGGCGCTGGGGTCCAAACGCAGCCTTGCTGTGGATAATGCGGTGTGGCACTGGGTCCAAATGCAGCCTTGCTCTGGATAATGCGGTGTGGCACTGGGTCCAAATGCAGCCTTGCTCTGGATAATGCGGTGTGACGCTGGGGTCCAAACGCAGCCTTGCTCTGGATAATGCGGTGTGGCTGTGTGGTGCTGGGGTCCAAACGCAGCCTTGCTCTGGATAATGCGGTGTGGCTGTGTGGCCTCGGTCCAAATGCAGCCTTGCTCTGGATAATGCGGTGTGACTGTGTGGCGGTGTGGCTGTGTGGCGCTGGGTCCAAATGCAGCCTTGCTCTGGATAATGCGGCGTGGCTGTGTGGCACTGGGTCCAAACGCAGCCTTGCTCTGGATAATTTGGTGTGGCACTGGGTCCAAACGCAGCCTTGCTCTGGATAATGCGGTGTGGCACTGGGTCCAAACTCAGCCTTGCTCTGGATAATGCGGTGTGGCGGTGTGGCGTTGGGGTCCAAACGCAGCCTTGCTCTGGATAATGTGGTGTGGCGGTGTGGCATTGGGGTCCAAACGCAGCCTTGCTCTGGATAATGCGGTGTGGCTGTGTGGCGCTGGGGTCCAAATGCAGCCTTGCTCTGAATAATGCGGTGTGGCTGTGTGGCGCTCGGTCCAAATGCAGCCTTGCTCTGGATAATGCGGTGTGACTGTGTGGCGGTGTGGCTGTGTGGCGCTGGGTCCAAATGCAGCCTTTCTCTGGATAATGCGGCGTGGCTGTGTGGCGCTGGGTCCAAATGCAGCCTTGCTCTGGATAATGCGGTGTGGCGCTGGGTCCAAACGCAGCCTTGCTCTGGATAATGCGGCGTGGCTGTGTGGCGCTGGGTCCAAACACAGCCTTGCTCTGGATAATGCGGTGTGGCACTGGGTCCAAACGCAGCCTTGCTCTGGATAATGAGGTGTGGCGCTGGGGTCCAAACGCAGCCTTGCTCTGGATAATGCGGTGTGGCTGTGTGGCGGTGTGGCTGTGTGGCGCTGGGTCCAAATGCAGCCTTGCTCTGGATAATGCGGTGTGGCTGTGTGGCGCTGGGGTCCAAACGCAGCATTGCTCTGGATAATGCGGTGTGACTGTATGGCGCTGGGGTCCAAACGCAGCCTTGCTCTGGATAATGCGGTGTGGCTGTGTGGCGCTGGGTCCAAATGCAGCCTTGCTCTGGATAATGCGGTGTGACTGTGTGGCGCTGGGGTCCAAACGCAGCCTTGCTCTGGATAATGCGGTGTGGCTGTGTGGTGCTGGGTCCAAACGCAGCCTTGCTCTGGATAATGCGGTGTGGCACTGGGTCCAAACTCAGCCTTGCTCTGGATAATGCGATGTGGCGGTGTGGCGTTGGGGTCCAAACGCAGCCTTGCTCTGGATAATGCGTTGTGGCGGTGTGGCATTGGGGTCCAAACGCAGCCTTGCTCTGGATAATGCGGTGTGGCACTGGGTCCAAATGCAGCCTTGCTCTGGATAATGCGGTGTGGCGCTGGGGTCCAAACGCAGCCTTGCTCTGGATAATGCGGTGTGGCACTGGGTCCAAATGCAGCCTTGCTCTGGATAATGCGGTGTGGCGCTGGGGTCCAAACGCAGCCTTGCTCTGGATAATGCGGGGTGGCTGTGTGGTGCTGGGGTCCAAACGCAGCCTTGCTCTGGATAATGCGGTGTGGCTGTGTGGCCTCGGTCCAAATGCAGCCTTGCTCTGGATAATGCGGTGTGACTGTGTGGCGGTGTGGCTGTGTGGCGCTGGGTCCAAATGCAGCCTTGCTCTGGATAATGCGGCGTGGCTGTGTGGCACTGGGTCCAAACGCAGCCTTGCTCTGGATAATGTGGTGTGGCGGTGTGGCATTGGGGTCCAAACGCAGCCTTGCTCTGGATAATGCGGTGTGGCGCTGGGGTCCAAACGCAGCCTTGCTCTGGATAATGCGGTGTGGCTGTGTGGCGCTGGGGTCCAAATGCAGCCTTGCTCTGGATAATGCGGCACGGCTGTGTGGCGCTGGGACCAAACGCAGCCTTGCTCTGGATAATGCGGTGTGGCGCTGGGTCCAAACGCAGCCTTGCTCTGGATAATGCGGCGTGGGTGTGTGGTGCTGGGGTCCAAACGCAGCCTTGCTCTGGATAATGCGGTGTGGCTGTGTGGCCTCGGTCCAAATGCAGCCTTGCTCTGGATAATGCGGTGTGACTGTGTGGCGGTGTGGCTGTGTGGCGCTGGGTCCAAATGCAGCCTTGCTCTGGATAATGCGGCGTGGCTGTGTGGCACTGGGTCCAAACGCAGCCTTGCTCTGGATAATGTGGTGTGGCGGTGTGGCATTGGGGTCCAAACGCAGCCTTGCTCTGGATAATGCGGTGTGGCGCTGGGGTCCAAACGCAGCCTTGCTCTGGATAATGCGGTGTGGCTGTGTGGCGCTGGGGTCCAAATGCAGCCTTGCTCTGGATAATGCGGCACGGCTGTGTGGCGCTGGGACCAAACGCAGCCTTGCTCTGGATAATGCGGTGTGGCGCTGGGTCCAAACGCAGCCTTGCTCTGGATAATGCGGCGTGGGTGTGTGGCGCTGGGGTCCAAACGCAGCCTTGCTGTGGATAATGCGGTGTGGCACTGGGTCCAAATGCAGCCTTGCTCTGGATAATGCGGTGTGTCACTGGGTCCAAACTCAGCCTTGCTCTGGATAATGCGGTGTGGGGGTGTGGCGTTGGGGTCCAAACGCAGCCTTGCTCTGGATAATGCGGTGTGGCGGTGTGGCATTGGGGTCCAAACGCAGCCTTGCTCTGGATAATGCGGTGTGGCGCTGGGGTCCAAATGCAGCCTTGCTCTGGATAATGCGGTGTGGCTGTGTGGCGCTGGGGTCCAAACTCAGCCTTGCTCTGGATAATGCGGTGTGGCTGTGTGGCGCTGGGTCCAAACGCAGCCTTGCTCTGGATAATGCGGTGTGGCTGTGTGGCACTGGGTCCAAATGCAGCCTTGCTCTGGATAATGCAGTGTGACTGTGTGGCGGTGTGGCTGTGTGGCGCTGGGTCCAAATGCAGCCTTGCTCTGGATAATGCGGCACGGCTGTGTGGCACTGGGACCAAACGCAGCCTTGCTCTGGATAATGCGGTGTGGCGCTGGGTCCAAACGCAGCCTTGCTCTGGATAATGCGGTGTGGCGCTGGGTCCAAATGCAGCCTTGCTCTGGATAATGCGGTGTGACTGTGTGGCGCTGGGGTCCAAACGCAGCCTTGCTCTGGATAATGCGGTGTGGCTGTGTGGCGCTGGGTCCAAATGCAGCCTTGCTCTGGATAATGCGGTGTGACTGTGTGGCGGTGTGGCTGTGTGGCGCTGGGTCCAAATGCAGCCTTGCTCTGGATAATGCGGTGTGGCACTGGGTCCAAACGCAGCCTTGCTCTGGATAATGAGGTGTGGCGCTGGGGTCCAAACGCAGCCTTGCTCTGGATAATGCGGTGTGGCTGTGTGGCGGTGTGGCTGTGTGGCGCTGGGTCCAAATGCAGCCTTGCTCTGGATAATGCGGTGTGGCTGTGTGGCGCTGGGGTCCAAACGCAGCATTGCTCTGGATAATGCGGTGTGACTGTATGGCGCTGGGGTCCAAACGCTCTGGATAATGCGGTGTGGCACTGGGTCCAAACTCAGCCTTGCTCTGGATAATGCGATGTGGCGGTGTGGCGTTGGGGTCCAAACGCAGCCTTGCTCTGGATAATGCGGTGTGGCACTGGGTCCAAATGCAGCCTTGCTCTGGATAATGCGGTGTGGCGCTGGGGTCCAAACGCAGCCTTGCTCTGGATAATGCGGGGTGGCTGTGTGGTGCTGGGGTCCAAACGCAGCCTTGCTCTGGATAATGCGGTGTGGCTGTGTGGCCTCGGTCCAAATGCAGCCTTGCTCTGGATAATGCGGTGTGACTGTGTGGCGGTGTGGCTGTGTGGCGCTGGGTCCAAATGCAGCCTTGCTCTGGATAATGCGGCGTGGCTGTGTGGCACTGGGTCCAAACGCAGCCTTGCTCTGGATAATGCGGTGTGACTGTGTGGCGGTGTGGCTGTGTTCGCTGGGTCCAAATGCAGCCTTGCTCTGGATAATGCGGTGTGGCTGTGTGGCGCTGGGGTCCAAACGCAGCATTGTTCTGGATAATGCGGTGTGACTGTATGGCGCTGGGGTCCAAACGCAGCCTTGCTCTGGATAATGCGGTGTGGCTGTGTGGCGCTGGGTCCAAATGCAGCCTTGCTCTGGATAATGCGGTGTGACTGTGTGGCGCTGGGGTCCAAACGCAGCCTTGCTCTGGATAATGCGGTGTGACTGTGTGGCGCTGGGGTCCAAACGCAGCCTTGCTCTGGATAATGCGGTGTGGCTGTGTGATGCTGGGTCCAAACGCAGCCTTGCTCTGGATAATGCGGTGTGGCACTGGGTCCAAACTCAGCCTTGCTCTGGACAATGCGATGTGGCGGTGTGGCGTTGGGGTCCAAACGCAGCCTTGCTCTGGATAATGCGTTGTGGCGGTGTGGCGTTGGGGTCCAAACTCAGCCTTGCTCTGGATAATGCGGTGTGACACTGGGTCCAAATGCAGCCTTGCTCTGGATAATGCGGTGTGGCGCTGGGGTCCAAACGCAGCCTTGCTCTGGATAATGCGGGGTGGCTGTGTGGTGCTGGGGTCCAAACGCAGCCTTGCTCTGGATAATGCGGTGTGGCTGTGTGGCCTCGGTCCAAATGCAGCCTTGCTCTGGATAATGCGGTGTGACTGTGTGGCTGTGTGGCGCTGGGTCCAAATGCAGCCTTGCTCTGGATAATGCGGCGTGGCTGTGTGGCACTGGGTCCAAACGCAGCCTTGCTCTGGATAATGTGGTGTGGCGGTGTGGCATTGGGGTCCAAACGCAGCCTTGCTCTGGATAATGCGGTGTGGCGCTGGGGTCCAAACGCAGCCTTGCTCTGGATAATGCGGTGTGGCTGTGTGGCGCTGGGGTCCAAACGCAGCCTTGCTGTGGATAATGCGGTGTGGCACTGGGTCCAAATGCAGCCTTGCTCTGGATAATGCGGTGTGGCACTGGGTCCAAATGCAGCCTTGCTCTGGATAATGCGGTGTGACGCTGGGGTCCAAACGCAGCCTTGCTCTGGATAATGCGGTGTGGCTGTGTGGTGCTGGGGTCCAAACGCAGCCTTGCTCTGGATAATGCGGTGTGGCTGTGTGGCCTCGGTCCAAATGCAGCCTTGCTCTGGATAATGCGGTGTGACTGTGTGGCGGTGTGGCTGTGTGGCGCTGGGTCCAAATGCAGCCTTGCTCTGGATAATGCGGCGTGGCTGTGTGGCACTGGGTCCAAACGCAGCCTTGCTCTGGATAATTTGGTGTGGCACTGGGTCCAAACGCAGCCTTGCTCTGGATAATGCGGTGTGGCACTGGGTCCAAACTCAGCCTTGCTCTGGATAATGCGGTGTGGCGGTGTGGCGTTGGGGTCCAAACGCAGCCTTGCTCTGGATAATGTGGTGTGGCGGTGTGGCATTGGGGTCCAAACGCAGCCTTGCTCTGGATAATGCGGTGTGGCTGTGTGGCGCTGGGGTCCAAATGCAGCCTTGCTCTGAATAATGCGGTGTGGCTGTGTGGCGCTCGGTCCAAATGCAGCCTTGCTCTGGATAATGCGGTGTGACTGTGTGGCGGTGTGGCTGTGTGGCGCTGGGTCCAAATGCAGCCTTTCTCTGGATAATGCGGCGTGGCTGTGTGGCGCTGGGTCCAAATGCAGCCTTGCTCTGGATAATGCGGTGTGGCGCTGGGTCCAAACGCAGCCTTGCTCTGGATAATGCGGCGTGGCTGTGTGGCGCTGGGTCCAAACACAGCCTTGCTCTGGATAATGCGGTGTGGCACTGGGTCCAAACGCAGCCTTGCTCTGGATAATGAGGTGTGGCGCTGGGGTCCAAACGCAGCCTTGCTCTGGATAATGCGGTGTGGCTGTGTGGCGGTGTGGCTGTGTGGCGCTGGGTCCAAATGCAGCCTTGCTCTGGATAATGCGGTGTGGCTGTGTGGCGCTGGGGTCCAAACGCAGCATTGCTCTGGATAATGCGGTGTGACTGTATGGCGCTGGGGTCCAAACGCAGCCTTGCTCTGGATAATGCGGTGTGGCTGTGTGGCGCTGGGTCCAAATGCAGCCTTGCTCTGGATAATGCGGTGTGACTGTGTGGCGCTGGGGTCCAAACGCAGCCTTGCTCTGGATAATGCGGTGTGGCTGTGTGGTGCTGGGTCCAAACGCAGCCTTGCTCTGGATAATGCGGTGTGGCACTGGGTCCAAACTCAGCCTTGCTCTGGATAATGCGATGTGGCGGTGTGGCGTTGGGGTCCAAACGCAGCCTTGCTCTGGATAATGCGTTGTGGCGGTGTGGCATTGGGGTCCAAACGCAGCCTTGCTCTGGATAATGCGGTGTGGCACTGGGTCCAAATGCAGCCTTGCTCTGGATAATGCGGTGTGGCGCTGGGGTCCAAACGCAGCCTTGCTCTGGATAATGCGGTGTGGCACTGGGTCCAAATGCAGCCTTGCTCTGGATAATGCGGTGTGGCGCTGGGGTCCAAACGCAGCCTTGCTCTGGATAATGCGGGGTGGCTGTGTGGTGCTGGGGTCCAAACGCAGCCTTGCTCTGGATAATGCGGTGTGGCTGTGTGGCCTCGGTCCAAATGCAGCCTTGCTCTGGATAATGCGGTGTGACTGTGTGGCGGTGTGGCTGTGTGGCGCTGGGTCCAAATGCAGCCTTGCTCTGGATAATGCGGCGTGGCTGTGTGGCACTGGGTCCAAACGCAGCCTTGCTCTGGATAATGTGGTGTGGCGGTGTGGCATTGGGGTCCATACGCAGCCTTGCTCTGGATAATGCGGTGTGGCGCTGGGGTCCAAACGCAGCCTTGCTCTGGATAATGCGGTGTGGCTGTGTGGCGCTGGGGTCCAAATGCAGCCTTGCTCTGGATAATGCGGCACGGCTGTGTGGCGCTGGGACCAAACGCAGCCTTGCTCTGGATAATGCGGTGTGGCGCTGGGTCCAAACGCAGCCTTGCTCTGGATAATGCGGCGTGGGTGTGTGGTGCTGGGGTCCAAACGCAGCCTTGCTCTGGATAATGCGGTGTGGCTGTGTGGCCTCGGTCCAAATGCAGCCTTGCTCTGGATAATGCGGTGTGACTGTGTGGCGGTGTGGCTGTGTGGCGCTGGGTCCAAATGCAGCCTTGCTCTGGATAATGCGGCGTGGCTGTGTGGCACTGGGTCCAAACGCAGCCTTGCTCTGGATAATGTGGTGTGGCGGTGTGGCATTGGGGTCCAAACGCAGCCTTGCTCTGGATAATGCGGTGTGGCGCTGGGGTCCAAACGCAGCCTTGCTCTGGATAATGCGGTGTGGCTGTGTGGCGCTGGGGTCCAAATGCAGCCTTGCTCTGGATAATGCGGCACGGCTGTGTGGCGCTGGGACCAAACGCAGCCTTGCTCTGGATAATGCGGTGTGGCGCTGGGTCCAAACGCAGCCTTGCTCTGGATAATGCGGCGTGGGTGTGTGGCGCTGGGGTCCAAACGCAGCCTTGCTGTGGATAATGCGGTGTGGCACTGGGTCCAAATGCAGCCTTGCTCTGGATAATGCGGTGTGTCACTGGGTCCAAACTCAGCCTTGCTCTGGATAATGCGGTGTGGGGGTGTGGCGTTGGGGTCCAAACGCAGCCTTGCTCTGGATAATGCGGTGTGGCGGTGTGGCATTGGGGTCCAAACGCAGCCTTGCTCTGGATAATGCGGTGTGGCGCTGGGGTCCAAATGCAGCCTTGCTCTGGATAATGCGGTGTGGCTGTGTGGCGCTGGGGTCCAAACTCAGCCTTGCTCTGGATAATGCGGTGTGGCTGTGTGGCGCTGGGTCCAAACGCAGCCTTGCTCTGGATAATGCGGTGTGGCTGTGTGGCACTGGGTCCAAATGCAGCCTTGCTCTGGATAATGCAGTGTGACTGTGTGGCGGTGTGGCTGTGTGGCGCTGGGTCCAAATGCAGCCTTGCTCTGGATAATGCGGCACGGCTGTGTGGCACTGGGACCAAACGCAGCCTTGCTCTGGATAATGCGGTGTGGCGCTGGGTCCAAACGCAGCCTTGCTCTGGATAATGCGGTGTGGCGCTGGGTCCAAATGCAGCCTTGCTCTGGATAATGCGGTGTGACTGTGTGGCGCTGGGGTCCAAACGCAGCCTTGCTCTGGATAATGCGGTGTGGCTGTGTGGCGCTGGGTCCAAATGCAGCCTTGCTCTGGATAATGCGGTGTGACTGTGTGGCAGTGTGGCTGTGTGGCGCTGGGTCCAAATGCAGCCTTGCTCTGGATAATGCGGCGTGGCTGTGTGGCGCTGGGTCCAAA
This sequence comes from Notolepis coatsorum, assembly GCF_963971535.1. NCBI lineage: Eukaryota > Metazoa > Chordata > Actinopteri > Aulopiformes > Paralepididae > Notolepis > Notolepis coatsorum. Next base: position 272,214 of record NW_028170709.1, on the reverse strand, counting down.
CGCAGCCTTGCTCTGGATAATGCGGTGTGGCACTGGGTCCAAATGCAGCCTTGCTCTGGATAATGCGGTGTGACGCTGGGGTCCAAACGCAGCCTTGCTCTGGATAATGCGGTGTGGCTGTGTGGTGCTGGGGTCCAAACGCAGCTTTTTGCTCTGGATAATGCGGTGTGGCTGTGTGGCCTCGGTCCAAACGCAGCCTTGCTCTGGATAATGCGGTGTGGCACTGGGTCCAAACGCAGCCCTGCTCTGGATAATGCGGTGTGGCACTGGGTCCAAACTCAGCCTTGCTCTGGATAATGCGGTGTGGCTGTGTGGCGCTGGGTCCAAACGCAGCCTTGCTCTGGATAATGCGGTGTGGCTGTGTGGCACTGGGTCCAAATGCAGCCTTGCTCTGGATAATGCGGTGTGACTGTGTGGCGGTGTGGCTGTGTGGCGCTGGGTCCAAATGCAGCCTTGCTCTGGATAATGCGGCACGGCTGTGTGGCGCTGGGACCAAACGCAGCCTTGCTCTGGATAATGCGGTGTGGCGCTGGGTCCAAACGCAGCCTTGCTCTGGATAATGCGGCGTGGGTGTGTGGCGCTGGGTCCAAACGCAGCCTTGCTGTGGATAATGCGGTGTGGCACTGGGTCCAAATGCAGCCTTGCTCTGGATAATGCGGTGTGTCACTGGGTCCAAATGCAGCCTTGCTCTGGATAATGCGGTGTGGCGGTGTGGCATTGGGGTCCAAACGCAGCCTTGCTCTGGATAATGCGGTGTGGCGCTGGGGTCCAAACGCAGCCTTGCTCTGGATAATGCGGTGTGGCTGTGTGGCGCTGGGGTCCAAACGCAGCCTTGCTCTGGATAATGCGGTGTGGCTGTGTGGCGCTGGGTCCAAACGCAGCCTTGCTCTGGATAATGCGGTGTGGCTGTGTGGCACTGGGTCCAAATGCAGCCTTGCTCTGGATAATGCGGTGTGACTGTGTGGCGGTGTGGCTGTGTGGCGCTGGGTCCAAATGCAGTCTTGCTCTGGATAATGCGGCACGGCTGTGTGGCACTGGGACCAAACGCAGCCTTGCTCTGGATAATGCGGTGTGGCGCTGGGTCCAAACGCAGCCTTGCTCTGGATAATGCGGTGTGACGCTGGGGTTCAAACGCAGCCTTGCTCTGGATAATGCGGCGTGGCTGTGTGGCGCTGGGGTACAAACGCAGCCTTGCTCTGGATAATGCGTTGTGGCTGTGTGGCGCTGGGTCCAAATGCAGCCTTGCTCTGGATAATGCGGCGTGGCTGTGTGGCGCTGGGTCCAAACGCAGCCTTGCTCTGGATAATGCGGTGTGACACTGGGTCCAAACTCAGCCTTGCTCTGGATAATGCGGTGTGGGGGTGTGGCGTTGGGGTCCAAACGCAGCCTTGCTCTGGATAATGCGGTGTGGCTGTGTGGCATTGGGGTCCAAACGCAGCCTTGCTCTGGATAATGCGGTGTGGCGCTGGGGTCCAAACGCAGCCTTGCTCTGGATAATGCGGTGTGGCTGTGTGGCGCTGGGGTCCAAACGCAGCCTTGCTCTGGATAATGCGGTGTGGCTGTGTGGCGCTGGGTCCAAATGCAGCCTTGCTCTGGATAATGCGGTGTGACTGTGTGGCGGTGTGGCTGTGTGGCGCTGGGTCCAAATGCAGCCTTGCTCTGGATAATGCGGCGTGGCTGTGTGGCGCTGGGTCCAAACGCAGCCTTGCTCTGGATAATGCGGTGTGGCACTGGGTCCAAATGCAGCCTTGCTCTGGATAATGCGGTGTGACGCTGGGGTCCAAACGCAGCCTTGCTCTGGATAATGCGGTGTGGCTGTGTGGTGCTGGGGTCCAAACGCAGCCTTGCTCTGGATAATGCGGTGTGGCTGTGTGGCCTCGGTCCAAACGCAGCCTTGCTCTGGATAATGCGGTGTGGCACTGGGTCCAAACGCAGCCCTGCTCTGGATAATGCGGTGTGGCACTGGGTCCAAACTCAGCCTTGCTCTGGATAATGCGGTGTGGCTGTGTGGCGCTGGGTCCAAACGCAGCCTTGCTCTGGATAATGCGGTGTGGCTGTGTGGCACTGGGTCCAAATGCAGCCTTGCTCTGGATAATGCGGTGTGACTGTGTGGCGGTGTGGCTGTGTGGCGCTGGGTCCAAATGCAGCCTTGCTCTGGATAATGCGGTGTGGCGCTGGGGTCCAAACGCAGCCTTGCTCTGGATAATGCGGTGTGGCTGTGTGGCGCTGGGGTCCAAACGCAGCCTTGCTCTGGATAATGCGGTGTGGCTGTGTGGCGCTGGGTCCAAACGCAGCCTTGCTCTGGATAATGCGGTGTGGCTGTGTGGCACTGGGTCCAAATGCAGCCTTGCTCTGGATAATGCGGTGTGACTGTGTGGCGGTGTGGCTGTGTGGCGCTGGGTCCAAATGCAGTCTTGCTCTGGATAATGCGGCACGGCTGTGTGGCACTGGGACCAAACGCAGCCTTGCTCTGGATAATGCGGTGTGGCGCTGGGTCCAAACGCAGCCTTGCTCTGGATAATGCGGTGTGACGCTGGGGTTCAAACGCAGCCTTGCTCTGGATAATGCGGCGTGGCTGTGTGGCGCTGGGGTACAAACGCAGCCTTGCTCTGGATAATGCGTTGTGGCTGTGTGGCGCTGGGTCCAAATGCAGCCTTGCTCTGGATAATGCGGCGTGGCTGTGTGGCGCTGGGTCCAAACGCAGCCTTGCTCTGGATAATGCGGTGTGACACTGGGTCCAAATGCAGCCTTGCTCTGGATAATGCGGTGTGGCGCTGGGGTCCAAACGCAGCCTTGCTCTGGATAATGCGGGGTGGCTGTGTGGTGCTGGGGTCCAAACGCAGCCTTGCTCTGGATAATGCGGTGTGGCTGTGTGGCCTCGGTCCAAATGCAGCCTTGCTCTGGATAATGCGGTGTGACTGTGTGGCGGTGTGGCTGTGTGGCGCTGGGTCCAAATGCAGCCTTGCTCTGGATAATGCGGCGTGGCTGTGTGGCACTGGTCCAAACGCAGCCTTGCTCTGGATAATGTGGTGTGGCGGTGTGGCATTGGGTTCCAAACGCAGCCTTGCTCTGGATAATGCGGTGTGGCGCTGGGGTCCAAACGCAGCCTTGCTCTGGATAATGCGGTGTGGCTGTGTGGCGCTGGGGTCCAAATGCAGCCTTGCTCTGGATAATGCGGCACGGCTGTGTGGCGCTGGGACCAAACGCAGCCTTGCTCTGGATAATGCGGTGTGGCGCTGGGTCCAAACGCAGCCTTGCTCTGGATAATGCGGCGTGGGTGTGTGGCGCTGGGGTCCAAACGCAGCCTTGCTGTGGATAATGCGGTGTGGCACTGGGTCCAAATGCAGCCTTGCTCTGGATAATGCGGTGTGTCACTGGGTCCAAACTCAGCCTTGCTCTGGATAATGCGGTGTGGGGGTGTGGCGTTGGGGTCCAAACGCAGCCTTGCTCTGGATAATGCGGTGCGGCGGTGTGGCATTGGGGTCCAAACGCAGCCTTGCTCTGGATAATGCGGTGTGGCGCTGGGGTCCAAACGCAGCCTTGCTCTGGATAATGCGGTGTGGCTGTGTGGCGCTGGGGTCCAAACGCAGCCTTGCTCTGGATAATGCGGTGTGGCTGTGTGGCGCTGGGTCCAAACGCAGCCTTGCTCTGGATAATGTGGTGTGGCTGTGTGGCACTGGGTCCAAATGCAGCCTTGCTCTGGATAATGCGGTGTGACTGTGTGGCGGTGTGGCTGTGTGGCGCTGGGTCCAAATGCAGCCTTGCTCTGGATAATGCGGCACGGCTGTGTGGCACTGGGACCAAACGCAGCCTTGCTCTGGATAATGCGGTGTGGCGCTGGGTCCAAACGCAGCCTTGCTCTGGATAATGCGGCGTGGCTGTGTGGCGCTGGGTCCAAACGCAGCCTTGCTGTGGATAATGCGGTGTGGCACTGGGTCCAAACGCAGCCTTGCTCTGGATAATGCGGTGTGTCACTGGGTCCAAACTCAGCCTTGCTCTGGATAATGCGGTGTGTGGGTGTGGCGTTGGGGTCCAAACGCAGCCTTGCTCTGGATAATGCGGTGTGGCATTGGGGTCCAAACGCAGCCTTGCTCTGGATAATGCGGTGTGGCGCTGGGTCCAAATGCAGCCTTGCTCTGGATAATGCGGTGTGACTGTGTGGCGCTGGGTCCAAATGCAGCCTTGCTCTGGATAATGCGGTGTGACTGTGTGGCGGTGTGGCTGTGTGGCGCTGGGTCCAAATGCAGCCTTGCTCTGGATAATGCGGCGTGGCTGTGTGGCGCTGGGTCCAAACGCAGCCTTGCTCTGGATAATGCGGTGTGGCACTGGGTCCAAATGCAGCCTTGCTCTGGATAATGCGGTGTGACGCTGGGGTCCAAACGCAGCCTTGCTCTGGATAATGCGGTGTGGCTGTGTGGTGCTGGGGTCCAAACGCAGCCTTGCTCTGGATAATGCGGTGTGGCTGTGTGGCCTCGGTCCAAATGCAGCCTTGCTCTGGATAATGCGGTGTGACTGTGTGGCGGTGTGGCTGTGTGGCGCTGGGTCCAAATGCAGCCTTGCTCTGGATAATGCGGCGTGGCTGTGTGGCACTGGGTCCAAACGCAGCCTTGCTCTGGATAATTTGGTGTGGCACTGGGTCCAAACGCAGCCTTGCTCTGGATAATGCGGTGTGGCGCTGGGGTCCAAACGCAGCCTTGCTCTGGATAATGCGGTGTGGCTGTGTGGCGCTGGGGTCCAAATGCAGCCTTGCTCTGGATAATGCGGCACGGCTGTGTGGCGCTGGGACCAAACGCAGCCTTGCTCTGGATAATGCGGTGTGGCGCTGGGTCCAAACGCAGCCTTGCTCTGGATAATGCGGCGTGGGTGTGTGGTGCTGGGGTCCAAACGCAGCCTTGCTCTGGATAATGCGGTGTGGCTGTGTGGCCTCGGTCCAAATGCAGCCTTGCTCTGGATAATGCGGTGTGACTGTGTGGCGGTGTGGCTGTGTGGCGCTGGGTCCAAATGCAGCCTTGCTCTGGATAATGCGGCGTGGCTGTGTGGCACTGGGTCCAAACGCAGCCTTGCTCTGGATAATGTGGTGTGGCGGTGTGGCATTGGGGTCCAAACGCAGCCTTGCTCTGGATAATGCGGTGTGGCGCTGGGGTCCAAACGCAGCCTTGCTCTGGATAATGCGGTGTGGCTGTGTGGCGCTGGGGTCCAAATGCAGCCTTGCTCTGGATAATGCGGCACGGCTGTGTGGCGCTGGGACCAAACGCAGCCTTGCTCTGGATAATGCGGTGTGGCGCTGGGTCCAAACGCAGCCTTGCTCTGGATAATGCGGCGTGGGTGTGTGGCGCTGGGGTCCAAACGCAGCCTTGCTGTGGATAATGCGGTGTGGCACTGGGTCCAAATGCAGCCTTGCTCTGGATAATGCGGTGTGTCACTGGGTCCAAACTCAGCCTTGCTCTGGATAATGCGGTGTGGGGGTGTGGCGTTGGGGTCCAAACGCAGCCTTGCTCTGGATAATGCGGTGTGGCGGTGTGGCATTGGGGTCCAAACGCAGCCTTGCTCTGGATAATGCGGTGTGGCGCTGGGGTCCAAATGCAGCCTTGCTCTGGATAATGCGGTGTGGCTGTGTGGCGCTGGGGTCCAAACTCAGCCTTGCTCTGGATAATGCGGTGTGGCTGTGTGGCGCTGGGTCCAAACGCAGCCTTGCTCTGGATAATGCGGTGTGGCTGTGTGGCACTGGGTCCAAATGCAGCCTTGCTCTGGATAATGCAGTGTGACTGTGTGGCGGTGTGGCTGTGTGGCGCTGGGTCCAAATGCAGCCTTGCTCTGGATAATGCGGCACGGCTGTGTGGCACTGGGACCAAACGCAGCCTTGCTCTGGATAATGCGGTGTGGCGCTGGGTCCAAACGCAGCCTTGCTCTGGATAATGCGGTGTGGCGCTGGGTCCAAATGCAGCCTTGCTCTGGATAATGCGGTGTGACTGTGTGGCGCTGGGGTCCAAACGCAGCCTTGCTCTGGATAATGCGGTGTGGCTGTGTGGCGCTGGGTCCAAATGCAGCCTTGCTCTGGATAATGCGGTGTGACTGTGTGGCGGTGTGGCTGTGTGGCGCTGGGTCCAAATGCAGCCTTGCTCTGGATAATGCGGTGTGGCACTGGGTCCAAACGCAGCCTTGCTCTGGATAATGAGGTGTGGCGCTGGGGTCCAAACGCAGCCTTGCTCTGGATAATGCGGTGTGGCTGTGTGGCGGTGTGGCTGTGTGGCGCTGGGTCCAAATGCAGCCTTGCTCTGGATAATGCGGTGTGGCTGTGTGGCGCTGGGGTCCAAACGCAGCATTGCTCTGGATAATGCGGTGTGACTGTATGGCGCTGGGGTCCAAACGCTCTGGATAATGCGGTGTGGCACTGGGTCCAAACTCAGCCTTGCTCTGGATAATGCGATGTGGCGGTGTGGCGTTGGGGTCCAAACGCAGCCTTGCTCTGGATAATGCGGTGTGGCACTGGGTCCAAATGCAGCCTTGCTCTGGATAATGCGGTGTGGCGCTGGGGTCCAAACGCAGCCTTGCTCTGGATAATGCGGGGTGGCTGTGTGGTGCTGGGGTCCAAACGCAGCCTTGCTCTGGATAATGCGGTGTGGCTGTGTGGCCTCGGTCCAAATGCAGCCTTGCTCTGGATAATGCGGTGTGACTGTGTGGCGGTGTGGCTGTGTGGCGCTGGGTCCAAATGCAGCCTTGCTCTGGATAATGCGGCGTGGCTGTGTGGCACTGGGTCCAAACGCAGCCTTGCTCTGGATAATGCGGTGTGACTGTGTGGCGGTGTGGCTGTGTTCGCTGGGTCCAAATGCAGCCTTGCTCTGGATAATGCGGTGTGGCTGTGTGGCGCTGGGGTCCAAACGCAGCATTGTTCTGGATAATGCGGTGTGACTGTATGGCGCTGGGGTCCAAACGCAGCCTTGCTCTGGATAATGCGGTGTGGCTGTGTGGCGCTGGGTCCAAATGCAGCCTTGCTCTGGATAATGCGGTGTGACTGTGTGGCGCTGGGGTCCAAACGCAGCCTTGCTCTGGATAATGCGGTGTGGCTGTGTGATGCTGGGTCCAAACGCAGCCTTGCTCTGGATAATGCGGTGTGGCACTGGGTCCAAACTCAGCCTTGCTCTGGACAATGCGATGTGGCGGTGTGGCGTTGGGGTCCAAACGCAGCCTTGCTCTGGATAATGCGTTGTGGCGGTGTGGCGTTGGGGTCCAAACTCAGCCTTGCTCTGGATAATGCGGTGTGACACTGGGTCCAAATGCAGCCTTGCTCTGGATAATGCGGTGTGGCGCTGGGGTCCAAACGCAGCCTTGCTCTGGATAATGCGGGGTGGCTGTGTGGTGCTGGGGTCCAAACGCAGCCTTGCTCTGGATAATGCGGTGTGGCTGTGTGGCCTCGGTCCAAATGCAGCCTTGCTCTGGATAATGCGGTGTGACTGTGTGGCTGTGTGGCGCTGGGTCCAAATGCAGCCTTGCTCTGGATAATGCGGCGTGGCTGTGTGGCACTGGGTCCAAACGCAGCCTTGCTCTGGATAATGTGGTGTGGCGGTGTGGCATTGGGGTCCAAACGCAGCCTTGCTCTGGATAATGCGGTGTGGCGCTGGGGTCCAAACGCAGCCTTGCTCTGGATAATGCGGTGTGGCTGTGTGGCGCTGGGGTCCAAACGCAGCCTTGCTGTGGATAATGCGGTGTGGCACTGGGTCCAAATGCAGCCTTGCTCTGGATAATGCGGTGTGGCACTGGGTCCAAATGCAGCCTTGCTCTGGATAATGCGGTGTGACGCTGGGGTCCAAACGCAGCCTTGCTCTGGATAATGCGGTGTGGCTGTGTGGTGCTGGGGTCCAAACGCAGCCTTGCTCTGGATAATGCGGTGTGGCTGTGTGGCCTCGGTCCAAATGCAGCCTTGCTCTGGATAATGCGGTGTGACTGTGTGGCGGTGTGGCTGTGTGGCGCTGGGTCCAAATGCAGCCTTGCTCTGGATAATGCGGCGTGGCTGTGTGGCACTGGGTCCAAACGCAGCCTTGCTCTGGATAATTTGGTGTGGCACTGGGTCCAAACGCAGCCTTGCTCTGGATAATGCGGTGTGGCACTGGGTCCAAACTCAGCCTTGCTCTGGATAATGCGGTGTGGCGGTGTGGCGTTGGGGTCCAAACGCAGCCTTGCTCTGGATAATGTGGTGTGGCGGTGTGGCATTGGGGTCCAAACGCAGCCTTGCTCTGGATAATGCGGTGTGGCTGTGTGGCGCTGGGGTCCAAATGCAGCCTTGCTCTGAATAATGCGGTGTGGCTGTGTGGCGCTCGGTCCAAATGCAGCCTTGCTCTGGATAATGCGGTGTGACTGTGTGGCGGTGTGGCTGTGTGGCGCTGGGTCCAAATGCAGCCTTTCTCTGGATAATGCGGCGTGGCTGTGTGGCGCTGGGTCCAAATGCAGCCTTGCTCTGGATAATGCGGTGTGGCGCTGGGTCCAAACGCAGCCTTGCTCTGGATAATGCGGCGTGGCTGTGTGGCGCTGGGTCCAAACACAGCCTTGCTCTGGATAATGCGGTGTGGCACTGGGTCCAAACGCAGCCTTGCTCTGGATAATGAGGTGTGGCGCTGGGGTCCAAACGCAGCCTTGCTCTGGATAATGCGGTGTGGCTGTGTGGCGGTGTGGCTGTGTGGCGCTGGGTCCAAATGCAGCCTTGCTCTGGATAATGCGGTGTGGCTGTGTGGCGCTGGGGTCCAAACGCAGCATTGCTCTGGATAATGCGGTGTGACTGTATGGCGCTGGGGTCCAAACGCAGCCTTGCTCTGGATAATGCGGTGTGGCTGTGTGGCGCTGGGTCCAAATGCAGCCTTGCTCTGGATAATGCGGTGTGACTGTGTGGCGCTGGGGTCCAAACGCAGCCTTGCTCTGGATAATGCGGTGTGGCTGTGTGGTGCTGGGTCCAAACGCAGCCTTGCTCTGGATAATGCGGTGTGGCACTGGGTCCAAACTCAGCCTTGCTCTGGATAATGCGATGTGGCGGTGTGGCGTTGGGGTCCAAACGCAGCCTTGCTCTGGATAATGCGTTGTGGCGGTGTGGCATTGGGGTCCAAACGCAGCCTTGCTCTGGATAATGCGGTGTGGCACTGGGTCCAAATGCAGCCTTGCTCTGGATAATGCGGTGTGGCGCTGGGGTCCAAACGCAGCCTTGCTCTGGATAATGCGGTGTGGCACTGGGTCCAAATGCAGCCTTGCTCTGGATAATGCGGTGTGGCGCTGGGGTCCAAACGCAGCCTTGCTCTGGATAATGCGGGGTGGCTGTGTGGTGCTGGGGTCCAAACGCAGCCTTGCTCTGGATAATGCGGTGTGGCTGTGTGGCCTCGGTCCAAATGCAGCCTTGCTCTGGATAATGCGGTGTGACTGTGTGGCGGTGTGGCTGTGTGGCGCTGGGTCCAAATGCAGCCTTGCTCTGGATAATGCGGCGTGGCTGTGTGGCACTGGGTCCAAACGCAGCCTTGCTCTGGATAATGTGGTGTGGCGGTGTGGCATTGGGGTCCATACGCAGCCTTGCTCTGGATAATGCGGTGTGGCGCTGGGGTCCAAACGCAGCCTTGCTCTGGATAATGCGGTGTGGCTGTGTGGCGCTGGGGTCCAAATGCAGCCTTGCTCTGGATAATGCGGCACGGCTGTGTGGCGCTGGGACCAAACGCAGCCTTGCTCTGGATAATGCGGTGTGGCGCTGGGTCCAAACGCAGCCTTGCTCTGGATAATGCGGCGTGGGTGTGTGGTGCTGGGGTCCAAACGCAGCCTTGCTCTGGATAATGCGGTGTGGCTGTGTGGCCTCGGTCCAAATGCAGCCTTGCTCTGGATAATGCGGTGTGACTGTGTGGCGGTGTGGCTGTGTGGCGCTGGGTCCAAATGCAGCCTTGCTCTGGATAATGCGGCGTGGCTGTGTGGCACTGGGTCCAAACGCAGCCTTGCTCTGGATAATGTGGTGTGGCGGTGTGGCATTGGGGTCCAAACGCAGCCTTGCTCTGGATAATGCGGTGTGGCGCTGGGGTCCAAACGCAGCCTTGCTCTGGATAATGCGGTGTGGCTGTGTGGCGCTGGGGTCCAAATGCAGCCTTGCTCTGGATAATGCGGCACGGCTGTGTGGCGCTGGGACCAAACGCAGCCTTGCTCTGGATAATGCGGTGTGGCGCTGGGTCCAAACGCAGCCTTGCTCTGGATAATGCGGCGTGGGTGTGTGGCGCTGGGGTCCAAACGCAGCCTTGCTGTGGATAATGCGGTGTGGCACTGGGTCCAAATGCAGCCTTGCTCTGGATAATGCGGTGTGTCACTGGGTCCAAACTCAGCCTTGCTCTGGATAATGCGGTGTGGGGGTGTGGCGTTGGGGTCCAAACGCAGCCTTGCTCTGGATAATGCGGTGTGGCGGTGTGGCATTGGGGTCCAAACGCAGCCTTGCTCTGGATAATGCGGTGTGGCGCTGGGGTCCAAATGCAGCCTTGCTCTGGATAATGCGGTGTGGCTGTGTGGCGCTGGGGTCCAAACTCAGCCTTGCTCTGGATAATGCGGTGTGGCTGTGTGGCGCTGGGTCCAAACGCAGCCTTGCTCTGGATAATGCGGTGTGGCTGTGTGGCACTGGGTCCAAATGCAGCCTTGCTCTGGATAATGCAGTGTGACTGTGTGGCGGTGTGGCTGTGTGGCGCTGGGTCCAAATGCAGCCTTGCTCTGGATAATGCGGCACGGCTGTGTGGCACTGGGACCAAACGCAGCCTTGCTCTGGATAATGCGGTGTGGCGCTGGGTCCAAACGCAGCCTTGCTCTGGATAATGCGGTGTGGCGCTGGGTCCAAATGCAGCCTTGCTCTGGATAATGCGGTGTGACTGTGTGGCGCTGGGGTCCAAACGCAGCCTTGCTCTGGATAATGCGGTGTGGCTGTGTGGCGCTGGGTCCAAATGCAGCCTTGCTCTGGATAATGCGGTGTGACTGTGTGGCAGTGTGGCTGTGTGGCGCTGGGTCCAAATGCAGCCTTGCTCTGGATAATGCGGCGTGGCTGTGTGGCGCTGGGTCCAAACGCAGCCTTGCTCTGGATAATGCGGTGTGGCACTGGGTCCAAATGCAGCCTTGCTCTGGATAATGCGGTGTGACGCTGGGGTCCAAACGCAGCCTTGCTCTGGATAATGCGGTGTGGCTGTGTGGTGCTGGGGTCCAAACGCAGCTTTTTGCTCTGGATAATGCGGTGTGGCTGTGTGGCCTCGGTCCAAACGCAGCCTTGCTCTGGATAATGCGGTGTGGCACTGGGTCCAAACGCAGCCCTGCTCTGGATAATGCGGTGTGGCACTGGGTCCAAACTCAGCCTTGCTCTGGATAATGCGGTGTGGCTGTGTGGCGCTGGGTCCAAACGCAGCCTTGCTCTGGATAATGCGGTGTGGCTGTGTGGCACTGGGTCCAAATGCAGCCTTGCTCTGGATAATGCGGTGTGACTGTGTGGCGGTGTGGCTGTGTGGCGCTGGGTCCAAATGCAGCCTTGCTCTGGATAATGCGGCACGGCTGTGTGGCGCTGGGACCAAACGCAGCCTTGCTCTGGATAATGCGGTGTGGCGCTGGGTCCAAACGCAGCCTTGCTCTGGATAATGCGGCGTGGGTGTGTGGCGCTGGGTCCAAACGCAGCCTTGCTGTGGATAATGCGGTGTGGCACTGGGTCCAAATGCAGCCTTGCTCTGGATAATGCGGTGTGTCACTGGGTCCAAATGCAGCCTTGCTCTGGATAATGCGGTGTGGCGGTGTGGCATTGGGGTCCAAACGCAGCCTTGCTCTGGATAATGCGGTGTGGCGCTGGGGTCCAAACGCAGCCTTGCTCTGGATAATGCGGTGTGGCTGTGTGGCGCTGGGGTCCAAACGCAGCCTTGCTCTGGATAATGCGGTGTGGCTGTGTGGCGCTGGGTCCAAACGCAGCCTTGCTCTGGATAATGCGGTGTGGCTGTGTGGCACTGGGTCCAAATGCAGCCTTGCTCTGGATAATGCGGTGTGACTGTGTGGCGGTGTGGCTGTGTGGCGCTGGGTCCAAATGCAGTCTTGCTCTGGATAATGCGGCACGGCTGTGTGGCACTGGGACCAAACGCAGCCTTGCTCTGGATAATGCGGTGTGGCGCTGGGTCCAAACGCAGCCTTGCTCTGGATAATGCGGTGTGACGCTGGGGTTCAAACGCAGCCTTGCTCTGGATAATGCGGCGTGGCTGTGTGGCGCTGGGGTACAAACGCAGCCTTGCTCTGGATAATGCGTTGTGGCTGTGTGGCGCTGGGTCCAAATGCAGCCTTGCTCTGGATAATGCGGCGTGGCTGTGTGGCGCTGGGTCCAAACGCAGCCTTGCTCTGGATAATGCGGTGTGACACTGGGTCCAAACTCAGCCTTGCTCTGGATAATGCGGTGTGGGGGTGTGGCGTTGGGGTCCAAACGCAGCCTTGCTCTGGATAATGCGGTGTGGCTGTGTGGCATTGGGGTCCAAACGCAGCCTTGCTCTGGATAATGCGGTGTGGCGCTGGGGTCCAAACGCAGCCTTGCTCTGGATAATGCGGTGTGGCTGTGTGGCGCTGGGGTCCAAACGCAGCCTTGCTCTGGATAATGCGGTGTGGCTGTGTGGCGCTGGGTCCAAACGCAGCCTTGCTCTGGATAATGCGGTGTGGCTGTGTGGCACTGGGTCCAAATGCAGCCTTGCTCTGGATAATGCGGTGTGACTGTGTGGCGGTGTGGCTGTGTGGCGCTGGGTCCAAATGCAGCCTTGCTCTGGATAATGCGGCACGGCTGTGTGGCACTGGGACCAAACGCAGCCTTGCTCTGGATAATGCGGTGTGGCGCTGGGTCCAAACGCAGCCTTGCTCTGGATAATGCGGTGTGGCGCTGGGTCCAAATGCAGCCTTGCTCTGGATAATGCGGTGTGACTGTGTGGCGCTGGGGTCCAAACGCAGCCTTGCTCTGGATAATGCGGTGTGGCTGTGTGGCGCTGGGTCCAAATGCAGCCTTGCTCTGGATAATGCGGTGTGACTGTGTGGCGGTGTGGCTGTGTGGCGCTGGGTCCAAATGCAGCCTTGCTCTGGATAATGCGGCGTGGCTGTGTGGCGCTGGGTCCAAACGCAGCCTTGCTCTGGATAATGCGGTGTGGCACTGGGTCCAAATGCAGCCTTGCTCTGGATAATGCGGTGTGACGCTGGGGTCCAAACGCAGCCTTGCTCTGGATAATGCGGTGTGGCTGTGTGGTGCTGGGGTCCAAACGCAGCCTTGCTCTGGATAATGCGGTGTGGCTGTGTGGCCTCGGTCCAAACGCAGCCTTGCTCTGGATAATGCGGTGTGGCACTGGGTCCAAACGCAGCCCTGCTCTGGATAATGCGGTGTGGCACTGGGTCCAAACTCAGCCTTGCTCTGGATAATGCGGTGTGGCTGTGTGGCGCTGGGTCCAAACGCAGCCTTGCTCTGGATAATGCGGTGTGGCTGTGTGGCACTGGGTCCAAATGCAGCCTTGCTCTGGATAATGCGGTGTGACTGTGTGGCGGTGTGGCTGTGTGGCGCTGGGTCCAAATGCAGCCTTGCTCTGGATAATGCGGTGTGGCGCTGGGGTCCAAACGCAGCCTTGCTCTGGATAATGCGGTGTGGCTGTGTGGCGCTGGGGTCCAAACGCAGCCTTGCTCTGGATAATGCGGTGTGGCTGTGTGGCGCTGGGTCCAAACGCAGCCTTGCTCTGGATAATGCGGTGTGGCTGTGTGGCACTGGGTCCAAATGCAGCCTTGCTCTGGATAATGCGGTGTGACTGTGTGGCGGTGTGGCTGTGTGGCGCTGGGTCCAAATGCAGTCTTGCTCTGGATAATGCGGCACGGCTGTGTGGCACTGGGACCAAACGCAGCCTTGCTCTGGATAATGCGGTGTGGCGCTGGGTCCAAACGCAGCCTTGCTCTGGATAATGCGGTGTGACGCTGGGGTTCAAACGCAGCCTTGCTCTGGATAATGCGGCGTGGCTGTGTGGCGCTGGGGTACAAACGCAGCCTTGCTCTGGATAATGCGTTGTGGCTGTGTGGCGCTGGGTCCAAATGCAGCCTTGCTCTGGATAATGCGGCGTGGCTGTGTGGCGCTGGGTCCAAACGCAGCCTTGCTCTGGATAATGCGGTGTGACACTGGGTCCAAATGCAGCCTTGCTCTGGATAATGCGGTGTGGCGCTGGGGTCCAAACGCAGCCTTGCTCTGGATAATGCGGGGTGGCTGTGTGGTGCTGGGGTCCAAACGCAGCCTTGCTCTGGATAATGCGGTGTGGCTGTGTGGCCTCGGTCCAAATGCAGCCTTGCTCTGGATAATGCGGTGTGACTGTGTGGCGGTGTGGCTGTGTGGCGCTGGGTCCAAATGCAGCCTTGCTCTGGATAATGCGGCGTGGCTGTGTGGCACTGGTCCAAACGCAGCCTTGCTCTGGATAATGTGGTGTGGCGGTGTGGCATTGGGTTCCAAACGCAGCCTTGCTCTGGATAATGCGATGTGGCGCTGGGGTCCAAACGCAGCCTTGCTCTGGATAATGCGGTGTGGCTGTGTGGCGCTGGGGTCCAAATGCAGCCTTGCTCTGGATAATGCGGCACGGCTGTGTGGCGCTGGGACCAAACGCAGCCTTGCTCTGGATAATGCGGTGTGGCGCTGGGTCCAAACGCAGCCTTGCTCTGGATAATGCGGCGTGGGTGTGTGGCGCTGGGGTCCAAACGCAGCCTTGCTGTGGATAATGCGGTGTGGCACTGGGTCCAAATGCAGCCTTGCTCTGGATAATGCGGTGTGTCACTGGGTCCAAACTCAGCCTTGCTCTGGATAATGCGGTGTGGGGGTGTGGCGTTGGGGTCCAAACGCAGCCTTGCTCTGGATAATGCGGTGCGGCGGTGTGGCATTGGGGTCCAAACGCAGCCTTGCTCTGGATAATGCGGTGTGGCGCTGGGGTCCAAACGCAGCCTTGCTCTGGATAATGCGGTGTGGCTGTGTGGCGCTGGGGTCCAAACGCAGCCTTGCTCTGGATAATGCGGTGTGGCTGTGTGGCGCTGGGTCCAAACGCAGCCTTGCTCTGGATAATGTGGTGTGGCTGTGTGGCACTGGGTCCAAATGCAGCCTTGCTCTGGATAATGCGGTGTGACTGTGTGGCGGTGTGGCTGTGTGGCGCTGGGTCCAAATGCAGCCTTGCTCTGGATAATGCGGCACGGCTGTGTGGCACTGGGACCAAACGCAGCCTTGCTCTGGATAATGCGGTGTGGCGCTGGGTCCAAACGCAGCCTTGCTCTGGATAATGCGGCGTGGCTGTGTGGCGCTGGGTCCAAACGCAGCCTTGCTGTGGATAATGCGGTGTGGCACTGGGTCCAAACGCAGCCTTGCTCTGGATAATGCGGTGTGTCACTGGGTCCAAACTCAGCCTTGCTCTGGATAATGCGGTGTGTGGGTGTGGCGTTGGGGTCCAAACGCAGCCTTGCTCTGGATAATGCGGTGTGGCATTGGGGTCCAAACGCAGCCTTGCTCTGGATAATGCGGTGTGGCGCTGGGTCCAAATGCAGCCTTGCTCTGGATAATGCGGTGTGACTGTGTGGCGCTGGGTCCAAATGCAGCCTTGCTCTGGATAATGCGGTGTGACTGTGTGGCGGTGTGGCTGTGTGGCGCTGGGTCCAAATGCAGCCTTGCTCTGGATAATGCGGCGTGGCTGTGTGGCGCTGGGTCCAAACGCAGCCTTGCTCTGGATAATGCGGTGTGGCACTGGGTCCAAATGCAGCCTTGCTCTGGATAATGCGGTGTGACGCTGGGGTCCAAACGCAGCCTTGCTCTGGATAATGCGGTGTGGCTGTGTGGTGCTGGGGTCCAAACGCAGCCTTGCTCTGGATAATGCGGTGTGGCTGTGTGGCCTCGGTCCAAATGCAGCCTTGCTCTGGATAATGCGGTGTGACTGTGTGGCGGTGTGGCTGTGTGGCGCTGGGTCCAAATGCAGCCTTGCTCTGGATAATGCGGCGTGGCTGTGTGGCACTGGGTCCAAACGCAGCCTTGCTCTGGATAATTTGGTGTGGCACTGGGTCCAAACGCAGCCTTGCTCTGGATAATGCGGTGTGGCACTGGGTCCAAACTCAGCCTTGCTCTGGATAATGCGGTGTGGCGGTGTGGCGTTGGGGTCCAAACGCAGCCTTGCTCTGGATAATGTGGTGTGGCGGTGTGGCATTGGGGTCCAAACGCAGCCTTGCTCTGGATAATGCGGTGTGGCTGTGTGGCGCTGGGGTCCAAATGCAGCCTTGCTCTGGATAATGCGGTGTGGCTGTGTGGCGCTCGGTCCAAATGCAGCCTTGCTCTGGATAATGCGGTGTGACTGTGTGGCGGTGTGGCTGTGTGGCGCTGGGTCCAAATGCAGCCTTTCTCTGGATAATGCGGCGTGGCTGTGTGGCGCTGGGTCCAAACGCAGCCTTGCTCTGGATAATGCGGTGTGGCGCTGGGTCCAAACGCAGCCTTGCTCTGGATAATGCGGCGTGGGTGTGTGGCGCTGGGGTCCAAACGCAGCCTTGCTGTGGATAATGCGGTGTGGCACTGGGTCCAAATGCAGCCTTGCTCTGGATAATGCGGTGTGGCACTGGGTCCAAATGCAGCCTTGCTCTGGATAATGCGGTGTGACGCTGGGGTCCAAACGCAGCCTTGCTCTGGATAATGCGGTGTGGCTGTGTGGTGCTGGGGTCCAAACGCAGCCTTGCTCTGGATAATGCGGTGTGGCTGTGTGGCCTCCGTCCAAATGCAGCCTTGCTCTGGATAATGCGAGGTGACTGTATGGCGGTGTGGCTGTGTGGCGCTGGGTCCAAATGCAGCCTTGCTCTGGATAATGCGGCGTGGCTGTGTGGCACTGGGTCCAAACGCAGCCTTGCTCTGGATAATTTGGTGTGGCACTGGGTCCAAACGCAGCCTTGCTCTGGATAATGCGGTGTGGCTGTGTGGCGCTGGGTCCAAACGCAGCCTTGCTCTGGATAATGCGGTGTGGCTGTGTGGCACTGGGTCCAAATGCAGCCTTGCTCTGGATAATGCGGTGTGACTGTGTGGCGGTGTGGCTGTGTGGCGCTGGGTCCAAATGCAGCCTTGCTCTGGATAATGCGGCACGGCTGTGTGGCACTGGGACCAAACGCAGCCTTGCTCTGGATAATGCGGTGTGGCGCTGGGTCCAAACGCAGCCTTGCTCTGGATAATGCGGTGTGGCGCTGGGTCCAAATGCAGCCTTGCTCTGGATAATGCGGTGTGACTGTGTGGCGCTGGGGTCCAAACGCAGCCTTGCTCTGGATAATGCGGTGTGGCTGTGTGGCGCTGGGTCCAAATGCAGCCTTGCTCTGGATAATGCGGTGTGACTGTGTGGCGCTGGGTCCAAATGCAGCCTTGCTCTGGATAATGCGGTGTGACTGTGTGGCGGTGTGGCTGTGTGGCGCTGGGTCCAAATGCAGCCTTGCTCTGGATAATGCGGCGTGGCTGTGTGGCGCTGGGTCCAAACGCAGCCTTGCTCTGGATAATGCGGTGTGGCACTGGGTCCAAATGCAGCCTTGCTCTGGATAATGCGGTGTGACGCTGGGGTCCAAACGCAGCCTTGCTCTGGATAATGCGGTGTGGCTGTGTGGTGCTGGGGTCCAAACGCAGCCTTGCTCTGGATAATGCGGTGTGGCTGTGTGGCCTCGGTCCAAACGCAGCCTTGCTCTGGATAATGCGGTGTGGCACTGGGTCCAAACGCAGCCCTGCTCTGGATAATGCGGTGTGGCACTGGGTCCAAACTCAGCCTTGCTCTGGATAATGCGGTGTGGCTGTGTGGCGCTGGGTCCAAACGCAGCCTTGCTCTGGATAATGCGGTGTGGCTGTGTGGCACTGGGTCCAAATGCAGCCTTGCTCTGGATAATGCGGTGTGACTGTGTGGCGGTGTGGCTGTGTGGCGCTGGGTCCAAATGCAGCCTTGCTCTGGATAATGCGGTGTGGCGCTGGGGTCCAAACGCAGCCTTGCTCTGGATAATGCGGTGTGGCTGTGTGGCGCTGGGGTCCAAACGCAGCCTTGCTCTGGATAATGCGGTGTGGCTGTGTGGCGCTGGGTCCAAACGCAGCCTTGCTCTGGATAATGCGGTGTGGCTGTGTGGCACTGGGTCCAAATGCAGCCTTGCTCTGGATAATGCGGTGTGACTGTGTGGCGGTGTGGCTGTGTGGCGCTGGGTCCAAATGCAGTCTTGCTCTGGATAATGCGGCACGGCTGTGTGGCACTGGGACCAAACGCAGCCTTGCTCTGGATAATGCGGTGTGGCGCTGGGTCCAAACGCAGCCTTGCTCTGGATAATGCGGTGTGACGCTGGGGTTCAAACGCAGCCTTGCTCTGGATAATGCGGCGTGGCTGTGTGGCGCTGGGGTACAAACGCAGCCTTGCTCTGGATAATGCGTTGTGGCTGTGTGGCGCTGGGTCCAAATGCAGCCTTGCTCTGGATAATGCGGCGTGGCTGTGTGGCGCTGGGTCCAAACGCAGCCTTGCTCTGGATAATGCGGTGTGACACTGGGTCCAAATGCAGCCTTGCTCTGGATAATGCGGTGTGGCGCTGGGGTCCAAACGCAGCCTTGCTCTGGATAATGCGGGGTGGCTGTGTGGTGCTGGGGTCCAAACGCAGCCTTGCTCTGGATAATGCGGTGTGGCTGTGTGGCCTCGGTCCAAATGCAGCCTTGCTCTGGATAATGCGGTGTGACTGTGTGGCGGTGTGGCTGTGTGGCGCTGGGTCCAAATGCAGCCTTGCTCTGGATAATGCGGCGTGGCTGTGTGGCACTGGTCCAAACGCAGCCTTGCTCTGGATAATGTGGTGTGGCGGTGTGGCATTGGGTTCCAAACGCAGCCTTGCTCTGGATAATGCGGTGTGGCGCTGGGGTCCAAACGCAGCCTTGCTCTGGATAATGCGGTGTGGCTGTGTGGCGCTGGGGTCCAAATGCAGCCTTGCTCTGGATAATGCGGCACGGCTGTGTGGCGCTGGGACCAAACGCAGCCTTGCTCTGGATAATGCGGTGTGGCGCTGGGTCCAAACGCAGCCTTGCTCTGGATAATGCGGCGTGGGTGTGTGGCGCTGGGGTCCAAACGCAGCCTTGCTGTGGATAATGCGATGTGGCACTGGGTCCAAATGCAGCCTTGCTCTGGATAATGCGGTGTGTCACTGGGTCCAAACTCAGCCTTGCTCTGGATAATGCGGTGTGGGGGTGTGGCGTTGGGGTCCAAACGCAGCCTTGCTCTGGATAATGCGGTGCGGCGGTGTGGCATTGGGGTCCAAACGCAGCCTTGCTCTGGATAATGCGGTGTGGCGCTGGGGTCCAAACGCAGCCTTGCTCTGGATAATGCGGTGTGGCTGTGTGGCGCTGGGGTCCAAACGCAGCCTTGCTCTGGATAATGCGGTGTGGCTGTGTGGCGCTGGGTCCAAACGCAGCCTTGCTCTGGATAATGTGGTGTGGCTGTGTGGCACTGGGTCCAAATGCAGCCTTGCTCTGGATAATGCGGTGTGACTGTGTGGCGGTGTGGCTGTGTGGCGCTGGGTCCAAATGCAGCCTTGCTCTGGATAATGCGGCACGGCTGTGTGGCACTGGGACCAAACGCAGCCTTGCTCTGGATAATGCGGTGTGGCGCTGGGTCCAAACGCAGCCTTGCTCTGGATAATGCGGCGTGGCTGTGTGGCGCTGGGTCCAAACGCAGCCTTGCTGTGGATAATGCGGTGTGGCACTGGGTCCAAACGCAGCCTTGCTCTGGATAATGCGGTGTGTCACTGGGTCCAAACTCAGCCTTGCTCTGGATAATGCGGTGTGGCACTGGGTCCAAACTCAGCCTTGCTCTGGATAATGCGGTGTGGCGGTGTGGTGTTGGGGTCCAAACGCAGCCTTGCTCTGGATAATGTGGTGTGGCGGTGTGGCATTGGGGTCCAAACGCAGCCTTGCTCTGGATAATGCGGTGTGACGCTGGGGTCCAAACGCAGCCTTGCTCTGGATAATGCGGTGTGGCTGTGTGGCGCTGGGGTCCAAATGCAGCCTTGCTCTGGATAATGCGGTGTGGCTGTGTGGCGCTCGGTCCAAACGCAGCCTTGCTCTGGATAATGCGGTGTGTCACTGGGTCCAAACTCAGCCTTGCTCTGGATAATGCGGTGTGTGGGTGTGGCGTTGGGGTCCAAACGCAGCCTTGCTCTGGATAATGCGGTGTGGCATTGGGGTCCAAACGCAGCCTTGCTCTGGATAATGCGGTGTGGCGCTGGGTCCAAATGCAGCCTTGCTCTGGATAATGCGGTGTGACTGTGTGGCGCTGGGTCCAAATGCAGCCTTGCTCTGGATAATGCGGTGTGACTGTGTGGCGGTGTGGCTGTGTGGCGCTGGGTCCAAATGCAGCCTTGCTCTGGATAATGCGGCGTGGCTGTGTGGCGCTGGGTCCAAACGCAGCCTTGCTCTGGATAATGCGGTGTGGCACTGGGTCCAAATGCAGCCTTGCTCTGGATAATGCGGTGTGACGCTGGGGTCCAAACGCAGCCTTGCTCTGGATAATGCGGTGTGGCTGTGTGGTGCTGGGGTCCAAACGCAGCCTTGCTCTGGATAATGCGGTGTGGCTGTGTGGCCTCGGTCCAAATGCAGCCTTGCTCTGGATAATGCGGTGTGACTGTGTGGCGGTGTGGCTGTGTGGCGCTGGGTCCAAATGCAGCCTTGCTCTGGATAATGCGGCGTGGCTGTGTGGCACTGGGTCCAAACGCAGCCTTGCTCTGGATAATTTGGTGTGGCACTGGGTCCAAACGCAGCCTTGCTCTGGATAATGCGGTGTGGCACTGGGTCCAAACTCAGCCTTGCTCTGGATAATGCGGTGTGGCGGTGTGGCGTTGGGGTCCAAACGCAGCCTTGCTCTGGATAATGTGGTGTGGCGGTGTGGCATTGGGGTCCAAACGCAGCCTTGCTCTGGATAATGCGGTGTGGCTGTGTGGCGCTGGGGTCCAAATGCAGCCTTGCTCTGGATAATGCGGTGTGGCTGTGTGGCGCTCGGTCCAAATGCAGCCTTGCTCTGGATAATGCGGTGTGACTGTGTGGCGGTGTGGCTGTGTGGCGCTGGGTCCAAATGCAGCCTTTCTCTGGATAATGCGGCGTGGCTGTGTGGCGCTGGGTCCAAACGCAGCCTTGCTCTGGATAATGCGGTGTGGCGCTGGGTCCAAACGCAGCCTTGCTCTGGATAATGCGGCGTGGGTGTGTGGCGCTGGGGTCCAAACGCAGCCTTGCTGTGGATAATGCGGTGTGGCACTGGGTCCAAATGCAGCCTTGCTCTGGATAATGCGGTGTGGCACTGGGTCCAAATGCAGCCTTGCTCTGGATAATGCGGTGTGACGCTGGGGTCCAAACGCAGCCTTGCTCTGGATAATGCGGTGTGGCTGTGTGGTGCTGGGGTCCAAACGCAGCCTTGCTCTGGATAATGCGGTGTGGCTGTGTGGCCTCGGTCCAAATGCAGCCTTGCTCTGGATAATGCGAGGTGACTGTATGGCGGTGTGGCTGTGTGGCGCTGGGTCCAAATGCAGCCTTGCTCTGGATAATGCGGCGTGGCTGTGTGGCACTGGGTCCAAACGCAGCCTTGCTCTGGATAATTTGGTGTGGCACTGGGTCCAAACGCAGCCTTGCTCTGGATAATGCGGTGTGGCTGTGTGGCGCTGGGTCCAAACGCAGCCTTGCTCTGGATAATGCGGTGTGGCTGTGTGGCACTGGGTCCAAATGCAGCCTTGCTCTGGATAATGCGGTGTGACTGTGTGGCGGTGTGGCTGTGTGGCGCTGGGTCCAAATGCAGCCTTGCTCTGGATAATGCGGCACGGCTGTGTGGCACTGGGACCAAACGCAGCCTTGCTCTGGATAATGCGGTGTGGCGCTGGGTCCAAACGCAGCCTTGCTCTGGATAATGCGGTGTGGCGCTGGGTCCAAATGCAGCCTTGCTCTGGATAATGCGGTGTGACTGTGTGGCGCTGGGGTCCAAACGCAGCCTTGCTCTGGATAATGCGGTGTGGCTGTGTGGCGCTGGGTCCAAATGCAGCCTTGCTCTGGATAATGCGGTGTGACTGTGTGGCGGTGTGGCTGTGTGGCGCTGGGTCCAAATGCAGCCTTGCTCTGGATAATGCGGCGTGGCTGTGTGGCGCTGGGTCCAAATGCAGCCTTGCTCTGGATAATGCGGTGTGGCACTGGGTCCAAATGCAGCCTTGCTCTGGATAATGCGGTGTGACGCTGGGGTCCAAACGCAGCCTTGCTCTGGATAATGCGGTGTGGCTGTGTGGTGCTGGGGTCCAAACGCAGCCTTGCTCTGGATAATGCGGTGTGGCTGTGTGGCCTCGGTCCAAACGCAGCCTTGCTCTGGATAATGCGGTGTGGCACTGGGTCCAAACGCAGCCCTGCTCTGGATAATGCGGTGTGGCACTGGGTCCAAACTCAGCCTTGCTCTGGATAATGCGGTGTGGCTGTGTGGCGCTGGGTCCAAACGCAGCCTTGCTCTGGATAATGCGGTGTGGCTGTGTGGCACTGGGTCCAAATGCAGCCTTGCTCTGGATAATGCGGTGTGACTGTGTGGCGGTGTGGCTGTGTGGCGCTGGGTCCAAATGCAGCCTTGCTCTGGATAATGCGGTGTGGCGCTGGGGTCCAAACGCAGCCTTGCTCTGGATAATGCGGTGTGGCTGTGTGGCGCTGGGGTCCAAACGCAGCCTTGCTCTGGATAATGCGGTGTGGCTGTGTGGCGCTGGGTCCAAACGCAGCCTTGCTCTGGATAATGCGGTGTGGCTGTGTGGCACTGGGTCCAAATGCAGCCTTGCTCTGGATAATGCGGTGTGACTGTGTGGCGGTGTGGCTGTGTGGCGCTGGGTCCAAATGCAGTCTTGCTCTGGATAATGCGGCACGGCTGTGTGGCACTGGGACCAAACGCAGCCTTGCTCTGGATAATGCGGTGTGGCGCTGGGTCCAAACGCAGCCTTGCTCTGGATAATGCGGTGTGACGCTGGGGTTCAAACGCAGCCTTGCTCTGGATAATGCGGCGTGGCTGTGTGGCGCTGGGGTACAAACGCAGCCTTGCTCTGGATAATGCGTTGTGGCTGTGTGGCGCTGGGTCCAAATGCAGCCTTGCTCTGGATAATGCGGCGTGGCTGTGTGGCGCTGGGTCCAAACGCAGCCTTGCTCTGGATAATGCGGTGTGACACTGGGTCCAAATGCAGCCTTGCTCTGGATAATGCGGTGTGGCGCTGGGGTCCAAACGCAGCCTTGCTCTGGATAATGCGGGGTGGCTGTGTGGTGCTGGGGTCCAAACGCAGCCTTGCTCTGGATAATGCGGTGTGGCTGTGTGGCCTCGGTCCAAATGCAGCCTTGCTCTGGATAATGCGGTGTGACTGTGTGGCGGTGTGGCTGTGTGGCGCTGGGTCCAAATGCAGCCTTGCTCTGGATAATGCGGCGTGGCTGTGTGGCACTGGTCCAAACGCAGCCTTGCTCTGGATAATGTGGTGTGGCGGTGTGGCATTGGGTTCCAAACGCAGCCTTGCTCTGGATAATGCGGTGTGGCGCTGGGGTCCAAACGCAGCCTTGCTCTGGATAATGCGGTGTGGCTGTGTGGCGCTGGGGTCCAAATGCAGCCTTGCTCTGGATAATGCGGCACGGCTGTGTGGCGCTGGGACCAAACGCAGCCTTGCTCTGGATAATGCGGTGTGGCGCTGGGTCCAAACGCAGCCTTGCTCTGGATAATGCGGCGTGGGTGTGTGGCGCTGGGGTCCAAACGCAGCCTTGCTGTGGATAATGCGGTGTGGCACTGGGTCCAAATGCAGCCTTGCTCTGGATAATGCGGTGTGTCACTGGGTCCAAACTCAGCCTTGCTCTGGATAATGCGGTGTGGGGGTGTGGCGTTGGGGTCCAAACGCAGCCTTGCTCTGGATAATGCGGTGCGGCGGTGTGGCATTGGGGTCCAAACGCAGCCTTGCTCTGGATAATGCGGTGTGACGCTGGGGTCCAAACGCAGCCTTGCTCTGGATAATGCGGTGTGGCTGTGTGGCGCTGGGGTCCAAACGCAGCCTTGCTCTGGATAATGCGGTGTGGCTGTGTGGCGCTGGGTCCAAACGCAGCCTTGCTCTGGATAATGTGGTGTGGCTGTGTGGCACTGGGTCCAAATGCAGCCTTGCTCTGGATAATGCGGTGTGACTGTGTGGCGGTGTGGCTGTGTGGCGCTGGGTCCAAATGCAGCCTTGCTCTGGATAATGCGGTGTGGCGCTGGGGTCCAAACGCAGCCTTGCTCTGGATAATGCGGTGTGGCTGTGTGGCGCTGGGGTCCAAATGCAGCCTTGCTCTGGATAATGCGGCACGGCTGTGTGGCGCTGGGACCAAACGCAGCCTTGCTCTGGATAATGCGGTGTGGCGCTGGGTCCAAACGCAGCCTTGCTCTGGATAATGCGGCGTGGGTGTGTGGCGCTGGGGTCCAAACGCAGCCTTGCTGTGGATAATGCGGTGTGGCACTGGGTCCAAATGCAGCCTTGCTCTGGATAATGCGGTGTGTCACTGGGTCCAAACTCAGCCTTGCTCTGGATAATGCGGTGTGGGGGTGTGGCGTTGGGGTCCAAACGCAGCCTTGCTCTGGATAATGCGGTGCGGCGGTGTGGCATTGGGGTCCAAACGCAGCCTTGCTCTGGATAATGCGGTGTGGCGCTGGGGTCCAAACGCAGCCTTGCTCTGGATAATGCGGTGTGGCTGTGTGGCGCTGGGGTCCAAACGCAGCCTTGCTCTGGATAATGCGGTGTGGCTGTGTGGCGCTGGGTCCAAACGCAGCCTTGCTCTGGATAATGTGGTGTGGCTGTGTGGCACTGGGTCCAAATGCAGCCTTGCTCTGGATAATGCGGTGTGACTGTGTGGCGGTGTGGCTGTGTGGCGCTGGGTCCAAATGCAGCCTTGCTCTGGATAATGCGGCACGGCTGTGTGGCACTGGGACCAAACGCAGCCTTGCTCTGGATAATGCGGTGTGGCGCTGGGTCCAAACGCAGCCTTGCTCTGGATAATGCGGCGTGGCTGTGTGGCGCTGGGTCCAAACGCAGCCTTGCTGTGGATAATGCGGTGTGGCACTGGGTCCAAACGCAGCCTTGCTCTGGATAATGCGGTGTGTCACTGGGTCCAAACTCAGCCTTGCTCTGGATAATGCGGTGTGTGGGTGTGGCGTTGGGGTCCAAACGCAGCCTTGCTCTGGATAATGCGGTGTGGCATTGGGGTCCAAACGCAGCCTTGCTCTGGATAATGCGGTGTGGCGCTGGGTCCAAATGCAGCCTTGCTCTGGATAATGCGGTGTGACTGTGTGGCGCTGGGTCCAAATGCAGCCTTGCTCTGGATAATGCGGTGTGACTGTGTGGCGGTGTGGCTGTGTGGCGCTGGGTCCAAATGCAGCCTTGCTCTGGATAATGCGGCGTGGCTGTGTGGCGCTGGGTCCAAACGCAGCCTTGCTCTGGATAATGCGGTGTGGCACTGGGTCCAAATGCAGCCTTGCTCTGGATAATGCGGTGTGACGCTGGGGTCCAAACGCAGCCTTGCTCTGGATAATGCGGTGTGGCTGTGTGGTGCTGGGGTCCAAACGCAGCCTTGCTCTGGATAATGCGGTGTGGCTGTGTGGCCTCGGTCCAAATGCAGCCTTGCTCTGGATAATGCGGTGTGACTGTGTGGCGGTGTGGCTGTGTGGCGCTGGGTCCAAATGCAGCCTTGCTCTGGATAATGCGGCGTGGCTGTGTGGCACTGGGTCCAAACGCAGCCTTGCTCTGGATAATTTGGTGTGGCACTGGGTCCAAACGCAGCCTTGCTCTGGATAATGCGGTGTGGCACTGGGTCCAAACTCAGCCTTGCTCTGGATAATGCGGTGTGGCGGTGTGGCGTTGGGGTCCAAACGCAGCCTTGCTCTGGATAATGTGGTGTGGCGGTGTGGCATTGGGGTCCAAACGCAGCCTTGCTCTGGATAATGCGGTGTGGCTGTGTGGCGCTGGGGTCCAAATGCAGCCTTGCTCTGGATAATGCGGTGTGGCTGTGTGGCGCTCGGTCCAAATGCAGCCTTGCTCTGGATAATGCGGTGTGACTGTGTGGCGGTGTGGCTGTGTGGCGCTGGGTCCAAATGCAGCCTTTCTCTGGATAATGCGGCGTGGCTGTGTGGCGCTGGGTCCAAACGCAGCCTTGCTCTGGATAATGCGGTGTGGCGCTGGGTCCAAACGCAGCCTTGCTCTGGATAATGCGGCGTGGGTGTGTGGCGCTGGGGTCCAAACGCAGCCTTGCTGTGGATAATGCGGTGTGGCACTGGGTCCAAATGCAGCCTTGCTCTGGATAATGCGGTGTGGCACTGGGTCCAAATGCAGCCTTGCTCTGGATAATGCGGTGTGACGCTGGGGTCCAAACGCAGCCTTGCTCTGGATAATGCGGTGTGGCTGTGTGGTGCTGGGGTCCAAACGCAGCCTTGCTCTGGATAATGCGGTGTGGCTGTGTGGCCTCCGTCCAAATGCAGCCTTGCTCTGGATAATGCGAGGTGACTGTATGGCGGTGTGGCTGTGTGGCGCTGGGTCCAAATGCAGCCTTGCTCTGGATAATGCGGCGTGGCTGTGTGGCACTGGGTCCAAACGCAGCCTTGCTCTGGATAATTTGGTGTGGCACTGGGTCCAAACGCAGCCTTGCTCTGGATAATGCGGTGTGGCTGTGTGGCGCTGGGTCCAAACGCAGCCTTGCTCTGGATAATGCGGTGTGGCTGTGTGGCACTGGGTCCAAATGCAGCCTTGCTCTGGATAATGCGGTGTGACTGTGTGGCGGTGTGGCTGTGTGGCGCTGGGTCCAAATGCAGCCTTGCTCTGGATAATGCGGCACGGCTGTGTGGCACTGGGACCAAACGCAGCCTTGCTCTGGATAATGCGGTGTGGCGCTGGGTCCAAACGCAGCCTTGCTCTGGATAATGCGGTGTGGCGCTGGGTCCAAATGCAGCCTTGCTCTGGATAATGCGGTGTGACTGTGTGGCGCTGGGGTCCAAACGCAGCCTTGCTCTGGATAATGCGGTGTGGCTGTGTGGCGCTGGGTCCAAATGCAGCCTTGCTCTGGATAATGCGGTGTGACTGTGTGGCGCTGGGTCCAAATGCAGCCTTGCTCTGGATAATGCGGTGTGACTGTGTGGCGGTGTGGCTGTGTGGCGCTGGGTCCAAATGCAGCCTTGCTCTGGATAATGCGGCGTGGCTGTGTGGCGCTGGGTCCAAACGCAGCCTTGCTCTGGATAATGCGGTGTGGCACTGGGTCCAAATGCAGCCTTGCTCTGGATAATGCGGTGTGACGCTGGGGTCCAAACGCAGCCTTGCTCTGGATAATGCGGTGTGGCTGTGTGGTGCTGGGGTCCAAACGCAGCCTTGCTCTGGATAATGCGGTGTGGCTGTGTGGCCTCGGTCCAAACGCAGCCTTGCTCTGGATAATGCGGTGTGGCACTGGGTCCAAACGCAGCCCTGCTCTGGATAATGCGGTGTGGCACTGGGTCCAAACTCAGCCTTGCTCTGGATAATGCGGTGTGGCTGTGTGGCGCTGGGTCCAAACGCAGCCTTGCTCTGGATAATGCGGTGTGGCTGTGTGGCACTGGGTCCAAATGCAGCCTTGCTCTGGATAATGCGGTGTGACTGTGTGGCGGTGTGGCTGTGTGGCGCTGGGTCCAAATGCAGCCTTGCTCTGGATAATGCGGTGTGGCGCTGGGGTCCAAACGCAGCCTTGCTCTGGATAATGCGGTGTGGCTGTGTGGCGCTGGGGTCCAAACGCAGCCTTGCTCTGGATAATGCGGTGTGGCTGTGTGGCGCTGGGTCCAAACGCAGCCTTGCTCTGGATAATGCGGTGTGGCTGTGTGGCACTGGGTCCAAATGCAGCCTTGCTCTGGATAATGCGGTGTGACTGTGTGGCGGTGTGGCTGTGTGGCGCTGGGTCCAAATGCAGTCTTGCTCTGGATAATGCGGCACGGCTGTGTGGCACTGGGACCAAACGCAGCCTTGCTCTGGATAATGCGGTGTGGCGCTGGGTCCAAACGCAGCCTTGCTCTGGATAATGCGGTGTGACGCTGGGGTTCAAACGCAGCCTTGCTCTGGATAATGCGGCGTGGCTGTGTGGCGCTGGGGTACAAACGCAGCCTTGCTCTGGATAATGCGTTGTGGCTGTGTGGCGCTGGGTCCAAATGCAGCCTTGCTCTGGATAATGCGGCGTGGCTGTGTGGCGCTGGGTCCAAACGCAGCCTTGCTCTGGATAATGCGGTGTGACACTGGGTCCAAATGCAGCCTTGCTCTGGATAATGCGGTGTGGCGCTGGGGTCCAAACGCAGCCTTGCTCTGGATAATGCGGGGTGGCTGTGTGGTGCTGGGGTCCAAACGCAGCCTTGCTCTGGATAATGCGGTGTGGCTGTGTGGCCTCGGTCCAAATGCAGCCTTGCTCTGGATAATGCGGTGTGACTGTGTGGCGGTGTGGCTGTGTGGCGCTGGGTCCAAATGCAGCCTTGCTCTGGATAATGCGGCGTGGCTGTGTGGCACTGGTCCAAACGCAGCCTTGCTCTGGATAATGTGGTGTGGCGGTGTGGCATTGGGTTCCAAACGCAGCCTTGCTCTGGATAATGCGGTGTGGCGCTGGGGTCCAAACGCAGCCTTGCTCTGGATAATGCGGTGTGGCTGTGTGGCGCTGGGGTCCAAATGCAGCCTTGCTCTGGATAATGCGGCACGGCTGTGTGGCGCTGGGACCAAACGCAGCCTTGCTCTGGATAATGCGGTGTGGCGCTGGGTCCAAACGCAGCCTTGCTCTGGATAATGCGGCGTGGGTGTGTGGCGCTGGGGTCCAAACGCAGCCTTGCTGTGGATAATGCGGTGTGGCACTGGGTCCAAATGCAGCCTTGCTCTGGATAATGCGGTGTGTCACTGGGTCCAAACTCAGCCTTGCTCTGGATAATGCGGTGTGGGGGTGTGGCGTTGGGGTCCAAACGCAGCCTTGCTCTGGATAATGCGGTGCGGCGGTGTGGCATTGGGGTCCAAACGCAGCCTTGCTCTGGATAATGCGGTGTGGCGCTGGGGTCCAAACGCAGCCTTGCTCTGGATAATGCGGTGTGGCTGTGTGGCGCTGGGGTCCAAACGCAGCCTTGCTCTGGATAATGCGGTGTGGCTGTGTGGCGCTGGGTCCAAACGCAGCCTTGCTCTGGATAATGTGGTGTGGCTGTGTGGCACTGGGTCCAAATGCAGCCTTGCTCTGGATAATGCGGTGTGACTGTGTGGCGGTGTGGCTGTGTGGCGCTGGGTCCAAATGCAGCCTTGCTCTGGATAATGCGGCACGGCTGTGTGGCACTGGGACCAAACGCAGCCTTGCTCTGGATAATGCGGTGTGGCGCTGGGTCCAAACGCAGCCTTGCTCTGGATAATGCGGCGTGGCTGTGTGGCGCTGGGTCCAAACGCAGCCTTGCTGTGGATAATGCGGTGTGGCACTGGGTCCAAACGCAGCCTTGCTCTGGATAATGCGGTGTGTCACTGGGTCCAAACTCAGCCTTGCTCTGGATAATGCGGTGTGTGGGTGTGGCGTTGGGGTCCAAACGCAGCCTTGCTCTGGATAATGCGGTGTGGCATTGGGGTCCAAACGCAGCCTTGCTCTGGATAATGCGGTGTGGCGCTGGGTCCAAATGCAGCCTTGCTCTGGATAATGCGGTGTGACTGTGTGGCGCTGGGTCCAAATGCAGCCTTGCTCTGGATAATGCGGTGTGACTGTGTGGCGGTGTGGCTGTGTGGCGCTGGGTCCAAATGCAGCCTTGCTCTGGATAATGCGGCGTGGCTGTGTGGCGCTGGGTCCAAACGCAGCCTTGCTCTGGATAATGCGGTGTGGCACTGGGTCCAAATGCAGCCTTGCTCTGGATAATGCGGTGTGACGCTGGGGTCCAAACGCAGCCTTGCTCTGGATAATGCGGTGTGGCTGTGTGGTGCTGGGGTCCAAACGCAGCCTTGCTCTGGATAATGCGGTGTGGCTGTGTGGCCTCGGTCCAAATGCAGCCTTGCTCTGGATAATGCGGTGTGACTGTGTGGCGGTGTGGCTGTGTGGCGCTGGGTCCAAATGCAGCCTTGCTCTGGATAATGCGGCGTGGCTGTGTGGCACTGGGTCCAAACGCAGCCTTGCTCTGGATAATTTGGTGTGGCACTGGGTCCAAACGCAGCCTTGCTCTGGATAATGCGGTGTGGCACTGGGTCCAAACTCAGCCTTGCTCTGGATAATGCGGTGTGGCGGTGTGGCGTTGGGGTCCAAACGCAGCCTTGCTCTGGATAATGTGGTGTGGCGGTGTGGCATTGGGGTCCAAACGCAGCCTTGCTCTGGATAATGCGGTGTGGCTGTGTGGCGCTGGGGTCCAAATGCAGCCTTGCTCTGGATAATGCGGTGTGGCTGTGTGGCGCTCGGTCCAAATGCAGCCTTGCTCTGGATAATGCGGTGTGACTGTGTGGCGGTGTGGCTGTGTGGCGCTGGGTCCAAATGCAGCCTTTCTCTGGATAATGCGGCGTGGCTGTGTGGCGCTGGGTCCAAACGCAGCCTTGCTCTGGATAATGCGGTGTGGCGCTGGGTCCAAACGCAGCCTTGCTCTGGATAATGCGGCGTGGGTGTGTGGCGCTGGGGTCCAAACGCAGCCTTGCTGTGGATAATGCGGTGTGGCACTGGGTCCAAATGCAGCCTTGCTCTGGATAATGCGGTGTGGCACTGGGTCCAAATGCAGCCTTGCTCTGGATAATGCGGTGTGACGCTGGGGTCCAAACGCAGCCTTGCTCTGGATAATGCGGTGTGGCTGTGTGGTGCTGGGGTCCAAACGCAGCCTTGCTCTGGATAATGCGGTGTGGCTGTGTGGCCTCGGTCCAAATGCAGCCTTGCTCTGGATAATGCGAGGTGACTGTATGGCGGTGTGGCTGTGTGGCGCTGGGTCCAAATGCAGCCTTGCTCTGGATAATGCGGCGTGGCTGTGTGGCACTGGGTCCAAACGCAGCCTTGCTCTGGATAATTTGGTGTGGCACTGGGTCCAAACGCAGCCTTGCTCTGGATAATGCGGTGTGGCTGTGTGGCGCTGGGTCCAAACGCAGCCTTGCTCTGGATAATGCGGTGTGGCTGTGTGGCACTGGGTCCAAATGCAGCCTTGCTCTGGATAATGCGGTGTGACTGTGTGGCGGTGTGGCTGTGTGGCGCTGGGTCCAAATGCAGCCTTGCTCTGGATAATGCGGCACGGCTGTGTGGCACTGGGACCAAACGCAGCCTTGCTCTGGATAATGCGGTGTGGCGCTGGGTCCAAACGCAGCCTTGCTCTGGATAATGCGGTGTGGCGCTGGGTCCAAATGCAGCCTTGCTCTGGATAATGCGGTGTGACTGTGTGGCGCTGGGGTCCAAACGCAGCCTTGCTCTGGATAATGCGGTGTGGCTGTGTGGCGCTGGGTCCAAATGCAGCCTTGCTCTGGATAATGCGGTGTGACTGTGTGGCGGTGTGGCTGTGTGGCGCTGGGTCCAAATGCAGCCTTGCTCTGGATAATGCGGCGTGGCTGTGTGGCGCTGGGTCCAAACGCAGCCTTGCTCTGGATAATGCGGTGTGGCACTGGGTCCAAATGCAGCCTTGCTCTGGATAATGCGGTGTGACGCTGGGGTCCAAACGCAGCCTTGCTCTGGATAATGCGGTGTGGCTGTGTGGTGCTGGGGTCCAAACGCAGCCTTGCTCTGGATAATGCGGTGTGGCTGTGTGGCCTCGGTCCAAACGCAGCCTTGCTCTGGATAATGCGGTGTGGCACTGGGTCCAAACGCAGCCCTGCTCTGGATAATGCGGTGTGGCACTGGGTCCAAACTCAGCCTTGCTCTGGATAATGCGGTGTGGCTGTGTGGCGCTGGGTCCAAACGCAGCCTTGCTCTGGATAATGCGGTGTGGCTGTGTGGCACTGGGTCCAAATGCAGCCTTGCTCTGGATAATGCGGTGTGACTGTGTGGCGGTGTGGCTGTGTGGCGCTGGGTCCAAATGCAGCCTTGCTCTGGATAATGCGGTGTGGCGCTGGGGTCCAAACGCAGCCTTGCTCTGGATAATGCGGTGTGGCTGTGTGGCGCTGGGGTCCAAACGCAGCCTTGCTCTGGATAATGCGGTGTGGCTGTGTGGCGCTGGGTCCAAACGCAGCCTTGCTCTGGATAATGCGGTGTGGCTGTGTGGCACTGGGTCCAAATGCAGCCTTGCTCTGGATAATGCGGTGTGACTGTGTGGCGGTGTGGCTGTGTGGCGCTGGGTCCAAATGCAGTCTTGCTCTGGATAATGCGGCACGGCTGTGTGGCACTGGGACCAAACGCAGCCTTGCTCTGGATAATGCGGTGTGGCGCTGGGTCCAAACGCAGCCTTGCTCTGGATAATGCGGTGTGACGCTGGGGTTCAAACGCAGCCTTGCTCTGGATAATGCGGCGTGGCTGTGTGGCGCTGGGGTACAAACGCAGCCTTGCTCTGGATAATGCGTTGTGGCTGTGTGGCGCTGGGTCCAAATGCAGCCTTGCTCTGGATAATGCGGCGTGGCTGTGTGGCGCTGGGTCCAAACGCAGCCTTGCTCTGGATAATGCGGTGTGACACTGGGTCCAAATGCAGCCTTGCTCTGGATAATGCGGTGTGGCGCTGGGGTCCAAACGCAGCCTTGCTCTGGATAATGCGGGGTGGCTGTGTGGTGCTGGGGTCCAAACGCAGCCTTGCTCTGGATAATGCGGTGTGGCTGTGTGGCCTCGGTCCAAATGCAGCCTTGCTCTGGATAATGCGGTGTGACTGTGTGGCGGTGTGGCTGTGTGGCGCTGGGTCCAAATGCAGCCTTGCTCTGGATAATGCGGCGTGGCTGTGTGGCACTGGTCCAAACGCAGCCTTGCTCTGGATAATGTGGTGTGGCGGTGTGGCATTGGGTTCCAAACGCAGCCTTGCTCTGGATAATGCGGTGTGGCGCTGGGGTCCAAACGCAGCCTTGCTCTGGATAATGCGGTGTGGCTGTGTGGCGCTGGGGTCCAAATGCAGCCTTGCTCTGGATAATGCGGCACGGCTGTGTGGCGCTGGGACCAAACGCAGCCTTGCTCTGGATAATGCGGTGTGGCGCTGGGTCCAAACGCAGCCTTGCTCTGGATAATGCGGCGTGGGTGTGTGGCGCTGGGGTCCAAACGCAGCCTTGCTGTGGATAATGCGGTGTGGCACTGGGTCCAAATGCAGCCTTGCTCTGGATAATGCGGTGTGTCACTGGGTCCAAACTCAGCCTTGCTCTGGATAATGCGGTGTGGGGGTGTGGCGTTGGGGTCCAAACGCAGCCTTGCTCTGGATAATGCGGTGCGGCGGTGTGGCATTGGGGTCCAAACGCAGCCTTGCTCTGGATAATGCGGTGTGACGCTGGGGTCCAAACGCAGCCTTGCTCTGGATAATGCGGTGTGGCTGTGTGGCGCTGGGGTCCAAACGCAGCCTTGCTCTGGATAATGCGGTGTGGCTGTGTGGCGCTGGGTCCAAACGCAGCCTTGCTCTGGATAATGTGGTGTGGCTGTGTGGCACTGGGTCCAAATGCAGCCTTGCTCTGGATAATGCGGTGTGACTGTGTGGCGGTGTGGCTGTGTGGCGCTGGGTCCAAATGCAGCCTTGCTCTGGATAATGCGGCACGGCTGTGTGGCACTGGGACCAAACGCAGCCTTGCTCTGGATAATGCGGTGTGGCGCTGGGTCCAAACGCAGCCTTGCTCTGGATAATGCGGCGTGGCTGTGTGGCGCTGGGTCCAAACGCAGCCTTGCTGTGGATAATGCGGTGTGGCACTGGGTCCAAACGCAGCCTTGCTCTGGATAATGCGGTGTGTCACTGGGTCCAAACTCAGCCTTGCTCTGGATAATGCGGTGTGTGGGTGTGGCGTTGGGGTCCAAACGCAGCCTTGCTCTGGATAATGCGGTGTGGCACTGGGTCCAAACGCAGCCTTGCTCTGGATAATGCGGTGTGTCACTGGGTCCAAACTCAGCCTTGCTCTGGATAATGCGGTGTGTGGGTGTGGCGTTGGGGTCCAAACGCAGCCTTGCTCTGGATAATGCGGTGTGGCATTGGGGTCCAAACGCAGCCTTGCTCTGGATAATGCGGTGTGGCGCTGGGTCCAAATGCAGCCTTGCTCTGGATAATGCGGTGTGACTGTGTGGCGCTGGGTCCAAATGCAGCCTTGCTCTGGATAATGCGGTGTGACTGTGTGGCGGTGTGGCTGTGTGGCGCTGGGTCCAAATGCAGCCTTGCTCTGGATAATGCGGCGTGGCTGTGTGGCGCTGGGTCCAAACGCAGCCTTGCTCTGGATAATGCGGTGTGGCACTGGGTCCAAATGCAGCCTTGCTCTGGATAATGCGGTGTGACGCTGGGGTCCAAACGCAGCCTTGCTCTGGATAATGCGGTGTGGCTGTGTGGTGCTGGGGTCCAAACGCAGCCTTGCTCTGGATAATGCGGTGTGGCTGTGTGGCCTCGGTCCAAATGCAGCCTTGCTCTGGATAATGCGGTGTGACTGTGTGGCGGTGTGGCTGTGTGGCGCTGGGTCCAAATGCAGCCTTGCTCTGGATAATGCGGCGTGGCTGTGTGGCGCTGGGTCCAAACGCAGCCTTGCTGTGGATAATGCGGTGTGGCACTGGGTCCAAACGCAGCCTTGCTCTGGATAATGCGGTGTGTCACTGGGTCCAAACTCAGCCTTGCTCTGGATAATGCGGTGTGTGGGTGTGGCGTTGGGGTCCAAACGCAGCCTTGCTCTGGATAATGCGGTGTGGCATTGGGGTCCAAACGCAGCCTTGCTCTGGATAATGCGGTGTGGCGCTGGGTCCAAATGCAGCCTTGCTCTGGATAATGCGGTGTGACTGTGTGGCGCTGGGTCCAAATGCAGCCTTGCTCTGGATAATGCGGTGTGACTGTGTGGCGGTGTGGCTGTGTGGCGCTGGGTCCAAATGCAGCCTTGCTCTGGATAATGCGGCGTGGCTGTGTGGCGCTGGGTCCAAACGCAGCCTTGCTCTGGATAATGCGGTGTGGCACTGGGTCCAAATGCAGCCTTGCTCTGGATAATGCGGTGTGACGCTGGGGTCCAAACGCAGCCTTGCTCTGGATAATGCGGTGTGGCTGTGTGGTGCTGGGGTCCAAACGCAGCCTTGCTCTGGATAATGCGGTGTGGCTGTGTGGCCTCGGTCCAAATGCAGCCTTGCTCTGGATAATGCGGTGTGACTGTGTGGCGGTGTGGCTGTGTGGCGCTGGGTCCAAATGCAGCCTTGCTCTGGATAATGCGGCGTGGCTGTGTGGCACTGGGTCCAAACGCAGCCTTGCTCTGGATAATTTGGTGTGGCACTGGGTCCAAACGCAGCCTTGCTCTGGATAATGCGGTGTGGCACTGGGTCCAAACTCAGCCTTGCTCTGGATAATGCGGTGTGGCGGTGTGGCGTTGGGGTCCAAACGCAGCCTTGCTCTGGATAATGTGGTGTGGCGGTGTGGCATTGGGGTCCAAACGCAGCCTTGCTCTGGATAATGCGGTGTGGCTGTGTGGCGCTGGGGTCCAAATGCAGCCTTGCTCTGGATAATGCGGTGTGGCTGTGTGGCGCTCGGTCCAAATGCAGCCTTGCTCTGGATAATGCGGTGTGACTGTGTGGCGGTGTGGCTGTGTGGCGCTGGGTCCAAATGCAGCCTTTCTCTGGATAATGCGGCGTGGCTGTGTGGCGCTGGGTCCAAACGCAGCCTTGCTCTGGATAATGCGGTGTGGCGCTGGGTCCAAACGCAGCCTTGCTCTGGATAATGCGGCGTGGGTGTGTGGCGCTGGGGTCCAAACGCAGCCTTGCTGTGGATAATGCGGTGTGGCACTGGGTCCAAATGCAGCCTTGCTCTGGATAATGCGGTGTGTCACTGGGTCCAAACTCAGCCTTGCTCTGGATAATGCGGTGTGGGGGTGTGGCGTTGGGGTCCAAACGCAGCCTTGCTCTGGATAATGCGGTGCGGCGGTGTGGCATTGGGGTCCAAACGCAGCCTTGCTCTGGATAATGCGGTGTGGCGCTGGGGTCCAAACGCAGCCTTGCTCTGGATAATGCGGTGTGGCTGTGTGGCGCTGGGGTCCAAACGCAGCCTTGCTCTGGATAATGCGGTGTGGCTGTGTGGCGCTGGGTCCAAACGCAGCCTTGCTCTGGATAATGTGGTGTGGCTGTGTGGCACTGGGTCCAAATGCAGCCTTGCTCTGGATAATGCGGTGTGACTGTGTGGCGGTGTGGCTGTGTGGCGCTGGGTCCAAATGCAGCCTTGCTCTGGATAATGCGGCACGGCTGTGTGGCACTGGGACCAAACGCAGCCTTGCTCTGGATAATGCGGTGTGGCGCTGGGTCCAAACGCAGCCTTGCTCTGGATAATGCGGCGTGGCTGTGTGGCGCTGGGTCCAAACGCAGCCTTGCTGTGGATAATGCGGTGTGGCACTGGGTCCAAACGCAGCCTTGCTCTGGATAATGCGGTGTGTCACTGGGTCCAAACTCAGCCTTGCTCTGGATAATGCGGTGTGTGGGTGTGGCGTTGGGGTCCAAACGCAGCCTTGCTCTGGATAATGCGGTGTGGCATTGGGGTCCAAACGCAGCCTTGCTCTGGATAATGCGGTGTGGCGCTGGGTCCAAATGCAGCCTTGCTCTGGATAATGCGGTGTGACTGTGTGGCGCTGGGTCCAAATGCAGCCTTGCTCTGGATAATGCGGTGTGACTGTGTGGCGGTGTGGCTGTGTGGCGCTGGGTCCAAATGCAGCCTTGCTCTGGATAATGCGGCGTGGCTGTGTGGCGCTGGGTCCAAACGCAGCCTTGCTCTGGATAATGCGGTGTGGCACTGGGTCCAAATGCAGCCTTGCTCTGGATAATGCGGTGTGACGCTGGGGTCCAAACGCAGCCTTGCTCTGGATAATGCGGTGTGGCTGTGTGGTGCTGGGGTCCAAACGCAGCCTTGCTCTGGATAATGCGGTGTGGCTGTGTGGCCTCGGTCCAAATGCAGCCTTGCTCTGGATAATGCGGTGTGACTGTGTGGCGGTGTGGCTGTGTGGCGCTGGGTCCAAATGCAGCCTTGCTCTGGATAATGCGGCGTGGCTGTGTGGCACTGGGTCCAAACGCAGCCTTGCTCTGGATAATTTGGTGTGGCACTGGGTCCAAACGCAGCCTTGCTCTGGATAATGCGGTGTGGCACTGGGTCCAAACTCAGCCTTGCTCTGGATAATGCGGTGTGGCGGTGTGGCGTTGGGGTCCAAACGCAGCCTTGCTCTGGATAATGTGGTGTGGCGGTGTGGCATTGGGGTCCAAACGCAGCCTTGCTCTGGATAATGCGGTGTGGCTGTGTGGCGCTGGGGTCCAAATGCAGCCTTGCTCTGGATAATGCGGTGTGGCTGTGTGGCGCTCGGTCCAAATGCAGCCTTGCTCTGGATAATGCGGTGTGACTGTGTGGCGGTGTGGCTGTGTGGCGCTGGGTCCAAATGCAGCCTTTCTCTGGATAATGCGGCGTGGCTGTGTGGCGCTGGGTCCAAACGCAGCCTTGCTCTGGATAATGCGGTGTGGCGCTGGGTCCAAACGCAGCCTTGCTCTGGATAATGCGGCGTGGGTGTGTGGCGCTGGGGTCCAAACGCAGCCTTGCTGTGGATAATGCGGTGTGGCACTGGGTCCAAATGCAGCCTTGCTCTGGATAATGCGGTGTGGCACTGGGTCCAAATGCAGCCTTGCTCTGGATAATGCGGTGTGACGCTGGGGTCCAAACGCAGCCTTGCTCTGGATAATGCGGTGTGGCTGTGTGGTGCTGGGGTCCAAACGCAGCCTTGCTCTGGATAATGCGGTGTGGCTGTGTGGCCTCCGTCCAAATGCAGCCTTGCTCTGGATAATGCGAGGTGACTGTATGGCGGTGTGGCTGTGTGGCGCTGGGTCCAAATGCAGCCTTGCTCTGGATAATGCGGCGTGGCTGTGTGGCACTGGGTCCAAACGCAGCCTTGCTCTGGATAATTTGGTGTGGCACTGGGTCCAAACGCAGCCTTGCTCTGGATAATGCGGTGTGGCTGTGTGGCGCTGGGTCCAAACGCAGCCTTGCTCTGGATAATGCGGTGTGGCTGTGTGGCACTGGGTCCAAATGCAGCCTTGCTCTGGATAATGCGGTGTGACTGTGTGGCGGTGTGGCTGTGTGGCGCTGGGTCCAAATGCAGCCTTGCTCTGGATAATGCGGCACGGCTGTGTGGCACTGGGACCAAACGCAGCCTTGCTCTGGATAATGCGGTGTGGCGCTGGGTCCAAACGCAGCCTTGCTCTGGATAATGCGGTGTGGCGCTGGGTCCAAATGCAGCCTTGCTCTGGATAATGCGGTGTGACTGTGTGGCGCTGGGGTCCAAACGCAGCCTTGCTCTGGATAATGCGGTGTGGCTGTGTGGCGCTGGGTCCAAATGCAGCCTTGCTCTGGATAATGCGGTGTGACTGTGTGGCGCTGGGTCCAAATGCAGCCTTGCTCTGGATAATGCGGTGTGACTGTGTGGCGGTGTGGCTGTGTGGCGCTGGGTCCAAATGCAGCCTTGCTCTGGATAATGCGGCGTGGCTGTGTGGCGCTGGGTCCAAACGCAGCCTTGCTCTGGATAATGCGGTGTGGCACTGGGTCCAAATGCAGCCTTGCTCTGGATAATGCGGTGTGACGCTGGGGTCCAAACGCAGCCTTGCTCTGGATAATGCGGTGTGGCTGTGTGGTGCTGGGGTCCAAACGCAGCCTTGCTCTGGATAATGCGGTGTGGCTGTGTGGCCTCGGTCCAAACGCAGCCTTGCTCTGGATAATGCGGTGTGGCACTGGGTCCAAACGCAGCCCTGCTCTGGATAATGCGGTGTGGCACTGGGTCCAAACTCAGCCTTGCTCTGGATAATGCGGTGTGGCTGTGTGGCGCTGGGTCCAAACGCAGCCTTGCTCTGGATAATGCGGTGTGGCTGTGTGGCACTGGGTCCAAATGCAGCCTTGCTCTGGATAATGCGGTGTGACTGTGTGGCGGTGTGGCTGTGTGGCGCTGGGTCCAAATGCAGCCTTGCTCTGGATAATGCGGTGTGGCGCTGGGGTCCAAACGCAGCCTTGCTCTGGATAATGCGGTGTGGCTGTGTGGCGCTGGGGTCCAAACGCAGCCTTGCTCTGGATAATGCGGTGTGGCTGTGTGGCGCTGGGTCCAAACGCAGCCTTGCTCTGGATAATGCGGTGTGGCTGTGTGGCACTGGGTCCAAATGCAGCCTTGCTCTGGATAATGCGGTGTGACTGTGTGGCGGTGTGGCTGTGTGGCGCTGGGTCCAAATGCAGTCTTGCTCTGGATAATGCGGCACGGCTGTGTGGCACTGGGACCAAACGCAGCCTTGCTCTGGATAATGCGGTGTGGCGCTGGGTCCAAACGCAGCCTTGCTCTGGATAATGCGGTGTGACGCTGGGGTTCAAACGCAGCCTTGCTCTGGATAATGCGGCGTGGCTGTGTGGCGCTGGGGTACAAACGCAGCCTTGCTCTGGATAATGCGTTGTGGCTGTGTGGCGCTGGGTCCAAATGCAGCCTTGCTCTGGATAATGCGGCGTGGCTGTGTGGCGCTGGGTCCAAACGCAGCCTTGCTCTGGATAATGCGGTGTGACACTGGGTCCAAATGCAGCCTTGCTCTGGATAATGCGGTGTGGCGCTGGGGTCCAAACGCAGCCTTGCTCTGGATAATGCGGGGTGGCTGTGTGGTGCTGGGGTCCAAACGCAGCCTTGCTCTGGATAATGCGGTGTGGCTGTGTGGCCTCGGTCCAAATGCAGCCTTGCTCTGGATAATGCGGTGTGACTGTGTGGCGGTGTGGCTGTGTGGCGCTGGGTCCAAATGCAGCCTTGCTCTGGATAATGCGGCGTGGCTGTGTGGCACTGGTCCAAACGCAGCCTTGCTCTGGATAATGTGGTGTGGCGGTGTGGCATTGGGTTCCAAACGCAGCCTTGCTCTGGATAATGCGGTGTGGCGCTGGGGTCCAAACGCAGCCTTGCTCTGGATAATGCGGTGTGGCTGTGTGGCGCTGGGGTCCAAATGCAGCCTTGCTCTGGATAATGCGGCACGGCTGTGTGGCGCTGGGACCAAACGCAGCCTTGCTCTGGATAATGCGGTGTGGCGCTGGGTCCAAACGCAGCCTTGCTCTGGATAATGCGGCGTGGGTGTGTGGCGCTGGGGTCCAAACGCAGCCTTGCTGTGGATAATGCGGTGTGGCACTGGGTCCAAATGCAGCCTTGCTCTGGATAATGCGGTGTGTCACTGGGTCCAAACTCAGCCTTGCTCTGGATAATGCGGTGTGGGGGTGTGGCGTTGGGGTCCAAACGCAGCCTTGCTCTGGATAATGCGGTGCGGCGGTGTGGCATTGGGGTCCAAACGCAGCCTTGCTCTGGATAATGCGGTGTGGCGCTGGGGTCCAAACGCAGCCTTGCTCTGGATAATGCGGTGTGGCTGTGTGGCGCTGGGGTCCAAACGCAGCCTTGCTCTGGATAATGCGGTGTGGCTGTGTGGCGCTGGGTCCAAACGCAGCCTTGCTCTGGATAATGTGGTGTGGCTGTGTGGCACTGGGTCCAAATGCAGCCTTGCTCTGGATAATGCGGTGTGACTGTGTGGCGGTGTGGCTGTGTGGCGCTGGGTCCAAATGCAGCCTTGCTCTGGATAATGCGGCACGGCTGTGTGGCACTGGGACCAAACGCAGCCTTGCTCTGGATAATGCGGTGTGGCGCTGGGTCCAAACGCAGCCTTGCTCTGGATAATGCGGCGTGGCTGTGTGGCGCTGGGTCCAAACGCAGCCTTGCTGTGGATAATGCGGTGTGGCACTGGGTCCAAACGCAGCCTTGCTCTGGATAATGCGGTGTGTCACTGGGTCCAAACTCAGCCTTGCTCTGGATAATGCGGTGTGTGGGTGTGGCGTTGGGGTCCAAACGCAGCCTTGCTCTGGATAATGCGGTGTGGCATTGGGGTCCAAACGCAGCCTTGCTCTGGATAATGCGGTGTGGCGCTGGGTCCAAATGCAGCCTTGCTCTGGATAATGCGGTGTGACTGTGTGGCGCTGGGTCCAAATGCAGCCTTGCTCTGGATAATGCGGTGTGACTGTGTGGCGGTGTGGCTGTGTGGCGCTGGGTCCAAATGCAGCCTTGCTCTGGATAATGCGGCGTGGCTGTGTGGCGCTGGGTCCAAACGCAGCCTTGCTCTGGATAATGCGGTGTGGCACTGGGTCCAAATGCAGCCTTGCTCTGGATAATGCGGTGTGACGCTGGGGTCCAAACGCAGCCTTGCTCTGGATAATGCGGTGTGGCTGTGTGGTGCTGGGGTCCAAACGCAGCCTTGCTCTGGATAATGCGGTGTGGCTGTGTGGCCTCGGTCCAAATGCAGCCTTGCTCTGGATAATGCGGTGTGACTGTGTGGCGGTGTGGCTGTGTGGCGCTGGGTCCAAATGCAGCCTTGCTCTGGATAATGCGGCGTGGCTGTGTGGCACTGGGTCCAAACGCAGCCTTGCTCTGGATAATTTGGTGTGGCACTGGGTCCAAACGCAGCCTTGCTCTGGATAATGCGGTGTGGCACTGGGTCCAAACTCAGCCTTGCTCTGGATAATGCGGTGTGGCGGTGTGGCGTTGGGGTCCAAACGCAGCCTTGCTCTGGATAATGTGGTGTGGCGGTGTGGCATTGGGGTCCAAACGCAGCCTTGCTCTGGATAATGCGGTGTGGCTGTGTGGCGCTGGGGTCCAAATGCAGCCTTGCTCTGGATAATGCGGTGTGGCTGTGTGGCGCTCGGTCCAAATGCAGCCTTGCTCTGGATAATGCGGTGTGACTGTGTGGCGGTGTGGCTGTGTGGCGCTGGGTCCAAATGCAGCCTTTCTCTGGATAATGCGGCGTGGCTGTGTGGCGCTGGGTCCAAACGCAGCCTTGCTCTGGATAATGCGGTGTGGCGCTGGGTCCAAACGCAGCCTTGCTCTGGATAATGCGGCGTGGGTGTGTGGCGCTGGGGTCCAAACGCAGCCTTGCTGTGGATAATGCGGTGTGGCACTGGGTCCAAATGCAGCCTTGCTCTGGATAATGCGGTGTGGCACTGGGTCCAAATGCAGCCTTGCTCTGGATAATGCGGTGTGACGCTGGGGTCCAAACGCAGCCTTGCTCTGGATAATGCGGTGTGGCTGTGTGGTGCTGGGGTCCAAACGCAGCCTTGCTCTGGATAATGCGGTGTGGCTGTGTGGCCTCGGTCCAAATGCAGCCTTGCTCTGGATAATGCGAGGTGACTGTATGGCGGTGTGGCTGTGTGGCGCTGGGTCCAAATGCAGCCTTGCTCTGGATAATGCGGCGTGGCTGTGTGGCACTGGGTCCAAACGCAGCCTTGCTCTGGATAATTTGGTGTGGCACTGGGTCCAAACGCAGCCTTGCTCTGGATAATGCGGTGTGGCTGTGTGGCGCTGGGTCCAAACGCAGCCTTGCTCTGGATAATGCGGTGTGGCTGTGTGGCACTGGGTCCAAATGCAGCCTTGCTCTGGATAATGCGGTGTGACTGTGTGGCGGTGTGGCTGTGTGGCGCTGGGTCCAAATGCAGCCTTGCTCTGGATAATGCGGCACGGCTGTGTGGCACTGGGACCAAACGCAGCCTTGCTCTGGATAATGCGGTGTGGCGCTGGGTCCAAACGCAGCCTTGCTCTGGATAATGCGGTGTGGCGCTGGGTCCAAATGCAGCCTTGCTCTGGATAATGCGGTGTGACTGTGTGGCGCTGGGGTCCAAACGCAGCCTTGCTCTGGATAATGCGGTGTGGCTGTGTGGCGCTGGGTCCAAATGCAGCCTTGCTCTGGATAATGCGGTGTGACTGTGTGGCGGTGTGGCTGTGTGGCGCTGGGTCCAAATGCAGCCTTGCTCTGGATAATGCGGCGTGGCTGTGTGGCGCTGGGTCCAAACGCAGCCTTGCTCTGGATAATGCGGTGTGGCACTGGGTCCAAATGCAGCCTTGCTCTGGATAATGCGGTGTGACGCTGGGGTCCAAACGCAGCCTTGCTCTGGATAATGCGGTGTGGCTGTGTGGTGCTGGGGTCCAAACGCAGCCTTGCTCTGGATAATGCGGTGTGGCTGTGTGGCCTCGGTCCAAACGCAGCCTTGCTCTGGATAATGCGGTGTGGCACTGGGTCCAAACGCAGCCCTGCTCTGGATAATGCGGTGTGGCACTGGGTCCAAACTCAGCCTTGCTCTGGATAATGCGGTGTGGCTGTGTGGCGCTGGGTCCAAACGCAGCCTTGCTCTGGATAATGCGGTGTGGCTGTGTGGCACTGGGTCCAAATGCAGCCTTGCTCTGGATAATGCGGTGTGACTGTGTGGCGGTGTGGCTGTGTGGCGCTGGGTCCAAATGCAGCCTTGCTCTGGATAATGCGGTGTGGCGCTGGGGTCCAAACGCAGCCTTGCTCTGGATAATGCGGTGTGGCTGTGTGGCGCTGGGGTCCAAACGCAGCCTTGCTCTGGATAATGCGGTGTGGCTGTGTGGCGCTGGGTCCAAACGCAGCCTTGCTCTGGATAATGCGGTGTGGCTGTGTGGCACTGGGTCCAAATGCAGCCTTGCTCTGGATAATGCGGTGTGACTGTGTGGCGGTGTGGCTGTGTGGCGCTGGGTCCAAATGCAGTCTTGCTCTGGATAATGCGGCACGGCTGTGTGGCACTGGGACCAAACGCAGCCTTGCTCTGGATAATGCGGTGTGGCGCTGGGTCCAAACGCAGCCTTGCTCTGGATAATGCGGTGTGACGCTGGGGTTCAAACGCAGCCTTGCTCTGGATAATGCGGCGTGGCTGTGTGGCGCTGGGGTACAAACGCAGCCTTGCTCTGGATAATGCGTTGTGGCTGTGTGGCGCTGGGTCCAAATGCAGCCTTGCTCTGGATAATGCGGCGTGGCTGTGTGGCGCTGGGTCCAAACGCAGCCTTGCTCTGGATAATGCGGTGTGACACTGGGTCCAAATGCAGCCTTGCTCTGGATAATGCGGTGTGGCGCTGGGGTCCAAACGCAGCCTTGCTCTGGATAATGCGGGGTGGCTGTGTGGTGCTGGGGTCCAAACGCAGCCTTGCTCTGGATAATGCGGTGTGGCTGTGTGGCCTCGGTCCAAATGCAGCCTTGCTCTGGATAATGCGGTGTGACTGTGTGGCGGTGTGGCTGTGTGGCGCTGGGTCCAAATGCAGCCTTGCTCTGGATAATGCGGCGTGGCTGTGTGGCACTGGTCCAAACGCAGCCTTGCTCTGGATAATGTGGTGTGGCGGTGTGGCATTGGGTTCCAAACGCAGCCTTGCTCTGGATAATGCGGTGTGGCGCTGGGGTCCAAACGCAGCCTTGCTCTGGATAATGCGGTGTGGCTGTGTGGCGCTGGGGTCCAAATGCAGCCTTGCTCTGGATAATGCGGCACGGCTGTGTGGCGCTGGGACCAAACGCAGCCTTGCTCTGGATAATGCGGTGTGGCGCTGGGTCCAAACGCAGCCTTGCTCTGGATAATGCGGCGTGGGTGTGTGGCGCTGGGGTCCAAACGCAGCCTTGCTGTGGATAATGCGGTGTGGCACTGGGTCCAAATGCAGCCTTGCTCTGGATAATGCGGTGTGTCACTGGGTCCAAACTCAGCCTTGCTCTGGATAATGCGGTGTGGGGGTGTGGCGTTGGGGTCCAAACGCAGCCTTGCTCTGGATAATGCGGCGCGGCGGTGTGGCATTGGGGTCCAAACGCAGCCTTGCTCTGGATAATGCGGTGTGACGCTGGGGTCCAAACGCAGCCTTGCTCTGGATAATGCGGTGTGGCTGTGTGGCGCTGGGGTCCAAACGCAGCCTTGCTCTGGATAATGCGGTGTGGCTGTGTGGCGCTGGGTCCAAACGCAGCCTTGCTCTGGATAATGTGGTGTGGCTGTGTGGCACTGGGTCCAAATGCAGCCTTGCTCTGGATAATGCGGTGTGACTGTGTGGCGGTGTGGCTGTGT
The DNA here is from genome assembly GCF_963971535.1 of Notolepis coatsorum. Taxonomy (NCBI): domain Eukaryota; kingdom Metazoa; phylum Chordata; class Actinopteri; order Aulopiformes; family Paralepididae; genus Notolepis; species Notolepis coatsorum. The sequence continues at coordinate 227,260 of NW_028170709.1, read as the reverse complement.
GGCGCTGGGTCCAAATGCAGCCTTGCTCTGGATAATGCGGCACGGCTGTGTGGCACTGGGACCAAACGCAGCCTTGCTCTGGATAATGCGGTGTGGCGCTGGGTCCAAACGCAGCCTTGCTCTGGATAATGCGGCGTGGCTGTGTGGCGCTGGGTCCAAACGCAGCCTTGCTGTGGATAATGCGGTGTGGCACTGGGTCCAAACGCAGCCTTGCTCTGGATAATGCGGTGTGTCACTGGGTCCAAACTCAGCCTTGCTCTGGATAATGCGGTGTGTGGGTGTGGCGTTGGGGTCCAAACGCAGCCTTGCTCTGGATAATGCGGTGTGGCACTGGGTCCAAACGCAGCCTTGCTCTGGATAATGCGGTGTGTCACTGGGTCCAAACTCAGCCTTGCTCTGGATAATGCGGTGTGTGGGTGTGGCGTTGGGGTCCAAACGCAGCCTTGCTCTGGATAATGCGGTGTGGCATTGGGGTCCAAACGCAGCCTTGCTCTGGATAATGCGGTGTGGCGCTGGGTCCAAATGCAGCCTTGCTCTGGATAATGCGGTGTGACTGTGTGGCGCTGGGTCCAAATGCAGCCTTGCTCTGGATAATGCGGTGTGACTGTGTGGCGGTGTGGCTGTGTGGCGCTGGGTCCAAATGCAGCCTTGCTCTGGATAATGCGGCGTGGCTGTGTGGCGCTGGGTCCAAACGCAGCCTTGCTCTGGATAATGCGGTGTGGCACTGGGTCCAAATGCAGCCTTGCTCTGGATAATGCGGTGTGACGCTGGGGTCCAAACGCAGCCTTGCTCTGGATAATGCGGTGTGGCTGTGTGGTGCTGGGGTCCAAACGCAGCCTTGCTCTGGATAATGCGGTGTGGCTGTGTGGCCTCGGTCCAAATGCAGCCTTGCTCTGGATAATGCGGTGTGACTGTGTGGCGGTGTGGCTGTGTGGCGCTGGGTCCAAATGCAGCCTTGCTCTGGATAATGCGGCGTGGCTGTGTGGCGCTGGGTCCAAACGCAGCCTTGCTGTGGATAATGCGGTGTGGCACTGGGTCCAAACGCAGCCTTGCTCTGGATAATGCGGTGTGTCACTGGGTCCAAACTCAGCCTTGCTCTGGATAATGCGGTGTGTGGGTGTGGCGTTGGGGTCCAAACGCAGCCTTGCTCTGGATAATGCGGTGTGGCATTGGGGTCCAAACGCAGCCTTGCTCTGGATAATGCGGTGTGGCGCTGGGTCCAAATGCAGCCTTGCTCTGGATAATGCGGTGTGACTGTGTGGCGCTGGGTCCAAATGCAGCCTTGCTCTGGATAATGCGGTGTGACTGTGTGGCGGTGTGGCTGTGTGGCGCTGGGTCCAAATGCAGCCTTGCTCTGGATAATGCGGCGTGGCTGTGTGGCGCTGGGTCCAAACGCAGCCTTGCTCTGGATAATGCGGTGTGGCACTGGGTCCAAATGCAGCCTTGCTCTGGATAATGCGGTGTGACGCTGGGGTCCAAACGCAGCCTTGCTCTGGATAATGCGGTGTGGCTGTGTGGTGCTGGGGTCCAAACGCAGCCTTGCTCTGGATAATGCGGTGTGGCTGTGTGGCCTCGGTCCAAATGCAGCCTTGCTCTGGATAATGCGGTGTGACTGTGTGGCGGTGTGGCTGTGTGGCGCTGGGTCCAAATGCAGCCTTGCTCTGGATAATGCGGCGTGGCTGTGTGGCACTGGGTCCAAACGCAGCCTTGCTCTGGATAATTTGGTGTGGCACTGGGTCCAAACGCAGCCTTGCTCTGGATAATGCGGTGTGGCACTGGGTCCAAACTCAGCCTTGCTCTGGATAATGCGGTGTGGCGGTGTGGCGTTGGGGTCCAAACGCAGCCTTGCTCTGGATAATGTGGTGTGGCGGTGTGGCATTGGGGTCCAAACGCAGCCTTGCTCTGGATAATGCGGTGTGGCTGTGTGGCGCTGGGGTCCAAATGCAGCCTTGCTCTGGATAATGCGGTGTGGCTGTGTGGCGCTCGGTCCAAATGCAGCCTTGCTCTGGATAATGCGGTGTGACTGTGTGGCGGTGTGGCTGTGTGGCGCTGGGTCCAAATGCAGCCTTTCTCTGGATAATGCGGCGTGGCTGTGTGGCGCTGGGTCCAAACGCAGCCTTGCTCTGGATAATGCGGTGTGGCGCTGGGTCCAAACGCAGCCTTGCTCTGGATAATGCGGCGTGGGTGTGTGGCGCTGGGGTCCAAACGCAGCCTTGCTGTGGATAATGCGGTGTGGCACTGGGTCCAAATGCAGCCTTGCTCTGGATAATGCGGTGTGGCACTGGGTCCAAATGCAGCCTTGCTCTGGATAATGCGGTGTGACGCTGGGGTCCAAACGCAGCCTTGCTCTGGATAATGCGGTGTGGCTGTGTGGTGCTGGGGTCCAAACGCAGCCTTGCTCTGGATAATGCGGTGTGGCTGTGTGGCCTCGGTCCAAATGCAGCCTTGCTCTGGATAATGCGAGGTGACTGTATGGCGGTGTGGCTGTGTGGCGCTGGGTCCAAATGCAGCCTTGCTCTGGATAATGCGGCGTGGCTGTGTGGCACTGGGTCCAAACGCAGCCTTGCTCTGGATAATTTGGTGTGGCACTGGGTCCAAACGCAGCCTTGCTCTGGATAATGCGGTGTGGCACTGGGTCCAAACTCAGCCTTGCTCTGGATAATGCGGTGTGGCGGTGTGGTGTTGGGGTCCAAACGCAGCCTTGCTCTGGATAATGTGGTGTGGCGGTGTGGCATTGGGGTCCAAACGCAGCCTTGCTCTGGATAATGCGGTGTGGCTGTGTGGCGCTCGGTCCAAATGCAGCCTTGCTCTGGATAATGCGGTGTGACTGTGTGGCGGTGTGGCTGTGTGGCGCTGGGTCCAAATGCAGCCTTTCTCTGGATAATGCGGCGTGGCTGTGTGGCGCTGGGTCCAAATGCAGCCTTGCTCTGGATAATGCGGTGTGGCGCTGGGTCCAAACGCAGCCTTGCTCTGGATAATGCGGCGTGGCTGTGTGGCGCTGGGTCCAAACACAGCCTTGCTCTGGATAATGCGGTGTGGCACTGGGTCCAAACGCAGCCTTGCTCTGGATAATGAGGTGTGGCGCTGGGGTCCAAACGCAGCCTTGCTCTGGATAATGCGGTGTGGCTGTGTGGCGGTGTGGCTGTGTGGCGCTGGGTCCAAATGCAGCCTTGCTCTGGATAATGCGGTGTGGCTGTGTGGCGCTGGGGTCCAAACGCAGCATTGCTCTGGATAATGCGGTGTGACTGTATGGCGCTGGGGTCCAAACGCAGCCTTGCTCTGGATAATGCGGTGTGGCTGTGTGGCGCTGGGTCCAAATGCAGCCTTGCTCTGGATAATGCGGTGTGACTGTGTGGCGCTGGGGTCCAAACGCAGCCTTGCTCTGGATAATGCGGCGTGGCTGTGTGATGCTGGGTCCAAACGCAGCCTTGCTCTGGATAATGCGGTGTGGCACTGGGTCCAAACTCAGCCTTGCTCTGGATAATGCGATGTGGCGGTGTGGCGTTGGGGTCCAAACGCAGCCTTGCTCTGGATAATGCGTTGTGGCGGTGTGGCATTGGGGTCCAAACGCAGCCTTGCTCTGGATAATGCGGCGTGGCTGTGTGGCGCTGGGTCCAAACGCAGCCTTGCTCTGGATAATGCGGTGTGGCACTGGGTCCAAATGCAGCCTTGCTCTGGATAATGCGGTGTGACGCTGGGGTCCAAACGCAGCCTTGCTCTGGATAATGCGGTGTGGCTGTGTGGTGCTGGGGTCCAAACGCAGCCTTGCTCTGGATAATGCGGTGTGGCTGTGTGGCCTCGGTCCAAACGCAGCCTTGCTCTGGATAATGCGGTGTGGCACTGGGTCCAAACGCAGCCCTGCTCTGGATAATGCGGTGTGGCACTGGGTCCAAACTCAGCCTTGCTCTGGATAATGCGGTGTGGCTGTGTGGCGCTGGGTCCAAACGCAGCCTTGCTCTGGATAATGCGGTGTGGCTGTGTGGCACTGGGTCCAAATGCAGCCTTGCTCTGGATAATGCGGTGTGACTGTGTGGCGGTGTGGCTGTGTGGCGCTGGGTCCAAATGCAGCCTTGCTCTGGATAATGCGGCACGGCTGTGTGGCGCTGGGACCAAACGCAGCCTTGCTCTGGATAATGCGGTGTGGCGCTGGGTCCAAACGCAGCCTTGCTCTGGATAATGCGGCGTGGGTGTGTGGCGCTGGGTCCAAACGCAGCCTTGCTGTGGATAATGCGGTGTGGCACTGGGTCCAAATGCAGCCTTGCTCTGGATAATGCGGTGTGTCACTGGGTCCAAATGCAGCCTTGCTCTGGATAATGCGGTGTGGCGGTGTGGCATTGGGGTCCAAACGCAGCCTTGCTCTGGATAATGCGGTGTGGCGCTGGGGTCCAAACGCAGCCTTGCTCTGGATAATGCGGTGTGGCTGTGTGGCGCTGGGTCCAAATGCAGCCTTTCTCTGGATAATGCGGCGTGGCTGTGTGGCGCTGGGTCCAAACGCAGCCTTGCTCTGGATAATGCGGTGTGGCGCTGGGTCCAAACGCAGCCTTGCTCTGGATAATGCGGCGTGGGTGTGTGGCGCTGGGGTCCAAACGCAGCCTTGCTGTGGATAATGCGGTGTGGCACTGGGTCCAAATGCAGCCTTGCTCTGGATAATGCGGTGTGGCACTGGGTCCAAATGCAGCCTTGCTCTGGATAATGCGGTGTGACGCTGGGGTCCAAACGCAGCCTTGCTCTGGATAATGCGGTGTGGCTGTGTGGTGCTGGGGTCCAAACGCAGCCTTGCTCTGGATAATGCGGTGTGGCTGTGTGGCCTCGGTCCAAATGCAGCCTTGCTCTGGATAATGCGAGGTGACTGTATGGCGGTGTGGCTGTGTGGCGCTGGGTCCAAATGCAGCCTTGCTCTGGATAATGCGGCGTGGCTGTGTGGCACTGGGTCCAAACGCAGCCTTGCTCTGGATAATTTGGTGTGGCACTGGGTCCAAACGCAGCCTTGCTCTGGATAATGCGGTGTGGCACTGGGTCCAAACTCAGCCTTGCTCTGGATAATGCGGTGTGGCGGTGTGGTGTTGGGGTCCAAACGCAGCCTTGCTCTGGATAATGTGGTGTGGCGGTGTGGCATTGGGGTCCAAACGCAGCCTTGCTCTGGATAATGCGGTGTGGCTGTGTGGCGCTCGGTCCAAATGCAGCCTTGCTCTGGATAATGCGGTGTGACTGTGTGGCGGTGTGGCTGTGTGGCGCTGGGTCCAAATGCAGCCTTTCTCTGGATAATGCGGCGTGGCTGTGTGGCGCTGGGTCCAAATGCAGCCTTGCTCTGGATAATGCGGTGTGGCGCTGGGTCCAAACGCAGCCTTGCTCTGGATAATGCGGCGTGGCTGTGTGGCGCTGGGTCCAAACACAGCCTTGCTCTGGATAATGCGGTGTGGCACTGGGTCCAAACGCAGCCTTGCTCTGGATAATGAGGTGTGGCGCTGGGGTCCAAACGCAGCCTTGCTCTGGATAATGCGGTGTGGCTGTGTGGCGGTGTGGCTGTGTGGCGCTGGGTCCAAATGCAGCCTTGCTCTGGATAATGCGGTGTGGCTGTGTGGCGCTGGGGTCCAAACGCAGCATTGCTCTGGATAATGCGGTGTGACTGTATGGCGCTGGGGTCCAAACGCAGCCTTGCTCTGGATAATGCGGTGTGGCTGTGTGGCGCTGGGTCCAAATGCAGCCTTGCTCTGGATAATGCGGTGTGACTGTGTGGCGCTGGGGTCCAAACGCAGCCTTGCTCTGGATAATGCGGCGTGGCTGTGTGATGCTGGGTCCAAACGCAGCCTTGCTCTGGATAATGCGGTGTGGCACTGGGTCCAAACTCAGCCTTGCTCTGGATAATGCGATGTGGCGGTGTGGCGTTGGGGTCCAAACGCAGCCTTGCTCTGGATAATGCGTTGTGGCGGTGTGGCATTGGGGTCCAAACGCAGCCTTGCTCTGGATAATGCGGCGTGGCTGTGTGGCGCTGGGTCCAAACGCAGCCTTGCTCTGGATAATGCGGTGTGGCACTGGGTCCAAATGCAGCCTTGCTCTGGATAATGCGGTGTGACGCTGGGGTCCAAACGCAGCCTTGCTCTGGATAATGCGGTGTGGCTGTGTGGTGCTGGGGTCCAAACGCAGCCTTGCTCTGGATAATGCGGTGTGGCTGTGTGGCCTCGGTCCAAACGCAGCCTTGCTCTGGATAATGCGGTGTGGCACTGGGTCCAAACGCAGCCCTGCTCTGGATAATGCGGTGTGGCACTGGGTCCAAACTCAGCCTTGCTCTGGATAATGCGGTGTGGCTGTGTGGCGCTGGGTCCAAACGCAGCCTTGCTCTGGATAATGCGGTGTGGCTGTGTGGCACTGGGTCCAAATGCAGCCTTGCTCTGGATAATGCGGTGTGACTGTGTGGCGGTGTGGCTGTGTGGCGCTGGGTCCAAATGCAGCCTTGCTCTGGATAATGCGGCACGGCTGTGTGGCGCTGGGACCAAACGCAGCCTTGCTCTGGATAATGCGGTGTGGCGCTGGGTCCAAACGCAGCCTTGCTCTGGATAATGCGGCGTGGGTGTGTGGCGCTGGGTCCAAACGCAGCCTTGCTGTGGATAATGCGGTGTGGCACTGGGTCCAAATGCAGCCTTGCTCTGGATAATGCGGTGTGTCACTGGGTCCAAATGCAGCCTTGCTCTGGATAATGCGGTGTGGCGGTGTGGCATTGGGGTCCAAACGCAGCCTTGCTCTGGATAATGCGGTGTGGCGCTGGGGTCCAAACGCAGCCTTGCTCTGGATAATGCGGTGTGGCTGTGTGGCGCTGGGGTCCAAACGCAGCCTTGCTCTGGATAATGCGGTGTGGCTGTGTGGCGCTGGGTCCAAACGCAGCCTTGCTCTGGATAATGCGGTGTGGCTGTGTGGCACTGGGTCCAAATGCAGCCTTGCTCTGGATAATGCGGTGTGACTGTGTGGCGGTGTGGCTGTGTGGCGCTGGGTCCAAATGCAGTCTTGCTCTGGATAATGCGGCACGGCTGTGTGGCACTGGGACCAAACGCAGCCTTGCTCTGGATAATGCGGTGTGGCGCTGGGTCCAAACGCAGCCTTGCTCTGGATAATGCGGTGTGACGCTGGGGTTCAAACGCAGCCTTGCTCTGGATAATGCGGCGTGGCTGTGTGGCGCTGGGGTACAAACGCAGCCTTGCTCTGGATAATGCGTTGTGGCTGTGTGGCGCTGGGTCCAAATGCAGCCTTGCTCTGGATAATGCGGCGTGGCTGTGTGGCGCTGGGTCCAAACGCAGCCTTGCTCTGGATAATGCGGTGTGACACTGGGTCCAAATGCAGCCTTGCTCTGGATAATGCGGTGTGGGGCTGGGGTCCAAACGCAGCCTTGCTCTGGATAATGCAGGGTGGCTGTGTGGTGCTGGGGTCCAAACGCAGCCTTGCTCTGGATAATGCGGTGTGGCTGTGTGGCCTCGGTCCAAATGCAGCCTTGCTCTGGATAATGCGGTGTGACTGTGTGGCGCTGGGACCAAACGCAGCCTTGCTCTGGATAATGCGGTGTGGCGCTGGGTCCAAACGCAGCCTTGCTCTGGATAATGCGGCGTGGGTGTGTGGCGCTGGGGTCCAAACGCAGCCTTGCTGTGGATAATGCGGTGTGGCACTGGGTCCAAATGCAGCCTTGCTCTGGATAATGCGGTGTGTCACTGGGTCCAAACTCAGCCTTGCTCTGGATAATGCGGTGTGGGGGTGTGGCGTTGGGGTCCAAACGCAGCCTTGCTCTGGATAATGCGGTGCGGCGGTGTGGCATTGGGGTCCAAACGCAGCCTTGCTCTGGATAATGCGGTGTGGCGCTGGGGTCCAAACGCAGCCTTGCTCTGGATAATGCGGTGTGGCTGTGTGGCGCTGGGGTCCAAACGCAGCCTTGCTCTGGATAATGCGGTGTGGCTGTGTGGCGCTGGGTCCAAACGCAGCCTTGCTCTGGATAATGCGGTGTGACTGTGTGGCGCTGGGTCCAAATGCAGCCTTGCTCTGGATAATGCGGTGTGACTGTGTGGCGGTGTGGCTGTGTGGCGCTGGGTCCAAATGCAGCCTTGCTCTGGATAATGCGGCGTGGCTGTGTGGCGCTGGGTCCAAACGCAGCCTTGCTCTGGATAATGCGGTGTGGCACTGGGTCCAAATGCAGCCTTGCTCTGGATAATGCGGTGTGACGCTGGGGTCCAAACGCAGCCTTGCTCTGGATAATGCGGTGTGGCTGTGTGGTGCTGGGGTCCAAACGCAGCCTTGCTCTGGATAATGCGGTGTGGCTGTGTGGCCTCGGTCCAAATGCAGCCTTGCTCTGGATAATGCGGTGTGACTGTGTGGCGGTGTGGCTGTGTGGCGCTGGGTCCAAATGCAGCCTTGCTCTGGATAATGCGGCGTGGCTGTGTGGCACTGGGTCCAAACGCAGCCTTGCTCTGGATAATTTGGTGTGGCACTGGGTCCAAACGCAGCCTTGCTCTGGATAATGCGGTGTGGCACTGGGTCCAAACTCAGCCTTGCTCTGGATAATGCGGTGTGGCGGTGTGGTGTTGGGGTCCAAACGCAGCCTTGCTCTGGATAATGTGGTGTGGCGGTGTGGCATTGGGGTCCAAACGCAGCCTTGCTCTGGATAATGCGGTGTGACGCTGGGGTCCAAACGCAGCCTTGCTCTGGATAATGCGGTGTGGCTGTGTGGCGCTGGGGTCCAAATGCAGCCTTGCTCTGGATAATGCGGTGTGGCTGTGTGGCGCTCGGTCCAAACGCAGCCTTGCTCTGGATAATGCGGTGTGTCACTGGGTCCAAACTCAGCCTTGCTCTGGATAATGCGGTGTGTGGGTGTGGCGTTGGGGTCCAAACGCAGCCTTGCTCTGGATAATGCGGTGTGGCATTGGGGTCCAAACGCAGCCTTGCTCTGGATAATGCGGTGTGGCGCTGGGTCCAAATGCAGCCTTGCTCTGGATAATGCGGTGTGACTGTGTGGCGCTGGGTCCAAATGCAGCCTTGCTCTGGATAATGCGGTGTGACTGTGTGGCGGTGTGGCTGTGTGGCGCTGGGTCCAAATGCAGCCTTGCTCTGGATAATGCGGCGTGGCTGTGTGGCGCTGGGTCCAAACGCAGCCTTGCTCTGGATAATGCGGTGTGGCACTGGGTCCAAATGCAGCCTTGCTCTGGATAATGCGGTGTGACGCTGGGGTCCAAACGCAGCCTTGCTCTGGATAATGCGGTGTGGCTGTGTGGTGCTGGGGTCCAAACGCAGCCTTGCTCTGGATAATGCGGTGTGGCTGTGTGGCCTCGGTCCAAATGCAGCCTTGCTCTGGATAATGCGGTGTGACTGTGTGGCGGTGTGGCTGTGTGGCGCTGGGTCCAAATGCAGCCTTGCTCTGGATAATGCGGCGTGGCTGTGTGGCACTGGGTCCAAACGCAGCCTTGCTCTGGATAATTTGGTGTGGCACTGGGTCCAAACGCAGCCTTGCTCTGGATAATGCGGTGTGGCACTGGGTCCAAACTCAGCCTTGCTCTGGATAATGCGGTGTGGCGGTGTGGCGTTGGGGTCCAAACGCAGCCTTGCTCTGGATAATGTGGTGTGGCGGTGTGGCATTGGGGTCCAAACGCAGCCTTGCTCTGGATAATGCGGTGTGGCTGTGTGGCGCTGGGGTCCAAATGCAGCCTTGCTCTGGATAATGCGGTGTGGCTGTGTGGCGCTCGGTCCAAATGCAGCCTTGCTCTGGATAATGCGGTGTGACTGTGTGGCGGTGTGGCTGTGTGGCGCTGGGTCCAAATGCAGCCTTTCTCTGGATAATGCGGCGTGGCTGTGTGGCGCTGGGTCCAAACGCAGCCTTGCTCTGGATAATGCGGTGTGGCGCTGGGTCCAAACGCAGCCTTGCTCTGGATAATGCGGCGTGGGTGTGTGGCGCTGGGGTCCAAACGCAGCCTTGCTGTGGATAATGCGGTGTGGCACTGGGTCCAAATGCAGCCTTGCTCTGGATAATGCGGTGTGGCACTGGGTCCAAATGCAGCCTTGCTCTGGATAATGCGGTGTGACGCTGGGGTCCAAACGCAGCCTTGCTCTGGATAATGCGGTGTGGCTGTGTGGTGCTGGGGTCCAAACGCAGCCTTGCTCTGGATAATGCGGTGTGGCTGTGTGGCCTCGGTCCAAATGCAGCCTTGCTCTGGATAATGCGAGGTGACTGTATGGCGGTGTGGCTGTGTGGCGCTGGGTCCAAATGCAGCCTTGCTCTGGATAATGCGGCGTGGCTGTGTGGCACTGGGTCCAAACGCAGCCTTGCTCTGGATAATTTGGTGTGGCACTGGGTCCAAACGCAGCCTTGCTCTGGATAATGCGGTGTGGCACTGGGTCCAAACTCAGCCTTGCTCTGGATAATGCGGTGTGGCGGTGTGGTGTTGGGGTCCAAACGCAGCCTTGCTCTGGATAATGTGGTGTGGCGGTGTGGCATTGGGGTCCAAACGCAGCCTTGCTCTGGATAATGCGGTGTGACGCTGGGGTCCAAACGCAGCCTTGCTCTGGATAATGCGGTGTGGCTGTGTGGCGCTGGGGTCCAAATGCAGCCTTGCTCTGGATAATGCGGTGTGGCTGTGTGGCGCTCGGTCCAAATGCAGCCTTGCTCTGGATAATGCGGTGTGACTGTGTGGCGGTGTGGCTGTGTGGCGCTGGGTCCAAATGCAGCCTTTCTCTGGATAATGCGGCGTGGCTGTGTGGCGCTGGGTCCAAATGCAGCCTTGCTCTGGATAATGCGGTGTGGCACTGGGTCCAAACGCAGCCCTGCTCTGGATAATGCGGTGTGGCACTGGGTCCAAACTCAGCCTTGCTCTGGATAATGCGGTGTGGCTGTGTGGCGCTGGGTCCAAACGCAGCCTTGCTCTGGATAATGCGGTGTGGCTGTGTGGCACTGGGTCCAAATGCAGCCTTGCTCTGGATAATGCGGTGTGACTGTGTGGCGGTGTGGCTGTGTGGCGCTGGGTCCAAATGCAGCCTTGCTCTGGATAATGCGGTGTGGCGCTGGGGTCCAAACGCAGCCTTGCTCTGGATAATGCGGTGTGGCTGTGTGGCGCTGGGGTCCAAACGCAGCCTTGCTCTGGATAATGCGGTGTGGCTGTGTGGCGCTGGGTCCAAACGCAGCCTTGCTCTGGATAATGCGGTGTGGCTGTGTGGCACTGGGTCCAAATGCAGCCTTGCTCTGGATAATGCGGTGTGACTGTGTGGCGGTGTGGCTGTGTGGCGCTGGGTCCAAATGCAGTCTTGCTCTGGATAATGCGGCACGGCTGTGTGGCACTGGGACCAAACGCAGCCTTGCTCTGGATAATGCGGTGTGGCGCTGGGTCCAAACGCAGCCTTGCTCTGGATAATGCGGTGTGACGCTGGGGTTCAAACGCAGCCTTGCTCTGGATAATGCGGCGTGGCTGTGTGGCGCTGGGGTACAAACGCAGCCTTGCTCTGGATAATGCGTTGTGGCTGTGTGGCGCTGGGTCCAAATGCAGCCTTGCTCTGGATAATGCGGCGTGGCTGTGTGGCGCTGGGTCCAAACGCAGCCTTGCTCTGGATAATGCGGTGTGACACTGGGTCCAAATGCAGCCTTGCTCTGGATAATGCGGTGTGGCGCTGGGGTCCAAACGCAGCCTTGCTCTGGATAATGCGGGGTGGCTGTGTGGTGCTGGGGTCCAAACGCAGCCTTGCTCTGGATAATGCGGTGTGGCTGTGTGGCCTCGGTCCAAATGCAGCCTTGCTCTGGATAATGCGGTGTGACTGTGTGGCGGTGTGGCTGTGTGGCGCTGGGTCCAAATGCAGCCTTGCTCTGGATAATGCGGCGTGGCTGTGTGGCACTGGTCCAAACGCAGCCTTGCTCTGGATAATGTGGTGTGGCGGTGTGGCATTGGGTTCCAAACGCAGCCTTGCTCTGGATAATGCGGTGTGGCGCTGGGGTCCAAACGCAGCCTTGCTCTGGATAATGCGGTGTGGCTGTGTGGCGCTGGGGTCCAAATGCAGCCTTGCTCTGGATAATGCGGCACGGCTGTGTGGCGCTGGGACCAAACGCAGCCTTGCTCTGGATAATGCGGTGTGGCGCTGGGTCCAAACGCAGCCTTGCTCTGGATAATGCGGCGTGGGTGTGTGGCGCTGGGGTCCAAACGCAGCCTTGCTGTGGATAATGCGGTGTGGCACTGGGTCCAAATGCAGCCTTGCTCTGGATAATGCGGTGTGTCACTGGGTCCAAACTCAGCCTTGCTCTGGATAATGCGGTGTGGGGGTGTGGCGTTGGGGTCCAAACGCAGCCTTGCTCTGGATAATGCGGTGCGGCGGTGTGGCATTGGGGTCCAAACGCAGCCTTGCTCTGGATAATGCGGTGTGACGCTGGGGTCCAAACGCAGCCTTGCTCTGGATAATGCGGTGTGGCTGTGTGGCGCTGGGGTCCAAACGCAGCCTTGCTCTGGATAATGCGGTGTGGCTGTGTGGCGCTGGGTCCAAACGCAGCCTTGCTCTGGATAATGTGGTGTGGCTGTGTGGCACTGGGTCCAAATGCAGCCTTGCTCTGGATAATGCGGTGTGACTGTGTGGCGGTGTGGCTGTGTGGCGCTGGGTCCAAATGCAGCCTTGCTCTGGATAATGCGGCACGGCTGTGTGGCACTGGGACCAAACGCAGCCTTGCTCTGGATAATGCGGTGTGGCGCTGGGTCCAAACGCAGCCTTGCTCTGGATAATGCGGCGTGGCTGTGTGGCGCTGGGTCCAAACGCAGCCTTGCTGTGGATAATGCGGTGTGGCACTGGGTCCAAACGCAGCCTTGCTCTGGATAATGCGGTGTGTCACTGGGTCCAAACTCAGCCTTGCTCTGGATAATGCGGTGTGTGGGTGTGGCGTTGGGGTCCAAACGCAGCCTTGCTCTGGATAATGCGGTGTGGCACTGGGTCCAAACGCAGCCTTGCTCTGGATAATGCGGTGTGTCACTGGGTCCAAACTCAGCCTTGCTCTGGATAATGCGGTGTGTGGGTGTGGCGTTGGGGTCCAAACGCAGCCTTGCTCTGGATAATGCGGTGTGGCATTGGGGTCCAAACGCAGCCTTGCTCTGGATAATGCGGTGTGGCGCTGGGTCCAAATGCAGCCTTGCTCTGGATAATGCGGTGTGACTGTGTGGCGCTGGGTCCAAATGCAGCCTTGCTCTGGATAATGCGGTGTGACTGTGTGGCGGTGTGGCTGTGTGGCGCTGGGTCCAAATGCAGCCTTGCTCTGGATAATGCGGCGTGGCTGTGTGGCGCTGGGTCCAAACGCAGCCTTGCTCTGGATAATGCGGTGTGGCACTGGGTCCAAATGCAGCCTTGCTCTGGATAATGCGGTGTGACGCTGGGGTCCAAACGCAGCCTTGCTCTGGATAATGCGGTGTGGCTGTGTGGTGCTGGGGTCCAAACGCAGCCTTGCTCTGGATAATGCGGTGTGGCTGTGTGGCCTCGGTCCAAATGCAGCCTTGCTCTGGATAATGCGGTGTGACTGTGTGGCGGTGTGGCTGTGTGGCGCTGGGTCCAAATGCAGCCTTGCTCTGGATAATGCGGCGTGGCTGTGTGGCGCTGGGTCCAAACGCAGCCTTGCTGTGGATAATGCGGTGTGGCACTGGGTCCAAACGCAGCCTTGCTCTGGATAATGCGGTGTGTCACTGGGTCCAAACTCAGCCTTGCTCTGGATAATGCGGTGTGTGGGTGTGGCGTTGGGGTCCAAACGCAGCCTTGCTCTGGATAATGCGGTGTGGCATTGGGGTCCAAACGCAGCCTTGCTCTGGATAATGCGGTGTGGCGCTGGGTCCAAATGCAGCCTTGCTCTGGATAATGCGGTGTGACTGTGTGGCGCTGGGTCCAAATGCAGCCTTGCTCTGGATAATGCGGTGTGACTGTGTGGCGGTGTGGCTGTGTGGCGCTGGGTCCAAATGCAGCCTTGCTCTGGATAATGCGGCGTGGCTGTGTGGCGCTGGGTCCAAACGCAGCCTTGCTCTGGATAATGCGGTGTGGCACTGGGTCCAAATGCAGCCTTGCTCTGGATAATGCGGTGTGACGCTGGGGTCCAAACGCAGCCTTGCTCTGGATAATGCGGTGTGGCTGTGTGGTGCTGGGGTCCAAACGCAGCCTTGCTCTGGATAATGCGGTGTGGCTGTGTGGCCTCGGTCCAAATGCAGCCTTGCTCTGGATAATGCGGTGTGACTGTGTGGCGGTGTGGCTGTGTGGCGCTGGGTCCAAATGCAGCCTTGCTCTGGATAATGCGGCGTGGCTGTGTGGCACTGGGTCCAAACGCAGCCTTGCTCTGGATAATTTGGTGTGGCACTGGGTCCAAACGCAGCCTTGCTCTGGATAATGCGGTGTGGCACTGGGTCCAAACTCAGCCTTGCTCTGGATAATGCGGTGTGGCGGTGTGGCGTTGGGGTCCAAACGCAGCCTTGCTCTGGATAATGTGGTGTGGCGGTGTGGCATTGGGGTCCAAACGCAGCCTTGCTCTGGATAATGCGGTGTGGCTGTGTGGCGCTGGGGTCCAAATGCAGCCTTGCTCTGGATAATGCGGTGTGGCTGTGTGGCGCTCGGTCCAAATGCAGCCTTGCTCTGGATAATGCGGTGTGACTGTGTGGCGGTGTGGCTGTGTGGCGCTGGGTCCAAATGCAGCCTTTCTCTGGATAATGCGGCGTGGCTGTGTGGCGCTGGGTCCAAACGCAGCCTTGCTCTGGATAATGCGGTGTGGCGCTGGGTCCAAACGCAGCCTTGCTCTGGATAATGCGGCGTGGGTGTGTGGCGCTGGGGTCCAAACGCAGCCTTGCTGTGGATAATGCGGTGTGGCACTGGGTCCAAATGCAGCCTTGCTCTGGATAATGCGGTGTGGCACTGGGTCCAAATGCAGCCTTGCTCTGGATAATGCGGTGTGACGCTGGGGTCCAAACGCAGCCTTGCTCTGGATAATGCGGTGTGGCTGTGTGGTGCTGGGGTCCAAACGCAGCCTTGCTCTGGATAATGCGGTGTGGCTGTGTGGCCTCGGTCCAAATGCAGCCTTGCTCTGGATAATGCGAGGTGACTGTATGGCGGTGTGGCTGTGTGGCGCTGGGTCCAAATGCAGCCTTGCTCTGGATAATGCGGCGTGGCTGTGTGGCACTGGGTCCAAACGCAGCCTTGCTCTGGATAATTTGGTGTGGCACTGGGTCCAAACGCAGCCTTGCTCTGGATAATGCGGTGTGGCACTGGGTCCAAACTCAGCCTTGCTCTGGATAATGCGGTGTGGCGGTGTGGTGTTGGGGTCCAAACGCAGCCTTGCTCTGGATAATGTGGTGTGGCGGTGTGGCATTGGGGTCCAAACGCAGCCTTGCTCTGGATAATGCGGTGTGGCTGTGTGGCGCTCGGTCCAAATGCAGCCTTGCTCTGGATAATGCGGTGTGACTGTGTGGCGGTGTGGCTGTGTGGCGCTGGGTCCAAATGCAGCCTTTCTCTGGATAATGCGGCGTGGCTGTGTGGCGCTGGGTCCAAATGCAGCCTTGCTCTGGATAATGCGGTGTGGCGCTGGGTCCAAACGCAGCCTTGCTCTGGATAATGCGGCGTGGCTGTGTGGCGCTGGGTCCAAACACAGCCTTGCTCTGGATAATGCGGTGTGGCACTGGGTCCAAACGCAGCCTTGCTCTGGATAATGAGGTGTGGCGCTGGGGTCCAAACGCAGCCTTGCTCTGGATAATGCGGTGTGGCTGTGTGGCGGTGTGGCTGTGTGGCGCTGGGTCCAAATGCAGCCTTGCTCTGGATAATGCGGTGTGGCTGTGTGGCGCTGGGGTCCAAACGCAGCATTGCTCTGGATAATGCGGTGTGACTGTATGGCGCTGGGGTCCAAACGCAGCCTTGCTCTGGATAATGCGGTGTGGCTGTGTGGCGCTGGGTCCAAATGCAGCCTTGCTCTGGATAATGCGGTGTGACTGTGTGGCGCTGGGGTCCAAACGCAGCCTTGCTCTGGATAATGCGGCGTGGCTGTGTGATGCTGGGTCCAAACGCAGCCTTGCTCTGGATAATGCGGTGTGGCACTGGGTCCAAACTCAGCCTTGCTCTGGATAATGCGATGTGGCGGTGTGGCGTTGGGGTCCAAACGCAGCCTTGCTCTGGATAATGCGTTGTGGCGGTGTGGCATTGGGGTCCAAACGCAGCCTTGCTCTGGATAATGCGGCGTGGCTGTGTGGCGCTGGGTCCAAACGCAGCCTTGCTCTGGATAATGCGGTGTGGCACTGGGTCCAAATGCAGCCTTGCTCTGGATAATGCGGTGTGACGCTGGGGTCCAAACGCAGCCTTGCTCTGGATAATGCGGTGTGGCTGTGTGGTGCTGGGGTCCAAACGCAGCCTTGCTCTGGATAATGCGGTGTGGCTGTGTGGCCTCGGTCCAAACGCAGCCTTGCTCTGGATAATGCGGTGTGGCACTGGGTCCAAACGCAGCCCTGCTCTGGATAATGCGGTGTGGCACTGGGTCCAAACTCAGCCTTGCTCTGGATAATGCGGTGTGGCTGTGTGGCGCTGGGTCCAAACGCAGCCTTGCTCTGGATAATGCGGTGTGGCTGTGTGGCACTGGGTCCAAATGCAGCCTTGCTCTGGATAATGCGGTGTGACTGTGTGGCGGTGTGGCTGTGTGGCGCTGGGTCCAAATGCAGCCTTGCTCTGGATAATGCGGCACGGCTGTGTGGCGCTGGGACCAAACGCAGCCTTGCTCTGGATAATGCGGTGTGGCGCTGGGTCCAAACGCAGCCTTGCTCTGGATAATGCGGCGTGGGTGTGTGGCGCTGGGTCCAAACGCAGCCTTGCTGTGGATAATGCGGTGTGGCACTGGGTCCAAATGCAGCCTTGCTCTGGATAATGCGGTGTGTCACTGGGTCCAAATGCAGCCTTGCTCTGGATAATGCGGTGTGGCGGTGTGGCATTGGGGTCCAAACGCAGCCTTGCTCTGGATAATGCGGTGTGGCGCTGGGGTCCAAACGCAGCCTTGCTCTGGATAATGCGGTGTGGCTGTGTGGCGCTGGGTCCAAATGCAGCCTTTCTCTGGATAATGCGGCGTGGCTGTGTGGCGCTGGGTCCAAACGCAGCCTTGCTCTGGATAATGCGGTGTGGCGCTGGGTCCAAACGCAGCCTTGCTCTGGATAATGCGGCGTGGGTGTGTGGCGCTGGGGTCCAAACGCAGCCTTGCTGTGGATAATGCGGTGTGGCACTGGGTCCAAATGCAGCCTTGCTCTGGATAATGCGGTGTGGCACTGGGTCCAAATGCAGCCTTGCTCTGGATAATGCGGTGTGACGCTGGGGTCCAAACGCAGCCTTGCTCTGGATAATGCGGTGTGGCTGTGTGGTGCTGGGGTCCAAACGCAGCCTTGCTCTGGATAATGCGGTGTGGCTGTGTGGCCTCGGTCCAAATGCAGCCTTGCTCTGGATAATGCGAGGTGACTGTATGGCG
The DNA here is from genome assembly GCF_963971535.1 of Notolepis coatsorum. Classification (NCBI taxonomy): domain Eukaryota; kingdom Metazoa; phylum Chordata; class Actinopteri; order Aulopiformes; family Paralepididae; genus Notolepis; species Notolepis coatsorum. Next base: position 209,811 of record NW_028170709.1, on the reverse strand, counting down.
GTGTGGCTGTGTGGCGCTGGGTCCAAATGCAGCCTTGCTCTGGATAATGCGGCGTGGCTGTGTGGCACTGGGTCCAAACGCAGCCTTGCTCTGGATAATTTGGTGTGGCACTGGGTCCAAACGCAGCCTTGCTCTGGATAATGCGGTGTGGCACTGGGTCCAAACTCAGCCTTGCTCTGGATAATGCGGTGTGGCGGTGTGGTGTTGGGGTCCAAACGCAGCCTTGCTCTGGATAATGTGGTGTGGCGGTGTGGCATTGGGGTCCAAACGCAGCCTTGCTCTGGATAATGCGGTGTGGCTGTGTGGCGCTCGGTCCAAATGCAGCCTTGCTCTGGATAATGCGGTGTGACTGTGTGGCGGTGTGGCTGTGTGGCGCTGGGTCCAAATGCAGCCTTTCTCTGGATAATGCGGCGTGGCTGTGTGGCGCTGGGTCCAAATGCAGCCTTGCTCTGGATAATGCGGTGTGGCGCTGGGTCCAAACGCAGCCTTGCTCTGGATAATGCGGCGTGGCTGTGTGGCGCTGGGTCCAAACACAGCCTTGCTCTGGATAATGCGGTGTGGCACTGGGTCCAAACGCAGCCTTGCTCTGGATAATGAGGTGTGGCGCTGGGGTCCAAACGCAGCCTTGCTCTGGATAATGCGGTGTGGCTGTGTGGCGGTGTGGCTGTGTGGCGCTGGGTCCAAATGCAGCCTTGCTCTGGATAATGCGGTGTGGCTGTGTGGCGCTGGGGTCCAAACGCAGCATTGCTCTGGATAATGCGGTGTGACTGTATGGCGCTGGGGTCCAAACGCAGCCTTGCTCTGGATAATGCGGTGTGGCTGTGTGGCGCTGGGTCCAAATGCAGCCTTGCTCTGGATAATGCGGTGTGACTGTGTGGCGCTGGGGTCCAAACGCAGCCTTGCTCTGGATAATGCGGCGTGGCTGTGTGATGCTGGGTCCAAACGCAGCCTTGCTCTGGATAATGCGGTGTGGCACTGGGTCCAAACTCAGCCTTGCTCTGGATAATGCGATGTGGCGGTGTGGCGTTGGGGTCCAAACGCAGCCTTGCTCTGGATAATGCGTTGTGGCGGTGTGGCATTGGGGTCCAAACGCAGCCTTGCTCTGGATAATGCGGCGTGGCTGTGTGGCGCTGGGTCCAAACGCAGCCTTGCTCTGGATAATGCGGTGTGGCACTGGGTCCAAATGCAGCCTTGCTCTGGATAATGCGGTGTGACGCTGGGGTCCAAACGCAGCCTTGCTCTGGATAATGCGGTGTGGCTGTGTGGTGCTGGGGTCCAAACGCAGCCTTGCTCTGGATAATGCGGTGTGGCTGTGTGGCCTCGGTCCAAACGCAGCCTTGCTCTGGATAATGCGGTGTGGCACTGGGTCCAAACGCAGCCCTGCTCTGGATAATGCGGTGTGGCACTGGGTCCAAACTCAGCCTTGCTCTGGATAATGCGGTGTGGCTGTGTGGCGCTGGGTCCAAACGCAGCCTTGCTCTGGATAATGCGGTGTGGCTGTGTGGCACTGGGTCCAAATGCAGCCTTGCTCTGGATAATGCGGTGTGACTGTGTGGCGGTGTGGCTGTGTGGCGCTGGGTCCAAATGCAGCCTTGCTCTGGATAATGCGGCACGGCTGTGTGGCGCTGGGACCAAACGCAGCCTTGCTCTGGATAATGCGGTGTGGCGCTGGGTCCAAACGCAGCCTTGCTCTGGATAATGCGGCGTGGGTGTGTGGCGCTGGGTCCAAACGCAGCCTTGCTGTGGATAATGCGGTGTGGCACTGGGTCCAAATGCAGCCTTGCTCTGGATAATGCGGTGTGTCACTGGGTCCAAATGCAGCCTTGCTCTGGATAATGCGGTGTGGCGGTGTGGCATTGGGGTCCAAACGCAGCCTTGCTCTGGATAATGCGGTGTGGCGCTGGGGTCCAAACGCAGCCTTGCTCTGGATAATGCGGTGTGGCTGTGTGGCGCTGGGGTCCAAACGCAGCCTTGCTCTGGATAATGCGGTGTGGCTGTGTGGCGCTGGGTCCAAACGCAGCCTTGCTCTGGATAATGCGGTGTGGCTGTGTGGCACTGGGTCCAAATGCAGCCTTGCTCTGGATAATGCGGTGTGACTGTGTGGCGGTGTGGCTGTGTGGCGCTGGGTCCAAATGCAGTCTTGCTCTGGATAATGCGGCACGGCTGTGTGGCACTGGGACCAAACGCAGCCTTGCTCTGGATAATGCGGTGTGGCGCTGGGTCCAAACGCAGCCTTGCTCTGGATAATGCGGTGTGACGCTGGGGTTCAAACGCAGCCTTGCTCTGGATAATGCGGCGTGGCTGTGTGGCGCTGGGGTACAAACGCAGCCTTGCTCTGGATAATGCGTTGTGGCTGTGTGGCGCTGGGTCCAAATGCAGCCTTGCTCTGGATAATGCGGCGTGGCTGTGTGGCGCTGGGTCCAAACGCAGCCTTGCTCTGGATAATGCGGTGTGACACTGGGTCCAAATGCAGCCTTGCTCTGGATAATGCGGTGTGGGGCTGGGGTCCAAACGCAGCCTTGCTCTGGATAATGCAGGGTGGCTGTGTGGTGCTGGGGTCCAAACGCAGCCTTGCTCTGGATAATGCGGTGTGGCTGTGTGGCCTCGGTCCAAATGCAGCCTTGCTCTGGATAATGCGGTGTGACTGTGTGGCGCTGGGACCAAACGCAGCCTTGCTCTGGATAATGCGGTGTGGCGCTGGGTCCAAACGCAGCCTTGCTCTGGATAATGCGGCGTGGGTGTGTGGCGCTGGGGTCCAAACGCAGCCTTGCTGTGGATAATGCGGTGTGGCACTGGGTCCAAATGCAGCCTTGCTCTGGATAATGCGGTGTGTCACTGGGTCCAAACTCAGCCTTGCTCTGGATAATGCGGTGTGGGGGTGTGGCGTTGGGGTCCAAACGCAGCCTTGCTCTGGATAATGCGGTGCGGCGGTGTGGCATTGGGGTCCAAACGCAGCCTTGCTCTGGATAATGCGGTGTGGCGCTGGGGTCCAAACGCAGCCTTGCTCTGGATAATGCGGTGTGGCTGTGTGGCGCTGGGGTCCAAACGCAGCCTTGCTCTGGATAATGCGGTGTGGCTGTGTGGCGCTGGGTCCAAACGCAGCCTTGCTCTGGATAATGCGGTGTGACTGTGTGGCGCTGGGTCCAAATGCAGCCTTGCTCTGGATAATGCGGTGTGACTGTGTGGCGGTGTGGCTGTGTGGCGCTGGGTCCAAATGCAGCCTTGCTCTGGATAATGCGGCGTGGCTGTGTGGCGCTGGGTCCAAACGCAGCCTTGCTCTGGATAATGCGGTGTGGCACTGGGTCCAAATGCAGCCTTGCTCTGGATAATGCGGTGTGACGCTGGGGTCCAAACGCAGCCTTGCTCTGGATAATGCGGTGTGGCTGTGTGGTGCTGGGGTCCAAACGCAGCCTTGCTCTGGATAATGCGGTGTGGCTGTGTGGCCTCGGTCCAAATGCAGCCTTGCTCTGGATAATGCGGTGTGACTGTGTGGCGGTGTGGCTGTGTGGCGCTGGGTCCAAATGCAGCCTTGCTCTGGATAATGCGGCGTGGCTGTGTGGCACTGGGTCCAAACGCAGCCTTGCTCTGGATAATTTGGTGTGGCACTGGGTCCAAACGCAGCCTTGCTCTGGATAATGCGGTGTGGCACTGGGTCCAAACTCAGCCTTGCTCTGGATAATGCGGTGTGGCGGTGTGGTGTTGGGGTCCAAACGCAGCCTTGCTCTGGATAATGTGGTGTGGCGGTGTGGCATTGGGGTCCAAACGCAGCCTTGCTCTGGATAATGCGGTGTGACGCTGGGGTCCAAACGCAGCCTTGCTCTGGATAATGCGGTGTGGCTGTGTGGCGCTGGGGTCCAAATGCAGCCTTGCTCTGGATAATGCGGTGTGGCTGTGTGGCGCTCGGTCCAAACGCAGCCTTGCTCTGGATAATGCGGTGTGTCACTGGGTCCAAACTCAGCCTTGCTCTGGATAATGCGGTGTGTGGGTGTGGCGTTGGGGTCCAAACGCAGCCTTGCTCTGGATAATGCGGTGTGGCATTGGGGTCCAAACGCAGCCTTGCTCTGGATAATGCGGTGTGGCGCTGGGTCCAAATGCAGCCTTGCTCTGGATAATGCGGTGTGACTGTGTGGCGCTGGGTCCAAATGCAGCCTTGCTCTGGATAATGCGGTGTGACTGTGTGGCGGTGTGGCTGTGTGGCGCTGGGTCCAAATGCAGCCTTGCTCTGGATAATGCGGCGTGGCTGTGTGGCGCTGGGTCCAAACGCAGCCTTGCTCTGGATAATGCGGTGTGGCACTGGGTCCAAATGCAGCCTTGCTCTGGATAATGCGGTGTGACGCTGGGGTCCAAACGCAGCCTTGCTCTGGATAATGCGGTGTGGCTGTGTGGTGCTGGGGTCCAAACGCAGCCTTGCTCTGGATAATGCGGTGTGGCTGTGTGGCCTCGGTCCAAATGCAGCCTTGCTCTGGATAATGCGGTGTGACTGTGTGGCGGTGTGGCTGTGTGGCGCTGGGTCCAAATGCAGCCTTGCTCTGGATAATGCGGCGTGGCTGTGTGGCACTGGGTCCAAACGCAGCCTTGCTCTGGATAATTTGGTGTGGCACTGGGTCCAAACGCAGCCTTGCTCTGGATAATGCGGTGTGGCACTGGGTCCAAACTCAGCCTTGCTCTGGATAATGCGGTGTGGCGGTGTGGCGTTGGGGTCCAAACGCAGCCTTGCTCTGGATAATGTGGTGTGGCGGTGTGGCATTGGGGTCCAAACGCAGCCTTGCTCTGGATAATGCGGTGTGGCTGTGTGGCGCTGGGGTCCAAATGCAGCCTTGCTCTGGATAATGCGGTGTGGCTGTGTGGCGCTCGGTCCAAATGCAGCCTTGCTCTGGATAATGCGGTGTGACTGTGTGGCGGTGTGGCTGTGTGGCGCTGGGTCCAAATGCAGCCTTTCTCTGGATAATGCGGCGTGGCTGTGTGGCGCTGGGTCCAAACGCAGCCTTGCTCTGGATAATGCGGTGTGGCGCTGGGTCCAAACGCAGCCTTGCTCTGGATAATGCGGCGTGGGTGTGTGGCGCTGGGGTCCAAACGCAGCCTTGCTCTGGATAATGCGGTGTGGCTGTGTGGCGCTGGGGTCCAAATGCAGCCTTGCTCTGGATAATGCGGTGTGGCTGTGTGGCGCTCGGTCCAAATGCAGCCTTGCTCTGGATAATGCGGTGTGACTGTGTGGCGGTGTGGCTGTGTGGCGCTGGGTCCAAATGCAGCCTTTCTCTGGATAATGCGGCGTGGCTGTGTGGCGCTGGGTCCAAACGCAGCCTTGCTCTGGATAATGCGGTGTGGCGCTGGGTCCAAACGCAGCCTTGCTCTGGATAATGCGGCGTGGGTGTGTGGCGCTGGGGTCCAAACGCAGCCTTGCTGTGGATAATGCGGTGTGGCACTGGGTCCAAATGCAGCCTTGCTCTGGATAATGCGGTGTGGCACTGGGTCCAAATGCAGCCTTGCTCTGGATAATGCGGTGTGACGCTGGGGTCCAAACGCAGCCTTGCTCTGGATAATGCGGTGTGGCTGTGTGGTGCTGGGGTCCAAACGCAGCCTTGCTCTGGATAATGCGGTGTGGCTGTGTGGCCTCGGTCCAAATGCAGCCTTGCTCTGGATAATGCGAGGTGACTGTATGGCGGTGTGGCTGTGTGGCGCTGGGTCCAAATGCAGCCTTGCTCTGGATAATGCGGCGTGGCTGTGTGGCACTGGGTCCAAACGCAGCCTTGCTCTGGATAATTTGGTGTGGCACTGGGTCCAAACGCAGCCTTGCTCTGGATAATGCGGTGTGGCACTGGGTCCAAACTCAGCCTTGCTCTGGATAATGCGGTGTGGCGGTGTGGTGTTGGGGTCCAAACGCAGCCTTGCTCTGGATAATGTGGTGTGGCGGTGTGGCATTGGGGTCCAAACGCAGCCTTGCTCTGGATAATGCGGTGTGGCTGTGTGGCGCTCGGTCCAAATGCAGCCTTGCTCTGGATAATGCGGTGTGACTGTGTGGCGGTGTGGCTGTGTGGCGCTGGGTCCAAATGCAGCCTTTCTCTGGATAATGCGGCGTGGCTGTGTGGCGCTGGGTCCAAATGCAGCCTTGCTCTGGATAATGCGGTGTGGCGCTGGGTCCAAACGCAGCCTTGCTCTGGATAATGCGGCGTGGCTGTGTGGCGCTGGGTCCAAACACAGCCTTGCTCTGGATAATGCGGTGTGGCACTGGGTCCAAACGCAGCCTTGCTCTGGATAATGAGGTGTGGCGCTGGGGTCCAAACGCAGCCTTGCTCTGGATAATGCGGTGTGGCTGTGTGGCGGTGTGGCTGTGTGGCGCTGGGTCCAAATGCAGCCTTGCTCTGGATAATGCGGTGTGGCTGTGTGGCGCTGGGGTCCAAACGCAGCATTGCTCTGGATAATGCGGTGTGACTGTATGGCGCTGGGGTCCAAACGCAGCCTTGCTCTGGATAATGCGGTGTGGCTGTGTGGCGCTGGGTCCAAATGCAGCCTTGCTCTGGATAATGCGGTGTGGCGCTGGGTCCAAACGCAGCCTTGCTCTGGATAATGCGGCGTGGGTGTGTGGCGCTGGGGTCCAAACGCAGCCTTGCTGTGGATAATGCGGTGTGGCACTGGGTCCAAATGCAGCCTTGCTCTGGATAATGCGGTGTGTCACTGGGTCCAAACTCAGCCTTGCTCTGGATAATGCGGTGTGGGGGTGTGGCGTTGGGGTCCAAACGCAGCCTTGCTCTGGATAATGCGGTGCGGCGGTGTGGCATTGGGGTCCAAACGCAGCCTTGCTCTGGATAATGCGGTGTGGCGCTGGGGTCCAAACGCAGCCTTGCTCTGGATAATGCGGTGTGGCTGTGTGGCGCTGGGGTCCAAACGCAGCCTTGCTCTGGATAATGCGGTGTGGCTGTGTGGCGCTGGGTCCAAACGCAGCCTTGCTCTGGATAATGCGGTGTGACTGTGTGGCGCTGGGTCCAAATGCAGCCTTGCTCTGGATAATGCGGTGTGACTGTGTGGCGGTGTGGCTGTGTGGCGCTGGGTCCAAATGCAGCCTTGCTCTGGATAATGCGGCGTGGCTGTGTGGCGCTGGGTCCAAACGCAGCCTTGCTCTGGATAATGCGGTGTGGCACTGGGTCCAAATGCAGCCTTGCTCTGGATAATGCGGTGTGACGCTGGGGTCCAAACGCAGCCTTGCTCTGGATAATGCGGTGTGGCTGTGTGGTGCTGGGGTCCAAACGCAGCCTTGCTCTGGATAATGCGGTGTGGCTGTGTGGCCTCGGTCCAAATGCAGCCTTGCTCTGGATAATGCGGTGTGACTGTGTGGCGGTGTGGCTGTGTGGCGCTGGGTCCAAATGCAGCCTTGCTCTGGATAATGCGGCGTGGCTGTGTGGCACTGGGTCCAAACGCAGCCTTGCTCTGGATAATTTGGTGTGGCACTGGGTCCAAACGCAGCCTTGCTCTGGATAATGCGGTGTGGCACTGGGTCCAAACTCAGCCTTGCTCTGGATAATGCGGTGTGGCGGTGTGGTGTTGGGGTCCAAACGCAGCCTTGCTCTGGATAATGTGGTGTGGCGGTGTGGCATTGGGGTCCAAACGCAGCCTTGCTCTGGATAATGCGGTGTGACGCTGGGGTCCAAACGCAGCCTTGCTCTGGATAATGCGGTGTGGCTGTGTGGCGCTGGGGTCCAAATGCAGCCTTGCTCTGGATAATGCGGTGTGGCTGTGTGGCGCTCGGTCCAAACGCAGCCTTGCTCTGGATAATGCGGTGTGTCACTGGGTCCAAACTCAGCCTTGCTCTGGATAATGCGGTGTGTGGGTGTGGCGTTGGGGTCCAAACGCAGCCTTGCTCTGGATAATGCGGTGTGGCATTGGGGTCCAAACGCAGCCTTGCTCTGGATAATGCGGTGTGGCGCTGGGTCCAAATGCAGCCTTGCTCTGGATAATGCGGTGTGACTGTGTGGCGCTGGGTCCAAATGCAGCCTTGCTCTGGATAATGCGGTGTGACTGTGTGGCGGTGTGGCTGTGTGGCGCTGGGTCCAAATGCAGCCTTGCTCTGGATAATGCGGCGTGGCTGTGTGGCGCTGGGTCCAAACGCAGCCTTGCTCTGGATAATGCGGTGTGGCACTGGGTCCAAATGCAGCCTTGCTCTGGATAATGCGGTGTGACGCTGGGGTCCAAACGCAGCCTTGCTCTGGATAATGCGGTGTGGCTGTGTGGTGCTGGGGTCCAAACGCAGCCTTGCTCTGGATAATGCGGTGTGGCTGTGTGGCCTCGGTCCAAATGCAGCCTTGCTCTGGATAATGCGGTGTGACTGTGTGGCGGTGTGGCTGTGTGGCGCTGGGTCCAAATGCAGCCTTGCTCTGGATAATGCGGCGTGGCTGTGTGGCACTGGGTCCAAACGCAGCCTTGCTCTGGATAATTTGGTGTGGCACTGGGTCCAAACGCAGCCTTGCTCTGGATAATGCGGTGTGGCACTGGGTCCAAACTCAGCCTTGCTCTGGATAATGCGGTGTGGCGGTGTGGCGTTGGGGTCCAAACGCAGCCTTGCTCTGGATAATGTGGTGTGGCGGTGTGGCATTGGGGTCCAAACGCAGCCTTGCTCTGGATAATGCGGTGTGGCTGTGTGGCGCTGGGGTCCAAATGCAGCCTTGCTCTGGATAATGCGGTGTGGCTGTGTGGCGCTCGGTCCAAATGCAGCCTTGCTCTGGATAATGCGGTGTGACTGTGTGGCGGTGTGGCTGTGTGGCGCTGGGTCCAAATGCAGCCTTTCTCTGGATAATGCGGCGTGGCTGTGTGGCGCTGGGTCCAAACGCAGCCTTGCTCTGGATAATGCGGTGTGGCGCTGGGTCCAAACGCAGCCTTGCTCTGGATAATGCGGCGTGGGTGTGTGGCGCTGGGGTCCAAACGCAGCCTTGCTCTGGATAATGCGGTGTGGCTGTGTGGCGCTGGGGTCCAAATGCAGCCTTGCTCTGGATAATGCGGTGTGGCTGTGTGGCGCTCGGTCCAAATGCAGCCTTGCTCTGGATAATGCGGTGTGACTGTGTGGCGGTGTGGCTGTGTGGCGCTGGGTCCAAATGCAGCCTTTCTCTGGATAATGCGGCGTGGCTGTGTGGCGCTGGGTCCAAACGCAGCCTTGCTCTGGATAATGCGGTGTGGCGCTGGGTCCAAACGCAGCCTTGCTCTGGATAATGCGGCGTGGGTGTGTGGCGCTGGGGTCCAAACGCAGCCTTGCTGTGGATAATGCGGTGTGGCACTGGGTCCAAATGCAGCCTTGCTCTGGATAATGCGGTGTGGCACTGGGTCCAAATGCAGCCTTGCTCTGGATAATGCGGTGTGACGCTGGGGTCCAAACGCAGCCTTGCTCTGGATAATGCGGTGTGGCTGTGTGGTGCTGGGGTCCAAACGCAGCCTTGCTCTGGATAATGCGGTGTGGCTGTGTGGCCTCGGTCCAAATGCAGCCTTGCTCTGGATAATGCGAGGTGACTGTATGGCGGTGTGGCTGTGTGGCGCTGGGTCCAAATGCAGCCTTGCTCTGGATAATGCGGCGTGGCTGTGTGGCACTGGGTCCAAACGCAGCCTTGCTCTGGATAATTTGGTGTGGCACTGGGTCCAAACGCAGCCTTGCTCTGGATAATGCGGTGTGGCACTGGGTCCAAACTCAGCCTTGCTCTGGATAATGCGGTGTGGCGGTGTGGTGTTGGGGTCCAAACGCAGCCTTGCTCTGGATAATGTGGTGTGGCGGTGTGGCATTGGGGTCCAAACGCAGCCTTGCTCTGGATAATGCGGTGTGGCTGTGTGGCGCTCGGTCCAAATGCAGCCTTGCTCTGGATAATGCGGTGTGACTGTGTGGCGGTGTGGCTGTGTGGCGCTGGGTCCAAATGCAGCCTTTCTCTGGATAATGCGGCGTGGCTGTGTGGCGCTGGGTCCAAATGCAGCCTTGCTCTGGATAATGCGGTGTGGCGCTGGGTCCAAACGCAGCCTTGCTCTGGATAATGCGGCGTGGCTGTGTGGCGCTGGGTCCAAACACAGCCTTGCTCTGGATAATGCGGTGTGGCACTGGGTCCAAACGCAGCCTTGCTCTGGATAATGAGGTGTGGCGCTGGGGTCCAAACGCAGCCTTGCTCTGGATAATGCGGTGTGGCTGTGTGGCGGTGTGGCTGTGTGGCGCTGGGTCCAAATGCAGCCTTGCTCTGGATAATGCGGTGTGGCTGTGTGGCGCTGGGGTCCAAACGCAGCATTGCTCTGGATAATGCGGTGTGACTGTATGGCGCTGGGGTCCAAACGCAGCCTTGCTCTGGATAATGCGGTGTGGCTGTGTGGCGCTGGGTCCAAATGCAGCCTTGCTCTGGATAATGCGGTGTGACTGTGTGGCGCTGGGGTCCAAACGCAGCCTTGCTCTGGATAATGCGGCGTGGCTGTGTGATGCTGGGTCCAAACGCAGCCTTGCTCTGGATAATGCGGTGTGGCACTGGGTCCAAACTCAGCCTTGCTCTGGATAATGCGATGTGGCGGTGTGGCGTTGGGGTCCAAACGCAGCCTTGCTCTGGATAATGCGTTGTGGCGGTGTGGCATTGGGGTCCAAACGCAGCCTTGCTCTGGATAATGCGGCGTGGCTGTGTGGCGCTGGGTCCAAACGCAGCCTTGCTCTGGATAATGCGGTGTGGCACTGGGTCCAAATGCAGCCTTGCTCTGGATAATGCGGTGTGACGCTGGGGTCCAAACGCAGCCTTGCTCTGGATAATGCGGTGTGGCTGTGTGGTGCTGGGGTCCAAACGCAGCCTTGCTCTGGATAATGCGGTGTGGCTGTGTGGCCTCGGTCCAAACGCAGCCTTGCTCTGGATAATGCGGTGTGGCACTGGGTCCAAACGCAGCCCTGCTCTGGATAATGCGGTGTGGCACTGGGTCCAAACTCAGCCTTGCTCTGGATAATGCGGTGTGGCTGTGTGGCGCTGGGTCCAAACGCAGCCTTGCTCTGGATAATGCGGTGTGGCTGTGTGGCACTGGGTCCAAATGCAGCCTTGCTCTGGATAATGCGGTGTGACTGTGTGGCGGTGTGGCTGTGTGGCGCTGGGTCCAAATGCAGCCTTGCTCTGGATAATGCGGCACGGCTGTGTGGCGCTGGGACCAAACGCAGCCTTGCTCTGGATAATGCGGTGTGGCGCTGGGTCCAAACGCAGCCTTGCTCTGGATAATGCGGCGTGGGTGTGTGGCGCTGGGTCCAAACGCAGCCTTGCTGTGGATAATGCGGTGTGGCACTGGGTCCAAATGCAGCCTTGCTCTGGATAATGCGGTGTGTCACTGGGTCCAAATGCAGCCTTGCTCTGGATAATGCGGTGTGGCGGTGTGGCATTGGGGTCCAAACGCAGCCTTGCTCTGGATAATGCGGTGTGGCGCTGGGGTCCAAACGCAGCCTTGCTCTGGATAATGCGGTGTGGCTGTGTGGCGCTGGGTCCAAATGCAGCCTTTCTCTGGATAATGCGGCGTGGCTGTGTGGCGCTGGGTCCAAACGCAGCCTTGCTCTGGATAATGCGGTGTGGCGCTGGGTCCAAACGCAGCCTTGCTCTGGATAATGCGGCGTGGGTGTGTGGCGCTGGGGTCCAAACGCAGCCTTGCTGTGGATAATGCGGTGTGGCACTGGGTCCAAATGCAGCCTTGCTCTGGATAATGCGGTGTGGCACTGGGTCCAAATGCAGCCTTGCTCTGGATAATGCGGTGTGACGCTGGGGTCCAAACGCAGCCTTGCTCTGGATAATGCGGTGTGGCTGTGTGGTGCTGGGGTCCAAACGCAGCCTTGCTCTGGATAATGCGGTGTGGCTGTGTGGCCTCGGTCCAAATGCAGCCTTGCTCTGGATAATGCGAGGTGACTGTATGGCGGTGTGGCTGTGTGGCGCTGGGTCCAAATGCAGCCTTGCTCTGGATAATGCGGCGTGGCTGTGTGGCACTGGGTCCAAACGCAACCTTGCTCTGGATAATTTGGTGTGGCACTGGGTCCAAACGCAGCCTTGCTCTGGATAATGCGGTGTGGCACTGGGTCCAAACTCAGCCTTGCTCTGGATAATGCGGTGTGGCGGTGTGGTGTTGGGGTCCAAACGCAGCCTTGCTCTGGATAATGTGGTGTGGCGGTGTGGCATTGGGGTCCAAACGCAGCCTTGCTCTGGATAATGCGGTGTGGCTGTGTGGCGCTCGGTCCAAATGCAGCCTTGCTCTGGATAATGCGGTGTGACTGTGTGGCGGTGTGGCTGTGTGGCGCTGGGTCCAAATGCAGCCTTTCTCTGGATAATGCGGCGTGGCTGTGTGGCGCTGGGTCCAAATGCAGCCTTGCTCTGGATAATGCGGTGTGGCGCTGGGTCCAAACGCAGCCTTGCTCTGGATAATGCGGCGTGGCTGTGTGGCGCTGGGTCCAAACACAGCCTTGCTCTGGATAATGCGGTGTGGCACTGGGTCCAAACGCAGCCTTGCTCTGGATAATGAGGTGTGGCGCTGGGGTCCAAACGCAGCCTTGCTCTGGATAATGCGGTGTGGCTGTGTGGCGGTGTGGCTGTGTGGCGCTGGGTCCAAATGCAGCCTTGCTCTGGATAATGCGGTGTGGCTGTGTGGCGCTGGGGTCCAAACGCAGCATTGCTCTGGATAATGCGGTGTGACTGTATGGCGCTGGGGTCCAAACGCAGCCTTGCTCTGGATAATGCGGTGTGGCTGTGTGGCGCTGGGTCCAAATGCAGCCTTGCTCTGGATAATGCGGTGTGACTGTGTGGCGCTGGGGTCCAAACGCAGCCTTGCTCTGGATAATGCGGCGTGGCTGTGTGATGCTGGGTCCAAACGCAGCCTTGCTCTGGATAATGCGGTGTGGCACTGGGTCCAAACTCAGCCTTGCTCTGGATAATGCGATGTGGCGGTGTGGCGTTGGGGTCCAAACGCAGCCTTGCTCTGGATAATGCGTTGTGGCGGTGTGGCATTGGGGTCCAAACGCAGCCTTGCTCTGGATAATGCGGCGTGGCTGTGTGGCGCTGGGTCCAAACGCAGCCTTGCTCTGGATAATGCGGTGTGGCACTGGGTCCAAATGCAGCCTTGCTCTGGATAATGCGGTGTGACGCTGGGGTCCAAACGCAGCCTTGCTCTGGATAATGCGGTGTGGCTGTGTGGTGCTGGGGTCCAAACGCAGCCTTGCTCTGGATAATGCGGTGTGGCTGTGTGGCCTCGGTCCAAACGCAGCCTTGCTCTGGATAATGCGGTGTGGCACTGGGTCCAAACGCAGCCCTGCTCTGGATAATGCGGTGTGGCACTGGGTCCAAACTCAGCCTTGCTCTGGATAATGCGGTGTGGCTGTGTGGCGCTGGGTCCAAACGCAGCCTTGCTCTGGATAATGCGGTGTGGCTGTGTGGCACTGGGTCCAAATGCAGCCTTGCTCTGGATAATGCGGTGTGACTGTGTGGCGGTGTGGCTGTGTGGCGCTGGGTCCAAATGCAGCCTTGCTCTGGATAATGCGGCACGGCTGTGTGGCGCTGGGACCAAACGCAGCCTTGCTCTGGATAATGCGGTGTGGCGCTGGGTCCAAACGCAGCCTTGCTCTGGATAATGCGGCGTGGGTGTGTGGCGCTGGGTCCAAACGCAGCCTTGCTGTGGATAATGCGGTGTGGCACTGGGTCCAAATGCAGCCTTGCTCTGGATAATGCGGTGTGTCACTGGGTCCAAATGCAGCCTTGCTCTGGATAATGCGGTGTGGCGGTGTGGCATTGGGGTCCAAACGCAGCCTTGCTCTGGATAATGCGGTGTGGCGCTGGGGTCCAAACGCAGCCTTGCTCTGGATAATGCGGTGTGGCTGTGTGGCGCTGGGGTCCAAACGCAGCCTTGCTCTGGATAATGCGGTGTGGCTGTGTGGCGCTGGGTCCAAACGCAGCCTTGCTCTGGATAATGCGGTGTGGCTGTGTGGCACTGGGTCCAAATGCAGCCTTGCTCTGGATAATGCGGTGTGACTGTGTGGCGGTGTGGCTGTGTGGCGCTGGGTCCAAATGCAGTCTTGCTCTGGATAATGCGGCACGGCTGTGTGGCACTGGGACCAAACGCAGCCTTGCTCTGGATAATGCGGTGTGGCGCTGGGTCCAAACGCAGCCTTGCTCTGGATAATGCGGTGTGACGCTGGGGTTCAAACGCAGCCTTGCTCTGGATAATGCGGCGTGGCTGTGTGGCGCTGGGGTACAAACGCAGCCTTGCTCTGGATAATGCGTTGTGGCTGTGTGGCGCTGGGTCCAAATGCAGCCTTGCTCTGGATAATGCGGCGTGGCTGTGTGGCGCTGGGTCCAAACGCAGCCTTGCTCTGGATAATGCGGTGTGACACTGGGTCCAAATGCAGCCTTGCTCTGGATAATGCGGTGTGGGGCTGGGGTCCAAACGCAGCCTTGCTCTGGATAATGCAGGGTGGCTGTGTGGTGCTGGGGTCCAAACGCAGCCTTGCTCTGGATAATGCGGTGTGGCTGTGTGGCCTCGGTCCAAATGCAGCCTTGCTCTGGATAATGCGGTGTGACTGTGTGGCGCTGGGACCAAACGCAGCCTTGCTCTGGATAATGCGGTGTGGCGCTGGGTCCAAACGCAGCCTTGCTCTGGATAATGCGGCGTGGGTGTGTGGCGCTGGGGTCCAAACGCAGCCTTGCTGTGGATAATGCGGTGTGGCACTGGGTCCAAATGCAGCCTTGCTCTGGATAATGCGGTGTGTCACTGGGTCCAAACTCAGCCTTGCTCTGGATAATGCGGTGTGGGGGTGTGGCGTTGGGGTCCAAACGCAGCCTTGCTCTGGATAATGCGGTGCGGCGGTGTGGCATTGGGGTCCAAACGCAGCCTTGCTCTGGATAATGCGGTGTGGCGCTGGGGTCCAAACGCAGCCTTGCTCTGGATAATGCGGTGTGGCTGTGTGGCGCTGGGGTCCAAACGCAGCCTTGCTCTGGATAATGCGGTGTGGCTGTGTGGCGCTGGGTCCAAACGCAGCCTTGCTCTGGATAATGCGGTGTGACTGTGTGGCGCTGGGTCCAAATGCAGCCTTGCTCTGGATAATGCGGTGTGACTGTGTGGCGGTGTGGCTGTGTGGCGCTGGGTCCAAATGCAGCCTTGCTCTGGATAATGCGGCGTGGCTGTGTGGCGCTGGGTCCAAACGCAGCCTTGCTCTGGATAATGCGGTGTGGCACTGGGTCCAAATGCAGCCTTGCTCTGGATAATGCGGTGTGACGCTGGGGTCCAAACGCAGCCTTGCTCTGGATAATGCGGTGTGGCTGTGTGGTGCTGGGGTCCAAACGCAGCCTTGCTCTGGATAATGCGGTGTGGCTGTGTGGCCTCGGTCCAAATGCAGCCTTGCTCTGGATAATGCGGTGTGACTGTGTGGCGGTGTGGCTGTGTGGCGCTGGGTCCAAATGCAGCCTTGCTCTGGATAATGCGGCGTGGCTGTGTGGCACTGGGTCCAAACGCAGCCTTGCTCTGGATAATTTGGTGTGGCACTGGGTCCAAACGCAGCCTTGCTCTGGATAATGCGGTGTGGCACTGGGTCCAAACTCAGCCTTGCTCTGGATAATGCGGTGTGGCGGTGTGGTGTTGGGGTCCAAACGCAGCCTTGCTCTGGATAATGTGGTGTGGCGGTGTGGCATTGGGGTCCAAACGCAGCCTTGCTCTGGATAATGCGGTGTGACGCTGGGGTCCAAACGCAGCCTTGCTCTGGATAATGCGGTGTGGCTGTGTGGCGCTGGGGTCCAAATGCAGCCTTGCTCTGGATAATGCGGTGTGGCTGTGTGGCGCTCGGTCCAAACGCAGCCTTGCTCTGGATAATGCGGTGTGTCACTGGGTCCAAACTCAGCCTTGCTCTGGATAATGCGGTGTGTGGGTGTGGCGTTGGGGTCCAAACGCAGCCTTGCTCTGGATAATGCGGTGTGGCATTGGGGTCCAAACGCAGCCTTGCTCTGGATAATGCGGTGTGGCGCTGGGTCCAAATGCAGCCTTGCTCTGGATAATGCGGTGTGACTGTGTGGCGCTGGGTCCAAATGCAGCCTTGCTCTGGATAATGCGGTGTGACTGTGTGGCGGTGTGGCTGTGTGGCGCTGGGTCCAAATGCAGCCTTGCTCTGGATAATGCGGCGTGGCTGTGTGGCGCTGGGTCCAAACGCAGCCTTGCTCTGGATAATGCGGTGTGGCACTGGGTCCAAATGCAGCCTTGCTCTGGATAATGCGGTGTGACGCTGGGGTCCAAACGCAGCCTTGCTCTGGATAATGCGGTGTGGCTGTGTGGTGCTGGGGTCCAAACGCAGCCTTGCTCTGGATAATGCGGTGTGGCTGTGTGGCCTCGGTCCAAATGCAGCCTTGCTCTGGATAATGCGGTGTGACTGTGTGGCGGTGTGGCTGTGTGGCGCTGGGTCCAAATGCAGCCTTGCTCTGGATAATGCGGCGTGGCTGTGTGGCACTGGGTCCAAACGCAGCCTTGCTCTGGATAATTTGGTGTGGCACTGGGTCCAAACGCAGCCTTGCTCTGGATAATGCGGTGTGGCACTGGGTCCAAACTCAGCCTTGCTCTGGATAATGCGGTGTGGCGGTGTGGCGTTGGGGTCCAAACGCAGCCTTGCTCTGGATAATGTGGTGTGGCGGTGTGGCATTGGGGTCCAAACGCAGCCTTGCTCTGGATAATGCGGTGTGGCTGTGTGGCGCTGGGGTCCAAATGCAGCCTTGCTCTGGATAATGCGGTGTGGCTGTGTGGCGCTCGGTCCAAATGCAGCCTTGCTCTGGATAATGCGGTGTGACTGTGTGGCGGTGTGGCTGTGTGGCGCTGGGTCCAAATGCAGCCTTTCTCTGGATAATGCGGCGTGGCTGTGTGGCGCTGGGTCCAAACGCAGCCTTGCTCTGGATAATGCGGTGTGGCGCTGGGTCCAAACGCAGCCTTGCTCTGGATAATGCGGCGTGGGTGTGTGGCGCTGGGGTCCAAACGCAGCCTTGCTGTGGATAATGCGGTGTGGCACTGGGTCCAAATGCAGCCTTGCTCTGGATAATGCGGTGTGGCACTGGGTCCAAATGCAGCCTTGCTCTGGATAATGCGGTGTGACGCTGGGGTCCAAACGCAGCCTTGCTCTGGATAATGCGGTGTGGCTGTGTGGTGCTGGGGTCCAAACGCAGCCTTGCTCTGGATAATGCGGTGTGGCTGTGTGGCCTCGGTCCAAATGCAGCCTTGCTCTGGATAATGCGAGGTGACTGTATGGCGGTGTGGCTGTGTGGCGCTGGGTCCAAATGCAGCCTTGCTCTGGATAATGCGGCGTGGCTGTGTGGCACTGGGTCCAAACGCAGCCTTGCTCTGGATAATTTGGTGTGGCACTGGGTCCAAACGCAGCCTTGCTCTGGATAATGCGGTGTGGCACTGGGTCCAAACTCAGCCTTGCTCTGGATAATGCGGTGTGGCGGTGTGGTGTTGGGGTCCAAACGCAGCCTTGCTCTGGATAATGTGGTGTGGCGGTGTGGCATTGGGGTCCAAACGCAGCCTTGCTCTGGATAATGCGGTGTGACGCTGGGGTCCAAACGCAGCCTTGCTCTGGATAATGCGGTGTGGCTGTGTGGCGCTGGGGTCCAAATGCAGCCTTGCTCTGGATAATGCGGTGTGGCTGTGTGGCGCTCGGTCCAAATGCAGCCTTGCTCTGGATAATGCGGTGTGACTGTGTGGCGGTGTGGCTGTGTGGCGCTGGGTCCAAATGCAGCCTTTCTCTGGATAATGCGGCGTGGCTGTGTGGCGCTGGGTCCAAATGCAGCCTTGCTCTGGATAATGCGGTGTGGCGCTGGGTCCAAACGCAGCCTTGCTCTGGATAATGCGGCGTGGCTGTGTGGCGCTGGGTCCAAACACAGCCTTGCTCTGGATAATGCGGTGTGGCACTGGGTCCAAACGCAGCCTTGCTCTGGATAATGAGGTGTGGCGCTGGGGTCCAAACGCAGCCTTGCTCTGGATAATGCGGTGTGGCTGTGTGGCGGTGTGGCTGTGTGGCGCTGGGTCCAAATGCAGCCTTGCTCTGGATAATGCGGTGTGGCTGTGTGGCGCTGGGGTCCAAACGCAGCATTGCTCTGGATAATGCGGTGTGACTGTATGGCGCTGGGGTCCAAACGCAGCCTTGCTCTGGATAATGCGGTGTGGCTGTGTGGCGCTGGGTCCAAATGCAGCCTTGCTCTGGATAATGCGGTGTGACTGTGTGGCGCTGGGGTCCAAACGCAGCCTTGCTCTGGATAATGCGGCGTGGCTGTGTGATGCTGGGTCCAAACGCAGCCTTGCTCTGGATAATGCGGTGTGGCACTGGGTCCAAACTCAGCCTTGCTCTGGATAATGCGATGTGGCGGTGTGGCGTTGGGGTCCAAACGCAGCCTTGCTCTGGATAATGCGTTGTGGCGGTGTGGCATTGGGGTCCAAACGCAGCCTTGCTCTGGATAATGCGGCGTGGCTGTGTGGCGCTGGGTCCAAACGCAGCCTTGCTCTGGATAATGCGAGGTGACTGTATGGCGGTGTGGCTGTGTGGCGCTGGGTCCAAATGCAGCCTTGCTCTGGATAATGCGGCGTGGCTGTGTGGCACTGGGTCCAAACGCAGCCTTGCTCTGGATAATTTGGTGTGGCACTGGGTCCAAACGCAGCCTTGCTCTGGATAATGCGGTGTGGCACTGGGTCCAAACTCAGCCTTGCTCTGGATAATGCGGTGTGGCGGTGTGGTGTTGGGGTCCAAACGCAGCCTTGCTCTGGATAATGTGGTGTGGCGGTGTGGCATTGGGGTCCAAACGCAGCCTTGCTCTGGATAATGCGGTGTGGCTGTGTGGCGCTCGGTCCAAATGCAGCCTTGCTCTGGATAATGCGGTGTGACTGTGTGGCGGTGTGGCTGTGTGGCGCTGGGTCCAAATGCAGCCTTTCTCTGGATAATGCGGCGTGGCTGTGTGGCGCTGGGTCCAAATGCAGCCTTGCTCTGGATAATGCGGTGTGGCTGTGTGGTGCTGGGGTCCAAACGCAGCCTTGCTCTGGATAATGCGGTGTGGCTGTGTGGCCTCGGTCCAAACGCAGCCTTGCTCTGGATAATGCGGTGTGGCACTGGGTCCAAACGCAGCCCTGCTCTGGATAATGCGGTGTGGCACTGGGTCCAAACTCAGCCTTGCTCTGGATAATGCGGTGTGGCTGTGTGGCGCTGGGTCCAAACGCAGCCTTGCTCTGGATAATGCGGTGTGGCTGTGTGGCACTGGGTCCAAATGCAGCCTTGCTCTGGATAATGCGGTGTGACTGTGTGGCGGTGTGGCTGTGTGGCGCTGGGTCCAAATGCAGCCTTGCTCTGGATAATGCGGCACGGCTGTGTGGCGCTGGGACCAAACGCAGCCTTGCTCTGGATAATGCGGTGTGGCGCTGGGTCCAAACGCAGCCTTGCTCTGGATAATGCGGCGTGGGTGTGTGGCGCTGGGTCCAAACGCAGCCTTGCTGTGGATAATGCGGTGTGGCACTGGGTCCAAATGCAGCCTTGCTCTGGATAATGCGGTGTGTCACTGGGTCCAAATGCAGCCTTGCTCTGGATAATGCGGTGTGGCGGTGTGGCATTGGGGTCCAAACGCAGCCTTGCTCTGGATAATGCGGTGTGGCGCTGGGGTCCAAACGCAGCCTTGCTCTGGATAATGCGGTGTGGCTGTGTGGCGCTGGGTCCAAATGCAGCCTTTCTCTGGATAATGCGGCGTGGCTGTGTGGCGCTGGGTCCAAACGCAGCCTTGCTCTGGATAATGCGGTGTGGCGCTGGGTCCAAACGCAGCCTTGCTCTGGATAATGCGGCGTGGGTGTGTGGCGCTGGGGTCCAAACGCAGCCTTGCTGTGGATAATGCGGTGTGGCACTGGGTCCAAATGCAGCCTTGCTCTGGATAATGCGGTGTGGCACTGGGTCCAAATGCAGCCTTGCTCTGGATAATGCGGTGTGACGCTGGGGTCCAAACGCAGCCTTGCTCTGGATAATGCGGTGTGGCTGTGTGGTGCTGGGGTCCAAACGCAGCCTTGCTCTGGATAATGCGGTGTGGCTGTGTGGCCTCGGTCCAAATGCAGCCTTGCTCTGGATAATGCGAGGTGACTGTATGGCGGTGTGGCTGTGTGGCGCTGGGTCCAAATGCAGCCTTGCTCTGGATAATGCGGCGTGGCTGTGTGGCACTGGGTCCAAACGCAGCCTTGCTCTGGATAATTTGGTGTGGCACTGGGTCCAAACGCAGCCTTGCTCTGGATAATGCGGTGTGGCACTGGGTCCAAACTCAGCCTTGCTCTGGATAATGCGGTGTGGCGGTGTGGTGTTGGGGTCCAAACGCAGCCTTGCTCTGGATAATGTGGTGTGGCGGTGTGGCATTGGGGTCCAAACGCA
Source organism: Notolepis coatsorum (assembly GCF_963971535.1). Lineage (NCBI taxonomy): Eukaryota > Metazoa > Chordata > Actinopteri > Aulopiformes > Paralepididae > Notolepis > Notolepis coatsorum. Next base: position 189,446 of record NW_028170709.1, on the reverse strand, counting down.
GCCTTGCTCTGGATAATGCGGTGTGGCTGTGTGGCGCTCGGTCCAAATGCAGCCTTGCTCTGGATAATGCGGTGTGACTGTGTGGCGGTGTGGCTGTGTGGCGCTGGGTCCAAATGCAGCCTTTCTCTGGATAATGCGGCGTGGCTGTGTGGCGCTGGGTCCAAATGCAGCCTTGCTCTGGATAATGCGGTGTGGCGCTGGGTCCAAACGCAGCCTTGCTCTGGATAATGCGGCGTGGCTGTGTGGCGCTGGGTCCAAACACAGCCTTGCTCTGGATAATGCGGTGTGGCACTGGGTCCAAACGCAGCCTTGCTCTGGATAATGAGGTGTGGCGCTGGGGTCCAAACGCAGCCTTGCTCTGGATAATGCGGTGTGGCTGTGTGGCGGTGTGGCTGTGTGGCGCTGGGTCCAAATGCAGCCTTGCTCTGGATAATGCGGTGTGGCTGTGTGGCGCTGGGGTCCAAACGCAGCATTGCTCTGGATAATGCGGTGTGACTGTATGGCGCTGGGGTCCAAACGCAGCCTTGCTCTGGATAATGCGGTGTGGCTGTGTGGCGCTGGGTCCAAATGCAGCCTTGCTCTGGATAATGCGGTGTGACTGTGTGGCGCTGGGGTCCAAACGCAGCCTTGCTCTGGATAATGCGGCGTGGCTGTGTGATGCTGGGTCCAAACGCAGCCTTGCTCTGGATAATGCGGTGTGGCACTGGGTCCAAACTCAGCCTTGCTCTGGATAATGCGATGTGGCGGTGTGGCGTTGGGGTCCAAACGCAGCCTTGCTCTGGATAATGCGTTGTGGCGGTGTGGCATTGGGGTCCAAACGCAGCCTTGCTCTGGATAATGCGGCGTGGCTGTGTGGCGCTGGGTCCAAACGCAGCCTTGCTCTGGATAATGCGGTGTGGCACTGGGTCCAAATGCAGCCTTGCTCTGGATAATGCGGTGTGACGCTGGGGTCCAAACGCAGCCTTGCTCTGGATAATGCGGTGTGGCTGTGTGGTGCTGGGGTCCAAACGCAGCCTTGCTCTGGATAATGCGGTGTGGCTGTGTGGCCTCGGTCCAAACGCAGCCTTGCTCTGGATAATGCGGTGTGGCACTGGGTCCAAACGCAGCCCTGCTCTGGATAATGCGGTGTGGCACTGGGTCCAAACTCAGCCTTGCTCTGGATAATGCGGTGTGGCTGTGTGGCGCTGGGTCCAAACGCAGCCTTGCTCTGGATAATGCGGTGTGGCTGTGTGGCACTGGGTCCAAATGCAGCCTTGCTCTGGATAATGCGGTGTGACTGTGTGGCGGTGTGGCTGTGTGGCGCTGGGTCCAAATGCAGCCTTGCTCTGGATAATGCGGCACGGCTGTGTGGCGCTGGGACCAAACGCAGCCTTGCTCTGGATAATGCGGTGTGGCGCTGGGTCCAAACGCAGCCTTGCTCTGGATAATGCGGCGTGGGTGTGTGGCGCTGGGTCCAAACGCAGCCTTGCTGTGGATAATGCGGTGTGGCACTGGGTCCAAATGCAGCCTTGCTCTGGATAATGCGGTGTGTCACTGGGTCCAAATGCAGCCTTGCTCTGGATAATGCGGTGTGGCGGTGTGGCATTGGGGTCCAAACGCAGCCTTGCTCTGGATAATGCGGTGTGGCGCTGGGGTCCAAACGCAGCCTTGCTCTGGATAATGCGGTGTGGCTGTGTGGCGCTGGGGTCCAAACGCAGCCTTGCTCTGGATAATGCGGTGTGGCTGTGTGGCGCTGGGTCCAAACGCAGCCTTGCTCTGGATAATGCGGTGTGGCTGTGTGGCACTGGGTCCAAATGCAGCCTTGCTCTGGATAATGCGGTGTGACTGTGTGGCGGTGTGGCTGTGTGGCGCTGGGTCCAAATGCAGTCTTGCTCTGGATAATGCGGCACGGCTGTGTGGCACTGGGACCAAACGCAGCCTTGCTCTGGATAATGCGGTGTGGCGCTGGGTCCAAACGCAGCCTTGCTCTGGATAATGCGGTGTGACGCTGGGGTTCAAACGCAGCCTTGCTCTGGATAATGCGGCGTGGCTGTGTGGCGCTGGGGTACAAACGCAGCCTTGCTCTGGATAATGCGTTGTGGCTGTGTGGCGCTGGGTCCAAATGCAGCCTTGCTCTGGATAATGCGGCGTGGCTGTGTGGCGCTGGGTCCAAACGCAGCCTTGCTCTGGATAATGCGGTGTGACACTGGGTCCAAATGCAGCCTTGCTCTGGATAATGCGGTGTGGGGCTGGGGTCCAAACGCAGCCTTGCTCTGGATAATGCAGGGTGGCTGTGTGGTGCTGGGGTCCAAACGCAGCCTTGCTCTGGATAATGCGGTGTGGCTGTGTGGCCTCGGTCCAAATGCAGCCTTGCTCTGGATAATGCGGTGTGACTGTGTGGCGCTGGGACCAAACGCAGCCTTGCTCTGGATAATGCGGTGTGGCGCTGGGTCCAAACGCAGCCTTGCTCTGGATAATGCGGCGTGGGTGTGTGGCGCTGGGGTCCAAACGCAGCCTTGCTGTGGATAATGCGGTGTGGCACTGGGTCCAAATGCAGCCTTGCTCTGGATAATGCGGTGTGTCACTGGGTCCAAACTCAGCCTTGCTCTGGATAATGCGGTGTGGGGGTGTGGCGTTGGGGTCCAAACGCAGCCTTGCTCTGGATAATGCGGTGCGGCGGTGTGGCATTGGGGTCCAAACGCAGCCTTGCTCTGGATAATGCGGTGTGGCGCTGGGGTCCAAACGCAGCCTTGCTCTGGATAATGCGGTGTGGCTGTGTGGCGCTGGGGTCCAAACGCAGCCTTGCTCTGGATAATGCGGTGTGGCTGTGTGGCGCTGGGTCCAAACGCAGCCTTGCTCTGGATAATGCGGTGTGACTGTGTGGCGCTGGGTCCAAATGCAGCCTTGCTCTGGATAATGCGGTGTGACTGTGTGGCGGTGTGGCTGTGTGGCGCTGGGTCCAAATGCAGCCTTGCTCTGGATAATGCGGCGTGGCTGTGTGGCGCTGGGTCCAAACGCAGCCTTGCTCTGGATAATGCGGTGTGGCACTGGGTCCAAATGCAGCCTTGCTCTGGATAATGCGGTGTGACGCTGGGGTCCAAACGCAGCCTTGCTCTGGATAATGCGGTGTGGCTGTGTGGTGCTGGGGTCCAAACGCAGCCTTGCTCTGGATAATGCGGTGTGGCTGTGTGGCCTCGGTCCAAATGCAGCCTTGCTCTGGATAATGCGGTGTGACTGTGTGGCGGTGTGGCTGTGTGGCGCTGGGTCCAAATGCAGCCTTGCTCTGGATAATGCGGCGTGGCTGTGTGGCACTGGGTCCAAACGCAGCCTTGCTCTGGATAATTTGGTGTGGCACTGGGTCCAAACGCAGCCTTGCTCTGGATAATGCGGTGTGGCACTGGGTCCAAACTCAGCCTTGCTCTGGATAATGCGGTGTGGCGGTGTGGTGTTGGGGTCCAAACGCAGCCTTGCTCTGGATAATGTGGTGTGGCGGTGTGGCATTGGGGTCCAAACGCAGCCTTGCTCTGGATAATGCGGTGTGACGCTGGGGTCCAAACGCAGCCTTGCTCTGGATAATGCGGTGTGGCTGTGTGGCGCTGGGGTCCAAATGCAGCCTTGCTCTGGATAATGCGGTGTGGCTGTGTGGCGCTCGGTCCAAACGCAGCCTTGCTCTGGATAATGCGGTGTGTCACTGGGTCCAAACTCAGCCTTGCTCTGGATAATGCGGTGTGTGGGTGTGGCGTTGGGGTCCAAACGCAGCCTTGCTCTGGATAATGCGGTGTGGCATTGGGGTCCAAACGCAGCCTTGCTCTGGATAATGCGGTGTGGCGCTGGGTCCAAATGCAGCCTTGCTCTGGATAATGCGGTGTGACTGTGTGGCGCTGGGTCCAAATGCAGCCTTGCTCTGGATAATGCGGTGTGACTGTGTGGCGGTGTGGCTGTGTGGCGCTGGGTCCAAATGCAGCCTTGCTCTGGATAATGCGGCGTGGCTGTGTGGCGCTGGGTCCAAACGCAGCCTTGCTCTGGATAATGCGGTGTGGCACTGGGTCCAAATGCAGCCTTGCTCTGGATAATGCGGTGTGACGCTGGGGTCCAAACGCAGCCTTGCTCTGGATAATGCGGTGTGGCTGTGTGGTGCTGGGGTCCAAACGCAGCCTTGCTCTGGATAATGCGGTGTGGCTGTGTGGCCTCGGTCCAAATGCAGCCTTGCTCTGGATAATGCGGTGTGACTGTGTGGCGGTGTGGCTGTGTGGCGCTGGGTCCAAATGCAGCCTTGCTCTGGATAATGCGGCGTGGCTGTGTGGCACTGGGTCCAAACGCAGCCTTGCTCTGGATAATTTGGTGTGGCACTGGGTCCAAACGCAGCCTTGCTCTGGATAATGCGGTGTGGCACTGGGTCCAAACTCAGCCTTGCTCTGGATAATGCGGTGTGGCGGTGTGGCGTTGGGGTCCAAACGCAGCCTTGCTCTGGATAATGTGGTGTGGCGGTGTGGCATTGGGGTCCAAACGCAGCCTTGCTCTGGATAATGCGGTGTGGCTGTGTGGCGCTGGGGTCCAAATGCAGCCTTGCTCTGGATAATGCGGTGTGGCTGTGTGGCGCTCGGTCCAAATGCAGCCTTGCTCTGGATAATGCGGTGTGACTGTGTGGCGGTGTGGCTGTGTGGCGCTGGGTCCAAATGCAGCCTTTCTCTGGATAATGCGGCGTGGCTGTGTGGCGCTGGGTCCAAACGCAGCCTTGCTCTGGATAATGCGGTGTGGCGCTGGGTCCAAACGCAGCCTTGCTCTGGATAATGCGGCGTGGGTGTGTGGCGCTGGGGTCCAAACGCAGCCTTGCTGTGGATAATGCGGTGTGGCACTGGGTCCAAATGCAGCCTTGCTCTGGATAATGCGGTGTGGCACTGGGTCCAAATGCAGCCTTGCTCTGGATAATGCGGTGTGACGCTGGGGTCCAAACGCAGCCTTGCTCTGGATAATGCGGTGTGGCTGTGTGGTGCTGGGGTCCAAACGCAGCCTTGCTCTGGATAATGCGGTGTGGCTGTGTGGCCTCGGTCCAAATGCAGCCTTGCTCTGGATAATGCGAGGTGACTGTATGGCGGTGTGGCTGTGTGGCGCTGGGTCCAAATGCAGCCTTGCTCTGGATAATGCGGCGTGGCTGTGTGGCACTGGGTCCAAACGCAGCCTTGCTCTGGATAATTTGGTGTGGCACTGGGTCCAAACGCAGCCTTGCTCTGGATAATGCGGTGTGGCACTGGGTCCAAACTCAGCCTTGCTCTGGATAATGCGGTGTGGCGGTGTGGTGTTGGGGTCCAAACGCAGCCTTGCTCTGGATAATGTGGTGTGGCGGTGTGGCATTGGGGTCCAAACGCAGCCTTGCTCTGGATAATGCGGTGTGACGCTGGGGTCCAAACGCAGCCTTGCTCTGGATAATGCGGTGTGGCTGTGTGGCGCTGGGGTCCAAATGCAGCCTTGCTCTGGATAATGCGGTGTGGCTGTGTGGCGCTCGGTCCAAATGCAGCCTTGCTCTGGATAATGCGGTGTGACTGTGTGGCGGTGTGGCTGTGTGGCGCTGGGTCCAAATGCAGCCTTTCTCTGGATAATGCGGCGTGGCTGTGTGGCGCTGGGTCCAAATGCAGCCTTGCTCTGGATAATGCGGTGTGGCGCTGGGTCCAAACGCAGCCTTGCTCTGGATAATGCGGCGTGGCTGTGTGGCGCTGGGTCCAAACACAGCCTTGCTCTGGATAATGCGGTGTGGCACTGGGTCCAAACGCAGCCTTGCTCTGGATAATGAGGTGTGGCGCTGGGGTCCAAACGCAGCCTTGCTCTGGATAATGCGGTGTGGCTGTGTGGCGGTGTGGCTGTGTGGCGCTGGGTCCAAATGCAGCCTTGCTCTGGATAATGCGGTGTGGCTGTGTGGCGCTGGGGTCCAAACGCAGCATTGCTCTGGATAATGCGGTGTGACTGTATGGCGCTGGGGTCCAAACGCAGCCTTGCTCTGGATAATGCGGTGTGGCTGTGTGGCGCTGGGTCCAAATGCAGCCTTGCTCTGGATAATGCGGTGTGACTGTGTGGCGCTGGGGTCCAAACGCAGCCTTGCTCTGGATAATGCGGCGTGGCTGTGTGATGCTGGGTCCAAACGCAGCCTTGCTCTGGATAATGCGGTGTGGCACTGGGTCCAAACTCAGCCTTGCTCTGGATAATGCGATGTGGCGGTGTGGCGTTGGGGTCCAAACGCAGCCTTGCTCTGGATAATGCGTTGTGGCGGTGTGGCATTGGGGTCCAAACGCAGCCTTGCTCTGGATAATGCGGCGTGGCTGTGTGGCGCTGGGTCCAAACGCAGCCTTGCTCTGGATAATGCGAGGTGACTGTATGGCGGTGTGGCTGTGTGGCGCTGGGTCCAAATGCAGCCTTGCTCTGGATAATGCGGCGTGGCTGTGTGGCACTGGGTCCAAACGCAGCCTTGCTCTGGATAATTTGGTGTGGCACTGGGTCCAAACGCAGCCTTGCTCTGGATAATGCGGTGTGGCACTGGGTCCAAACTCAGCCTTGCTCTGGATAATGCGGTGTGGCGGTGTGGTGTTGGGGTCCAAACGCAGCCTTGCTCTGGATAATGTGGTGTGGCGGTGTGGCATTGGGGTCCAAACGCAGCCTTGCTCTGGATAATGCGGTGTGGCTGTGTGGCGCTCGGTCCAAATGCAGCCTTGCTCTGGATAATGCGGTGTGACTGTGTGGCGGTGTGGCTGTGTGGCGCTGGGTCCAAATGCAGCCTTTCTCTGGATAATGCGGCGTGGCTGTGTGGCGCTGGGTCCAAATGCAGCCTTGCTCTGGATAATGCGGTGTGGCGCTGGGTCCAAACGCAGCCTTGCTCTGGATAATGCGGCGTGGCTGTGTGGCGCTGGGTCCAAACACAGCCTTGCTCTGGATAATGCGGTGTGGCACTGGGTCCAAACGCAGCCTTGCTCTGGATAATGAGGTGTGGCGCTGGGGTCCAAACGCAGCCTTGCTCTGGATAATGCGGTGTGGCTGTGTGGCGGTGTGGCTGTGTGGCGCTGGGTCCAAATGCAGCCTTGCTCTGGATAATGCGGTGTGGCTGTGTGGCGCTGGGGTCCAAACGCAGCATTGCTCTGGATAATGCGGTGTGACTGTATGGCGCTGGGGTCCAAACGCAGCCTTGCTCTGGATAATGCGGTGTGGCACTGGGTCCAAACTCAGCCTTGCTCTGGATAATGCGATGTGGCGGTGTGGCGTTGGGGTCCAAACGCAGCCTTGCTCTGGATAATGCGTTGTGGCGGTGTGGCATTGGGGTCCAAACGCAGCCTTGCTCTGGATAATGCGGCGTGGCTGTGTGGCGCTGGGTCCAAACGCAGCCTTGCTCTGGATAATGCGGTGTGGCACTGGGTCCAAATGCAGCCTTGCTCTGGATAATGCGGTGTGACGCTGGGGTCCAAACGCAGCCTTGCTCTGGATAATGCGGTGTGGCTGTGTGGTGCTGGGGTCCAAACGCAGCCTTGCTCTGGATAATGCGGTGTGGCTGTGTGGCCTCGGTCCAAACGCAGCCTTGCTCTGGATAATGCGGTGTGGCACTGGGTCCAAACGCAGCCCTGCTCTGGATAATGCGGTGTGGCACTGGGTCCAAACTCAGCCTTGCTCTGGATAATGCGGTGTGGCTGTGTGGCGCTGGGTCCAAACGCAGCCTTGCTCTGGATAATGCGGTGTGGCTGTGTGGCACTGGGTCCAAATGCAGCCTTGCTCTGGATAATGCGGTGTGACTGTGTGGCGGTGTGGCTGTGTGGCGCTGGGTCCAAATGCAGCCTTGCTCTGGATAATGCGGCACGGCTGTGTGGCGCTGGGACCAAACGCAGCCTTGCTCTGGATAATGCGGTGTGGCGCTGGGTCCAAACGCAGCCTTGCTCTGGATAATGCGGCGTGGGTGTGTGGCGCTGGGTCCAAACGCAGCCTTGCTGTGGATAATGCGGTGTGGCACTGGGTCCAAATGCAGCCTTGCTCTGGATAATGCGGTGTGTCACTGGGTCCAAATGCAGCCTTGCTCTGGATAATGCGGTGTGGCGGTGTGGCATTGGGGTCCAAACGCAGCCTTGCTCTGGATAATGCGGTGTGGCGCTGGGGTCCAAACGCAGCCTTGCTCTGGATAATGCGGTGTGGCTGTGTGGCGCTGGGGTCCAAACGCAGCCTTGCTCTGGATAATGCGGTGTGGCTGTGTGGCGCTGGGTCCAAACGCAGCCTTGCTCTGGATAATGCGGTGTGGCTGTGTGGCACTGGGTCCAAATGCAGCCTTGCTCTGGATAATGCGGTGTGACTGTGTGGCGGTGTGGCTGTGTGGCGCTGGGTCCAAATGCAGTCTTGCTCTGGATAATGCGGCACGGCTGTGTGGCACTGGGACCAAACGCAGCCTTGCTCTGGATAATGCGGTGTGGCGCTGGGTCCAAACGCAGCCTTGCTCTGGATAATGCGGTGTGACGCTGGGGTTCAAACGCAGCCTTGCTCTGGATAATGCGGCGTGGCTGTGTGGCGCTGGGGTACAAACGCAGCCTTGCTCTGGATAATGCGTTGTGGCTGTGTGGCGCTGGGTCCAAATGCAGCCTTGCTCTGGATAATGCGGCGTGGCTGTGTGGCGCTGGGTCCAAACGCAGCCTTGCTCTGGATAATGCGGTGTGACACTGGGTCCAAATGCAGCCTTGCTCTGGATAATGCGGTGTGGGGCTGGGGTCCAAACGCAGCCTTGCTCTGGATAATGCAGGGTGGCTGTGTGGTGCTGGGGTCCAAACGCAGCCTTGCTCTGGATAATGCGGTGTGGCTGTGTGGCCTCGGTCCAAATGCAGCCTTGCTCTGGATAATGCGGTGTGACTGTGTGGCGCTGGGACCAAACGCAGCCTTGCTCTGGATAATGCGGTGTGGCGCTGGGTCCAAACGCAGCCTTGCTCTGGATAATGCGGCGTGGGTGTGTGGCGCTGGGGTCCAAACGCAGCCTTGCTGTGGATAATGCGGTGTGGCACTGGGTCCAAATGCAGCCTTGCTCTGGATAATGCGGTGTGTCACTGGGTCCAAACTCAGCCTTGCTCTGGATAATGCGGTGTGGGGGTGTGGCGTTGGGGTCCAAACGCAGCCTTGCTCTGGATAATGCGGTGCGGCGGTGTGGCATTGGGGTCCAAACGCAGCCTTGCTCTGGATAATGCGGTGTGGCGCTGGGGTCCAAACGCAGCCTTGCTCTGGATAATGCGGTGTGGCTGTGTGGCGCTGGGGTCCAAACGCAGCCTTGCTCTGGATAATGCGGTGTGGCTGTGTGGCGCTGGGTCCAAACGCAGCCTTGCTCTGGATAATGCGGTGTGACTGTGTGGCGCTGGGTCCAAATGCAGCCTTGCTCTGGATAATGCGGTGTGACTGTGTGGCGGTGTGGCTGTGTGGCGCTGGGTCCAAATGCAGCCTTGCTCTGGATAATGCGGCGTGGCTGTGTGGCGCTGGGTCCAAACGCAGCCTTGCTCTGGATAATGCGGTGTGGCACTGGGTCCAAATGCAGCCTTGCTCTGGATAATGCGGTGTGACGCTGGGGTCCAAACGCAGCCTTGCTCTGGATAATGCGGTGTGGCTGTGTGGTGCTGGGGTCCAAACGCAGCCTTGCTCTGGATAATGCGGTGTGGCTGTGTGGCCTCGGTCCAAATGCAGCCTTGCTCTGGATAATGCGGTGTGACTGTGTGGCGGTGTGGCTGTGTGGCGCTGGGTCCAAATGCAGCCTTGCTCTGGATAATGCGGCGTGGCTGTGTGGCACTGGGTCCAAACGCAGCCTTGCTCTGGATAATTTGGTGTGGCACTGGGTCCAAACGCAGCCTTGCTCTGGATAATGCGGTGTGGCACTGGGTCCAAACTCAGCCTTGCTCTGGATAATGCGGTGTGGCGGTGTGGTGTTGGGGTCCAAACGCAGCCTTGCTCTGGATAATGTGGTGTGGCGGTGTGGCATTGGGGTCCAAACGCAGCCTTGCTCTGGATAATGCGGTGTGACGCTGGGGTCCAAACGCAGCCTTGCTCTGGATAATGCGGTGTGGCTGTGTGGCGCTGGGGTCCAAATGCAGCCTTGCTCTGGATAATGCGGTGTGGCTGTGTGGCGCTCGGTCCAAACGCAGCCTTGCTCTGGATAATGCGGTGTGTCACTGGGTCCAAACTCAGCCTTGCTCTGGATAATGCGGTGTGTGGGTGTGGCGTTGGGGTCCAAACGCAGCCTTGCTCTGGATAATGCGGTGTGGCATTGGGGTCCAAACGCAGCCTTGCTCTGGATAATGCGGTGTGGCGCTGGGTCCAAATGCAGCCTTGCTCTGGATAATGCGGTGTGACTGTGTGGCGCTGGGTCCAAATGCAGCCTTGCTCTGGATAATGCGGTGTGACTGTGTGGCGGTGTGGCTGTGTGGCGCTGGGTCCAAATGCAGCCTTGCTCTGGATAATGCGGCGTGGCTGTGTGGCGCTGGGTCCAAACGCAGCCTTGCTCTGGATAATGCGGTGTGGCACTGGGTCCAAATGCAGCCTTGCTCTGGATAATGCGGTGTGACGCTGGGGTCCAAACGCAGCCTTGCTCTGGATAATGCGGTGTGGCTGTGTGGTGCTGGGGTCCAAACGCAGCCTTGCTCTGGATAATGCGGTGTGGCTGTGTGGCCTCGGTCCAAATGCAGCCTTGCTCTGGATAATGCGGTGTGACTGTGTGGCGGTGTGGCTGTGTGGCGCTGGGTCCAAATGCAGCCTTGCTCTGGATAATGCGGCGTGGCTGTGTGGCACTGGGTCCAAACGCAGCCTTGCTCTGGATAATTTGGTGTGGCACTGGGTCCAAACGCAGCCTTGCTCTGGATAATGCGGTGTGGCACTGGGTCCAAACTCAGCCTTGCTCTGGATAATGCGGTGTGGCGGTGTGGCGTTGGGGTCCAAACGCAGCCTTGCTCTGGATAATGTGGTGTGGCGGTGTGGCATTGGGGTCCAAACGCAGCCTTGCTCTGGATAATGCGGTGTGGCTGTGTGGCGCTGGGGTCCAAATGCAGCCTTGCTCTGGATAATGCGGTGTGGCTGTGTGGCGCTCGGTCCAAATGCAGCCTTGCTCTGGATAATGCGGTGTGACTGTGTGGCGGTGTGGCTGTGTGGCGCTGGGTCCAAATGCAGCCTTTCTCTGGATAATGCGGCGTGGCTGTGTGGCGCTGGGTCCAAACGCAGCCTTGCTCTGGATAATGCGGTGTGGCGCTGGGTCCAAACGCAGCCTTGCTCTGGATAATGCGGCGTGGGTGTGTGGCGCTGGGGTCCAAACGCAGCCTTGCTGTGGATAATGCGGTGTGGCACTGGGTCCAAATGCAGCCTTGCTCTGGATAATGCGGTGTGGCACTGGGTCCAAATGCAGCCTTGCTCTGGATAATGCGGTGTGACGCTGGGGTCCAAACGCAGCCTTGCTCTGGATAATGCGGTGTGGCTGTGTGGTGCTGGGGTCCAAACGCAGCCTTGCTCTGGATAATGCGGTGTGGCTGTGTGGCCTCGGTCCAAATGCAGCCTTGCTCTGGATAATGCGAGGTGACTGTATGGCGGTGTGGCTGTGTGGCGCTGGGTCCAAATGCAGCCTTGCTCTGGATAATGCGGCGTGGCTGTGTGGCACTGGGTCCAAACGCAGCCTTGCTCTGGATAATTTGGTGTGGCACTGGGTCCAAACGCAGCCTTGCTCTGGATAATGCGGTGTGGCACTGGGTCCAAACTCAGCCTTGCTCTGGATAATGCGGTGTGGCGGTGTGGTGTTGGGGTCCAAACGCAGCCTTGCTCTGGATAATGTGGTGTGGCGGTGTGGCATTGGGGTCCAAACGCAGCCTTGCTCTGGATAATGCGGTGTGACGCTGGGGTCCAAACGCAGCCTTGCTCTGGATAATGCGGTGTGGCTGTGTGGCGCTGGGGTCCAAATGCAGCCTTGCTCTGGATAATGCGGTGTGGCTGTGTGGCGCTCGGTCCAAATGCAGCCTTGCTCTGGATAATGCGGTGTGACTGTGTGGCGGTGTGGCTGTGTGGCGCTGGGTCCAAATGCAGCCTTTCTCTGGATAATGCGGCGTGGCTGTGTGGCGCTGGGTCCAAATGCAGCCTTGCTCTGGATAATGCGGTGTGGCGCTGGGTCCAAACGCAGCCTTGCTCTGGATAATGCGGCGTGGCTGTGTGGCGCTGGGTCCAAACACAGCCTTGCTCTGGATAATGCGGTGTGGCACTGGGTCCAAACGCAGCCTTGCTCTGGATAATGAGGTGTGGCGCTGGGGTCCAAACGCAGCCTTGCTCTGGATAATGCGGTGTGGCTGTGTGGCGGTGTGGCTGTGTGGCGCTGGGTCCAAATGCAGCCTTGCTCTGGATAATGCGGTGTGGCTGTGTGGCGCTGGGGTCCAAACGCAGCATTGCTCTGGATAATGCGGTGTGACTGTATGGCGCTGGGGTCCAAACGCAGCCTTGCTCTGGATAATGCGGTGTGGCTGTGTGGCGCTGGGTCCAAATGCAGCCTTGCTCTGGATAATGCGGTGTGACTGTGTGGCGCTGGGGTCCAAACGCAGCCTTGCTCTGGATAATGCGGCGTGGCTGTGTGATGCTGGGTCCAAACGCAGCCTTGCTCTGGATAATGCGGTGTGGCACTGGGTCCAAACTCAGCCTTGCTCTGGATAATGCGATGTGGCGGTGTGGCGTTGGGGTCCAAACGCAGCCTTGCTCTGGATAATGCGTTGTGGCGGTGTGGCATTGGGGTCCAAACGCAGCCTTGCTCTGGATAATGCGGCGTGGCTGTGTGGCGCTGGGTCCAAACGCAGCCTTGCTCTGGATAATGCGGTGTGGCACTGGGTCCAAATGCAGCCTTGCTCTGGATAATGCGGTGTGACGCTGGGGTCCAAACGCAGCCTTGCTCTGGATAATGCGGTGTGGCTGTGTGGTGCTGGGGTCCAAACGCAGCCTTGCTCTGGATAATGCGGTGTGGCTGTGTGGCCTCGGTCCAAACGCAGCCTTGCTCTGGATAATGCGGTGTGGCACTGGGTCCAAACGCAGCCCTGCTCTGGATAATGCGGTGTGGCACTGGGTCCAAACTCAGCCTTGCTCTGGATAATGCGGTGTGGCTGTGTGGCGCTGGGTCCAAACGCAGCCTTGCTCTGGATAATGCGGTGTGGCTGTGTGGCACTGGGTCCAAATGCAGCCTTGCTCTGGATAATGCGGTGTGACTGTGTGGCGGTGTGGCTGTGTGGCGCTGGGTCCAAATGCAGCCTTGCTCTGGATAATGCGGCACGGCTGTGTGGCGCTGGGACCAAACGCAGCCTTGCTCTGGATAATGCGGTGTGGCGCTGGGTCCAAACGCAGCCTTGCTCTGGATAATGCGGCGTGGGTGTGTGGCGCTGGGTCCAAACGCAGCCTTGCTGTGGATAATGCGGTGTGGCACTGGGTCCAAATGCAGCCTTGCTCTGGATAATGCGGTGTGTCACTGGGTCCAAATGCAGCCTTGCTCTGGATAATGCGGTGTGGCGGTGTGGCATTGGGGTCCAAACGCAGCCTTGCTCTGGATAATGCGGTGTGGCGCTGGGGTCCAAACGCAGCCTTGCTCTGGATAATGCGGTGTGGCTGTGTGGCGCTGGGGTCCAAACGCAGCCTTGCTCTGGATAATGCGGTGTGGCTGTGTGGCGCTGGGTCCAAACGCAGCCTTGCTCTGGATAATGCGGTGTGGCTGTGTGGCACTGGGTCCAAATGCAGCCTTGCTCTGGATAATGCGGTGTGACTGTGTGGCGGTGTGGCTGTGTGGCGCTGGGTCCAAATGCAGTCTTGCTCTGGATAATGCGGCACGGCTGTGTGGCACTGGGACCAAACGCAGCCTTGCTCTGGATAATGCGGTGTGGCGCTGGGTCCAAACGCAGCCTTGCTCTGGATAATGCGGTGTGACGCTGGGGTTCAAACGCAGCCTTGCTCTGGATAATGCGGCGTGGCTGTGTGGCGCTGGGGTACAAACGCAGCCTTGCTCTGGATAATGCGTTGTGGCTGTGTGGCGCTGGGTCCAAATGCAGCCTTGCTCTGGATAATGCGGCGTGGCTGTGTGGCGCTGGGTCCAAACGCAGCCTTGCTCTGGATAATGCGGTGTGACACTGGGTCCAAATGCAGCCTTGCTCTGGATAATGCGGTGTGGGGCTGGGGTCCAAACGCAGCCTTGCTCTGGATAATGCAGGGTGGCTGTGTGGTGCTGGGGTCCAAACGCAGCCTTGCTCTGGATAATGCGGTGTGGCTGTGTGGCCTCGGTCCAAATGCAGCCTTGCTCTGGATAATGCGGTGTGACTGTGTGGCGCTGGGACCAAACGCAGCCTTGCTCTGGATAATGCGGTGTGGCGCTGGGTCCAAACGCAGCCTTGCTCTGGATAATGCGGCGTGGGTGTGTGGCGCTGGGGTCCAAACGCAGCCTTGCTGTGGATAATGCGGTGTGGCACTGGGTCCAAATGCAGCCTTGCTCTGGATAATGCGGTGTGTCACTGGGTCCAAACTCAGCCTTGCTCTGGATAATGCGGTGTGGGGGTGTGGCGTTGGGGTCCAAACGCAGCCTTGCTCTGGATAATGCGGTGCGGCGGTGTGGCATTGGGGTCCAAACGCAGCCTTGCTCTGGATAATGCGGTGTGGCGCTGGGGTCCAAACGCAGCCTTGCTCTGGATAATGCGGTGTGGCTGTGTGGCGCTGGGGTCCAAACGCAGCCTTGCTCTGGATAATGCGGTGTGGCTGTGTGGCGCTGGGTCCAAACGCAGCCTTGCTCTGGATAATGCGGTGTGGCTGTGTGGTGCTGGGGTCCAAACGCAGCCTTGCTCTGGATAATGCGGTGTGGCTGTGTGGCCTCGGTCCAAATGCAGCCTTGCTCTGGATAATGCGGTGTGACTGTGTGGCGGTGTGGCTGTGTGGCGCTGGGTCCAAATGCAGCCTTGCTCTGGATAATGCGGCGTGGCTGTGTGGCACTGGGTCCAAACGCAGCCTTGCTCTGGATAATTTGGTGTGGCACTGGGTCCAAACGCAGCCTTGCTCTGGATAATGCGGTGTGGCACTGGGTCCAAACTCAGCCTTGCTCTGGATAATGCGGTGTGGCGGTGTGGTGTTGGGGTCCAAACGCAGCCTTGCTCTGGATAATGTGGTGTGGCGGTGTGGCATTGGGGTCCAAACGCAGCCTTGCTCTGGATAATGCGGTGTGACGCTGGGGTCCAAACGCAGCCTTGCTCTGGATAATGCGGTGTGGCTGTGTGGCGCTGGGGTCCAAATGCAGCCTTGCTCTGGATAATGCGGTGTGGCTGTGTGGCGCTCGGTCCAAACGCAGCCTTGCTCTGGATAATGCGGTGTGTCACTGGGTCCAAACTCAGCCTTGCTCTGGATAATGCGGTGTGTGGGTGTGGCGTTGGGGTCCAAACGCAGCCTTGCTCTGGATAATGCGGTGTGGCATTGGGGTCCAAACGCAGCCTTGCTCTGGATAATGCGGTGTGGCGCTGGGTCCAAATGCAGCCTTGCTCTGGATAATGCGGTGTGACTGTGTGGCGCTGGGTCCAAATGCAGCCTTGCTCTGGATAATGCGGTGTGACTGTGTGGCGGTGTGGCTGTGTGGCGCTGGGTCCAAATGCAGCCTTGCTCTGGATAATGCGGCGTGGCTGTGTGGCGCTGGGTCCAAACGCAGCCTTGCTCTGGATAATGCGGTGTGGCACTGGGTCCAAATGCAGCCTTGCTCTGGATAATGCGGTGTGACGCTGGGGTCCAAACGCAGCCTTGCTCTGGATAATGCGGTGTGGCTGTGTGGTGCTGGGGTCCAAACGCAGCCTTGCTCTGGATAATGCGGTGTGGCTGTGTGGCCTCGGTCCAAATGCAGCCTTGCTCTGGATAATGCGGTGTGACTGTGTGGCGGTGTGGCTGTGTGGCGCTGGGTCCAAATGCAGCCTTGCTCTGGATAATGCGGCGTGGCTGTGTGGCACTGGGTCCAAACGCAGCCTTGCTCTGGATAATTTGGTGTGGCACTGGGTCCAAACGCAGCCTTGCTCTGGATAATGCGGTGTGGCACTGGGTCCAAACTCAGCCTTGCTCTGGATAATGCGGTGTGGCGGTGTGGCGTTGGGGTCCAAACGCAGCCTTGCTCTGGATAATGTGGTGTGGCGGTGTGGCATTGGGGTCCAAACGCAGCCTTGCTCTGGATAATGCGGTGTGGCTGTGTGGCGCTGGGGTCCAAATGCAGCCTTGCTCTGGATAATGCGGTGTGGCTGTGTGGCGCTCGGTCCAAATGCAGCCTTGCTCTGGATAATGCGGTGTGACTGTGTGGCGGTGTGGCTGTGTGGCGCTGGGTCCAAATGCAGCCTTTCTCTGGATAATGCGGCGTGGCTGTGTGGCGCTGGGTCCAAACGCAGCCTTGCTCTGGATAATGCGGTGTGGCGCTGGGTCCAAACGCAGCCTTGCTCTGGATAATGCGGCGTGGGTGTGTGGCGCTGGGGTCCAAACGCAGCCTTGCTGTGGATAATGCGGTGTGGCACTGGGTCCAAATGCAGCCTTGCTCTGGATAATGCGGTGTGGCACTGGGTCCAAATGCAGCCTTGCTCTGGATAATGCGGTGTGACGCTGGGGTCCAAACGCAGCCTTGCTCTGGATAATGCGGTGTGGCTGTGTGGTGCTGGGGTCCAAACGCAGCCTTGCTCTGGATAATGCGGTGTGGCTGTGTGGCCTCGGTCCAAATGCAGCCTTGCTCTGGATAATGCGAGGTGACTGTATGGCGGTGTGGCTGTGTGGCGCTGGGTCCAAATGCAGCCTTGCTCTGGATAATGCGGCGTGGCTGTGTGGCACTGGGTCCAAACGCAGCCTTGCTCTGGATAATTTGGTGTGGCACTGGGTCCAAACGCAGCCTTGCTCTGGATAATGCGGTGTGGCACTGGGTCCAAACTCAGCCTTGCTCTGGATAATGCGGTGTGGCGGTGTGGTGTTGGGGTCCAAACGCAGCCTTGCTCTGGATAATGTGGTGTGGCGGTGTGGCATTGGGGTCCAAACGCAGCCTTGCTCTGGATAATGCGGTGTGACGCTGGGGTCCAAACGCAGCCTTGCTCTGGATAATGCGGTGTGGCTGTGTGGCGCTGGGGTCCAAATGCAGCCTTGCTCTGGATAATGCGGTGTGGCTGTGTGGCGCTCGGTCCAAATGCAGCCTTGCTCTGGATAATGCGGTGTGACTGTGTGGCGGTGTGGCTGTGTGGCGCTGGGTCCAAATGCAGCCTTTCTCTGGATAATGCGGCGTGGCTGTGTGGCGCTGGGTCCAAATGCAGCCTTGCTCTGGATAATGCGGTGTGGCGCTGGGTCCAAACGCAGCCTTGCTCTGGATAATGCGGCGTGGCTGTGTGGCGCTGGGTCCAAACACAGCCTTGCTCTGGATAATGCGGTGTGGCACTGGGTCCAAACGCAGCCTTGCTCTGGATAATGAGGTGTGGCGCTGGGGTCCAAACGCAGCCTTGCTCTGGATAATGCGGTGTGGCTGTGTGGCGGTGTGGCTGTGTGGCGCTGGGTCCAAATGCAGCCTTGCTCTGGATAATGCGGTGTGGCTGTGTGGCGCTGGGGTCCAAACGCAGCATTGCTCTGGATAATGCGGTGTGACTGTATGGCGCTGGGGTCCAAACGCAGCCTTGCTCTGGATAATGCGGTGTGGCTGTGTGGCGCTGGGTCCAAATGCAGCCTTGCTCTGGATAATGCGGTGTGACTGTGTGGCGCTGGGGTCCAAACGCAGCCTTGCTCTGGATAATGCGGCGTGGCTGTGTGATGCTGGGTCCAAACGCAGCCTTGCTCTGGATAATGCGGTGTGGCACTGGGTCCAAACTCAGCCTTGCTCTGGATAATGCGATGTGGCGGTGTGGCGTTGGGGTCCAAACGCAGCCTTGCTCTGGATAATGCGGTGTGGCTGTGTGGCCTCGGTCCAAACGCAGCCTTGCTCTGGATAATGCGGTGTGGCACTGGGTCCAAACGCAGCCCTGCTCTGGATAATGCGGTGTGGCACTGGGTCCAAACTCAGCCTTGCTCTGGATAATGCGGTGTGGCTGTGTGGCGCTGGGTCCAAACGCAGCCTTGCTCTGGATAATGCGGTGTGGCTGTGTGGCACTGGGTCCAAATGCAGCCTTGCTCTGGATAATGCGGTGTGACTGTGTGGCGGTGTGGCTGTGTGGCGCTGGGTCCAAATGCAGCCTTGCTCTGGATAATGCGGCACGGCTGTGTGGCGCTGGGACCAAACGCAGCCTTGCTCTGGATAATGCGGTGTGGCGCTGGGTCCAAACGCAGCCTTGCTCTGGATAATGCGGCGTGGGTGTGTGGCGCTGGGTCCAAACGCAGCCTTGCTGTGGATAATGCGGTGTGGCACTGGGTCCAAATGCAGCCTTGCTCTGGATAATGCGGTGTGTCACTGGGTCCAAATGCAGCCTTGCTCTGGATAATGCGGTGTGGCGGTGTGGCATTGGGGTCCAAACGCAGCCTTGCTCTGGATAATGCGGTGTGGCGCTGGGGTCCAAACGCAGCCTTGCTCTGGATAATGCGGTGTGGCTGTGTGGCGCTGGGGTCCAAACGCAGCCTTGCTCTGGATAATGCGGTGTGGCTGTGTGGCGCTGGGTCCAAACGCAGCCTTGCTCTGGATAATGCGGTGTGGCTGTGTGGCACTGGGTCCAAATGCAGCCTTGCTCTGGATAATGCGGTGTGACTGTGTGGCGGTGTGGCTGTGTGGCGCTGGGTCCAAATGCAGTCTTGCTCTGGATAATGCGGCACGGCTGTGTGGCACTGGGACCAAACGCAGCCTTGCTCTGGATAATGCGGTGTGGCGCTGGGTCCAAACGCAGCCTTGCTCTGGATAATGCGGTGTGACGCTGGGGTTCAAACGCAGCCTTGCTCTGGATAATGCGGCGTGGCTGTGTGGCGCTGGGGTACAAACGCAGCCTTGCTCTGGATAATGCGTTGTGGCTGTGTGGCGCTGGGTCCAAATGCAGCCTTGCTCTGGATAATGCGGCGTGGCTGTGTGGCGCTGGGTCCAAACGCAGCCTTGCTCTGGATAATGCGGTGTGACACTGGGTCCAAATGCAGCCTTGCTCTGGATAATGCGGTGTGGGGCTGGGGTCCAAACGCAGCCTTGCTCTGGATAATGCAGGGTGGCTGTGTGGTGCTGGGGTCCAAACGCAGCCTTGCTCTGGATAATGCGGTGTGGCTGTGTGGCCTCGGTCCAAATGCAGCCTTGCTCTGGATAATGCGGTGTGACTGTGTGGCGCTGGGACCAAACGCAGCCTTGCTCTGGATAATGCGGTGTGGCGCTGGGTCCAAACGCAGCCTTGCTCTGGATAATGCGGCGTGGGTGTGTGGCGCTGGGGTCCAAACGCAGCCTTGCTGTGGATAATGCGGTGTGGCACTGGGTCCAAATGCAGCCTTGCTCTGGATAATGCGGTGTGTCACTGGGTCCAAACTCAGCCTTGCTCTGGATAATGCGGTGTGGGGGTGTGGCGTTGGGGTCCAAACGCAGCCTTGCTCTGGATAATGCGGTGCGGCGGTGTGGCATTGGGGTCCAAACGCAGCCTTGCTCTGGATAATGCGGTGTGGCGCTGGGGTCCAAACGCAGCCTTGCTCTGGATAATGCGGTGTGGCTGTGTGGCGCTGGGGTCCAAACGCAGCCTTGCTCTGGATAATGCGGTGTGGCTGTGTGGCGCTGGGTCCAAACGCAGCCTTGCTCTGGATAATGCGGTGTGGCTGTGTGGTGCTGGGGTCCAAACGCAGCCTTGCTCTGGATAATGCGG
Source organism: Notolepis coatsorum (assembly GCF_963971535.1). Lineage (NCBI taxonomy): Eukaryota > Metazoa > Chordata > Actinopteri > Aulopiformes > Paralepididae > Notolepis > Notolepis coatsorum. The sequence continues at coordinate 169,689 of NW_028170709.1, read as the reverse complement.
TGTGGCTGTGTGGCCTCGGTCCAAATGCAGCCTTGCTCTGGATAATGCGGTGTGACTGTGTGGCGGTGTGGCTGTGTGGCGCTGGGTCCAAATGCAGCCTTGCTCTGGATAATGCGGCGTGGCTGTGTGGCACTGGGTCCAAACGCAGCCTTGCTCTGGATAATTTGGTGTGGCACTGGGTCCAAACGCAGCCTTGCTCTGGATAATGCGGTGTGGCACTGGGTCCAAACTCAGCCTTGCTCTGGATAATGCGGTGTGGCGGTGTGGTGTTGGGGTCCAAACGCAGCCTTGCTCTGGATAATGTGGTGTGGCGGTGTGGCATTGGGGTCCAAACGCAGCCTTGCTCTGGATAATGCGGTGTGACGCTGGGGTCCAAACGCAGCCTTGCTCTGGATAATGCGGTGTGGCTGTGTGGCGCTGGGGTCCAAATGCAGCCTTGCTCTGGATAATGCGGTGTGGCTGTGTGGCGCTCGGTCCAAACGCAGCCTTGCTCTGGATAATGCGGTGTGTCACTGGGTCCAAACTCAGCCTTGCTCTGGATAATGCGGTGTGTGGGTGTGGCGTTGGGGTCCAAACGCAGCCTTGCTCTGGATAATGCGGTGTGGCATTGGGGTCCAAACGCAGCCTTGCTCTGGATAATGCGGTGTGGCGCTGGGTCCAAATGCAGCCTTGCTCTGGATAATGCGGTGTGACTGTGTGGCGCTGGGTCCAAATGCAGCCTTGCTCTGGATAATGCGGTGTGACTGTGTGGCGGTGTGGCTGTGTGGCGCTGGGTCCAAATGCAGCCTTGCTCTGGATAATGCGGCGTGGCTGTGTGGCGCTGGGTCCAAACGCAGCCTTGCTCTGGATAATGCGGTGTGGCACTGGGTCCAAATGCAGCCTTGCTCTGGATAATGCGGTGTGACGCTGGGGTCCAAACGCAGCCTTGCTCTGGATAATGCGGTGTGGCTGTGTGGTGCTGGGGTCCAAACGCAGCCTTGCTCTGGATAATGCGGTGTGGCTGTGTGGCCTCGGTCCAAATGCAGCCTTGCTCTGGATAATGCGGTGTGACTGTGTGGCGGTGTGGCTGTGTGGCGCTGGGTCCAAATGCAGCCTTGCTCTGGATAATGCGGCGTGGCTGTGTGGCACTGGGTCCAAACGCAGCCTTGCTCTGGATAATTTGGTGTGGCACTGGGTCCAAACGCAGCCTTGCTCTGGATAATGCGGTGTGGCACTGGGTCCAAACTCAGCCTTGCTCTGGATAATGCGGTGTGGCGGTGTGGCGTTGGGGTCCAAACGCAGCCTTGCTCTGGATAATGTGGTGTGGCGGTGTGGCATTGGGGTCCAAACGCAGCCTTGCTCTGGATAATGCGGTGTGGCTGTGTGGCGCTGGGGTCCAAATGCAGCCTTGCTCTGGATAATGCGGTGTGGCTGTGTGGCGCTCGGTCCAAATGCAGCCTTGCTCTGGATAATGCGGTGTGACTGTGTGGCGGTGTGGCTGTGTGGCGCTGGGTCCAAATGCAGCCTTTCTCTGGATAATGCGGCGTGGCTGTGTGGCGCTGGGTCCAAACGCAGCCTTGCTCTGGATAATGCGGTGTGGCGCTGGGTCCAAACGCAGCCTTGCTCTGGATAATGCGGCGTGGGTGTGTGGCGCTGGGGTCCAAACGCAGCCTTGCTGTGGATAATGCGGTGTGGCACTGGGTCCAAATGCAGCCTTGCTCTGGATAATGCGGTGTGGCACTGGGTCCAAATGCAGCCTTGCTCTGGATAATGCGGTGTGACGCTGGGGTCCAAACGCAGCCTTGCTCTGGATAATGCGGTGTGGCTGTGTGGTGCTGGGGTCCAAACGCAGCCTTGCTCTGGATAATGCGGTGTGGCTGTGTGGCCTCGGTCCAAATGCAGCCTTGCTCTGGATAATGCGAGGTGACTGTATGGCGGTGTGGCTGTGTGGCGCTGGGTCCAAATGCAGCCTTGCTCTGGATAATGCGGCGTGGCTGTGTGGCACTGGGTCCAAACGCAGCCTTGCTCTGGATAATTTGGTGTGGCACTGGGTCCAAACGCAGCCTTGCTCTGGATAATGCGGTGTGGCACTGGGTCCAAACTCAGCCTTGCTCTGGATAATGCGGTGTGGCGGTGTGGTGTTGGGGTCCAAACGCAGCCTTGCTCTGGATAATGTGGTGTGGCGGTGTGGCATTGGGGTCCAAACGCAGCCTTGCTCTGGATAATGCGGTGTGACGCTGGGGTCCAAACGCAGCCTTGCTCTGGATAATGCGGTGTGGCTGTGTGGCGCTGGGGTCCAAATGCAGCCTTGCTCTGGATAATGCGGTGTGGCTGTGTGGCGCTCGGTCCAAATGCAGCCTTGCTCTGGATAATGCGGTGTGACTGTGTGGCGGTGTGGCTGTGTGGCGCTGGGTCCAAATGCAGCCTTTCCCTGGATAATGCGGCGTGGCTGTGTGGCGCTGGGTCCAAATGCAGCCTTGCTCTGGATAATGCGGTGTGGCGCTGGGTCCAAACGCAGCCTTGCTCTGGATAATGCGGCGTGGCTGTGTGGCGCTGGGTCCAAACACAGCCTTGCTCTGGATAATGCGGTGTGGCACTGGGTCCAAACGCAGCCTTGCTCTGGATAATGAGGTGTGGCGCTGGGGTCCAAACGCAGCCTTGCTCTGGATAATGCGGTGTGGCTGTGTGGCGGTGTGGCTGTGTGGCGCTGGGTCCAAATGCAGCCTTGCTCTGGATAATGCGGTGTGGCTGTGTGGCGCTGGGGTCCAAACGCAGCATTGCTCTGGATAATGCGGTGTGACTGTATGGCGCTGGGGTCCAAACGCAGCCTTGCTCTGGATAATGCGGTGTGGCTGTGTGGCGCTGGGTCCAAATGCAGCCTTGCTCTGGATAATGCGGTGTGACTGTGTGGCGCTGGGGTCCAAACGCAGCCTTGCTCTGGATAATGCGGCGTGGCTGTGTGATGCTGGGTCCAAACGCAGCCTTGCTCTGGATAATGCGGTGTGGCACTGGGTCCAAACTCAGCCTTGCTCTGGATAATGCGATGTGGCGGTGTGGCGTTGGGGTCCAAACGCAGCCTTGCTCTGGATAATGCGTTGTGGCGGTGTGGCATTGGGGTCCAAACGCAGCCTTGCTCTGGATAATGCGGCGTGGCTGTGTGGCGCTGGGTCCAAACGCAGCCTTGCTCTGGATAATGCGGTGTGGCACTGGGTCCAAATGCAGCCTTGCTCTGGATAATGCGGTGTGACGCTGGGGTCCAAACGCAGCCTTGCTCTGGATAATGCGGTGTGGCTGTGTGGTGCTGGGGTCCAAACGCAGCCTTGCTCTGGATAATGCGGTGTGGCTGTGTGGCCTCGGTCCAAACGCAGCCTTGCTCTGGATAATGCGGTGTGGCACTGGGTCCAAACACAGCCCTGCTCTGGATAATGCGGTGTGGCACTGGGTCCAAACTCAGCCTTGCTCTGGATAATGCGGTGTGGCTGTGTGGCGCTGGGTCTAAACGCAGCCTTGCTCTGGATAATGCGGTGTGGCTGTGTGGCACTGGGTCCAAATGCAGCCTTGCTCTGGATAATGCGGTGTGACTGTGTGGCGGTGTGGCTGTGTGGCGCTGGGTCCAAATGCAGCCTTGCTCTGGATAATGCGGCACGGCTGTGTGGCGCTGGGACCAAACGCAGCCTTGCTCTGGATAATGCGGTGTGGCGCTGGGTCCAAACGCAGCCTTGCTCTGGATAATGCGGCGTGGGTGTGTGGCGCTGGGTCCAAACGCAGCCTTGCTGTGGATAATGCGGTGTGGCACTGGGTCCAAATGCAGCCTTGCTCTGGATAATGCGGTGTGTCACTGGGTCCAAATGCAGCCTTGCTCTGGATAATGCGGTGTGGCGGTGTGGCATTGGGGTCCAAACGCAGCCTTGCTCTGGATAATGCGGTGTGGCGCTGGGGTCCAAACGCAGCCTTGCTCTGGATAATGCGGTGTGGCTGTGTGGCGCTGGGGTCCAAACGCAGCCTTGCTCTGGATAATGCGGTGTGGCTGTGTGGCGCTGGGTCCAAACGCAGCCTTGCTCTGGATAATGCGGTGTGGCTGTGTGGCACTGGGTCCAAATGCAGCCTTGCTCTGGATAATGCGGTGTGACTGTGTGGCGGTGTGGCTGTGTGGCGCTGGGTCCAAATGCAGTCTTGCTCTGGATAATGCGGCACGGCTGTGTGGCACTGGGACCAAACGCAGCCTTGCTCTGGATAATGCGGTGTGGCGCTGGGTCCAAACGCAGCCTTGCTCTGGATAATGCGGTGTGACGCTGGGGTTCAAACGCAGCCTTGCTCTGGATAATGCGGCGTGGCTGTGTGGCGCTGGGGTACAAACGCAGCCTTGCTCTGGATAATGCGTTGTGGCTGTGTGGCGCTGGGTCCAAATGCAGCCTTGCTCTGGATAATGCGGCGTGGCTGTGTGGCGCTGGGTCCAAACGCAGCCTTGCTCTGGATAATGCGGTGTGACACTGGGTCCAAATGCAGCCTTGCTCTGGATAATGCGGTGTGGGGCTGGGGTCCAAACGCAGCCTTGCTCTGGATAATGCAGGGTGGCTGTGTGGTGCTGGGGTCCAAACGCAGCCTTGCTCTGGATAATGCGGTGTGGCTGTGTGGCCTCGGTCCAAATGCAGCCTTGCTCTGGATAATGCGGTGTGACTGTGTGGCGCTGGGACCAAACGCAGCCTTGCTCTGGATAATGCGGTGTGGCGCTGGGTCCAAACGCAGCCTTGCTCTGGATAATGCGGCGTGGGTGTGTGGCGCTGGGGTCCAAACGCAGCCTTGCTGTGGATAATGCGGTGTGGCACTGGGTCCAAATGCAGCCTTGCTCTGGATAATGCGGTGTGTCACTGGGTCCAAACTCAGCCTTGCTCTGGATAATGCGGTGTGGGGGTGTGGCGTTGGGGTCCAAACGCAGCCTTGCTCTGGATAATGCGGTGCGGCGGTGTGGCATTGGGGTCCAAACGCAGCCTTGCTCTGGATAATGCGGTGTGGCGCTGGGGTCCAAACGCAGCCTTGCTCTGGATAATGCGGTGTGGCTGTGTGGCGCTGGGGTCCAAACGCAGCCTTGCTCTGGATAATGCGGTGTGGCTGTGTGGCGCTGGGTCCAAACGCAGCCTTGCTCTGGATAATGCGGTGTGACTGTGTGGCGCTGGGTCCAAATGCAGCCTTGCTCTGGATAATGCGGTGTGACTGTGTGGCGGTGTGGCTGTGTGGCGCTGGGTCCAAATGCAGCCTTGCTCTGGATAATGCGGCGTGGCTGTGTGGCGCTGGGTCCAAACGCAGCCTTGCTCTGGATAATGCGGTGTGGCACTGGGTCCAAATGCAGCCTTGCTCTGGATAATGCGGTGTGACGCTGGGGTCCAAACGCAGCCTTGCTCTGGATAATGCGGTGTGGCTGTGTGGTGCTGGGGTCCAAACGCAGCCTTGCTCTGGATAATGCGGTGTGGCTGTGTGGCCTCGGTCCAAATGCAGCCTTGCTCTGGATAATGCGGTGTGACTGTGTGGCGGTGTGGCTGTGTGGCGCTGGGTCCAAATGCAGCCTTGCTCTGGATAATGCGGCGTGGCTGTGTGGCACTGGGTCCAAACGCAGCCTTGCTCTGGATAATTTGGTGTGGCACTGGGTCCAAACGCAGCCTTGCTCTGGATAATGCGGTGTGGCACTGGGTCCAAACTCAGCCTTGCTCTGGATAATGCGGTGTGGCGGTGTGGTGTTGGGGTCCAAACGCAGCCTTGCTCTGGATAATGTGGTGTGGCGGTGTGGCATTGGGGTCCAAACGCAGCCTTGCTCTGGATAATGCGGTGTGACGCTGGGGTCCAAACGCAGCCTTGCTCTGGATAATGCGGTGTGGCTGTGTGGCGCTGGGGTCCAAATGCAGCCTTGCTCTGGATAATGCGGTGTGGCTGTGTGGCGCTCGGTCCAAATGCAGCCTTGCTCTGGATAATGCGGTGTGACTGTGTGGCGGTGTGGCTGTGTGGCGCTGGGTCCAAATGCAGCCTTTCTCTGGATAATGCGGCGTGGCTGTGTGGCGCTGGGTCCAAATGCAGCCTTGCTCTGGATAATGCGGTGTGACTGTGTGGCGGTGTGGCTGTGTGGCGCTGGGTCCAAATGCAGCCTTTCTCTGGATAATGCGGCGTGGCTGTGTGGCGCTGGGTCCAAATGCAGCCTTGCTCTGGATAATGCGGTGTGGCGCTGGGTCCAAACGCAGCCTTGCTCTGGATAATGCGGCGTGGCTGTGTGGCGCTGGGTCCAAACACAGCCTTGCTCTGGATAATGCGGTGTGGCACTGGGTCCAAACGCAGCCTTGCTCTGGATAATGCGGTGTGACGCTGGGGTCCAAACGCAGCCTTGCTCTGGATAATGCGGTGTGGCTGTGTGGTGCTGGGGTCCAAACGCAGCCTTGCTCTGGATAATGCGGTGTGGCTGTGTGGCCTCGGTCCAAACGCAGCCTTGCTCTGGATAATGCGGTGTGGCACTGGGTCCAAACGCAGCCCTGCTCTGGATAATGCGGTGTGGCACTGGGTCCAAACTCAGCCTTGCTCTGGATAATGCGGTGTGGCTGTGTGGCGCTGGGTCTAAACGCAGCCTTGCTCTGGATAATGCGGTGTGGCTGTGTGGCACTGGGTCCAAATGCAGCCTTGCTCTGGATAATGCGGTGTGACTGTGTGGCGGTGTGGCTGTGTGGCGCTGGGTCCAAATGCAGCCTTGCTCTGGATAATGCGGCACGGCTGTGTGGCGCTGGGACCAAACGCAGCCTTGCTCTGGATAATGCGGTGTGGCGCTGGGTCCAAACGCAGCCTTGCTCTGGATAATGCGGCGTGGGTGTGTGGCGCTGGGTCCAAACGCAGCCTTGCTGTGGATAATGCGGTGTGGCACTGGGTCCAAATGCAGCCTTGCTCTGGATAATGCGGTGTGTCACTGGGTCCAAATGCAGCCTTGCTCTGGATAATGCGGTGTGGCGGTGTGGCATTGGGGTCCAAACGCAGCCTTGCTCTGGATAATGCGGTGTGGCGCTGGGGTCCAAACGCAGCCTTGCTCTGGATAATGCGGTGTGGCTGTGTGGCGCTGGGGTCCAAACGCAGCCTTGCTCTGGATAATGCGGTGTGGCTGTGTGGCGCTGGGTCCAAACGCAGCCTTGCTCTGGATAATGCGGTGTGGCTGTGTGGCACTGGGTCCAAATGCAGCCTTGCTCTGGATAATGCGGTGTGACTGTGTGGCGGTGTGGCTGTGTGGCGCTGGGTCCAAATGCAGTCTTGCTCTGGATAATGCGGCACGGCTGTGTGGCACTGGGACCAAACGCAGCCTTGCTCTGGATAATGCGGTGTGGCGCTGGGTCCAAACGCAGCCTTGCTCTGGATAATGCGGTGTGACGCTGGGGTTCAAACGCAGCCTTGCTCTGGATAATGCGGCGTGGCTGTGTGGCGCTGGGGTACAAACGCAGCCTTGCTCTGGATAATGCGTTGTGGCTGTGTGGCGCTGGGTCCAAATGCAGCCTTGCTCTGGATAATGCGGCGTGGCTGTGTGGCGCTGGGTCCAAACGCAGCCTTGCTCTGGATAATGCGGTGTGACACTGGGTCCAAATGCAGCCTTGCTCTGGATAATGCGGTGTGGGGCTGGGGTCCAAACGCAGCCTTGCTCTGGATAATGCAGGGTGGCTGTGTGGTGCTGGGGTCCAAACGCAGCCTTGCTCTGGATAATGCGGTGTGGCTGTGTGGCCTCGGTCCAAATGCAGCCTTGCTCTGGATAATGCGGTGTGACTGTGTGGCGCTGGGACCAAACGCAGCCTTGCTCTGGATAATGCGGTGTGGCGCTGGGTCCAAACGCAGCCTTGCTCTGGATAATGCGGCGTGGGTGTGTGGCGCTGGGGTCCAAACGCAGCCTTGCTGTGGATAATGCGGTGTGGCACTGGGTCCAAATGCAGCCTTGCTCTGGATAATGCGGTGTGTCACTGGGTCCAAACTCAGCCTTGCTCTGGATAATGCGGTGTGGGGGTGTGGCGTTGGGGTCCAAACGCAGCCTTGCTCTGGATAATGCGGTGCGGCGGTGTGGCATTGGGGTCCAAACGCAGCCTTGCTCTGGATAATGCGGTGTGGCGCTGGGGTCCAAACGCAGCCTTGCTCTGGATAATGCGGTGTGGCTGTGTGGCGCTGGGGTCCAAACGCAGCCTTGCTCTGGATAATGCGGTGTGGCTGTGTGGCGCTGGGTCCAAACGCAGCCTTGCTCTGGATAATGCGGTGTGACTGTGTGGCGCTGGGTCCAAATGCAGCCTTGCTCTGGATAATGCGGTGTGACTGTGTGGCGGTGTGGCTGTGTGGCGCTGGGTCCAAATGCAGCCTTGCTCTGGATAATGCGGCGTGGCTGTGTGGCGCTGGGTCCAAACGCAGCCTTGCTCTGGATAATGCGGTGTGGCACTGGGTCCAAATGCAGCCTTGCTCTGGATAATGCGGTGTGACGCTGGGGTCCAAACGCAGCCTTGCTCTGGATAATGCGGTGTGGCTGTGTGGTGCTGGGGTCCAAACGCAGCCTTGCTCTGGATAATGCGGTGTGGCTGTGTGGCCTCGGTCCAAATGCAGCCTTGCTCTGGATAATGCGGTGTGACTGTGTGGCGGTGTGGCTGTGTGGCGCTGGGTCCAAATGCAGCCTTGCTCTGGATAATGCGGCGTGGCTGTGTGGCACTGGGTCCAAACGCAGCCTTGCTCTGGATAATTTGGTGTGGCACTGGGTCCAAACGCAGCCTTGCTCTGGATAATGCGGTGTGGCACTGGGTCCAAACTCAGCCTTGCTCTGGATAATGCGGTGTGGCGGTGTGGTGTTGGGGTCCAAACGCAGCCTTGCTCTGGATAATGTGGTGTGGCGGTGTGGCATTGGGGTCCAAACGCAGCCTTGCTCTGGATAATGCGGTGTGACGCTGGGGTCCAAACGCAGCCTTGCTCTGGATAATGCGGTGTGGCTGTGTGGCGCTGGGGTCCAAATGCAGCCTTGCTCTGGATAATGCGGTGTGGCTGTGTGGCGCTCGGTCCAAATGCAGCCTTGCTCTGGATAATGCGGTGTGACTGTGTGGCGGTGTGGCTGTGTGGCGCTGGGTCCAAATGCAGCCTTTCTCTGGATAATGCGGCGTGGCTGTGTGGCGCTGGGTCCAAATGCAGCCTTGCTCTGGATAATGCGGTGTGACTGTGTGGCGGTGTGGCTGTGTGGCGCTGGGTCCAAATGCAGCCTTTCTCTGGATAATGCGGCGTGGCTGTGTGGCGCTGGGTCCAAATGCAGCCTTGCTCTGGATAATGCGGTGTGGCGCTGGGTCCAAACGCAGCCTTGCTCTGGATAATGCGGCGTGGCTGTGTGGCGCTGGGTCCAAACACAGCCTTGCTCTGGATAATGCGGTGTGGCACTGGGTCCAAACGCAGCCTTGCTCTGGATAATGAGGTGTGGCGCTGGGGTCCAAACGCAGCCTTGCTCTGGATAATGCGGTGTGGCTGTGTGGCGGTGTGGCTGTGTGGCGCTGGGTCCAAATGCAGCCTTGCTCTGGATAATGCGGTGTGGCTGTGTGGCGCTGGGGTCCAAACGCAGCATTGCTCTGGATAATGCGGTGTGACTGTATGGCGCTGGGGTCCAAACGCAGCCTTGCTCTGGATAATGCGGTGTGGCTGTGTGGCGCTGGGTCCAAATGCAGCCTTGCTCTGGATAATGCGGTGTGACTGTGTGGCGCTGGGGTCCAAACGCAGCCTTGCTCTGGATAATGCGGCGTGGCTGTGTGATGCTGGGTCCAAACGCAGCCTTGCTCTGGATAATGCGGTGTGGCACTGGGTCCAAACTCAGCCTTGCTCTGGATAATGCGATGTGGCGGTGTGGCGTTGGGGTCCAAACGCAGCCTTGCTCTGGATAATGCGTTGTGGCGGTGTGGCATTGGGGTCCAAACGCAGCCTTGCTCTGGATAATGCGGCGTGGCTGTGTGGCGCTGGGTCCAAACGCAGCCTTGCTCTGGATAATGCGGTGTGGCACTGGGTCCAAATGCAGCCTTGCTCTGGATAATGCGGTGTGACGCTGGGGTCCAAACGCAGCCTTGCTCTGGATAATGCGGTGTGGCTGTGTGGTGCTGGGGTCCAAACGCAGCCTTGCTCTGGATAATGACACACCGCAAGTGTGACTGTGTGGCGGTGTGGCTGTGTGGCGCTGGGTCCAAATGCAGCCTTGCTCTGGATAATGCGGCGTGGCTGTGTGGCGCTGGGTCCAAACGCAGCCTTGCTCTGGATAATGCGGTGTGGCACTGGGTCCAAATGCAGCCTTGCTCTGGATAATGCGGTGTGACGCTGGGGTCCAAACGCAGCCTTGCTCTGGATAATGCGTGGTGGCTGTGTGGTGCTGGGGTCCAAACGCAGCCTTGCTCTGGATAATGCGGTGTGGCTGTGTGGCCTCGGTCCAAATGCAGCCTTGCTCTGGATAATGCGGTGTGACTGTGTGGCGGTGTGGCTGTGTGGCGCTGGGTCCAAATGCAGCCTTGCTCTGGATAATGCGGCGTGGCTGTGTGGCACTGGGTCCAAACGCAGCCTTGCTCTGGATAATTTGGTGTGGCACTGGGTCCAAACGCAGCCTTGCTCTGGATAATGCGGTGTGGCACTGGGTCCAAACTCAGCCTTGCTCTGGATAATGCGGTGTGGCGGTGTGGCGTTGGGGTCCAAACGCAGCCTTGCTCTGGATAATGTGGTGTGGCGGTGTGGCATTGGGGTCCAAACGCAGCCTTGCTCTGGATAATGCGGTGTGGCTGTGTGGCGCTGGGGTCCAAATGCAGCCTTGCTCTGGATAATGCGGTGTGGCTGTGTGGCGCTCGGTCCAAATGCAGCCTTGCTCTGGATAATGCGGTGTGACTGTGTGGCGGTGTGGCTGTGTGGCGCTGGGTCCAAATGCAGCCTTTCTCTGGATAATGCGGCGTGGCTGTGTGGCGCTGGGTCCAAACGCAGCCTTGCTCTGGATAATGCGGTGTGGCGCTGGGTCCAAACGCAGCCTTGCTCTGGATAACGCGGCGTGGGTGTGTGGCGCTGGGGTCCAAACGCAGCCTTGCTGTGGATAATGCGGTGTGGCACTGGGTCCAAATGCAGCCTTGCTCTGGATAATGCGGTGTGGCACTGGGTCCAAATGCAGCCTTGCTCTGGATAATGCGGTGTGACGCTGGGGTCCAAACGCAGCCTTGCTCTGGATAATGCGGTGTGGCTGTGTGGTGCTGGGGTCCAAACGCAGCCTTGCTCTGGATAATGCGGTGTGGCTGTGTGGCCTCGGTCCAAATGCAGCCTTGCTCTGGATAATGCGAGGTGACTGTATGGCGGTGTGGCTGTGTGGCGCTGGGTCCAAATGCAGCCTTGCTCTGGATAATGCGGCGTGGCTGTGTGGCACTGGGTCCAAACGCAGCCTTGCTCTGGATAATTTGGTGTGGCACTGGGTCCAAACGCAGCCTTGCTCTGGATAATGCGGTGTGGCACTGGGTCCAAACTCAGCCTTGCTCTGGATAATGCGGTGTGGCGGTGTGGCGTTGGGGTCCAAACGCAGCCTTGCTCTGGATAATGTGGTGTGGCGGTGTGGCATTGGGGTCCAAACGCAGCCTTGCTCTGGATAATGCGGTGTGACGCTGGGGTCCAAACGCAGCCTTGCTCTGGATAATGCGGTGTGGCTGTGTGGCGCTGGGGTCCAAATGCAGCCTTGCTCTGGATAATGCGGTGTGGCTGTGTGGCGCTCGGTCCAAATGCAGCCTTGCTCTGGATAATGCGGTGTGACTGTGTGGCGGTGTGGCTGTGTGGCGCTGGGTCCAAATGCAGCCTTTCTCTGGATAATGCGGCGTGGCTGTGTGGCGCTGGGTCCAAATGCAGCCTTGCTCTGGATAATGCGGTGTGGCGCTGGGTCCAAACGCAGCCTTGCTCTGGATAATGCGGCGTGGCTGTGTGGCGCTGGGTCCAAACACAGCCTTGCTCTGGATAATGCGGTGTGGCACTGGGTCCAAACGCAGCCTTGCTCTGGATAATGAGGTGTGGCGCTGGGGTCCAAACGCAGCCTTGCTCTGGATAATGCGGTGTGGCTGTGTGGCGGTGTGGCTGTGTGGCGCTGGGTCCAAATGCAGCCTTGCTCTGGATAATGCGGTGTGGCTGTGTGGCGCTGGGGTCCAAACGCAGCATTGCTCTGGATAATGCGGTGTGACTGTATGGCGCTGGGGTCCAAACGCAGCCTTGCTCTGGATAATGCGGTGTGGCTGTGTGGCGCTGGGTCCAAATGCAGCCTTGCTCTGGATAATGCGGTGTGACTGTGTGGCGCTGGGGTCCAAACGCAGCCTTGCTCTGGATAATGCGGTGTGGCTGTGTGATGCTGGGTCCAAACGCAGCCTTGCTCTGGATAATGCGGTGTGGCACTGGGTCCAAACTCAGCCTTGCTCTGGATAATGCGATGTGGCGGTGTGGCGTTGGGGTCCAAACGCAGCCTTGCTCTGGATAATGCGTTGTGGCGGTGTGGCATTGGGGTCCAAACGCAGCCTTGCTCTGGATAATGCGGTGTGACGCTGGGGTTCAAACGCAGCCTTGCTCTGGATAATGCGGCGTGGCTGTGTGGCGCTGGGGTACAAACGCAGCCTTGCTCTGGATAATGCGTTGTGGCTGTGTGGCGCTGGGTCCAAATGCAGCCTTGCTCTGGATAATGCGGCGTGGCTGTGTGGCGCTGGGTCCAAACGCAGCCTTGCTCTGGATAATGCGGTGTGACACTGGGTCCAAATGCAGCCTTGCTCTGGATAATGCGGTGTGGCGCTGGGGTCCAAACGCAGCCTTGCTCTGGATAATGCGGGGTGGCTGTGTGGTGCTGGGGTCCAAACGCAGCCTTGCTCTGGATAATGCGGTGTGGCTGTGTGGCCTCGGTCCAAATGCAGCCTTGCTCTGGATAATGCGGTGTGACTGTGTGGCGGTGTGGCTGTGTGGCGCTGGGTCCAAATGCAGCCTTGCTCTGGATAATGCGGCGTGGCTGTGTGGCACTGGGTCCAAACGCAGCCTTGCTCTGGATAATGTGGTGTGGCGGTGTGGCATTGGGGTCCAAACGCAGCCTTGCTCTGGATAATGCGGTGTGGCGCTGGGGTCCAAACGCAGCCTTGCTCTGGATAATGCGGTGTGGCTGTGTGGCGCTGGGGTCCAAATGCAGCCTTGCTCTGGATAATGCGGCGTGGGTGTGTGGCGCTGGGGTCCAAACGCAGCCTTGCTGTGGATAATGCGGTGTGGCACTGGGTCCAAATGCAGCCTTGCTCTGGATAATGCGGTGTGGCACTGGGTCCAAATGCAGCCTTGCTCTGGATAATGCGGTGTGACGCTGGGGTCCAAACGCAGCCTTGCTCTGGATAATGCGGTGTGGCTGTGTGGTGCTGGGGTCCAAACGCAGCCTTGCTCTGGATAATGCGGTGTGGCTGTGTGGCCTCGGTCCAAATGCAGCCTTGCTCTGGATAATGCGAGGTGACTGTATGGCGGTGTGGCTGTGTGGCGCTGGGTCCAAATGCAGCCTTGCTCTGGATAATGCGGCGTGGCTGTGTGGCACTGGGTCCAAACGCAGCCTTGCTCTGGATAATTTGGTGTGGCACTGGGTCCAAACGCAGCCTTGCTCTGGATAATGCGGTGTGGCACTGGGTCCAAACTCAGCCTTGCTCTGGATAATGCGGTGTGGCGGTGTGGCGTTGGGGTCCAAACGCAGCCTTGCTCTGGATAATGTGGTGTGGCGGTGTGGCATTGGGGTCCAAACGCAGCCTTGCTCTGGATAATGCGGTGTGACGCTGGGGTCCAAACGCAGCCTTGCTCTGGATAATGCGGTGTGGCTGTGTGGCGCTGGGGTCCAAATGCAGCCTTGCTCTGGATAATGCGGTGTGGCTGTGTGGCGCTCAGTCCAAATGCAGCCTTGCTCTGGATAATGCGGTGTGACTGTGTGGCGGTGTGGCTGTGTGGCGCTGGGTCCAAATGCAGCCTTTCTCTGGATAATGCGGCGTGGCTGTGTGGCGCTGGGTCCAAATGCAGCCTTGCTCTGGATAATGCGGTGTGGCGCTGGGTCCAAACGCAGCCTTGCTCTGGATAATGCGGCGTGGCTGTGTGGCGCTGGGTCCAAACACAGCCTTGCTCTGGATAATGCGGTGTGGCACTGGGTCCAAACGCAGCCTTGCTCTGGATAATGAGGTGTGGCGCTGGGGTCCAAACGCAGCCTTGCTCTGGATAATGCGGTGTGGCTGTGTGGCGGTGTGGCTGTGTGGCGCTGGGTCCAAATGCAGCCTTGCTCTGGATAATGCGGTGTGGCTGTGTGGCGCTGGGGTCCAAACGCAGCATTGCTCTGGATAATGCGGTGTGACTGTATGGCGCTGGGGTCCAAACGCAGCCTTGCTCTGGATAATGCGGTGTGGCTGTGTGGCGCTGGGTCCAAATGCAGCCTTGCTCTGGATAATGCGGTGTGACTGTGTGGCGCTGGGGTCCAAACGCAGCCTTGCTCTGGATAATGCGGTGTGGCTGTGTGATGCTGGGTCCAAACGCAGCCTTGCTCTGGATAATGCGGTGTGGCACTGGGTCCAAACTCAGCCTTGCTCTGGATAATGCGGTGTGACTGTGTGGCGCTGGGTCCAAATGCAGCCTTGCTCTGGATAATGCGGTGTGACTGTGTGGCGGTGTGGCTGTGTGGCGCTGGGTCCAAATGCAGCCTTGCTCTGGATAATGCGGCGTGGCTGTGTGGCGCTGGGTCCAAACGCAGCCTTGCTCTGGATAATGCGGTGTGGCACTGGGTCCAAATGCAGCCTTGCTCTGGATAATGCGGTGTGACGCTGGGGTCCAAACGCAGCCTTGCTCTGGATAATGCGGTGTGGCTGTGTGGTGCTGGGGTCCAAACGCAGCCTTGCTCTGGATAATGCGGTGTGGCTGTGTGGCCTCGGTCCAAATGCAGCCTTGCTCTGGATAATGCGGTGTGACTGTGTGGCGGTGTGGCTGTGTGGCGCTGGGTCCAAATGCAGCCTTGCTCTGGATAATGCGGCGTGGCTGTGTGGCACTGGGTCCAAACGCAGCCTTGCTCTGGATAATTTGGTGTGGCACTGGGTCCAAACGCAGCCTTGCTCTGGATAATGCGGTGTGGCACTGGGTCCAAACTCAGCCTTGCTCTGGATAATGCGGTGTGGCGGTGTGGCGTTGGGGTCCAAACGCAGCCTTGCTCTGGATAATGTGGTGTGGCGGTGTGGCATTGGGGTCCAAACGCAGCCTTGCTCTGGATAATGCGGTGTGGCTGTGTGGCGCTGGGGTCCAAATGCAGCCTTGCTCTGGATAATGCGGTGTGGCTGTGTGGCGCTCGGTCCAAATGCAGCCTTGCTCTGGATAATGCGGTGTGACTGTGTGGCGGTGTGGCTGTGTGGCGCTGGGTCCAAATGCAGCCTTTCTCTGGATAATGCGGTGTGGCGGTGTGGCGTTGGGGTCCAAACGCAGCCTTGCTCTGGATAATGTGGTGTGGCGGTGTGGCATTGGGGTCCAAACGCAGCCTTGCTCTGGATAATGCGGTGTGACGCTGGGGTCCAAACGCAGCCTTGCTCTGGATAATGCGGTGTGGCTGTGTGGCGCTGGGGTCCAAATGCAGCCTTGCTCTGGATAATGCGGTGTGGCTGTGTGGCGCTCGGTCCAAATGCAGCCTTGCTCTGGATAATGCGGTGTGACTGTGTGGCGGTGTGGCTGTGTGGCGCTGGGTCCAAATGCAGCCTTTCTCTGGATAATGCGGCGTGGCTGTGTGGCGCTGGGTCCAAATGCAGCCTTGCTCTGGATAATGCGGTGTGGCGCTGGGTCCAAACGCAGCCTTGCTCTGGATAATGCGGCGTGGCTGTGTGGCGCTGGGTCCAAACACAGCCTTGCTCTGGATAATGCGGTGTGGCACTGGGTCCAAACGCAGCCTTGCTCTGGATAATGAGGTGTGGCGCTGGGGTCCAAACGCAGCCTTGCTCTGGATAATGCGGTGTGGCTGTGTGGCGGTGTGGCTGTGTGGCGCTGGGTCCAAATGCAGCCTTGCTCTGGATAATGCGGTGTGGCTGTGTGGCGCTGGGGTCCAAACGCAGCATTGCTCTGGATAATGCGGTGTGACTGTATGGCGCTGGGGTCCAAACGCAGCCTTGCTCTGGATAATGCGGTGTGGCTGTGTGGCGCTGGGTCCAAATGCAGCCTTGCTCTGGATAATGCGGTGTGACTGTGTGGCGCTGGGGTCCAAACGCAGCCTTGCTCTGGATAATGCGGTGTGGCTGTGTGATGCTGGGTCCAAACGCAGCCTTGCTCTGGATAATGCGGTGTGGCACTGGGTCCAAACTCAGCCTTGCTCTGGATAATGCGATGTGGCGGTGTGGCGTTGGGGTCCAAACGCAGCCTTGCTCTGGATAATGCGTTGTGGCGGTGTGGCATTGGGGTCCAAACGCAGCCTTGCTCTGGATAATGCGGTGTGACGCTGGGGTTCAAACGCAGCCTTGCTCTGGATAATGCGGCGTGGCTGTGTGGCGCTGGGGTACAAACGCAGCCTTGCTCTGGATAATGCGTTGTGGCTGTGTGGCGCTGGGTCCAAATGCAGCCTTGCTCTGGATAATGCGGCGTGGCTGTGTGGCGCTGGGTCCAAACGCAGCCTTGCTCTGGATAATGCGGTGTGACACTGGGTCCAAATGCAGCCTTGCTCTGGATAATGCGGTGTGGCGCTGGGGTCCAAACGCAGCCTTGCTCTGGATAATGCGGGGTGGCTGTGTGGTGCTGGGGTCCAAACGCAGCCTTGCTCTGGATAATGCGGTGTGGCTGTGTGGCCTCGGTCCAAATGCAGCCTTGCTCTGGATAATGCGGTGTGACTGTGTGGCGGTGTGGCTGTGTGGCGCTGGGTCCAAATGCAGCCTTGCTCTGGATAATGCGGCGTGGCTGTGTGGCACTGGGTCCAAACGCAGCCTTGCTCTGGATAATGTGGTGTGGCGGTGTGGCATTGGGGTCCAAACGCAGCCTTGCTCTGGATAATGCGGTGTGGCGCTGGGGTCCAAACGCAGCCTTGCTCTGGATAATGCGGTGTGGCTGTGTGGCGCTGGGGTCCAAATGCAGCCTTGCTCTGGATAATGCGGCGTGGGTGTGTGGCGCTGGGGTCCAAACGCAGCCTTGCTGTGGATAATGCGGTGTGGCACTGGGTCCAAATGCAGCCTTGCTCTGGATAATGCGGTGTGGCACTGGGTCCAAATGCAGCCTTGCTCTGGATAATGCGGTGTGACGCTGGGGTCCAAACGCAGCCTTGCTCTGGATAATGCGGTGTGGCTGTGTGGTGCTGGGGTCCAAACGCAGCCTTGCTCTGGATAATGCGGTGTGGCTGTGTGGCCTCGGTCCAAATGCAGCCTTGCTCTGGATAATGCGAGGTGACTGTATGGCGGTGTGGCTGTGTGGCGCTGGGTCCAAATGCAGCCTTGCTCTGGATAATGCGGCGTGGCTGTGTGGCACTGGGTCCAAACGCAGCCTTGCTCTGGATAATTTGGTGTGGCACTGGGTCCAAACGCAGCCTTGCTCTGGATAATGCGGTGTGGCACTGGGTCCAAACTCAGCCTTGCTCTGGATAATGCGGTGTGGCGGTGTGGCGTTGGGGTCCAAACGCAGCCTTGCTCTGGATAATGTGGTGTGGCGGTGTGGCATTGGGGTCCAAACGCAGCCTTGCTCTGGATAATGCGGTGTGACGCTGGGGTCCAAACGCAGCCTTGCTCTGGATAATGCGGTGTGGCTGTGTGGCGCTGGGGTCCAAATGCAGCCTTGCTCTGGATAATGCGGTGTGGCTGTGTGGCGCTCAGTCCAAATGCAGCCTTGCTCTGGATAATGCGGTGTGACTGTGTGGCGGTGTGGCTGTGTGGCGCTGGGTCCAAATGCAGCCTTTCTCTGGATAATGCGGCGTGGCTGTGTGGCGCTGGGTCCAAATGCAGCCTTGCTCTGGATAATGCGGTGTGGCGCTGGGTCCAAACGCAGCCTTGCTCTGGATAATGCGGCGTGGCTGTGTGGCGCTGGGTCCAAACACAGCCTTGCTCTGGATAATGCGGTGTGGCACTGGGTCCAAACGCAGCCTTGCTCTGGATAATGAGGTGTGGCGCTGGGGTCCAAACGCAGCCTTGCTCTGGATAATGCGGTGTGGCTGTGTGGCGGTGTGGCTGTGTGGCGCTGGGTCCAAATGCAGCCTTGCTCTGGATAATGCGGTGTGGCTGTGTGGCGCTGGGGTCCAAACGCAGCATTGCTCTGGATAATGCGGTGTGACTGTATGGCGCTGGGGTCCAAACGCAGCCTTGCTCTGGATAATGCGGTGTGGCTGTGTGGCGCTGGGTCCAAATGCAGCCTTGCTCTGGATAATGCGGTGTGACTGTGTGGCGCTGGGGTCCAAACGCAGCCTTGCTCTGGATAATGCGGTGTGGCTGTGTGATGCTGGGTCCAAACGCAGCCTTGCTCTGGATAATGCGGTGTGGCACTGGGTCCAAACTCAGCCTTGCTCTGGATAATGCGGTGTGACTGTGTGGCGCTGGGTCCAAATGCAGCCTTGCTCTGGATAATGCGGTGTGACTGTGTGGCGGTGTGGCTGTGTGGCGCTGGGTCCAAATGCAGCCTTGCTCTGGATAATGCGGCGTGGCTGTGTGGCGCTGGGTCCAAACGCAGCCTTGCTCTGGATAATGCGGTGTGGCACTGGGTCCAAATGCAGCCTTGCTCTGGATAATGCGGTGTGACGCTGGGGTCCAAACGCAGCCTTGCTCTGGATAATGCGGTGTGGCTGTGTGGTGCTGGGGTCCAAACGCAGCCTTGCTCTGGATAATGCGGTGTGGCTGTGTGGCCTCGGTCCAAATGCAGCCTTGCTCTGGATAATGCGGTGTGACTGTGTGGCGGTGTGGCTGTGTGGCGCTGGGTCCAAATGCAGCCTTGCTCTGGATAATGCGGCGTGGCTGTGTGGCACTGGGTCCAAACGCAGCCTTGCTCTGGATAATTTGGTGTGGCACTGGGTCCAAACGCAGCCTTGCTCTGGATAATGCGGTGTGGCACTGGGTCCAAACTCAGCCTTGCTCTGGATAATGCGGTGTGGCGGTGTGGCGTTGGGGTCCAAACGCAGCCTTGCTCTGGATAATGTGGTGTGGCGGTGTGGCATTGGGGTCCAAACGCAGCCTTGCTCTGGATAATGCGGTGTGGCTGTGTGGCGCTGGGGTCCAAATGCAGCCTTGCTCTGGATAATGCGGTGTGGCTGTGTGGCGCTCGGTCCAAATGCAGCCTTGCTCTGGATAATGCGGTGTGACTGTGTGGCGGTGTGGCTGTGTGGCGCTGGGTCCAAATGCAGCCTTTCTCTGGATAATGCGGTGTGGCGGTGTGGCGTTGGGGTCCAAACGCAGCCTTGCTCTGGATAATGTGGTGTGGCGGTGTGGCATTGGGGTCCAAACGCAGCCTTGCTCTGGATAATGCGGTGTGACGCTGGGGTCCAAACGCAGCCTTGCTCTGGATAATGCGGTGTGGCTGTGTGGCGCTGGGGTCCAAATGCAGCCTTGCTCTGGATAATGCGGTGTGGCTGTGTGGCGCTCGGTCCAAATGCAGCCTTGCTCTGGATAATGCGGTGTGACTGTGTGGCGGTGTGGCTGTGTGGCGCTGGGTCCAAATGCAGCCTTTCTCTGGATAATGCGGCGTGGCTGTGTGGCGCTGGGTCCAAATGCAGCCTTGCTCTGGATAATGCGGTGTGGCGCTGGGTCCAAACGCAGCCTTGCTCTGGATAATGCGGCGTGGCTGTGTGGCGCTGGGTCCAAACACAGCCTTGCTCTGGATAATGCGGTGTGGCACTGGGTCCAAACGCAGCCTTGCTCTGGATAATGAGGTGTGGCGCTGGGGTCCAAACGCAGCCTTGCTCTGGATAATGCGGTGTGGCTGTGTGGCGGTGTGGCTGTGTGGCGCTGGGTCCAAATGCAGCCTTGCTCTGGATAATGCGGTGTGGCTGTGTGGCGCTGGGGTCCAAACGCAGCATTGCTCTGGATAATGCGGTGTGACTGTATGGCGCTGGGGTCCAAACGCAGCCTTGCTCTGGATAATGCGGTGTGGCTGTGTGGCGCTGGGTCCAAATGCAGCCTTGCTCTGGATAATGCGGTGTGACTGTGTGGCGCTGGGGTCCAAACGCAGCCTTGCTCTGGATAATGCGGTGTGGCTGTGTGATGCTGGGTCCAAACGCAGCCTTGCTCTGGATAATGCGGTGTGGCACTGGGTCCAAACTCAGCCTTGCTCTGGATAATGCGATGTGGCGGTGTGGCGTTGGGGTCCAAACGCAGCCTTGCTCTGGATAATGCGTTGTGGCGGTGTGGCATTGGGGTCCAAACGCAGCCTTGCTCTGGATAATGCGGTGTGACGCTGGGGTTCAAACGCAGCCTTGCTCTGGATAATGCGGCGTGGCTGTGTGGCGCTGGGGTACAAACGCAGCCTTGCTCTGGATAATGCGTTGTGGCTGTGTGGCGCTGGGTCCAAATGCAGCCTTGCTCTGGATAATGCGGCGTGGCTGTGTGGCGCTGGGTCCAAACGCAGCCTTGCTCTGGATAATGCGGTGTGACACTGGGTCCAAATGCAGCCTTGCTCTGGATAATGCGGTGTGGCGCTGGGGTCCAAACGCAGCCTTGCTCTGGATAATGCGGGGTGGCTGTGTGGTGCTGGGGTCCAAACGCAGCCTTGCTCTGGATAATGCGGTGTGGCTGTGTGGCCTCGGTCCAAATGCAGCCTTGCTCTGGATAATGCGGTGTGACTGTGTGGCGGTGTGGCTGTGTGGCGCTGGGTCCAAATGCAGCCTTGCTCTGGATAATGCGGCGTGGCTGTGTGGCACTGGGTCCAAACGCAGCCTTGCTCTGGATAATGTGGTGTGGCGGTGTGGCATTGGGGTCCAAACGCAGCCTTGCTCTGGATAATGCGGTGTGACGCTGGGGTCCAAACGCAGCCTTGCTCTGGATAATGCGGTGTGGCTGTGTGGCGCTGGGGTCCAAATGCAGCCTTGCTCTGGATAATGCGGTGTGGCTGTGTGGCGCTCGGTCCAAATGCAGCCTTGCTCTGGATAATGCGGTGTGACTGTGTGGCGGTGTGGCTGTGTGGCGCTGGGTCCAAATGCAGCCTTTCTCTGGATAATGCGGCGTGGCTGTGTGGCGCTGGGTCCAAATGCAGCCTTGCTCTGGATAATGCGGTGTGGCGCTGGGTCCAAACGCAGCCTTGCTCTGGATAATGCGGCGTGGCTGTGTGGCGCTGGGTCCAAACACAGCCTTGCTCTGGATAATGCGGTGTGGCACTGGGTCCAAACGCAGCCTTGCTCTGGATAATGAGGTGTGGCGCTGGGGTCCAAACGCAGCCTTGCTCTGGATAATGCGGTGTGGCTGTGTGGCGGTGTGGCTGTGTGGCGCTGGGTCCAAATGCAGCCTTGCTCTGGATAATGCGGTGTGGCTGTGTGGCGCTGGGGTCCAAACGCAGCATTGCTCTGGATAATGCGGTGTGACTGTATGGCGCTGGGGTCCAAACGCAGCCTTGCTCTGGATAATGCGGTGTGGCTGTGTGGCGCTGGGTCCAAATGCAGCCTTGCTCTGGATAATGCGGTGTGACTGTGTGGCGCTGGGGTCCAAACGCAGCCTTGCTCTGGATAATGCGGTGTGGCTGTGTGATGCTGGGTCCAAACGCAGCCTTGCTCTGGATAATGCGGTGTGGCACTGGGTCCAAACTCAGCCTTGCTCTGGATAATGCGATGTGGCGGTGTGGCGTTGGGGTCCAAACGCAGCCTTGCTCTGGATAATGCGTTGTGGCGGTGTGGCATTGGGGTCCAAACGCAGCCTTGCTCTGGATAATGCGGTGTGACGCTGGGGTTCAAACGCAGCCTTGCTCTGGATAATGCGGCGTGGCTGTGTGGCGCTGGGGTACAAACGCAGCCTTGCTCTGGATAATGCGTTGTGGCTGTGTGGCGCTGGGTCCAAATGCAGCCTTGCTCTGGATAATGCGGCGTGGCTGTGTGGCGCTGGGTCCAAACGCAGCCTTGCTCTGGATAATGCGGTGTGACACTGGGTCCAAATGCAGCCTTGCTCTGGATAATGCGGTGTGGCGCTGGGGTCCAAACGCAGCCTTGCTCTGGATAATGCGGGGTGGCTGTGTGGTGCTGGGGTCCAAACGCAGCCTTGCTCTGGATAATGCGGTGTGGCTGTGTGGCCTCGGTCCAAATGCAGCCTTGCTCTGGATAATGCGGTGTGACTGTGTGGCGGTGTGGCTGTGTGGCGCTGGGTCCAAATGCAGCCTTGCTCTGGATAATGCGGCGTGGCTGTGTGGCACTGGGTCCAAACGCAGCCTTGCTCTGGATAATGTGGTGTGGCGGTGTGGCATTGGGGTCCAAACGCAGCCTTGCTCTGGATAATGCGGTGTGGCGCTGGGGTCCAAACGCAGCCTTGCTCTGGATAATGCGGTGTGGCTGTGTGGCGCTGGGGTCCAAATGCAGCCTTGCTCTGGATAATGCGGCGTGGGTGTGTGGCGCTGGGGTCCAAACGCAGCCTTGCTGTGGATAATGCGGTGTGGCACTGGGTCCAAATGCAGCCTTGCTCTGGATAATGCGGTGTGGCACTGGGTCCAAATGCAGCCTTGCTCTGGATAATGCGGTGTGACGCTGGGGTCCAAACGCAGCCTTGCTCTGGATAATGCGGTGTGGCTGTGTGGTGCTGGGGTCCAAACGCAGCCTTGCTCTGGATAATGCGGTGTGGCTGTGTGGCCTCGGTCCAAATGCAGCCTTGCTCTGGATAATGCGAGGTGACTGTATGGCGGTGTGGCTGTGTGGCGCTGGGTCCAAATGCAGCCTTGCTCTGGATAATGCGGCGTGGCTGTGTGGCACTGGGTCCAAACGCAGCCTTGCTCTGGATAATTTGGTGTGGCACTGGGTCCAAACGCAGCCTTGCTCTGGATAATGCGGTGTGGCACTGGGTCCAAACTCAGCCTTGCTCTGGATAATGCGGTGTGGCGGTGTGGCGTTGGGGTCCAAACGCAGCCTTGCTCTGGATAATGTGGTGTGGCGGTGTGGCATTGGGGTCCAAACGCAGCCTTGCTCTGGATAATGCGGTGTGACGCTGGGGTCCAAACGCAGCCTTGCTCTGGATAATGCGGTGTGGCTGTGTGGCGCTGGGGTCCAAATGCAGCCTTGCTCTGGATAATGCGGTGTGGCTGTGTGGCGCTCAGTCCAAATGCAGCCTTGCTCTGGATAATGCGGTGTGACTGTGTGGCGGTGTGGCTGTGTGGCGCTGGGTCCAAATGCAGCCTTTCTCTGGATAATGCGGCGTGGCTGTGTGGCGCTGGGTCCAAATGCAGCCTTGCTCTGGATAATGCGGTGTGGCGCTGGGTCCAAACGCAGCCTTGCTCTGGATAATGCGGCGTGGCTGTGTGGCGCTGGGTCCAAACACAGCCTTGCTCTGGATAATGCGGTGTGGCACTGGGTCCAAACGCAGCCTTGCTCTGGATAATGAGGTGTGGCGCTGGGGTCCAAACGCAGCCTTGCTCTGGATAATGCGGTGTGGCTGTGTGGCGGTGTGGCTGTGTGGCGCTGGGTCCAAATGCAGCCTTGCTCTGGATAATGCGGTGTGGCTGTGTGGCGCTGGGGTCCAAACGCAGCATTGCTCTGGATAATGCGGTGTGACTGTATGGCGCTGGGGTCCAAACGCAGCCTTGCTCTGGATAATGCGGTGTGGCTGTGTGGCGCTGGGTCCAAATGCAGCCTTGCTCTGGATAATGCGGTGTGACTGTGTGGCGCTGGGGTCCAAACGCAGCCTTGCTCTGGATAATGCGGTGTGGCTGTGTGATGCTGGGTCCAAACGCAGCCTTGCTCTGGATAATGCGGTGTGGCACTGGGTCCAAACTCAGCCTTGCTCTGGATAATGCGGTGTGACTGTGTGGCGCTGGGTCCAAATGCAGCCTTGCTCTGGATAATGCGGTGTGACTGTGTGGCGGTGTGGCTGTGTGGCGCTGGGTCCAAATGCAGCCTTGCTCTGGATAATGCGGCGTGGCTGTGTGGCGCTGGGTCCAAACGCAGCCTTGCTCTGGATAATGCGGTGTGGCACTGGGTCCAAATGCAGCCTTGCTCTGGATAATGCGGTGTGACGCTGGGGTCCAAACGCAGCCTTGCTCTGGATAATGCGGTGTGGCTGTGTGGTGCTGGGGTCCAAACGCAGCCTTGCTCTGGATAATGCGGTGTGGCTGTGTGGCCTCGGTCCAAATGCAGCCTTGCTCTGGATAATGCGGTGTGACTGTGTGGCGGTGTGGCTGTGTGGCGCTGGGTCCAAATGCAGCCTTGCTCTGGATAATGCGGCGTGGCTGTGTGGCACTGGGTCCAAACGCAGCCTTGCTCTGGATAATTTGGTGTGGCACTGGGTCCAAACGCAGCCTTGCTCTGGATAATGCGGTGTGGCACTGGGTCCAAACTCAGCCTTGCTCTGGATAATGCGGTGTGGCGGTGTGGCGTTGGGGTCCAAACGCAGCCTTGCTCTGGATAATGTGGTGTGGCGGTGTGGCATTGGGGTCCAAACGCAGCCTTGCTCTGGATAATGCGGTGTGGCTGTGTGGCGCTGGGGTCCAAATGCAGCCTTGCTCTGGATAATGCGGTGTGGCTGTGTGGCGCTCGGTCCAAATGCAGCCTTGCTCTGGATAATGCGGTGTGACTGTGTGGCGGTGTGGCTGTGTGGCGCTGGGTCCAAATGCAGCCTTTCTCTGGATAATGCGGTGTGGCGGTGTGGCGTTGGGGTCCAAACGCAGCCTTGCTCTGGATAATGTGGTGTGGCGGTGTGGCATTGGGGTCCAAACGCAGCCTTGCTCTGGATAATGCGGTGTGACGCTGGGGTCCAAACGCAGCCTTGCTCTGGATAATGCGGTGTGGCTGTGTGGCGCTGGGGTCCAAATGCAGCCTTGCTCTGGATAATGCGGTGTGGCTGTGTGGCGCTCGGTCCAAATGCAGCCTTGCTCTGGATAATGCGGTGTGACTGTGTGGCGGTGTGGCTGTGTGGCGCTGGGTCCAAATGCAGCCTTTCTCTGGATAATGCGGCGTGGCTGTGTGGCGCTGGGTCCAAATGCAGCCTTGCTCTGGATAATGCGGTGTGGCGCTGGGTCCAAACGCAGCCTTGCTCTGGATAATGCGGCGTGGCTGTGTGGCGCTGGGTCCAAACACAGCCTTGCTCTGGATAATGCGGTGTGGCACTGGGTCCAAACGCAGCCTTGCTCTGGATAATGAGGTGTGGCGCTGGGGTCCAAACGCAGCCTTGCTCTGGATAATGCGGTGTGGCTGTGTGGCGGTGTGGCTGTGTGGCGCTGGGTCCAAATGCAGCCTTGCTCTGGATAATGCGGTGTGGCTGTGTGGCGCTGGGGTCCAAACGCAGCATTGCTCTGGATAATGCGGTGTGACTGTATGGCGCTGGGGTCCAAACGCAGCCTTGCTCTGGATAATGCGGTGTGGCTGTGTGGCGCTGGGTCCAAATGCAGCCTTGCTCTGGATAATGCGGTGTGACTGTGTGGCGCTGGGGTCCAAACGCAGCCTTGCTCTGGATAATGCGGTGTGGCTGTGTGATGCTGGGTCCAAACGCAGCCTTGCTCTGGATAATGCGGTGTGGCACTGGGTCCAAACTCAGCCTTGCTCTGGATAATGCGATGTGGCGGTGTGGCGTTGGGGTCCAAACGCAGCCTTGCTCTGGATAATGCGTTGTGGCGGTGTGGCATTGGGGTCCAAACGCAGCCTTGCTCTGGATAATGCGGTGTGACGCTGGGGTTCAAACGCAGCCTTGCTCTGGATAATGCGGCGTGGCTGTGTGGCGCTGGGGTACAAACGCAGCCTTGCTCTGGATAATGCGTTGTGGCTGTGTGGCGCTGGGTCCAAATGCAGCCTTGCTCTGGATAATGCGGCGTGGCTGTGTGGCGCTGGGTCCAAACGCAGCCTTGCTCTGGATAATGCGGTGTGACACTGGGTCCAAATGCAGCCTTGCTCTGGATAATGCGGTGTGGCGCTGGGGTCCAAACGCAGCCTTGCTCTGGATAATGCGGGGTGGCTGTGTGGTGCTGGGGTCCAAACGCAGCCTTGCTCTGGATAATGCGGTGTGGCTGTGTGGCCTCGGTCCAAATGCAGCCTTGCTCTGGATAATGCGGTGTGACTGTGTGGCGGTGTGGCTGTGTGGCGCTGGGTCCAAATGCAGCCTTGCTCTGGATAATGCGGCGTGGCTGTGTGGCACTGGGTCCAAACGCAGCCTTGCTCTGGATAATGTGGTGTGGCGGTGTGGCATTGGGGTCCAAACGCAGCCTTGCTCTGGATAATGCGGTGTGGCGCTGGGGTCCAAACGCAGCCTTGCTCTGGATAATGCGGTGTGGCTGTGTGGCGCTGGGGTCCAAATGCAGCCTTGCTCTGGATAATGCGGCGTGGGTGTGTGGCGCTGGGGTCCAAACGCAGCCTTGCTGTGGATAATGCGGTGTGGCACTGGGTCCAAATGCAGCCTTGCTCTGGATAATGCGGTGTGGCACTGGGTCCAAATGCAGCCTTGCTCTGGATAATGCGGTGTGACGCTGGGGTCCAAACGCAGCCTTGCTCTGGATAATGCGGTGTGGCTGTGTGGTGCTGGGGTCCAAACGCAGCCTTGCTCTGGATAATGCGGTGTGGCTGTGTGGCCTCGGTCCAAATGCAGCCTTGCTCTGGATAATGCGAGGTGACTGTATGGCGGTGTGGCTGTGTGGCGCTGGGTCCAAATGCAGCCTTGCTCTGGATAATGCGGCGTGGCTGTGTGGCACTGGGTCCAAACGCAGCCTTGCTCTGGATAATTTGGTGTGGCACTGGGTCCAAACGCAGCCTTGCTCTGGATAATGCGGTGTGGCACTGGGTCCAAACTCAGCCTTGCTCTGGATAATGCGGTGTGGCGGTGTGGCGTTGGGGTCCAAACGCAGCCTTGCTCTGGATAATGTGGTGTGGCGGTGTGGCATTGGGGTCCAAACGCAGCCTTGCTCTGGATAATGCGGTGTGACGCTGGGGTCCAAACGCAGCCTTGCTCTGGATAATGCGGTGTGGCTGTGTGGCGCTGGGGTCCAAATGCAGCCTTGCTCTGGATAATGCGGTGTGGCTGTGTGGCGCTCAGTCCAAATGCAGCCTTGCTCTGGATAATGCGGTGTGACTGTGTGGCGGTGTGGCTGTGTGGCGCTGGGTCCAAATGCAGCCTTTCTCTGGATAATGCGGCGTGGCTGTGTGGCGCTGGGTCCAAATGCAGCCTTGCTCTGGATAATGCGGTGTGGCGCTGGGTCCAAACGCAGCCTTGCTCTGGATAATGCGGCGTGGCTGTGTGGCGCTGGGTCCAAACACAGCCTTGCTCTGGATAATGCGGTGTGGCACTGGGTCCAAACGCAGCCTTGCTCTGGATAATGAGGTGTGGCGCTGGGGTCCAAACGCAGCCTTGCTCTGGATAATGCGGTGTGGCTGTGTGGCGGTGTGGCTGTGTGGCGCTGGGTCCAAATGCAGCCTTGCTCTGGATAATGCGGTGTGGCTGTGTGGCGCTGGGGTCCAAACGCAGCATTGCTCTGGATAATGCGGTGTGACTGTATGGCGCTGGGGTCCAAACGCAGCCTTGCTCTGGATAATGCGGTGTGGCTGTGTGGCGCTGGGTCCAAATGCAGCCTTGCTCTGGATAATGCGGTGTGACTGTGTGGCGCTGGGGTCCAAACGCAGCCTTGCTCTGGATAATGCGGTGTGGCTGTGTGATGCTGGGTCCAAACGCAGCCTTGCTCTGGATAATGCGGTGTGGCACTGGGTCCAAACTCAGCCTTGCTCTGGATAATGCGATGTGGCGGTGTGGCGTTGGGGTCCAAACGCAGCCTTGCTCTGGATAATGCGTTGTGGCGGTGTGGCATTGGGGTCCAAACGCAGCCTTGCTCTGGATAATGCGGCGTGGCTGTGTGGCGCTGGGTCCAAACGCAGCCTTGCTCTGGATAATGCGGTGTGGCACTGGGTCCAAATGCAGCCTTGCTCTGGATAATGCGGTGTGACGCTGGGGTCCAAACGCAGCCTTGCTCTGGATAATGCGGTGTGGCTGTGTGGTGCTGGGGTCCAAACGCAGCCTTGCTCTGGATAATGCGGTGTGGCTGGGTGGCCTCGGTCCAAACGCAGCCTTGCTCTGGATAATGCGGTGTGGCACTGGGTCCAAACGCAGCCCTGCTCTGGATAATGCGGTGTGGCACTGGGTCCAAACTCAGCCTTGCTCTGGATAATGCGGTGTGGCTGTGTGGCGCTGGGTCCAAACGCAGCCTTGCTCTGGATAATGCGGTGTGGCTGTGTGGCACTGGGTCCAAATGCAGCCTTGCTCTGGATAATGCGGTGTGACTGTGTGGCGGTGTGGCTGTGTGGCGCTGGGTCCAAATGCAGCCTTGCTCTGGATAATGCGGCACGGCTGTGTGGCGCTGGGACCAAACGCAGCCTTGCTCTGGATAATGCGGTGTGGCGCTGGGTCCAAACGCAGCCTTGCTCTGGATAATGCGGCGTGGGTGTGTGGCGCTGGGTCCAAACGCAGCCTTGCTGTGGATAATGCGGTGTGGCACTGGGTCCAAATGCAGCCTTGCTCTGGATAATGCGGTGTGTCACTGGGTCCAAATGCAGCCTTGCTCTGGATAATGCGGTGTGGCGGTGTGGCATTGGGGTCCAAACGCAGCCTTGCTCTGGATAATGCGGTGTGGCGCTGGGGTCCAAACGCAGCCTTGCTCTGGATAATGCGGTGTGGCTGTGTGGCGCTGGGGTCCAAACGCAGCCTTGCTCTGGATAATGCGGTGTGGCTGTGTGGCGCTGGGTCCAAACGCAGCCTTGCTCTGGATAATGCGGTGTGACTGTGTGGCGGTGTGGCTGTGTGGCGCTGGGTCCAAATGCAGTCTTGCTCTGTATAATGCGGCACGGCTGTGTGGCACTGGGACCAAACGCAGCCTTGCTCTGGATAATGCGGTGTGGCGCTGGGTCCAAACGCAGCCTTGCTCTGGATAATGCGGTGTGACGCTGGGGTTCAAACGCAGCCTTGCTCTGGATAATGCGGCGTGGCTGTGTGGCGCTGGGGTACAAACGCAGCCTTGCTCTGGATAATGCGTTGTGGCTGTGTGGCGCTGGGTCCAAATGCAGCCTTGCTCTGGATAATGCGGCGTGGCTGTGTGGCGCTGGGTCCAAACGCAGCCTTGCTCTGGATAATGCGGTGTGACGCTGGGGTTCAAACGCAGCCTTGCTCTGGATAATGCGGCGTGGCTGTGTGGCGCTGGGGTACAAACGCAGCCTTGCTCTGGATAATGCGTTGTGGCTGTGTGGCGCTGGGTCCAAATGCAGCCTTGCTCTGGATAATGCGGCGTGGCTGTGTGGCGCTGGGTCCAAACGCAGCCTTGCTCTGGATAATGCGGTGTGACACTGGGTCCAAATGCAGCCTTGCTCTGGATAATGCGGTGTGGCGCTGGGGTCCAAACGCAGCCTTGCTCTGGATAATGCGGGGTGGCTGTGTGGTGCTGGGGTCCAAACGCAGCCTTGCTCTGGATAATGCGGTGTGGCTGTGTGGCCTCGGTCCAAATGCAGCCTTGCTCTGGATAATGCGGTGTGACTGTGTGGCGGTGTGGCTGTGTGGCGCTGGGTCCAAATGCAGCCTTGCTCTGGATAATGCGGCGTGGCTGTGTGGCACTGGGTCCAAACGCAGCCTTGCTCTGGATAATGTGGTGTGGCGGTGTGGCATTGGGGTCCAAACGCAGCCTTGCTCTGGATAATGCGGTGTGACGCTGGGGTTCAAACGCAGCCTTGCTCTGGATAATGCGGCGTGGCTGTGTGGCGCTGGGGTACAAACGCAGCCTTGCTCTGGATAATGCGTTGTGGCTGTGTGGCGCTGGGTCCAAATGCAGCCTTGCTCTGGATAATGCGGCGTGGCTGTGTGGCGCTGGGTCCAAACGCAGCCTTGCTCTGGATAATGCGGTGTGACACTGGGTCCAAATGCAGCCTTGCTCTGGATAATGCGGTGTGGCGCTGGGGTCCAAACGCAGCCTTGCTCTGGATAATGCGGGGTGGCTGTGTGGTGCTGGGGTCCAAACGCAGCCTTGCTCTGGATAATGCGGTGTGGCTGTGTGGCCTCGGTCCAAATGCAGCCTTGCTCTGGATAATGCGGTGTGACTGTGTGGCGGTGTGGCTGTGTGGCGCTGGGTCCAAATGCAGCCTTGCTCTGGATAATGCGGCGTGGCTGTGTGGCACTGGGTCCAAACGCAGCCTTGCTCTGGATAATGTGGTGTGGCGGTGTGGCATTGGGGTCCAAACGCAGCCTTGCTCTGGATAATGCGGTGTGGCGCTGGGGTCCAAACGCAGCCTTGCTCTGGATAATGCGGTGTGGCTGTGTGGCGCTGGGGTCCAAATGCAGCCTTGCTCTGGATAATGCGGCGTGGGTGTGTGGCGCTGGGGTCCAAACGCAGCCTTGCTGTGGATAATGCGGTGTGGCACTGGGTCCAAATGCAGCCTTGCTCTGGATAATGCGGTGTGGCACTGGGTCCAAATGCAGCCTTGCTCTGGATAATGCGGTGTGACGCTGGGGTCCAAACGCAGCCTTGCTCTGGATAATGCGGTGTGGCTGTGTGGTGCTGGGGTCCAAACGCAGCCTTGCTCTGGATAATGCGGTGTGGCTGTGTGGCCTCGGTCCAAATGCAGCCTTGCTCTGGATAATGCGAGGTGACTGTATGGCGGTGTGGCTGTGTGGCGCTGGGTCCAAATGCAGCCTTGCTCTGGATAATGCGGCGTGGCTGTGTGGCACTGGGTCCAAACGCAGCCTTGCTCTGGATAATTTGGTGTGGCACTGGGTCCAAACGCAGCCTTGCTCTGGATAATGCGGTGTGGCACTGGGTCCAAACTCAGCCTTGCTCTGGATAATGCGGTGTGGCGGTGTGGCGTTGGGGTCCAAACGCAGCCTTGCTCTGGATAATGTGGTGTGGCGGTGTGGCATTGGGGTCCAAACGCAGCCTTGCTCTGGATAATGCGGTGTGACGCTGGGGTCCAAACGCAGCCTTGCTCTGGATAATGCGGTGTGGCTGTGTGGCGCTGGGGTCCAAATGCAGCCTTGCTCTGGATAATGCGGTGTGGCTGTGTGGCGCTCAGTCCAAATGCAGCCTTGCTCTGGATAATGCGGTGTGACTGTGTGGCGGTGTGGCTGTGTGGCGCTGGGTCCAAATGCAGCCTTTCTCTGGATAATGCGGCGTGGCTGTGTGGCGCTGGGTCCAAATGCAGCCTTGCTCTGGATAATGCGGTGTGGCGCTGGGTCCAAACGCAGCCTTGCTCTGGATAATGCGGCGTGGCTGTGTGGCGCTGGGTCCAAACACAGCCTTGCTCTGGATAATGCGGTGTGGCACTGGGTCCAAACGCAGCCTTGCTCTGGATAATGAGGTGTGGCGCTGGGGTCCAAACGCAGCCTTGCTCTGGATAATGCGGTGTGGCTGTGTGGCGGTGTGGCTGTGTGGCGCTGGGTCCAAATGCAGCCTTGCTCTGGATAATGCGGTGTGGCTGTGTGGCGCTGGGGTCCAAACGCAGCATTGCTCTGGATAATGCGGTGTGACTGTATGGCGCTGGGGTCCAAACGCAGCCTTGCTCTGGATAATGCGGTGTGGCTGTGTGGCGCTGGGTCCAAATGCAGCCTTGCTCTGGATAATGCGGTGTGACTGTGTGGCGCTGGGGTCCAAACGCAGCCTTGCTCTGGATAATGCGGTGTGGCTGTGTGATGCTGGGTCCAAACGCAGCCTTGCTCTGGATAATGCGGTGTGGCACTGGGTCCAAACTCAGCCTTGCTCTGGATAATGCGATGTGGCGGTGTGGCGTTGGGGTCCAAACGCAGCCTTGCTCTGGATAATGCGTTGTGGCGGTGTGGCATTGGGGTCCAAACGCAGCCTTGCTCTGGATAATGCGGCGTGGCTGTGTGGCGCTGGGTCCAAACGCAGCCTTGCTCTGGATAATGCGGTGTGGCACTGGGTCCAAATGCAGCCTTGCTCTGGATAATGCGGTGTGACGCTGGGGTCCAAACGCAGCCTTGCTCTGGATAATGCGGTGTGGCTGTGTGGTGCTGGGGTCCAAACGCAGCCTTGCTCTGGATAATGCGGTGTGGCTGTGTGGCCTCGGTCCAAACGCAGCCTTGCTCTGGATAATGCGGTGTGGCACTGGGTCCAAACGCAGCCCTGCTCTGGATAATGCGGTGTGGCACTGGGTCCAAACTCAGCCTTGCTCTGGATAATGCGGTGTGGCTGTGTGGCGCTGGGTCCAAACGCAGCCTTGCTCTGGATAATGCGGTGTGGCTGTGTGGCACTGGGTCCAAATGCAGCCTTGCTCTGGATAATGCGGTGTGACTGTGTGGCGGTGTGGCTGTGTGGCGCTGGGTCCAAATGCAGCCTTGCTCTGGATAATGCGGCACGGCTGTGTGGCGCTGGGACCAAACGCAGCCTTGCTCTGGATAATGCGGTGTGGCGCTGGGTCCAAACGCAGCCTTGCTCTGGATAATGCGGCGTGGGTGTGTGGCGCTGGGTCCAAACGCAGCCTTGCTGTGGATAATGCGGTGTGGCACTGGGTCCAAATGCAGCCTTGCTCTGGATAATGCGGTGTGTCACTGGGTCCAAATGCAGCCTTGCTCTGGATAATGCGGTGTGGCGGTGTGGCATTGGGGTCCAAACGCAGCCTTGCTCTGGATAATGCGGTGTGGCGCTGGGGTCCAAACGCAGCCTTGCTCTGGATAATGCGGTGTGGCTGTGTGGCGCTGGGGTCCAAACGCAGCCTTGCTCTGGATAATGCGGTGTGGCTGTGTGGCGCTGGGTCCAAACGCAGCCTTGCTCTGGATAATGCGGTGTGGCTGTGTGGCACTGGGTCCAAATGCAGCCTTGCTCTGGATAATGCGGTGTGACTGTGTGGCGGTGTGGCTGTGTGGCGCTGGGTCCAAATGCAGTCTTGCTCTGTATAATGCGGCACGGCTGTGTGGCACTGGGACCAAACGCAGCCTTGCTCTGGATAATGCGGTGTGGCGCTGGGTCCAAACGCAGCCTTGCTCTGGATAATGCGGTGTGACGCTGGGGTTCAAACGCAGCCTTGCTCTGGATAATGCGGCGTGGCTGTGTGGCGCTGGGGTACAAACGCAGCCTTGCTCTGGATAATGCGTTGTGGCTGTGTGGCGCTGGGTCCAAATGCAGCCTTGCTCTGGATAATGCGGCGTGGCTGTGTGGCGCTGGGTCCAAACGCAGCCTTGCTCTGGATAATGCGGTGTGACACTGGGTCCAAATGCAGCCTTGCTCTGGATAATGCGGTGTGGCGCTGGGGTCCAAACGCAGCCTTGCTCTGGATAATGCGGGGTGGCTGTGTGGTGCTGGGGTCCAAACGCAGCCTTGCTCTGGATAATGCGGTGTGGCTGTGTGGCCTCGGTCCAAATGCAGCCTTGCTCTGGATAATGCGGTGTGACTGTGTGGCGGTGTGGCTGTGTGGCGCTGGGTCCAAATGCAGCCTTGCTCTGGATAATGCGGCGTGGCTGTGTGGCACTGGTCCAAACGCAGCCTTGCTCTGGATAATGTGGTGTGGCGGTGTGGCATTGGGTTCCAAACGCAGCCTTGCTCTGGATAATGCGGTGTGGCGCTGGGGTCCAAACGCAGCCTTGCTCTGGATAATGCGGTGTGGCTGTGTGGCGCTGGGGTCCAAATGCAGCCTTGCTCTGGATAATGCGGCACGGCTGTGTGGCGCTGGGACCAAACGCAGCCTTGCTCTGGATAATGCGGTGTGGCGCTGGGTCCAAACGCAGCCTTGCTCTGGATAATGCGGCGTGGGTGTGTGGCGCTGGGGTCCAAACGCAGCCTTGCTGTGGATAATGCGGTGTGGCACTGGGTCCAAATGCAGCCTTGCTCTGGATAATGCGGTGTGTCACTGGGTCCAAACTCAGCCTTGCTCTGGATAATGCGGTGTGGGGGTGTGGCGTTGGGGTCCAAACGCAGCCTTGCTCTGGATAATGCGGTGCGGCGGTGTGGCATTGGGGTCCAAACGCAGCCTTGCTCTGGATAATGCGGTGTGGCGCTGGGGTCCAAACGCAGCCTTGCTCTGGATAATGCGGTGTGGCTGTGTGGCGCTGGGGTCCAAACGCAGCCTTGCTCTGGATAATGCGGTGTGGCTGTGTGGCGCTGGGTCCAAACGCAGCCTTGCTCTGGATAATGCGGTGTGGCTGTGTGGCACTGGGTCCAAATGCAGCCTTGCTCTGGATAATGCGGTGTGACTGTGTGGCGGTGTGGCTGTGTGGCGCTGGGTCCAAATGCAGCCTTGCTCTGGATAATGCGGCACGGCTGTGTGGCACTGGGACCAAACGCAGCCTTGCTCTGGATAATGCGGTGTGGCGCTGGGTCCAAACGCAGCCTTGCTCTGGATAATGCGGCGTGGCTGTGTGGCGCTGGGTCCAAACGCAGCCTTGCTGTGGATAATGCGGTGTGGCACTGGGTCCAAACGCAGCCTTGCTCTGGATAATGCGGTGTGTCACTGGGTCCAAACTCAGCCTTGCTCTGGATAATGCGGTGTGTGGGTGTGGCGTTGGGGTCCAAACGCAGCCTTGCTCTGGATAATGCGGTGTGGCATTGGGGTCCAAACGCAGCCTTGCTCTGGATAATGCGGTGTGGCGCTGGGTCCAAATGCAGCCTTGCTCTGGATAATGCGGTGTGACTGTGTGGCGCTGGGTCCAAATGCAGCCTTGCTCTGGATAATGCGGTGTGACTGTGTGGCGGTGTGGCTGTGTGGCGCTGGGTCCAAATGCAGCCTTGCTCTGGATAATGCGGCGTGGCTGTGTGGCGCTGGGTCCAAACGCAGCCTTGCTCTGGATAATGCGGTGTGGCACTGGGTCCAAATGCAGCCTTGCTCTGGATAATGCGGTGTGACGCTGGGGTCCAAACGCAGCCTTGCTCTGGATAATGCGGTGTGGCTGTGTGGTGCTGGGGTCCAAACGCAGCCTTGCTCTGGATAATGCGGTGTGGCTGTGTGGCCTCGGTCCAAACGCAGCCTTGCTCTGGATAATGCGGTGTGGCACTGGGTCCAAACGCAGCCCTGCTCTGGATAATGCGGTGTGGCACTGGGTCCAAACTCAGCCTTGCTCTGGATAATGCGGTGTGGCTGTGTGGCGCTGGGTCCAAACGCAGCCTTGCTCTGGATAATGCGGTGTGGCTGTGTGGCACTGGGTCCAAATGCAGCCTTGCTCTGGATAATGCGGTGTGACTGTGTGGCGGTGTGGCTGTGTGGCGCTGGGTCCAAATGCAGCCTTGCTCTGGATAATGCGGCACGGCTGTGTGGCGCTGGGACCAAACGCAGCCTTGCTCTGGATAATGCGGTGTGGCGCTGGGTCCAAACGCAGCCTTGCTCTGGATAATGCGGCGTGGGTGTGTGGCGCTGGGTCCAAACGCAGCCTTGCTGTGGATAATGCGGTGTGGCACTGGGTCCAAATGCAGCCTTGCTCTGGATAATGCGGTGTGTCACTGGGTCCAAATGCAGCCTTGCTCTGGATAATGCGGTGTGGCGGTGTGGCATTGGGGTCCAAACGCAGCCTTGCTCTGGATAATGCGGTGTGGCGCTGGGGTCCAAACGCAGCCTTGCTCTGGATAATGCGGTGTGGCTGTGTGGCGCTGGGGTCCAAACGCAGCCTTGCTCTGGATAATGCGGTGTGGCTGTGTGGCGCTGGGTCCAAACGCAGCCTTGCTCTGGATAATGCGGTGTGGCTGTGTGGCACTGGGTCCAAATGCAGCCTTGCTCTGGATAATGCGGTGTGACTGTGTGGCGGTGTGGCTGTGTGGCGCTGGGTCCAAATGCAGTCTTGCTCTGTATAATGCGGCACGGCTGTGTGGCACTGGGACCAAACGCAGCCTTGCTCTGGATAATGCGGTGTGGCGCTGGGTCCAAACGCAGCCTTGCTCTGGATAATGCGGTGTGACGCTGGGGTTCAAACGCAGCCTTGCTCTGGATAATGCGGCGTGGCTGTGTGGCGCTGGGGTACAAACGCAGCCTTGCTCTGGATAATGCGTTGTGGCTGTGTGGCGCTGGGTCCAAATGCAGCCTTGCTCTGGATAATGCGGCGTGGCTGTGTGGCGCTGGGTCCAAATGCAGCCTTGCTCTGGATAATGCGGTGTGACTGTGTGGCGGTGTGGCTGTGTGGCGCTGGGTCCAAATGCAGCCTTGCTCTGGATAATGCGGCGTGGCTGTGTGGCACTGGTCCAAACGCAGCCTTGCTCTGGATAATGTGGTGTGGCGGTGTGGCATTGGGTTCCAAACGCAGCCTTGCTCTGGATAATGCGGTGTGGCGCTGGGGTCCAAACGCAGCCTTGCTCTGGATAATGCGGTGTGGCTGTGTGGCGCTGGGGTCCAAATGCAGCCTTGCTCTGGATAATGCGGCACGGCTGTGTGGCGCTGGGACCAAACGCAGCCTTGCTCTGGATAATGCGGTGTGGCGCTGGGTCCAAACGCAGCCTTGCTCTGGATAATGCGGCGTGGGTGTGTGGCGCTGGGGTCCAAACGCAGCCTTGCTGTGGATAATGCGGTGTGGCACTGGGTCCAAATGCAGCCTTGCTCTGGATAATGCGGTGTGTCACTGGGTCCAAACTCAGCCTTGCTCTGGATAATGCGGTGTGGGGGTGTGGCGTTGGGGTCCAAACGCAGCCTTGCTCTGGATAATGCGGTGCGGCGGTGTGGCATTGGGGTCCAAACGCAGCCTTGCTCTGGATAATGCGGTGTGGCGCTGGGGTCCAAACGCAGCCTTGCTCTGGATAATGCGGTGTGGCTGTGTGGCGCTGGGGTCCAAACGCAGCCTTGCTCTGGATAATGCGGTGTGGCTGTGTGGCGCTGGGTCCAAACGCAGCCTTGCTCTGGATAATGCGGTGTGGCTGTGTGGCACTGGGTCCAAATGCAGCCTTGCTCTGGATAATGCGGTGTGACTGTGTGGCGGTGTGGCTGTGTGGCGCTGGGTCCAAATGCAGCCTTGCTCTGGATAATGCGGCACGGCTGTGTGGCACTGGGACCAAACGCAGCCTTGCTCTGGATAATGCGGTGTGGCGCTGGGTCCAAACGCAGCCTTGCTCTGGATAATGCGGCGTGGCTGTGTGGCGCTGGGTCCAAACGCAGCCTTGCTGTGGATAATGCGGTGTGGCACTGGGTCCAAACGCAGCCTTGCTCTGGATAATGCGGTGTGTCACTGGGTCCAAACTCAGCCTTGCTCTGGATAATGCGGTGTGTGGGTGTGGCGTTGGGGTCCAAACGCAGCCTTGCTCTGGATAATGCGGTGTGGCATTGGGGTCCAAACGCAGCCTTGCTCTGGATAATGCGGTGTGGCGCTGGGTCCAAATGCAGCCTTGCTCTGGATAATGCGGTGTGACTGTGTGGCGCTGGGTCCAAATGCAGCCTTGCTCTGGATAATGCGGTGTGACTGTGTGGCGGTGTGGCTGTGTGGCGCTGGGTCCAAATGCAGCCTTGCTCTGGATAATGCGGCGTGGCTGTGTGGCGCTGGGTCCAAACGCAGCCTTGCTCTGGATAATGCGGTGTGGCACTGGGTCCAAATGCAGCCTTGCTCTGGATAATGCGGTGTGACGCTGGGGTCCAAACGCAGCCTTGCTCTGGATAATGCGGTGTGGCTGTGTGGCGCTGGGTCCAAATGCAGCCTTTCTCTGGATAATGCGGCGTGGCTGTGTGGCGCTGGGTCCAAATGCAGCCTTGCTCTGGATAATGCGGTGTGGCGCTGGGTCCAAACGCAGCCTTGCTCTGGATAATGCGGCGTGGCTGTGTGGCGCTGGGTCCAAACACAGCCTTGCTCTGGATAATGCGGTGTGGCACTGGGTCCAAACGCAGCCTTGCTCTGGATAATGAGGTGTGGCGCTGGGGTCCAAACGCAGCCTTGCTCTGGATAATGCGGTGTGGCTGTGTGGCGGTGTGGCTGTGTGGCGCTGGGTCCAAATGCAGCCTTGCTCTGGATAATGCGGTGTGGCTGTGTGGCGCTGGGGTCCAAACGCAGCATTGCTCTGGATAATGCGGTGTGACTGTATGGCGCTGGGGTCCAAACGCAGCCTTGCTCTGGATAATGCGGTGTGGCTGTGTGGCGCTGGGTCCAAATGCAGCCTTGCTCTGGATAATGCGGTGTGACTGTGTGGCGCTGGGGTCCAAACGCAGCCTTGCTCTGGATAATGCGGTGTGGCTGTGTGATGCTGGGTCCAAACGCAGCCTTGCTCTGGATAATGCGGTGTGGCACTGGGTCCAAACTCAGCCTTGCTCTGGATAATGCGATGTGGCGGTGTGGCGTTGGGGTCCAAACGCAGCCTTGCTCTGGATAATGCGTTGTGGCGGTGTGGCATTGGGGTCCAAACGCAGCCTTGCTCTGGATAATGCGGCGTGGCTGTGTGGCGCTGGGTCCAAACGCAGCCTTGCTCTGGATAATGCGGTGTGGCACTGGGTCCAAATGCAGCCTTGCTCTGGATAATGCGGTGTGACGCTGGGGTCCAAACGCAGCCTTGCTCTGGATAATGCGGTGTGGCTGTGTGGTGCTGGGGTCCAAACGCAGCCTTGCTCTGGATAATGCGGTGTGGCTGTGTGGCCTCGGTCCAAACGCAGCCTTGCTCTGGATAATGCGGTGTGGCACTGGGTCCAAACGCAGCCCTGCTCTGGATAATGCGGTGTGGCACTGGGTCCAAACTCAGCCTTGCTCTGGATAATGCGGTGTGGCTGTGTGGCGCTGGGTCCAAACGCAGCCTTGCTCTGGATAATGCGGTGTGGCTGTGTGGCACTGGGTCCAAATGCAGCCTTGCTCTGGATAATGCGGTGTGACTGTGTGGCGGTGTGGCTGTGTGGCGCTGGGTCCAAATGCAGCCTTGCTCTGGATAATGCGGCACGGCTGTGTGGCGCTGGGACCAAACGCAGCCTTGCTCTGGATAATGCGGTGTGGCGCTGGGTCCAAACGCAGCCTTGCTCTGGATAATGCGGCGTGGGTGTGTGGCGCTGGGTCCAAACGCAGCCTTGCTGTGGATAATGCGGTGTGGCACTGGGTCCAAATGCAGCCTTGCTCTGGATAATGCGGTGTGTCACTGGGTCCAAATGCAGCCTTGCTCTGGATAATGCGGTGTGGCGGTGTGGCATTGGGGTCCAAACGCAGCCTTGCTCTGGATAATGCGGTGTGGCGCTGGGGTCCAAACGCAGCCTTGCTCTGGATAATGCGGTGTGGCTGTGTGGCGCTGGGGTCCAAACGCAGCCTTGCTCTGGATAATGCGGTGTGGCTGTGTGGCGCTGGGTCCAAACGCAGCCTTGCTCTGGATAATGCGGTGTGGCTGTGTGGCACTGGGTCCAAATGCAGCCTTGCTCTGGATAATGCGGTGTGACTGTGTGGCGGTGTGGCTGTGTGGCGCTGGGTCCAAATGCAGTCTTGCTCTGTATAATGCGGCACGGCTGTGTGGCACTGGGACCAAACGCAGCCTTGCTCTGGATAATGCGGTGTGGCGCTGGGTCCAAACGCAGCCTTGCTCTGGATAATGCGGTGTGACGCTGGGGTTCAAACGCAGCCTTGCTCTGGATAATGCGGCGTGGCTGTGTGGCGCTGGGGTACAAACGCAGCCTTGCTCTGGATAATGCGTTGTGGCTGTGTGGCGCTGGGTCCAAATGCAGCCTTGCTCTGGATAATGCGGCGTGGCTGTGTGGCGCTGGGTCCAAACGCAGCCTTGCTCTGGATAATGCGGTGTGACACTGGGTCCAAATGCAGCCTTGCTCTGGATAATGCGGTGTGGCGCTGGGGTCCAAACGCAGCCTTGCTCTGGATAATGCGGGGTGGCTGTGTGGTGCTGGGGTCCAAACGCAGCCTTGCTCTGGATAATGCGGTGTGGCTGTGTGGCCTCGGTCCAAATGCAGCCTTGCTCTGGATAATGCGGTGTGACTGTGTGGCGGTGTGGCTGTGTGGCGCTGGGTCCAAATGCAGCCTTGCTCTGGATAATGCGGCGTGGCTGTGTGGCACTGGTCCAAACGCAGCCTTGCTCTGGATAATGTGGTGTGGCGGTGTGGCATTGGGTTCCAAACGCAGCCTTGCTCTGGATAATGCGGTGTGGCGCTGGGGTCCAAACGCAGCCTTGCTCTGGATAATGCGGTGTGGCTGTGTGGCGCTGGGGTCCAAATGCAGCCTTGCTCTGGATAATGCGGCACGGCTGTGTGGCGCTGGGACCAAACGCAGCCTTGCTCTGGATAATGCGGTGTGGCGCTGGGTCCAAACGCAGCCTTGCTCTGGATAATGCGGCGTGGGTGTGTGGCGCTGGGGTCCAAACGCAGCCTTGCTGTGGATAATGCGGTGTGGCACTGGGTCCAAATGCAGCCTTGCTCTGGATAATGCGGTGTGTCACTGGGTCCAAACTCAGCCTTGCTCTGGATAATGCGGTGTGGGGGTGTGGCGTTGGGGTCCAAACGCAGCCTTGCTCTGGATAATGCGGTGCGGCGGTGTGGCATTGGGGTCCAAACGCAGCCTTGCTCTGGATAATGCGGTGTGGCGCTGGGGTCCAAACGCAGCCTTGCTCTGGATAATGCGGTGTGGCTGTGTGGCGCTGGGGTCCAAACGCAGCCTTGCTCTGGATAATGCGGTGTGGCTGTGTGGCGCTGGGTCCAAACGCAGCCTTGCTCTGGATAATGCGGTGTGGCTGTGTGGCACTGGGTCCAAATGCAGCCTTGCTCTGGATAATGCGGTGTGACTGTGTGGCGGTGTGGCTGTGTGGCGCTGGGTCCAAATGCAGCCTTGCTCTGGATAATGCGGCACGGCTGTGTGGCACTGGGACCAAACGCAGCCTTGCTCTGGATAATGCGGTGTGGCGCTGGGTCCAAACGCAGCCTTGCTCTGGATAATGCGGCGTGGCTGTGTGGCGCTGGGTCCAAACGCAGCCTTGCTGTGGATAATGCGGTGTGGCACTGGGTCCAAACGCAGCCTTGCTCTGGATAATGCGGTGTGTCACTGGGTCCAAACTCAGCCTTGCTCTGGATAATGCGGTGTGTGGGTGTGGCGTTGGGGTCCAAACGCAGCCTTGCTCTGGATAATGCGGTGTGGCATTGGGGTCCAAACGCAGCCTTGCTCTGGATAATGCGGTGTGGCGCTGGGTCCAAATGCAGCCTTGCTCTGGATAATGCGGTGTGACTGTGTGGCGCTGGGTCCAAATGCAGCCTTGCTCTGGATAATGCGGTGTGACTGTGTGGCGGTGTGGCTGTGTGGCGCTGGGTCCAAATGCAGCCTTGCTCTGGATAATGCGGCGTGGCTGTGTGGCGCTGGGTCCAAACGCAGCCTTGCTCTGGATAATGCGGTGTGGCACTGGGTCCAAATGCAGCCTTGCTCTGGATAATGCGGTGTGACGCTGGGGTCCAAACGCAGCCTTGCTCTGGATAATGCGGTGTGGCTGTGTGGTGCTGGGGTCCAAACGCAGCCTTGCTCTGGATAATGCGGTGTGGCTGTGTGGCCTCGGTCCAAACGCAGCCTTGCTCTGGATAATGCGGTGTGGCACTGGGTCCAAACGCAGCCCTGCTCTGGATAATGCGGTGTGGCACTGGGTCCAAACTCAGCCTTGCTCTGGATAATGCGGTGTGGCTGTGTGGCGCTGGGTCCAAACGCAGCCTTGCTCTGGATAATGCGGTGTGGCTGTGTGGCACTGGGTCCAAATGCAGCCTTGCTCTGGATAATGCGGTGTGACTGTGTGGCGGTGTGGCTGTGTGGCGCTGGGTCCAAATGCAGCCTTGCTCTGGATAATGCGGCACGGCTGTGTGGCGCTGGGACCAAACGCAGCCTTGCTCTGGATAATGCGGTGTGGCGCTGGGTCCAAACGCAGCCTTGCTCTGGATAATGCGGCGTGGGTGTGTGGCGCTGGGTCCAAACGCAGCCTTGCTGTGGATAATGCGGTGTGGCACTGGGTCCAAATGCAGCCTTGCTCTGGATAATGCGGTGTGTCACTGGGTCCAAATGCAGCCTTGCTCTGGATAATGCGGTGTGGCGGTGTGGCATTGGGGTCCAAACGCAGCCTTGCTCTGGATAATGCGGTGTGGCGCTGGGGTCCAAACGCAGCCTTGCTCTGGATAATGCGGTGTGGCTGTGTGGCGCTGGGGTCCAAACGCAGCCTTGCTCTGGATAATGCGGTGTGGCTGTGTGGCGCTGGGTCCAAACGCAGCCTTGCTCTGGATAATGCGGTGTGGCTGTGTGGCACTGGGTCCAAATGCAGCCTTGCTCTGGATAATGCGGTGTGACTGTGTGGCGGTGTGGCTGTGTGGCGCTGGGTCCAAATGCAGTCTTGCTCTGTATAATGCGGCACGGCTGTGTGGCACTGGGACCAAACGCAGCCTTGCTCTGGATAATGCGGTGTGGCGCTGGGTCCAAACGCAGCCTTGCTCTGGATAATGCGGTGTGACGCTGGGGTTCAAACGCAGCCTTGCTCTGGATAATGCGGCGTGGCTGTGTGGCGCTGGGGTACAAACGCAGCCTTGCTCTGGATAATGCGTTGTGGCTGTGTGGCGCTGGGTCCAAATGCAGCCTTGCTCTGGATAATGCGGCGTGGCTGTGTGGCGCTGGGTCCAAACGCAGCCTTGCTCTGGATAATGCGGTGTGACACTGGGTCCAAATGCAGCCTTGCTCTGGATAATGCGGTGTGGCGCTGGGGTCCAAACGCAGCCTTGCTCTGGATAATGCGGGGTGGCTGTGTGGTGCTGGGGTCCAAACGCAGCCTTGCTCTGGATAATGCGGTGTGGCTGTGTGGCCTCGGTCCAAATGCAGCCTTGCTCTGGATAATGCGGTGTGACTGTGTGGCGGTGTGGCTGTGTGGCGCTGGGTCCAAATGCAGCCTTGCTCTGGATAATGCGGCGTGGCTGTGTGGCACTGGTCCAAACGCAGCCTTGCTCTGGATAATGTGGTGTGGCGGTGTGGCATTGGGTTCCAAACGCAGCCTTGCTCTGGATAATGCGGTGTGGCGCTGGGGTCCAAACGCAGCCTTGCTCTGGATAATGCGGTGTGGCTGTGTGGCGCTGGGGTCCAAATGCAGCCTTGCTCTGGATAATGCGGCACGGCTGTGTGGCGCTGGGACCAAACGCAGCCTTGCTCTGGATAATGCGGTGTGGCGCTGGGTCCAAACGCAGCCTTGCTCTGGATAATGCGGCGTGGGTGTGTGGCGCTGGGGTCCAAACGCAGCCTTGCTGTGGATAATGCGGTGTGGCACTGGGTCCAAATGCAGCCTTGCTCTGGATAATGCGGTGTGTCACTGGGTCCAAACTCAGCCTTGCTCTGGATAATGCGGTGTGGGGGTGTGGCGTTGGGGTCCAAACGCAGCCTTGCTCTGGATAATGCGGTGCGGCGGTGTGGCATTGGGGTCCAAACGCAGCCTTGCTCTGGATAATGCGGTGTGGCGCTGGGGTCCAAACGCAGCCTTGCTCTGGATAATGCGGTGTGGCTGTGTGGCGCTGGGGTCCAAACGCAGCCTTGCTCTGGATAATGCGGTGTGGCTGTGTGGCGCTGGGTCCAAACGCAGCCTTGCTCTGGATAATGCGGTGTGGCTGTGTGGCACTGGGTCCAAATGCAGCCTTGCTCTGGATAATGCGGTGTGACTGTGTGGCGGTGTGGCTGTGTGGCGCTGGGTCCAAATGCAGCCTTGCTCTGGATAATGCGGCACGGCTGTGTGGCACTGGGACCAAACGCAGCCTTGCTCTGGATAATGCGGTGTGGCGCTGGGTCCAAACGCAGCCTTGCTCTGGATAATGCGGCGTGGCTGTGTGGCGCTGGGTCCAAACGCAGCCTTGCTGTGGATAATGCGGTGTGGCACTGGGTCCAAACGCAGCCTTGCTCTGGATAATGCGGTGTGTCACTGGGTCCAAACTCAGCCTTGCTCTGGATAATGCGGTGTGTGGGTGTGGCGTTGGGGTCCAAACGCAGCCTTGCTCTGGATAATGCGGTGTGGCATTGGGGTCCAAACGCAGCCTTGCTCTGGATAATGCGGTGTGGCGCTGGGTCCAAATGCAGCCTTGCTCTGGATAATGCGGTGTGACTGTGTGGCGCTGGGTCCAAATGCAGCCTTGCTCTGGATAATGCGGTGTGACTGTGTGGCGGTGTGGCTGTGTGGCGCTGGGTCCAAATGCAGCCTTGCTCTGGATAATGCGGCGTGGCTGTGTGGCGCTGGGTCCAAACGCAGCCTTGCTCTGGATAATGCGGTGTGGCACTGGGTCCAAATGCAGCCTTGCTCTGGATAATGCGGTGTGACGCTGGGGTCCAAACGCAGCCTTGCTCTGGATAATGCGGTGTGGCTGTGTGGTGCTGGGGTCCAAACGCAGTCTTGCTCTGGATAATGCGGTGTGGCTGTGTGGCCTCGGTCCAAATGCAGCCTTGCTCTGGATAATGCGGTGTGACTGTGTGGCGGTGTGGCTGTGTGGCGCTGGGTCCAAATGCAGCCTTGCTCTGGATAATGCGGCGTGGCTGTGTGGCACTGGGTCCAAACGCAGCCTTGCTCTGGATAATTTGGTGTGGCACTGGGTCCAAACGCAGCCTTGCTCTGGATAATGCGGCGTGGGTGTGTGGCGCTGGGTCCAAACGCAGCCTTGCTGTGGATAATGCGGTGTGGCACTGGGTCCAAATGCAGCCTTGCTCTGGATAATGCGGTGTGTCACTGGGTCCAAATGCAGCCTTGCTCTGGATAATGCGGTGTGGCGGTGTGGCATTGGGGTCCAAACGCAGCCTTGCTCTGGATAATGCGGTGTGGCGCTGGGGTCCAAACGCAGCCTTGCTCTGGATA
Organism: Notolepis coatsorum; assembly: GCF_963971535.1. NCBI lineage: Eukaryota > Metazoa > Chordata > Actinopteri > Aulopiformes > Paralepididae > Notolepis > Notolepis coatsorum. The sequence goes on along the minus strand of NW_028170709.1, from coordinate 124,929 downwards.
ATGCGGTGTGGCTGTGTGGCGCTGGGGTCCAAACGCAGCCTTGCTCTGGATAATGCGGTGTGGCTGTGTGGCGCTGGGTCCAAACGCAGCCTTGCTCTGGATAATGCGGTGTGGCTGTGTGGCACTGGGTCCAAATGCAGCCTTGCTCTGGATAATGCGGTGTGACTGTGTGGCGGTGTGGCTGTGTGGCGCTGGGTTCAAATGCAGTCTTGCTCTGTATAATGCGGCACGGCTGTGTGGCACTGGGACCAAACGCAGCCTTGCTCTGGATAATGCGGTGTGGCGCTGGGTCCAAACGCAGCCTTGCTCTGGATAATGCGGTGTGACGCTGGGGTTCAAACGCAGCCTTGCTCTGGATAATGCGGCGTGGCTGTGTGGCGCTGGGGTACAAACGCAGCCTTGCTCTGGATAATGCGTTGTGGCTGTGTGGCGCTGGGTCCAAATGCAGCCTTGCTCTGGATAATGCGGCGTGGCTGTGTGGCGCTGGGTCCAAACGCAGCCTTGCTCTGGATAATGCGGTGTGACACTGGGTCCAAATGCAGCCTTGCTCTGGATAATGCGGTGTGGCGCTGGGGTCCAAACGCAGCCTTGCTCTGGATAATGCGGGGTGGCTGTGTGGTGCTGGGGTCCAAACGCAGCCTTGCTCTGGATAATGCGGTGTGGCTGTGTGGCCTCGGTCCAAATGCAGCCTTGCTCTGGATAATGCGGTGTGACTGTGTGGCGGTGTGGCTGTGTGGCGCTGGGTCCAAATGCAGCCTTGCTCTGGATAATGCGGCGTGGCTGTGTGGCACTGGTCCAAACGCAGCCTTGCTCTGGATAATGTGGTGTGGCGGTGTGGCATTGGGTTCCAAACGCAGCCTTGCTCTGGATAATGCGGTGTGGCGCTGGGGTCCAAACGCAGCCTTGCTCTGGATAATGCGGTGTGGCTGTGTGGCGCTGGGGTCCAAATGCAGCCTTGCTCTGGATAATGCGGCACGGCTGTGTGGCGCTGGGACCAAACGCAGCCTTGCTCTGGATAATGCGGTGTGGCGCTGGGTCCAAACGCAGCCTTGCTCTGGATAATGCGGCGTGGGTGTGTGGCGCTGGGGTCCAAACGCAGCCTTGCTGTGGATAATGCGGTGTGGCACTGGGTCCAAATGCAGCCTTGCTCTGGATAATGCGGTGTGTCACTGGGTCCAAACTCAGCCTTGCTCTGGATAATGCGGTGTGGGGGTGTGGCGTTGGGGTCCAAACGCAGCCTTGCTCTGGATAATGCGGTGCGGCGGTGTGGCATTGGGGTCCAAACGCAGCCTTGCTCTGGATAATGCGGTGTGGCGCTGGGGTCCAAACGCAGCCTTGCTCTGGATAATGCGGTGTGGCTGTGTGGCGCTGGGGTCCAAACGCAGCCTTGCTCTGGATAATGCGGTGTGGCTGTGTGGCGCTGGGTCCAAACGCAGCCTTGCTCTGGATAATGCGGTGTGGCTGTGTGGCACTGGGTCCAAATGCAGCCTTGCTCTGGATAATGCGGTGTGACTGTGTGGCGGTGTGGCTGTGTGGCGCTGGGTCCAAATGCAGCCTTGCTCTGGATAATGCGGCACGGCTGTGTGGCACTGGGACCAAACGCAGCCTTGCTCTGGATAATGCGGTGTGGCGCTGGGTCCAAACGCAGCCTTGCTCTGGATAATGCGGCGTGGCTGTGTGGCGCTGGGTCCAAACGCAGCCTTGCTGTGGATAATGCGGTGTGGCACTGGGTCCAAACGCAGCCTTGCTCTGGATAATGCGGTGTGTCACTGGGTCCAAACTCAGCCTTGCTCTGGATAATGCGGTGTGTGGGTGTGGCGTTGGGGTCCAAACGCAGCCTTGCTCTGGATAATGCGGTGTGGCATTGGGGTCCAAACGCAGCCTTGCTCTGGATAATGCGGTGTGGCGCTGGGTCCAAATGCAGCCTTGCTCTGGATAATGCGGTGTGACTGTGTGGCGCTGGGTCCAAATGCAGCCTTGCTCTGGATAATGCGGTGTGACTGTGTGGCGGTGTGGCTGTGTGGCGCTGGGTCCAAATGCAGCCTTGCTCTGGATAATGCGGCGTGGCTGTGTGGCGCTGGGTCCAAACGCAGCCTTGCTCTGGATAATGCGGTGTGGCACTGGGTCCAAATGCAGCCTTGCTCTGGATAATGCGGTGTGACGCTGGGGTCCAAACGCAGCCTTGCTCTGGATAATGCGGTGTGGCTGTGTGGTGCTGGGGTCCAAACGCAGCCTTGCTCTGGATAATGCGGTGTGGCTGTGTGGCCTCGGTCCAAATGCAGCCTTGCTCTGGATAATGCGGTGTGACTGTGTGGCGGTGTGGCTGTGTGGCGCTGGGTCCAAATGCAGCCTTGCTCTGGATAATGCGGCGTGGCTGTGTGGCACTGGGTCCAAACGCAGCCTTGCTCTGGATAATTTGGTGTGGCACTGGGTCCAAACGCAGCCTTGCTCTGGATAATGCGGTGTGGCACTGGGTCCAAACTCAGCCTTGCTCTGGATAATGCGGTGTGGCGGTGTGGCGTTGGGGTCCAAACGCAGCCTTGCTCTGGATAATGTGGTGTGGCGGTGTGGCATTGGGGTCCAAACGCAGCCTTGCTCTGGATAATGCGGTGTGGCTGTGTGGCGCTGGGGTCCAAATGCAGCCTTGCTCTGGATAATGCGGTGTGGCTGTGTGGCGCTCGGTCCAAATGCAGCCTTGCTCTGGATAATGCGGTGTGACTGTGTGGCGGTGTGGCTGTGTGGCGCTGGGTCCAAACGCAGCCTTGCTCTGGATAATGCGGTGTGGCTGTGTGGCGCTGGGGTCCAAATGCAGCCTTGCTCTGGATAATGCGGCGTGGCTGTGTGGCGCTGGGTCCAAACGCAGCCTTGCTCTGGATAATGCGGTGTGGCGCTGGGTCCAAACGCAGCCTTGCTCTGGATAACGCGGCGTGGGTGTGTGGCGCTGGGGTCCAAACGCAGCCTTGCTGTGGATAATGCGGTGTGGCACTGGGTCCAAATGCTGCCTTGCTCTGGATAATGCGGTGTGGCACTGGGTCCAAATGCAGCCTTGCTCTGGATAATGCGGTGTGACGCTGGGGTCCAAACGCAGCCTTGCTCTGGATAATGCGGTGTGGCTGTGTGGTGCTGGGGTCCAAACGCAGCCTTGCTCTGGATAATGCGGTGTGGCTGTGTGGCCTCGGTCCAAATGCAGCCTTGCTCTGGATAATGCGAGGTGACTGTATGGCGGTGTGGCTGTGTGGCGCTGGGTCCAAATGCAGCCTTGCTCTGGATAATGCGGCGTGGCTGTGTGGCACTGGGTCCAAACGCAGCCTTGCTCTGGATAATTTGGTGTGGCACTGGGTCCAAACGCAGCCTTGCTCTGGATAATGCGGTGTGGCACTGGGTCCAAACTCAGCCTTGCTCTGGATAATGCGGTGTGGCGGTGTGGCGTTGGGGTCCAAACGCAGCCTTGCTCTGGATAATGTGGTGTGGCGGTGTGGCATTGGGGTCCAAACGCAGCCTTGCTCTGGATAATGCGGTGTGACGCTGGGGTCCAAACGCAGCCTTGCTCTGGATAATGCGGTGTGGCTGTGTGGCGCTGGGGTCCAAATGCAGCCTTGCTCTGGATAATGCGGTGTGGCTGTGTGGCGCTCGGTCCAAATGCAGCCTTGCTCTGGATAATGCGGTGTGACTGTGTGGCGGTGTGGCGCTGGGTCCAAATGCAGCCTTTCTCTGGATAATGCGGCGTGGCTGTGTGGCGCTGGGTCCAAATGCAGCCTTGCTCTGGATAATGCGGTGTGGCGCTGGGTCCAAACGCAGCCTTGCTCTGGATAATGCGGCGTGGCTGTGTGGCGCTGGGTCCAAACACAGCCTTGCTCTGGATAATGCGGTGTGGCACTGGGTCCAAACGCAGCCTTGCTCTGGATAATGAGGTGTGGTGCTGGGGTCCAAACGCAGCCTTGCTCTGGATAATGCGGTGTGGCTGTGTGGCGGTGTGGCTGTGTGGCGCTGGGTCCAAATGCAGCCTTGCTCTGGATAATGCGGTGTGGCTGTGTGGCGCTGGGGTCCAAACGCAGCATTGCTCTGGATAATGCGGTGTGACTGTATGGCGCTGGGGTCCAAACGCAGCCTTGCTCTGGATAATGCGGTGTGGCTGTGTGGCGCTGGGTCCAAATGCAGCCTTGCTCTGGATAATGCGGTGTGACTGTGTGGCGCTGGGGTCCAAACGCAGCCTTGCTCTGGATAATGCGGTGTGGCTGTGTGATGCTGGGTCCAAACGCAGCCTTGCTCTGGATAATGCGGTGTGGCACTGGGTCCAAACTCAGCCTTGCTCTGGATAATGCGATGTGGCGGTGTGGCGTTGGGGTCCAAACGCAGCCTTGCTCTGGATAATGCGTTGTGGCGGTGTGGCATTGGGGTCCAAACGCAGCCTTGCTCTGGATAATGCGGTGTGACGCTGGGGTTCAAACGCAGCCTTGCTCTGGATAATGCGGCGTGGCTGTGTGGCGCTGGGGTACAAACGCAGCCTTGCTCTGGATAATGCGTTGTGGCTGTGTGGCGCTGGGTCCAAATGCAGCCTTGCTCTGGATAATGCGGCGTGGCTGTGTGGCGCTGGGTCCAAACGCAGCCTTGCTCTGGATAATGCGGTGTGACACTGGGTCCAAATGCAGCCTTGCTCTGGATAATGCGGTGTGGCGCTGGGGTCCAAACGCAGCCTTGCTCTGGATAATGCGGGGTGGCTGTGTGGTGCTGGGGTCCAAACGCAGCCTTGCTCTGGATAATGCGGTGTGACACTGGGTCCAAATGCAGCCTTGCTCTGGATAATGCGGTGTGGCACTGGGTCCAAATGCAGCCTTGCTCTGGATAATGCGGTGTGTCACTGGGTCCAAACTCAGCCTTGCTCTGGATAATGCGGTGTGGGGGTGTGGCGTTGGGGTCCAAACGCAGCCTTGCTCTGGATAATGCGGTGTGGCGGTGTGGCATTGGGGTCCAAACGCAGCCTTGCTCTGGATAATGCGGTGTGGCGCTGGGGTCCAAACGCAGCCTTGCTCTGGATAATGCGGTGTGGCTGTGTGGCGCTGGGGTCCAAACGCAGCCTTGCTCTGGATAATGCGGTGTGGCTGTGTGGCGCTGGGTCCAAACGCAGCCTTGCTCTGGATAATGCGGTGTGACTGTGTGGCGGTGTGGCTGTGTGGCGCTGGGTCCAAATGCAGCCTTGCTCTGGATAATGCGGCACGGCTGTGTGGCACTGGGACCAAACGCAGCCTTGCTCTGGATAATGCGGTGTGGCGCTGGGTCCAAACGCAGCCTTGCTCTGGATAATGCGGCGTGGCTGTGTGGCGCTGGGTCCAAACGCAGCCTTGCTGTGGATAATGCGGTGTGGCACTGGGTCCAAACGCAGCCTTGCTCTGGATAATGCGGTGTGTCACTGGGTCCAAACTCAGCATTGCTCTGGATAATGCGGTGTGTGGGTGTGGCGTTGGGGTCCAAACGCAGCCTTGCTCTGGATAATGCGGTGTGGCATTGGGGTCCAAACGCAGCCTTGCTCTGGATAATGCGGTGTGGCGCTGGGTCCAAATGCAGCCTTGCTCTGGATAATGCGGTGTGACTGTGTGGCGCTGGGGTCCAAACGCAGCCTTGCTCTGGATAATGCGGTGTGGCTGTGTGGCGCTGGGGTCCAAACGCAGCCTTGCTCTGGATAATGCGGTGTGGCTGTGTGGCGCTGGGTCCAAACGCAGCCTTGCTCTGGATAATGCGTTGTGGCGGTGTGGCATTGGGGTCCAAACGCAGCCTTGCTCTGGATAATGCGGTGTGACGCTGGGGTTCAAACGCAGCCTTGCTCTGGATAATGCGGCGTGGCTGTGTGGCGCTGGGGTACAAACGCAGCCTTGCTCTGGATAATGCGTTGTGGCTGTGTGGCGCTGGGTCCAAATGCAGCCTTGCTCTGGATAATGCGGCGTGGCTGTGTGGCGCTGGGTCCAAACGCAGCCTTGCTCTGGATAATGCGGTGTGACACTGGGACCAAATGCAGCCTTGCTCTGGATAATGCGGTGTGGCGCTGGGGTCCAAACGCAGCCTTGCTCTGGATAATGCGGGGTGGCTGTGTGGTGCTGGGGTCCAAACGCAGCCTTGCTCTGGATAATGCGGTGTGGCTGTGTGGCCTCGGTCCAAATGCAGCCTTGCTCTGGATAATGCGGTGTGACTGTGTGGCGGTGTGGCTGTGTGGCGCTGGGTCCAAATGCAGCCTTGCTCTGGATAATGCGGCGTGGCTGTGTGGCACTGGGTCCAAACGCAGCCTTGCTCTGGATAATGTGGTGTGGCGGTGTGGCATTGGGGTCCAAACGCAGCCTTGCTCTGGATAATGCGGTGTGGCGCTGGGGTCCAAACGCAGCCTTGCTCTGGATAATGCGGTGTGGCTGTGTGGCGCTGGGGTCCAAATGCAGCCTTGCTCTGGATAATGCGGCACGGCTGTGTGGCGCTGGGACCAAACGCAGCCTTGCTCTGGATAATGCGGTGTGGCGCTGGGTCCAAACGCAGCCTTGCTCTGGATAATGCAGCGTGGGTGTGTGGCGCTGGGGTCCAAACGCAGCCTTGCTGTGGATAATGCGGTGTGGCACTGGGTCCAAATGCAGCCTTGCTCTGGATAATGCGGTGTGTCACTGGGTCCAAACTCAGCCTTGCTCTGGATAATGCGGTGTGGGGGTGTGGCGTCGGGGTCCAAACGCAGCCTTGCTCTGGATAATGCGGTGTGGCGGTGTGGCATTGGGGTCCAAACGCAGCCTTGCTCTGGATAATGCGGTGTGGCGCTGGGGTCCAAACGCAGCCTTGCTCTGGATAATGTGGTGTGGCTGTGTGGCGCTGGGGTCCAAACGCAGCCTTGCTCTGGATAATGCGGTGTGGCTGTGTGGCGCTGGGTCCAAACGCAGCCTTGCTCTGGATAATGCGGTGTGGCTGTGTGGCACTGGGTCCAAATGCAGCCTTGCTCTGGATAATGCGGTGTGACTGTGTGGCGGTGTGGCTGTGTGGCGCTGGGTCCAAATGCAGCCTTGCTCTGGATAATGCGGCACGGCTGTGTGGCACTGGGACCAAACGCAGCCTTGCTCTGGATAATGCGGTGTGGCGCTGGGTCCAAACGCAGCCTTGCTCTGGATAATGCGGCGTGGCTGTGTGGCGCTGGGTCCAAACGCAGCCTTGCTGTGGATAATGCGGTGTGGCACTGGGTCCAAACGCAGCCTTGCTCTGGATAATGCGGTGTGTCACTGGGTCCAAACTCAGCATTGCTCTGGATAATGCGGTGTGTGGGTGTGGCGTTGGGGTCCAAACGCAGCCTTGCTCTGGATAATGCGGTGTGGCATTGGGGTCCAAACGCAGCCTTGCTCTGGATAATGCGGTGTGGCGCTGGGTCCAAATGCAGCCTTGCTCTGGATAATGCGGTGTGACTGTGTGGCGCTGGGGTCCAAACGCAGCCTTGCTCTGGATAATGCGGTGTGGCTGTGTGGCGCTGGGTCCAAATGCAGCCTTGCTCTGGATAATGCGGTGTGACTGTGTGGCGCTGGGGTCCAAACGCAGCCTTGCTCTGGATAATGCGGTGTGGCGCTGGGTCCAAACGCAGCCTTGCTCTGGATAATGCGGCGTGGGTGTGTGGCGCTGGGGTCCAAACGCAGCCTTGCTGTGGATAATGCGGTGTGGCACTGGGTCCAAATGCAGCCTTGCTCTGGATAATGCGGTGTGTCACTGGGTCCAAACTCAGCCTTGCTCTGGATAATGCGGTGTGGGGGTGTGGCGTTGGGGTCCAAACGCAGCCTTGCTCTGGATAATGCGGTGTGGCGGTGTGGCATTGGGGTCCAAACGCAGCCTTGCTCTGGATAATGCGGTGTGGCGCTGGGGTCCAAACGCAGCCTTGCTCTGGATAATGCGGTGTGGCTGTGTGGCGCTGGGGTCCAAACGCAGCCTTGCTCTGGATAATGCGGTGTGGCTGTGTGGCGCTGGGTCCAAACGCAGCCTTGCTCTGGATAATGCGGTGTGACTGTGTGGCGGTGTGGCTGTGTGGCGCTGGGTCCAAATGCAGCCTTGCTCTGGATAATGCGGCACGGCTGTGTGGCACTGGGACCAAACGCAGCCTTGCTCTGGATAATGCGGTGTGGCGCTGGGTCCAAACGCAGCCTTGCTCTGGATAATGCGGCGTGGCTGTGTGGCGCTGGGTCCAAACGCAGCCTTGCTGTGGATAATGCGGTGTGGCACTGGGTCCAAACGCAGCCTTGCTCTGGATAATGCGGTGTGTCACTGGGTCCAAACTCAGCATTGCTCTGGATAATGCGGTGTGTGGGTGTGGCGTTGGGGTCCAAACGCAGCCTTGCTCTGGATAATGCGGTGTGGCATTGGGGTCCAAACGCAGCCTTGCTCTGGATAATGCGGTGTGGCGCTGGGTCCAAATGCAGCCTTGCTCTGGATAATGCGGTGTGACTGTGTGGCGCTGGGGTCCAAACGCAGCCTTGCTCTGGATAATGCGGTGTGGCTGTGTGGCGCTGGGGTCCAAACGCAGCCTTGCTCTGGATAATGCGGTGTGGCTGTGTGGCGCTGGGTCCAAACGCAGCCTTGCTCTGGATAATGCGTTGTGGCGGTGTGGCATTGGGGTCCAAACGCAGCCTTGCTCTGGATAATGCGGTGTGACGCTGGGGTTCAAACGCAGCCTTGCTCTGGATAATGCGGCGTGGCTGTGTGGCGCTGGGGTACAAACGCAGCCTTGCTCTGGATAATGCGTTGTGGCTGTGTGGCGCTGGGTCCAAATGCAGCCTTGCTCTGGATAATGCGGCGTGGCTGTGTGGCGCTGGGTCCAAACGCAGCCTTGCTCTGGATAATGCGGTGTGACACTGGGTCCAAATGCAGCCTTGCTCTGGATAATGCGGTGTGGCGCTGGGGTCCAAACGCAGCCTTGCTCTGGATAATGCGGGGTGGCTGTGTGGTGCTGGGGTCCAAACGCAGCCTTGCTCTGGATAATGCGGTGTGGCTGTGTGGCCTCGGTCCAAATGCAGCCTTGCTCTGGATAATGCGGTGTGACTGTGTGGCTGTGTGGCGCTGGGTCCAAATGCAGCCTTGCTCTGGATAATGCGGCGTGGCTGTGTGGCACTGGGTCCAAACGCAGCCTTGCTCTGGATAATGTGGTGTGGCGGTGTGGCATTGGGGTCCAAACGCAGCCTTGCTCTGGATAATGCGGTGTGGCGCTGGGGTCCAAACGCAGCCTTGCTCTGGATAATGCGGTGTGGCTGTGTGGCGCTGGGGTCCAAATGCAGCCTTGCTCTGGATAATGCGGCACGGCTGTGTGGCGCTGGGACCAAACGCAGCCTTGCTCTGGATAATGCGGTGTGGCGCTGGGTCCAAACGCAGCCTTGCTCTGGATAATGCAGCGTGGGTGTGTGGCGCTGGGGTCCAAACGCAGCCTTGCTGTGGATAATGCGGTGTGGCACTGGGTCCAAATGCAGCCTTGCTCTGGATAATGCGGTGTGTCACTGGGTCCAAACTCAGCCTTGCTCTGGATAATGCGGTGTGGGGGTGTGGCGTTGGGGTCCAAACGCAGCCTTGCTCTGGATAATGTGGTGTGGCGGTGTGGCATTGGGGTCCAAACGCAGCCTTGCTCTGGATAATGCGGTGTGGCGCTGGGGTCCAAACGCAGCCTTGCTCTGGATAATGTGGTGTGGCTGTGTGGCGCTGGGGTCCAAACGCAGCCTTGCTCTGGATAATGCGGTGTGGCTGTGTGGCGCTGGGTCCAAACGCAGCCTTGCTCTGGATAATGCGGTGTGGCTGTGTGGCACTGGGTCCAAATGCAGCCTTGCTCTGGATAATGCGGTGTGACTGTGTGGCGGTGTGGCTGTGTGGCGCTGGGTCCAAATGCAGCCTTGCTCTGGATAATGCGGCACGGCTGTGTGGCACTGGGACCAAACGCAGCCTTGCTCTGGATAATGCGGTGTGGCGCTGGGTCCAAACGCAGCCTTGCTCTGGATAATGCGGCGTGGCTGTGTGGCGCTGGGTCCAAACGCAGCCTTGCTGTGGATAATGCGGTGTGGCACTGGGTCCAAACGCAGCCTTGCTCTGGATAATGCGGTGTGTCACTGGGTCCAAACTCAGCATTGCTCTGGATAATGCGGTGTGTGGGTGTGGCGTTGGGGTCCAAACGCAGCCTTGCTCTGGATAATGCGGTGTGGCATTGGGGTCCAAACGCAGCCTTGCTCTGGATAATGCGGTGTGGCGCTGGGTCCAAATGCAGCCTTGCTCTGGATAATGCGGTGTGACTGTGTGGCGCTGGGGTCCAAACGCAGCCTTGCTCTGGATAATGCGGTGTGGCTGTGTGGCGCTGGGGTCCAAACGCAGCCTTGCTCTGGATAATGCGGTGTGGCTGTGTGGCGCTGGGTCCAAACGCAGCCTTGCTCTGGATAATGCGGTGTGGCTGTGTGGCACTGGGTCCAAATGCAGCCTTGCTCTGGATAATGCGGTGTGACTGTGTGGCGGTGTGGCTGTGTGGCGCTGGGTCCAAATGCAGCCTTGCTCTGGATAATGCGGCACGGCTGTGTGGCACTGGGACCAAACGCAGCCTTGCTCTGGATAATGCGGTGTGGCGCTGGGTCCAAACGCAGCCTTGCTCTGGATAATGCGGCGTGGCTGTGTGGCGCTGGGTCCAAACGCAGCCTTGCTGTGGATAATGCGGTGTGGCACTGGGTCCAAACGCAGCCTTGCTCTGGATAATGCGGTGTGTCACTGGGTCCAAACTCAGCCTTGCTCTGGATAATGCGGTGTGTGGGTGTGGCGTTGGGGTCCAAACGCAGCCTTGCTCTGGATAATGCGGTGTGGCATTGGGGTCCAAACGCAGCCTTGCTCTGGATAATGCGGTGTGGCGCTGGGTCCAAATGCAGCCTTGCTCTGGATAATGCGGTGTGACTGTGTGGCGCTGGGGTCCAAACGCAGCCTTGCTCTGGATAATGCGGTGTGGCTGTGTGGCGCTGGGTCCAAATGCAGCCTTGCTCTGGATAATGCGGTGTGACTGTGTGGCGGTGTGGCTGTGTGGCGCTGGGTCCAAATGCAGCCTTGCTCTGGATAATGCGGCGTGGCTGTGTGGCGCTGGGTCCAAACGCAGCCTTGCTCTGGATAATGCGGTGTGGCACTGGGTCCAAATGCAGCCTTGCTCTGGATAATGCGGTGTGACGCTGGGGTCCAAACGCAGCCTTGCTCTGGATAATGCGGTGTGGCTGTGTGGTGCTGGGGTCCAAACGCAGCCTTGCTCTGGATAATGCGGTGTGGCTGTGTGGCCTCGGTCCAAATGCAGCCTTGCTCTGGATAATGCGAGGTGACTGTATGGCGGTGTGGCTGTGTGGCGCTGGGTCCAAATGCAGCCTTGCTCTGGATAATGCGGCGTGGCTGTGTGGCACTGGGTCCAAACGCAGCCTTGCTCTGGATAATTTGGTGTGGCACTGGGTCCAAACGCAGCCTTGCTCTGGATAATGCGGTGTGGCACTGGGTCCAAACTCAGCCTTGCTCTGGATAATGCGGTGTGGCGGTGTGGCGTTGGGGTCCAAACGCAGCCTTGCTCTGGATAATGTGGTGTGGCGGTGTGGCATTGGGGTCCAAACGCAGCCTTGCGTTTGGCGGTGTGGCTGTGTGGCGGTGTGGCTGTGTTCGCTGGGTCCAAATGCAGCCTTGCTCTGGATAATGCGGTGTGGCTGTGCAGCCTTGCTCTGGATAATGCGTTGTGGCTGTGTGGCGCTGGGTCCAAATGCAGCCTTGCTCTGGATAATGCGGCGTGGCTGTGTGGCGCTGGGTCCAAACGCAGCCTTGCTCTGGATAATGCGGTGTGACACTGGGTCCAAATGCAGCCTTGCTCTGGATAATGCGGTGTGGCGCTGGGGTCCAAACGCAGCCTTGCTCTGGATAATGCGGGGTGGCTGTGTGGTGCTGGGGTCCAAACGCAGCCTTGCTCTGGATAATGCGGTGTGGCTGTGTGGCCTCGGTCCAAATGCAGCCTTGCTCTGGATAATGCGGTGTGTCTGTGTGGCACTGGGTCCAAATGCAGCCTTGCTCTGGATAATGCGGTGTGACTGTGTGGCGGTGTGGCTGTGTGGCGCTGGGTCCAAATGCAGCCTTGCTCTGGATAATGCGGCACGGCTGTGTGGCACTGGGACCAAACGCAGCCTTGCTCTGGATAATGCGGTGTGGCGCTGGGTCCAAACGCAGCCTTGCTCTGGATAATGCGGCGTGGCTGTGTGGCGCTGGGTCCAAACGCAGCCTTGCTGTGGATAATGCGGTGTGGCACTGGGTCCAAACGCAGCCTTGCTCTGGATAATGCGGTGTGTCACTGGGTCCAAACTCAGCATTGCTCTGGATAATGCGGTGTGTGGGTGTGGCGTTGGGGTCCAAACGCAGCCTTGCTCTGGATAATGCGGTGTGGCATTGGGGTCCAAACGCAGCCTTGCTCTGGATAATGCGGTGTGGCGCTGGGTCCAAATGCAGCCTTGCTCTGGATAATGCGGTGTGACTGTGTGGCGCTGGGGTCCAAACGCAGCCTTGCTCTGGATAATGCGGTGTGGCTGTGTGGCGCTGGGGTCCAAACGCAGCCTTGCTCTGGATAATGCGGTGTGGCTGTGTGGCGCTGGGTCCAAACGCAGCCTTGCTCTGGATAATGCGGTGTGGCGCTGGGTCCAAATGCAGCCTTGCTCTGGATAATGCGGTGTGACTGTGTGGCGCTGGGTCCAAATGCAGCCTTGCTCTGGATAATGCGGTGTGACTGTGTGGCGGTGTGGCTGTGTGGCGCTGGGTCCAAATGCAGCCTTGCTCTGGATAATGCGGCGTGGCTGTGTGGCGCTGGGTCCAAACGCAGCCTTGCTCTGGATAATGCGGTGTGGCACTGGGTCCAAATGCAGCCTTGCTCTGGATAATGCGGTGTGACGCTGGGGTCCAAACGCAGCCTTGCTCTGGATAATGCGGTGTGGCTGTGTGGTGCTGGGGTCCAAACGCAGCCTTGCTCTGGATAATGCGGTGTGGCTGTGTGGCCTCGGTCCAAATGCAGCCTTGCTCTGGATAATGCGGTGTGACTGTGTGGCGGTGTGGCTGTGTGGCGCTGGGTCCAAATGCAGCCTTGCTCTGGATAATGCGGCGTGGCTGTGTGGCACTGGGTCCAAACGCAGCCTTGCTCTGGATAATTTGGTGTGGCACTGGGTCCAAACGCAGCCTTGCTCTGGATAATGCGGTGTGGCACTGGGTCCAAACTCAGCCTTGCTCTGGATAATGCGGTGTGGCGGTGTGGCGTTGGGGTCCAAACGCAGCCTTGCTCTGGATAATGTGGTGTGGCGGTGTGGCATTGGGGTCCAAACGCAGCCTTGCTCTGGATAATGCGGTGTGGCTGTGTGGCGCTGGGGTCCAAATGCAGCCTTGCTCTGGATAATGCGGTGTGGCTGTGTGGCGCTCGGTCCAAATGCAGCCTTGCTCTGGATAATGCGGTGTGACTGTGTGGCGGTGTGGCTGTGTGGCGCTGGGTCCAAATGCAGCCTTTCTCTGGATAATGCGGCGTGGCTGTGTGGCGCTGGGTCCAAACGCAGCCTTGCTCTGGATAATGCGGTGTGGCGCTGGGTCCAAACGCAGCCTTGCTCTGGATAACGCGGCGTGGGTGTGTGGCGCTGGGGTCCAAACGCAGCCTTGCTGTGGATAATGCGGTGTGGCACTGGGTCCAAATGCTGCCTTGCTCTGGATAATGCGGTGTGGCACTGGGTCCAAATGCAGCCTTGCTCTGGATAATGCGGTGTGACGCTGGGGTCCAAACGCAGCCTTGCTCTGGATAATGCGGTGTGGCTGTGTGGTGCTGGGGTCCAAACGCAGCCTTGCTCTGGATAATGCGGTGTGGCTGTGTGGCCTCGGTCCAAATGCAGCCTTGCTCTGGATAATGCGAGGTGACTGTATGGCGGTGTGGCTGTGTGGCGCTGGGTCCAAATGCAGCCTTGCTCTGGATAATGCGGCGTGGCTGTGTGGCACTGGGTCCAAACGCAGCCTTGCTCTGGATAATTTGGTGTGGCACTGGGTCCAAACGCAGCCTTGCTCTGGATAATGCGGTGTGGCACTGGGTCCAAACTCAGCCTTGCTCTGGATAATGCGGTGTGGCGGTGTGGCGTTGGGGTCCAAACGCAGCCTTGCTCTGGATAATGTGGTGTGGCGGTGTGGCATTGGGGTCCAAACGCAGCCTTGCTCTGGATAATGCGGTGTGACGCTGGGGTCCAAACGCAGCCTTGCTCTGGATAATGCGGTGTGGCTGTGTGGCGCTGGGGTCCAAATGCAGCCTTGCTCTGGATAATGCGGTGTGGCTGTGTGGCGCTCGGTCCAAATGCAGCCTTGCTCTGGATAATGCGGTGTGACTGTGTGGCGGTGTGGCGCTGGGTCCAAATGCAGCCTTTCTCTGGATAATGCGGCGTGGCTGTGTGGCGCTGGGTCCAAATGCAGCCTTGCTCTGGATAATGCGGTGTGGCGCTGGGTCCAAACGCAGCCTTGCTCTGGATAATGCGGCGTGGCTGTGTGGCGCTGGGTCCAAACACAGCCTTGCTCTGGATAATGCGGTGTGGCACTGGGTCCAAACGCAGCCTTGCTCTGGATAATGAGGTGTGGTGCTGGGGTCCAAACGCAGCCTTGCTCTGGATAATGCGGTGTGGCTGTGTGGCGGTGTGGCTGTGTGGCGCTGGGTCCAAATGCAGCCTTGCTCTGGATAATGCGGTGTGGCTGTGTGGCGCTGGGGTCCAAACGCAGCATTGCTCTGGATAATGCGGTGTGACTGTATGGCGCTGGGGTCCAAACGCAGCCTTGCTCTGGATAATGCGGTGTGGCTGTGTGGCGCTGGGTCCAAATGCAGCCTTGCTCTGGATAATGCGGTGTGACTGTGTGGCGCTGGGGTCCAAACGCAGCCTTGCTCTGGATAATGCGGTGTGGCTGTGTGATGCTGGGTCCAAACGCAGCCTTGCTCTGGATAATGCGGTGTGGCACTGGGTCCAAACTCAGCCTTGCTCTGGATAATGCGATGTGGCGGTGTGGCGTTGGGGTCCAAACGCAGCCTTGCTCTGGATAATGCGTTGTGGCGGTGTGGCATTGGGGTCCAAACGCAGCCTTGCTCTGGATAATGCGGTGTGACGCTGGGGTTCAAACGCAGCCTTGCTCTGGATAATGCGGCGTGGCTGTGTGGCGCTGGGGTACAAACGCAGCCTTGCTCTGGATAATGCGTTGTGGCTGTGTGGCGCTGGGTCCAAATGCAGCCTTGCTCTGGATAATGCGGCGTGGCTGTGTGGCGCTGGGTCCAAACGCAGCCTTGCTCTGGATAATGCGGTGTGACACTGGGTCCAAATGCAGCCTTGCTCTGGATAATGCGGTGTGGCGCTGGGGTCCAAACGCAGCCTTGCTCTGGATAATGCGGGGTGGCTGTGTGGTGCTGGGGTCCAAACGCAGCCTTGCTCTGGATAATGCGGTGTGACACTGGGTCCAAATGCAGCCTTGCTCTGGATAATGCGGTGTGGCACTGGGTCCAAATGCAGCCTTGCTCTGGATAATGCGGTGTGTCACTGGGTCCAAACTCAGCCTTGCTCTGGATAATGCGGTGTGGGGGTGTGGCGTTGGGGTCCAAACGCAGCCTTGCTCTGGATAATGCGGTGTGGCGGTGTGGCATTGGGGTCCAAACGCAGCCTTGCTCTGGATAATGCGGTGTGGCGCTGGGGTCCAAACGCAGCCTTGCTCTGGATAATGCGGTGTGGCTGTGTGGCGCTGGGGTCCAAACGCAGCCTTGCTCTGGATAATGCGGTGTGGCTGTGTGGCGCTGGGTCCAAACGCAGCCTTGCTCTGGATAATGCGGTGTGACTGTGTGGCGGTGTGGCTGTGTGGCGCTGGGTCCAAATGCAGCCTTGCTCTGGATAATGCGGCACGGCTGTGTGGCACTGGGACCAAACGCAGCCTTGCTCTGGATAATGCGGTGTGGCGCTGGGTCCAAACGCAGCCTTGCTCTGGATAATGCGGCGTGGCTGTGTGGCGCTGGGTCCAAACGCAGCCTTGCTGTGGATAATGCGGTGTGGCACTGGGTCCAAACGCAGCCTTGCTCTGGATAATGCGGTGTGTCACTGGGTCCAAACTCAGCATTGCTCTGGATAATGCGGTGTGTGGGTGTGGCGTTGGGGTCCAAACGCAGCCTTGCTCTGGATAATGCGGTGTGGCATTGGGGTCCAAACGCAGCCTTGCTCTGGATAATGCGGTGTGGCGCTGGGTCCAAATGCAGCCTTGCTCTGGATAATGCGGTGTGACTGTGTGGCGCTGGGGTCCAAACGCAGCCTTGCTCTGGATAATGCGGTGTGGCTGTGTGGCGCTGGGGTCCAAACGCAGCCTTGCTCTGGATAATGCGGTGTGGCTGTGTGGCGCTGGGTCCAAACGCAGCCTTGCTCTGGATAATGCGTTGTGGCGGTGTGGCATTGGGGTCCAAACGCAGCCTTGCTCTGGATAATGCGGTGTGACGCTGGGGTTCAAACGCAGCCTTGCTCTGGATAATGCGGCGTGGCTGTGTGGCGCTGGGGTACAAACGCAGCCTTGCTCTGGATAATGCGTTGTGGCTGTGTGGCGCTGGGTCCAAATGCAGCCTTGCTCTGGATAATGCGGCGTGGCTGTGTGGCGCTGGGTCCAAACGCAGCCTTGCTCTGGATAATGCGGTGTGACACTGGGACCAAATGCAGCCTTGCTCTGGATAATGCGGTGTGGCGCTGGGGTCCAAACGCAGCCTTGCTCTGGATAATGCGGGGTGGCTGTGTGGTGCTGGGGTCCAAACGCAGCCTTGCTCTGGATAATGCGGTGTGGCTGTGTGGCCTCGGTCCAAATGCAGCCTTGCTCTGGATAATGCGGTGTGACTGTGTGGCGGTGTGGCTGTGTGGCGCTGGGTCCAAATGCAGCCTTGCTCTGGATAATGCGGCGTGGCTGTGTGGCACTGGGTCCAAACGCAGCCTTGCTCTGGATAATGTGGTGTGGCGGTGTGGCATTGGGGTCCAAACGCAGCCTTGCTCTGGATAATGCGGTGTGGCGCTGGGGTCCAAACGCAGCCTTGCTCTGGATAATGCGGTGTGGCTGTGTGGCGCTGGGGTCCAAATGCAGCCTTGCTCTGGATAATGCGGCACGGCTGTGTGGCGCTGGGACCAAACGCAGCCTTGCTCTGGATAATGCGGTGTGGCGCTGGGTCCAAACGCAGCCTTGCTCTGGATAATGCAGCGTGGGTGTGTGGCGCTGGGGTCCAAACGCAGCCTTGCTGTGGATAATGCGGTGTGGCACTGGGTCCAAATGCAGCCTTGCTCTGGATAATGCGGTGTGTCACTGGGTCCAAACTCAGCCTTGCTCTGGATAATGCGGTGTGGGGGTGTGGCGTCGGGGTCCAAACGCAGCCTTGCTCTGGATAATGCGGTGTGGCGGTGTGGCATTGGGGTCCAAACGCAGCCTTGCTCTGGATAATGCGGTGTGGCGCTGGGGTCCAAACGCAGCCTTGCTCTGGATAATGTGGTGTGGCTGTGTGGCGCTGGGGTCCAAACGCAGCCTTGCTCTGGATAATGCGGTGTGGCTGTGTGGCGCTGGGTCCAAACGCAGCCTTGCTCTGGATAATGCGGTGTGGCTGTGTGGCACTGGGTCCAAATGCAGCCTTGCTCTGGATAATGCGGTGTGACTGTGTGGCGGTGTGGCTGTGTGGCGCTGGGTCCAAATGCAGCCTTGCTCTGGATAATGCGGCACGGCTGTGTGGCACTGGGACCAAACGCAGCCTTGCTCTGGATAATGCGGTGTGGCGCTGGGTCCAAACGCAGCCTTGCTCTGGATAATGCGGCGTGGCTGTGTGGCGCTGGGTCCAAACGCAGCCTTGCTGTGGATAATGCGGTGTGGCACTGGGTCCGAACGCAGCCTTGCTCTGGATAATGCGGTGTGTCACTGGGTCCAAACTCAGCATTGCTCTGGATAATGCGGTGTGTGGGTGTGGCGTTGGGGTCCAAACGCAGCCTTGCTCTGGATAATGCGGTGTGGCATTGGGGTCCAAACGCAGCCTTGCTCTGGATAATGCGGTGTGGCGCTGGGTCCAAATGCAGCCTTGCTCTGGATAATGCGGTGTGACTGTGTGGCGCTGGGGTCCAAACGCAGCCTTGCTCTGGATAATGCGGTGTGGCTGTGTGGCGCTGGGTCCAAATGCAGCCTTGCTCTGGATAATGCGGTGTGACTGTGTGGCGCTGGGGTCCAAACGCAGCCTTGCTCTGGATAATGCGGTGTGGCGCTGGGTCCAAACGCAGCCTTGCTCTGGATAATGCGGCGTGGGTGTGTGGCGCTGGGGTCCAAACGCAGCCTTGCTGTGGATAATGCGGTGTGGCACTGGGTCCAAATGCAGCCTTGCTCTGGATAATGCGGTGTGTCACTGGGTCCAAACTCAGCCTTGCTCTGGATAATGCGGTGTGGGGGTGTGGCGTTGGGGTCCAAACGCAGCCTTGCTCTGGATAATGCGGTGTGGCGGTGTGGCATTGGGGTCCAAACGCAGCCTTGCTCTGGATAATGCGGTGTGGCGCTGGGGTCCAAACGCAGCCTTGCTCTGGATAATGCGGTGTGGCTGTGTGGCGCTGGGGTCCAAACGCAGCCTTGCTCTGGATAATGCGGTGTGGCTGTGTGGCGCTGGGTCCAAACGCAGCCTTGCTCTGGATAATGCGGTGTGACTGTGTGGCGGTGTGGCTGTGTGGCGCTGGGTCCAAATGCAGCCTTGCTCTGGATAATGCGGCACGGCTGTGTGGCACTGGGACCAAACGCAGCCTTGCTCTGGATAATGCGGTGTGGCGCTGGGTCCAAACGCAGCCTTGCTCTGGATAATGCGGCGTGGCTGTGTGGCGCTGGGTCCAAACGCAGCCTTGCTGTGGATAATGCGGTGTGGCACT
Organism: Notolepis coatsorum; assembly: GCF_963971535.1. NCBI lineage: Eukaryota > Metazoa > Chordata > Actinopteri > Aulopiformes > Paralepididae > Notolepis > Notolepis coatsorum. The sequence continues at coordinate 106,012 of NW_028170709.1, read as the reverse complement.
GGGTCCAAACGCAGCCTTGCTCTGGATAATGCGGTGTGTCACTGGGTCCAAACTCAGCATTGCTCTGGATAATGCGGTGTGTGGGTGTGGCGTTGGGGTCCAAACGCAGCCTTGCTCTGGATAATGCGGTGTGGCATTGGGGTCCAAACGCAGCCTTGCTCTGGATAATGCGGTGTGGCGCTGGGTCCAAATGCAGCCTTGCTCTGGATAATGCGGTGTGACTGTGTGGCGCTGGGGTCCAAACGCAGCCTTGCTCTGGATAATGCGGTGTGGCTGTGTGGCGCTGGGTCCAAATGCAGCCTTGCTCTGGATAATGCGGTGTGACTGTGTGGCGCTGGGGTCCAAACGCAGCCTTGCTCTGGATAATGCGGTGTGGCGCTGGGTCCAAACGCAGCCTTGCTCTGGATAATGCGGCGTGGGTGTGTGGCGCTGGGGTCCAAACGCAGCCTTGCTGTGGATAATGCGGTGTGGCACTGGGTCCAAATGCAGCCTTGCTCTGGATAATGCGGTGTGTCACTGGGTCCAAACTCAGCCTTGCTCTGGATAATGCGGTGTGGGGGTGTGGCGTTGGGGTCCAAACGCAGCCTTGCTCTGGATAATGCGGTGTGGCGGTGTGGCATTGGGGTCCAAACGCAGCCTTGCTCTGGATAATGCGGTGTGGCGCTGGGGTCCAAACGCAGCCTTGCTCTGGATAATGCGGTGTGGCTGTGTGGCGCTGGGGTCCAAACGCAGCCTTGCTCTGGATAATGCGGTGTGGCTGTGTGGCGCTGGGTCCAAACGCAGCCTTGCTCTGGATAATGCGGTGTGACTGTGTGGCGGTGTGGCTGTGTGGCGCTGGGTCCAAATGCAGCCTTGCTCTGGATAATGCGGCACGGCTGTGTGGCACTGGGACCAAACGCAGCCTTGCTCTGGATAATGCGGTGTGGCGCTGGGTCCAAACGCAGCCTTGCTCTGGATAATGCGGCGTGGCTGTGTGGCGCTGGGTCCAAACGCAGCCTTGCTGTGGATAATGCGGTGTGGCACTGGGTCCAAACGCAGCCTTGCTCTGGATAATGCGGTGTGTCACTGGGTCCAAACTCAGCATTGCTCTGGATAATGCGGTGTGTGGGTGTGGCGTTGGGGTCCAAACGCAGCCTTGCTCTGGATAATGCGGTGTGGCATTGGGGTCCAAACGCAGCCTTGCTCTGGATAATGCGGTGTGGCGCTGGGTCCAAATGCAGCCTTGCTCTGGATAATGCGGTGTGACTGTGTGGCGCTGGGGTCCAAACGCAGCCTTGCTCTGGATAATGCGGTGTGGCTGTGTGGCGCTGGGGTCCAAACGCAGCCTTGCTCTGGATAATGCGGTGTGGCTGTGTGGCGCTGGGTCCAAACGCAGCCTTGCTCTGGATAATGCGTTGTGGCGGTGTGGCATTGGGGTCCAAACGCAGCCTTGCTCTGGATAATGCGGTGTGACGCTGGGGTTCAAACGCAGCCTTGCTCTGGATAATGCGGCGTGGCTGTGTGGCGCTGGGGTACAAACGCAGCCTTGCTCTGGATAATGCGTTGTGGCTGTGTGGCGCTGGGTCCAAATGCAGCCTTGCTCTGGATAATGCGGCGTGGCTGTGTGGCGCTGGGTCCAAACGCAGCCTTGCTCTGGATAATGCGGTGTGACACTGGGTCCAAATGCAGCCTTGCTCTGGATAATGCGGTGTGGCGCTGGGGTCCAAACGCAGCCTTGCTCTGGATAATGCGGGGTGGCTGTGTGGTGCTGGGGTCCAAACGCAGCCTTGCTCTGGATAATGCGGTGTGGCTGTGTGGCCTCGGTCCAAATGCAGCCTTGCTCTGGATAATGCGGTGTGACTGTGTGGCTGTGTGGCGCTGGGTCCAAATGCAGCCTTGCTCTGGATAATGCGGCGTGGCTGTGTGGCACTGGGTCCAAACGCAGCCTTGCTCTGGATAATGTGGTGTGGCGGTGTGGCATTGGGGTCCAAACGCAGCCTTGCTCTGGATAATGCGGTGTGGCGCTGGGGTCCAAACGCAGCCTTGCTCTGGATAATGCGGTGTGGCTGTGTGGCGCTGGGGTCCAAATGCAGCCTTGCTCTGGATAATGCGGCACGGCTGTGTGGCGCTGGGACCAAACGCAGCCTTGCTCTGGATAATGCGGTGTGGCGCTGGGTCCAAACGCAGCCTTGCTCTGGATAATGCAGCGTGGGTGTGTGGCGCTGGGGTCCAAACGCAGCCTTGCTGTGGATAATGCGGTGTGGCACTGGGTCCAAATGCAGCCTTGCTCTGGATAATGCGGTGTGTCACTGGGTCCAAACTCAGCCTTGCTCTGGATAATGCGGTGTGGGGGTGTGGCGTTGGGGTCCAAACGCAGCCTTGCTCTGGATAATGCGGTGTGGCGGTGTGGCATTGGGGTCCAAACGCAGCCTTGCTCTGGATAATGCGGTGTGGCGCTGGGGTCCAAACGCAGCCTTGCTCTGGATAATGTGGTGTGGCTGTGTGGCGCTGGGGTCCAAACGCAGCCTTGCTCTGGATAATGCGGTGTGGCTGTGTGGCGCTGGGTCCAAACGCAGCCTTGCTCTGGATAATGCGGTGTGGCTGTGTGGCACTGGGTCCAAATGCAGCCTTGCTCTGGATAATGCGGTGTGACTGTGTGGCGGTGTGGCTGTGTGGCGCTGGGTCCAAATGCAGCCTTGCTCTGGATAATGCGGCACGGCTGTGTGGCACTGGGACCAAACGCAGCCTTGCTCTGGATAATGCGGTGTGGCGCTGGGTCCAAACGCAGCCTTGCTCTGGATAATGCGGCGTGGCTGTGTGGCGCTGGGTCCAAACGCAGCCTTGCTGTGGATAATGCGGTGTGGCACTGGGTCCAAACGCAGCCTTGCTCTGGATAATGCGGTGTGTCACTGGGTCCAAACTCAGCATTGCTCTGGATAATGCGGTGTGTGGGTGTGGCGTTGGGGTCCAAACGCAGCCTTGCTCTGGATAATGCGGTGTGGCATTGGGGTCCAAACGCAGCCTTGCTCTGGATAATGCGGTGTGGCGCTGGGTCCAAATGCAGCCTTGCTCTGGATAATGCGGTGTGACTGTGTGGCGCTGGGGTCCAAACGCAGCCTTGCTCTGGATAATGCGGTGTGGCTGTGTGGCGCTGGGGTCCAAACGCAGCCTTGCTCTGGATAATGCGGTGTGGCTGTGTGGCGCTGGGTCCAAATGCAGCCTTGCTCTGGATAATGCGGTGTGACTGTGTGGCGCTGGGGTCCAAACGCAGCCTTGCTCTGGATAATGCGGTGTGGCTGTGTGATGCTGGGTCCAAACGCAGCCTTGCTCTGGATAATGCGGTGTGGCACTGGGTCCAAACTCAGCCTTGCTCTGGATAATGCGATGTGGCGGTGTGGCGTTGGGGTCCAAACGCAGCCTTGCTCTGGATAATGCGTTGTGGCGGTGTGGCATTGGGGTCCAAACGCAGCCTTGCTCTGGATAATGCGGTGTGACGCTGGGGTTCAAACGCAGCCTTGCTCTGGATAATGCGGCGTGGCTGTGTGGCGCTGGGGTACAAACGCAGCCTTGCTCTGGATAATGCGTTGTGGCTGTGTGGCGCTGGGTCCAAATGCAGCCTTGCTCTGGATAATGCGGCGTGGCTGTGTGGCGCTGGGTCCAAACGCAGCCTTGCTCTGGATAATGCGGTGTGACACTGGGTCCAAATGCAGCCTTGCTCTGGATAATGCGGTGTGGCGCTGGGGTCCAAACGCAGCCTTGCTCTGGATAATGCGGGGTGGCTGTGTGGTGCTGGGGTCCAAACGCAGCCTTGCTCTGGATAATGCGGTGTGACACTGGGTCCAAATGCAGCCTTGCTCTGGATAATGCGGTGTGGCACTGGGTCCAAATGCAGCCTTGCTCTGGATAATGCGGTGTGTCACTGGGTCCAAACTCAGCCTTGCTCTGGATAATGCGGTGTGGGGGTGTGGCGTTGGGGTCCAAACGCAGCCTTGCTCTGGATAATGCGGTGTGGCGGTGTGGCATTGGGGTCCAAACGCAGCCTTGCTCTGGATAATGCGGTGTGGCGCTGGGGTCCAAACGCAGCCTTGCTCTGGATAATGCGGTGTGGCTGTGTGGCGCTGGGGTCCAAACGCAGCCTTGCTCTGGATAATGCGGTGTGGCTGTGTGGCGCTGGGTCCAAACGCAGCCTTGCTCTGGATAATGCGGTGTGACTGTGTGGCGGTGTGGCTGTGTGGCGCTGGGTCCAAATGCAGCCTTGCTCTGGATAATGCGGCACGGCTGTGTGGCACTGGGACCAAACGCAGCCTTGCTCTGGATAATGCGGTGTGGCGCTGGGTCCAAACGCAGCCTTGCTCTGGATAATGCGGCGTGGCTGTGTGGCGCTGGGTCCAAACGCAGCCTTGCTGTGGATAATGCGGTGTGGCACTGGGTCCAAACGCAGCCTTGCTCTGGATAATGCGGTGTGTCACTGGGTCCAAACTCAGCATTGCTCTGGATAATGCGGTGTGTGGGTGTGGCGTTGGGGTCCAAACGCAGCCTTGCTCTGGATAATGCGGTGTGGCATTGGGGTCCAAACGCAGCCTTGCTCTGGATAATGCGGTGTGGCGCTGGGTCCAAATGCAGCCTTGCTCTGGATAATGCGGTGTGACTGTGTGGCGCTGGGGTCCAAACGCAGCCTTGCTCTGGATAATGCGGTGTGGCTGTGTGGCGCTGGGGTCCAAACGCAGCCTTGCTCTGGATAATGCGGTGTGGCTGTGTGGCGCTGGGTCCAAACGCAGCCTTGCTCTGGATAATGCGTTGTGGCGGTGTGGCATTGGGGTCCAAACGCAGCCTTGCTCTGGATAATGCGGTGTGACGCTGGGGTTCAAACGCAGCCTTGCTCTGGATAATGCGGCGTGGCTGTGTGGCGCTGGGGTACAAACGCAGCCTTGCTCTGGATAATGCGTTGTGGCTGTGTGGCGCTGGGTCCAAATGCAGCCTTGCTCTGGATAATGCGGCGTGGCTGTGTGGCGCTGGGTCCAAACGCAGCCTTGCTCTGGATAATGCGGTGTGACACTGGGACCAAATGCAGCCTTGCTCTGGATAATGCGGTGTGGCGCTGGGGTCCAAACGCAGCCTTGCTCTGGATAATGCGGGGTGGCTGTGTGGTGCTGGGGTCCAAACGCAGCCTTGCTCTGGATAATGCGGTGTGGCTGTGTGGCCTCGGTCCAAATGCAGCCTTGCTCTGGATAATGCGGTGTGACTGTGTGGCGGTGTGGCTGTGTGGCGCTGGGTCCAAATGCAGCCTTGCTCTGGATAATGCGGCGTGGCTGTGTGGCACTGGGTCCAAACGCAGCCTTGCTCTGGATAATGTGGTGTGGCGGTGTGGCATTGGGGTCCAAACGCAGCCTTGCTCTGGATAATGCGGTGTGGCGCTGGGGTCCAAACGCAGCCTTGCTCTGGATAATGCGGTGTGGCTGTGTGGCGCTGGGGTCCAAATGCAGCCTTGCTCTGGATAATGCGGCACGGCTGTGTGGCGCTGGGACCAAACGCAGCCTTGCTCTGGATAATGCGGTGTGGCGCTGGGTCCAAACGCAGCCTTGCTCTGGATAATGCAGCGTGGGTGTGTGGCGCTGGGGTCCAAACGCAGCCTTGCTGTGGATAATGCGGTGTGGCACTGGGTCCAAATGCAGCCTTGCTCTGGATAATGCGGTGTGTCACTGGGTCCAAACTCAGCCTTGCTCTGGATAATGCGGTGTGGGGGTGTGGCGTCGGGGTCCAAACGCAGCCTTGCTCTGGATAATGCGGTGTGGCGGTGTGGCATTGGGGTCCAAACGCAGCCTTGCTCTGGATAATGCGGTGTGGCGCTGGGGTCCAAACGCAGCCTTGCTCTGGATAATGTGGTGTGGCTGTGTGGCGCTGGGGTCCAAACGCAGCCTTGCTCTGGATAATGCGGTGTGGCTGTGTGGCGCTGGGTCCAAACGCAGCCTTGCTCTGGATAATGCGGTGTGGCTGTGTGGCACTGGGTCCAAATGCAGCCTTGCTCTGGATAATGCGGTGTGACTGTGTGGCGGTGTGGCTGTGTGGCGCTGGGTCCAAATGCAGCCTTGCTCTGGATAATGCGGCACGGCTGTGTGGCACTGGGACCAAACGCAGCCTTGCTCTGGATAATGCGGTGTGGCGCTGGGTCCAAACGCAGCCTTGCTCTGGATAATGCGGCGTGGCTGTGTGGCGCTGGGTCCAAACGCAGCCTTGCTGTGGATAATGCGGTGTGGCACTGGGTCCGAACGCAGCCTTGCTCTGGATAATGCGGTGTGTCACTGGGTCCAAACTCAGCATTGCTCTGGATAATGCGGTGTGTGGGTGTGGCGTTGGGGTCCAAACGCAGCCTTGCTCTGGATAATGCGGTGTGGCATTGGGGTCCAAACGCAGCCTTGCTCTGGATAATGCGGTGTGGCGCTGGGTCCAAATGCAGCCTTGCTCTGGATAATGCGGTGTGACTGTGTGGCGCTGGGGTCCAAACGCAGCCTTGCTCTGGATAATGCGGTGTGGCTGTGTGGCGCTGGGTCCAAATGCAGCCTTGCTCTGGATAATGCGGTGTGACTGTGTGGCGCTGGGGTCCAAACGCAGCCTTGCTCTGGATAATGCGGTGTGGCGCTGGGTCCAAACGCAGCCTTGCTCTGGATAATGCGGCGTGGGTGTGTGGCGCTGGGGTCCAAACGCAGCCTTGCTGTGGATAATGCGGTGTGGCACTGGGTCCAAATGCAGCCTTGCTCTGGATAATGCGGTGTGTCACTGGGTCCAAACTCAGCCTTGCTCTGGATAATGCGGTGTGGGGGTGTGGCGTTGGGGTCCAAACGCAGCCTTGCTCTGGATAATGCGGTGTGGCGGTGTGGCATTGGGGTCCAAACGCAGCCTTGCTCTGGATAATGCGGTGTGGCGCTGGGGTCCAAACGCAGCCTTGCTCTGGATAATGCGGTGTGGCTGTGTGGCGCTGGGGTCCAAACGCAGCCTTGCTCTGGATAATGCGGTGTGGCTGTGTGGCGCTGGGTCCAAACGCAGCCTTGCTCTGGATAATGCGGTGTGACTGTGTGGCGGTGTGGCTGTGTGGCGCTGGGTCCAAATGCAGCCTTGCTCTGGATAATGCGGCACGGCTGTGTGGCACTGGGACCAAACGCAGCCTTGCTCTGGATAATGCGGTGTGGCGCTGGGTCCAAACGCAGCCTTGCTCTGGATAATGCGGCGTGGCTGTGTGGCGCTGGGTCCAAACGCAGCCTTGCTGTGGATAATGCGGTGTGGCACTGGGTCCAAACGCAGCCTTGCTCTGGATAATGCGGTGTGTCACTGGGTCCAAACTCAGCATTGCTCTGGATAATGCGGTGTGTGGGTGTGGCGTTGGGGTCCAAACGCAGCCTTGCTCTGGATAATGCGGTGTGGCATTGGGGTCCAAACGCAGCCTTGCTCTGGATAATGCGGTGTGGCGCTGGGTCCAAATGCAGCCTTGCTCTGGATAATGCGGTGTGACTGTGTGGCGCTGGGGTCCAAACGCAGCCTTGCTCTGGATAATGCGGTGTGGCTGTGTGGCGCTGGGTCCAAATGCAGCCTTGCTCTGGATAATGCGGTGTGACTGTGTGGCGCTGGGGTCCAAACGCAGCCTTGCTCTGGATAATGCGGTGTGGCGCTGGGTCCAAACGCAGCCTTGCTCTGGATAATGCGGCGTGGGTGTGTGGCGCTGGGGTCCAAACGCAGCCTTGCTGTGGATAATGCGGTGTGGCACTGGGTCCAAATGCAGCCTTGCTCTGGATAATGCGGTGTGTCACTGGGTCCAAACCCAGCCTTGCTCTGGATAATGCGGTGTGGGGGTGTGGCGTTGGGGTCCAAACGCAGCCTTGCTCTGGATAATGCGGTGTGGCGGTGTGGCATTGGGGTCCAAACGCAGCCTTGCTCTGGATAATGCGGTGTGGCGCTGGGGTCCAAACGCAGCCTTGCTCTGGATAATGCGGTGTGGCTGTGTGGCGCTGGGGTCCAAACGCAGCCTTGCTCTGGATAATGCGGTGTGGCTGTGTGGCGCTGGGTCCAAACGCAGCCTTGCTCTGGATAATGCGGTGTGACTGTGTGGCGGTGTGGCTGTGTGGCGCTGGGTCCAAATGCAGCCTTGCTCTGGATAATGCGGCACGGCTGTGTGGCACTGGGACCAAACGCAGCCTTGCTCTGGATAATGCGGTGTGGCGCTGGGTCCAAACGCAGCCTTGCTCTGGATAATGCGGCGTGGCTGTGTGGCGCTGGGTCCAAACGCAGCCTTGCTGTGGATAATGCGGTGTGGCACTGGGTCCAAACGCAGCCTTGCTCTGGATAATGCGGTGTGTCACTGGGTCCAAACTCAGCATTGCTCTGGATAATGCGGTGTGTGGGTGTGGCGTTGGGGTCCAAACGCAGCCTTGCTCTGGATAATGCGGTGTGGCATTGGGGTCCAAACGCAGCCTTGCTCTGGATAATGCGGTGTGGCGCTGGGTCCAAATGCAGCCTTGCTCTGGATAATGCGGTGTGACTGTGTGGCGCTGGGGTCCAAACGCAGCCTTGCTCTGGATAATGCGGTGTGGCTGTGTGGCGCTGGGGTCCAAACGCAGCCTTGCTCTGGATAATGCGGTGTGGCTGTGTGGCGCTGGGTCCAAACGCAGCCTTGCTCTGGATAATGCGTTGTGGCGGTGTGGCATTGGGGTCCAAACGCAGCCTTGCTCTGGATAATGCGGTGTGACGCTGGGGTTCAAACGCAGCCTTGCTCTGGATAATGCGGCGTGGCTGTGTGGCGCTGGGGTACAAACGCAGCCTTGCTCTGGATAATGCGTTGTGGCTGTGTGGCGCTGGGTCCAAATGCAGCCTTGCTCTGGATAATGCGGCGTGGCTGTGTGGCGCTGGGTCCAAACGCAGCCTTGCTCTGGATAATGCGGTGTGACACTGGGTCCAAATGCAGCCTTGCTCTGGATAATGCGGTGTGGCGCTGGGGTCCAAACGCAGCCTTGCTCTGGATAATGCGGGGTGGCTGTGTGGTGCTGGGGTCCAAACGCAGCCTTGCTCTGGATAATGCGGTGTGGCTGTGTGGCCTCGGTCCAAATGCAGCCTTGCTCTGGATAATGCGGTGTGACTGTGTGGCTGTGTGGCGCTGGGTCCAAATGCAGCCTTGCTCTGGATAATGCGGCGTGGCTGTGTGGCACTGGGTCCAAACGCAGCCTTGCTCTGGATAATGTGGTGTGGCGGTGTGGCATTGGGGTCCAAACGCAGCCTTGCTCTGGATAATGCGGTGTGGCGCTGGGGTCCAAACGCAGCCTTGCTCTGGATAATGCGGTGTGGCTGTGTGGCGCTGGGGTCCAAATGCAGCCTTGCTCTGGATAATGCGGCACGGCTGTGTGGCGCTGGGACCAAACGCAGCCTTGCTCTGGATAATGCGGTGTGGCGCTGGGTCCAAACGCAGCCTTGCTCTGGATAATGCAGCGTGGGTGTGTGGCGCTGGGGTCCAAACGCAGCCTTGCTGTGGATAATGCGGTGTGGCACTGGGTCCAAATGCAGCCTTGCTCTGGATAATGCGGTGTGTCACTGGGTCCAAACTCAGCCTTGCTCTGGATAATGCGGTGTGGGGGTGTGGCGTTGGGGTCCAAACGCAGCCTTGCTCTGGATAATGCGGTGTGGCGGTGTGGCATTGGGGTCCAAACGCAGCCTTGCTCTGGATAATGCGGTGTGGCGCTGGGGTCCAAACGCAGCCTTGCTCTGGATAATGTGGTGTGGCTGTGTGGCGCTGGGGTCCAAACGCAGCCTTGCTCTGGATAATGCGGTGTGGCTGTGTGGCGCTGGGTCCAAACGCAGCCTTGCTCTGGATAATGCGGTGTGGCTGTGTGGCACTGGGTCCAAATGCAGCCTTGCTCTGGATAATGCGGTGTGACTGTGTGGCGGTGTGGCTGTGTGGCGCTGGGTCCAAATGCAGCCTTGCTCTGGATAATGCGGCACGGCTGTGTGGCACTGGGACCAAACGCAGCCTTGCTCTGGATAATGCGGTGTGGCGCTGGGTCCAAACGCAGCCTTGCTCTGGATAATGCGGCGTGGCTGTGTGGCGCTGGGTCCAAACGCAGCCTTGCTGTGGATAATGCGGTGTGGCACTGGGTCCAAACGCAGCCTTGCTCTGGATAATGCGGTGTGTCACTGGGTCCAAACTCAGCATTGCTCTGGATAATGCGGTGTGTGGGTGTGGCGTTGGGGTCCAAACGCAGCCTTGCTCTGGATAATGCGGTGTGGCATTGGGGTCCAAACGCAGCCTTGCTCTGGATAATGCGGTGTGGCGCTGGGTCCAAATGCAGCCTTGCTCTGGATAATGCGGTGTGACTGTGTGGCGCTGGGGTCCAAACGCAGCCTTGCTCTGGATAATGCGGTGTGGCTGTGTGGCGCTGGGGTCCAAACGCAGCCTTGCTCTGGATAATGCGGTGTGGCTGTGTGGCGCTGGGTCCAAACGCAGCCTTGCTCTGGATAATGCTGTGTGGCTGTGTGGCACTGGGTCCAAATGCAGCCTTGCTCTGGATAATGCGGTGTGACTGTGTGGCGGTGTGGCTGTGTGGCGCTGGGTCCAAATGCAGCCTTGCTCTGGATAATGCGGCACGGCTGTGTGGCACTGGGACCAAACGCAGCCTTGCTCTGGATAATGCGGTGTGGCGCTGGGTCCAAACGCAGCCTTGCTCTGGATAATGCGGCGTGGCTGTGTGGCGCTGGGTCCAAACGCAGCCTTGCTGTGGATAATGCGGTGTGGCACTGGGTCCAAACGCAGCCTTGCTCTGGATAATGCGGTGTGTCACTGGGTCCAAACTCAGCCTTGCTCTGGATAATGCGGTGTGTGGGTGTGGCGTTGGGGTCCAAACGCAGCCTTGCTCTGGATAATGCGGTGTGGCATTGGGGTCCAAACGCAGCCTTGCTCTGGATAATGCGGTGTGGCGCTGGGTCCAAATGCAGCCTTGCTCTGGATAATGCGGTGTGACTGTGTGGCGCTGGGGTCCAAACGCAGCCTTGCTCTGGATAATGCGGTGTGGCTGTGTGGCGCTGGGTCCAAATGCAGCCTTGCTCTGGATAATGCGGTGTGACTGTGTGGCGGTGTGGCTGTGTGGCGCTGGGTCCAAATGCAGCCTTGCTCTGGATAATGCGGCGTGGCTGTGTGGCGCTGGGTCCAAACGCAGCCTTGCTCTGGATAATGCGGTGTGGCACTGGGTCCAAATGCAGCCTTGCTCTGGATAATGCGGTGTGACGCTGGGGTCCAAACGCAGCCTTGCTCTGGATAATGCGGTGTGGCTGTGTGGTGCTGGGGTCCAAACGCAGCCTTGCTCTGGATAATGCGGTGTGGCTGTGTGGCCTCGGTCCAAATGCAGCCTTGCTCTGGATAATGCGAGGTGACTGTATGGCGGTGTGGCTGTGTGGCGCTGGGTCCAAATGCAGCCTTGCTCTGGATAATGCGGCGTGGCTGTGTGGCACTGGGTCCAAACGCAGCCTTGCTCTGGATAATTTGGTGTGGCACTGGGTCCAAACGCAGCCTTGCTCTGGATAATGCGGTGTGGCACTGGGTCCAAACTCAGCCTTGCTCTGGATAATGCGGTGTGGCGGTGTGGCGTTGGGGTCCAAACGCAGCCTTGCTCTGGATAATGTGGTGTGGCGGTGTGGCATTGGGGTCCAAACGCAGCCTTGCGTTTGGCGGTGTGGCTGTGTGGCGGTGTGGCTGTGTTCGCTGGGTCCAAATGCAGCCTTGCTCTGGATAATGCGGTGTGGCTGTGCAGCCTTGCTCTGGATAATGCGTTGTGGCTGTGTGGCGCTGGGTCCAAATGCAGCCTTGCTCTGGATAATGCGGCGTGGCTGTGTGGCGCTGGGTCCAAACGCAGCCTTGCTCTGGATAATGCGGTGTGACACTGGGTCCAAATGCAGCCTTGCTCTGGATAATGCGGTGTGGCGCTGGGGTCCAAACGCAGCCTTGCTCTGGATAATGCGGGGTGGCTGTGTGGTGCTGGGGTCCAAACGCAGCCTTGCTCTGGATAATGCGGTGTGGCTGTGTGGCCTCGGTCCAAATGCAGCCTTGCTCTGGATAATGCGGTGTGTCTGTGTGGCACTGGGTCCAAATGCAGCCTTGCTCTGGATAATGCGGTGTGACTGTGTGGCGGTGTGGCTGTGTGGCGCTGGGTCCAAATGCAGCCTTGCTCTGGATAATGCGGCACGGCTGTGTGGCACTGGGACCAAACGCAGCCTTGCTCTGGATAATGCGGTGTGGCGCTGGGTCCAAACGCAGCCTTGCTCTGGATAATGCGGCGTGGCTGTGTGGCGCTGGGTCCAAACGCAGCCTTGCTGTGGATAATGCGGTGTGGCACTGGGTCCAAACGCAGCCTTGCTCTGGATAATGCGGTGTGTCACTGGGTCCAAACTCAGCATTGCTCTGGATAATGCGGTGTGTGGGTGTGGCGTTGGGGTCCAAACGCAGCCTTGCTCTGGATAATGCGGTGTGGCATTGGGGTCCAAACGCAGCCTTGCTCTGGATAATGCGGTGTGGCGCTGGGTCCAAATGCAGCCTTGCTCTGGATAATGCGGTGTGACTGTGTGGCGCTGGGGTCCAAACGCAGCCTTGCTCTGGATAATGCGGTGTGGCTGTGTGGCGCTGGGGTCCAAACGCAGCCTTGCTCTGGATAATGCGGTGTGGCTGTGTGGCGCTGGGTCCAAACGCAGCCTTGCTCTGGATAATGCGGTGTGGCTGTGTGGCACTGGGTCCAAATGCAGCCTTGCTCTGGATAATGCGGTGTGACTGTGTGGCGGTGTGGCTGTGTGGCGCTGGGTCCAAATGCAGCCTTGCTCTGGATAATGCAGCACGGCTGTGTGGCACTGGGACCAAACGCAGCCTTGCTCTGGATAATGCGGTGTGGCGCTGGGTCCAAACGCAGCCTTGCTCTGGATAATGCGGCGTGGCTGTGTGGCGCTGGGTCCAAACGCAGCCTTGCTGTGGATAATGCGGTGTGGCACTGGGTCCAAACGCAGCCTTGCTCTGGATAATGCGGTGTGTCACTGGGTCCAAACTCAGCCTTGCTCTGGATAATGCGGTGTGTGGGTGTGGCGTTGGGGTCCAAACGCAGCCTTGCTCTGGATAATGCGGTGTGGCATTGGGGTCCAAACGCAGCCTTGCTCTGGATAATGCGGTGTGGCGCTGGGTCCAAATGCAGCCTTGCTCTGGATAATGCGGTGTGACTGTGTGGCGCTGGGGTCCAAACGCAGCCTTGCTCTGGATAATGCGGTGTGGCTGTGTGGCGCTGGGTCCAAATGCAGCCTTGCTCTGGATAATGCGGTGTGACTGTGTGGCGGTGTGGCTGTGTGGCGCTGGGTCCAAATGCAGCCTTGCTCTGGATAATGCGGCGTGGCTGTGTGGCGCTGGGTCCAAACGCAGCCTTGCTCTGGATAATGCGGTGTGGCACTGGGTCCAAATGCAGCCTTGCTCTGGATAATGCGGTGTGACGCTGGGGTCCAAACGCAGCCTTGCTCTGGATAATGCGGTGTGGCTGTGTGGTGCTGGGGTCCAAACGCAGCATTGCTCTGGATAATGCGGTGTGACTGTATGGCGCTGGGGTCCAAACGCAGCCTTGCTCTGGATAATGCGGTGTGGCTGTGTGGCGCTGGGTCCAAATGCAGCCTTGCTCTGGATAATGCGGTGTGACTGTGTGGCGCTGGGGTCCAAACGCAGCCTTGCTCTGGATAATGCGGTGTGGCTGTGTGATGCTGGGTCCAAACGCAGCCTTGCTCTGGATAATGCGGTGTGGCACTGGGTCCAAACTCAGCCTTGCTCTGGATAATGCGATGTGGCGGTGTGGCGTTGGGGTCCAAACGCAGCCTTGCTCTGGATAATGCGTTGTGGCGGTGTGGCATTGGGGTCCAAACGCAGCCTTGCTCTGGATAATGCGGTGTGACGCTGGGGTTCAAACGCAGCCTTGCTCTGGATAATGCGGCGTGGCTGTGTGGCGCTGGGGTACAAACGCAGCCTTGCTCTGGATAATGCGTTGTGGCTGTGTGGCGCTGGGTCCAAATGCAGCCTTGCTCTGGATAATGCGGCGTGGCTGTGTGGCGCTGGGTCCAAACGCAGCCTTGCTCTGGATAATGCGGTGTGACACTGGGTCCAAATGCAGCCTTGCTCTGGATAATGCGGTGTGGCGCTGGGGTCCAAACGCAGCCTTGCTCTGGATAATGCGGGGTGGCTGTGTGGTGCTGGGGTCCAAACGCAGCCTTGCTCTGGATAATGCGGTGTGGCTGTGTGGCCTCGGTCCAAATGCAGCCTTGCTCTGGATAATGCGGTGTGACTGTGTGGCGGTGTGGCTGTGTGGCGCTGGGTCCAAATGCAGCCTTGCTCTGGATAATGCGGCGTGGCTGTGTGGCACTGGGTCCAAACGCAGCCTTGCTCTGGATAATGTGGTGTGGCGGTGTGGCATTGGGGTCCAAACGCAGCCTTGCTCTGGATAATGCGGTGTGGCGCTGGGGTCCAAACGCAGCCTTGCTCTGGATAATGCGGTGTGGCTGTGTGGCGCTGGGTCCAAATGCAGCCTTGCTCTGGATAATGCGGCACGGCTGTGTGGCACTGGGACCAAACGCAGCCTTGCTCTGGATAATGCGGTGTGGCGCTGGGTCCAAACGCAGCCTTGCTCTGGATAATGCGGCGTGGCTGTGTGGCGCTGGGTCCAAACGCAGCCTTGCTGTGGATAATGCGGTGTGGCACTGGGTCCAAACGCAGCCTTGCTCTGGATAATGCGGTGTGTCACTGGGTCCAAACTCAGCCTTGCTCTGGATAATGCGGTGTGTGGGTGTGGCGTTGGGGTCCAAACGCAGCCTTGCTCTGGATAATGCGGTGTGGCATTGGGGTCCAAACGCAGCCTTGCTCTGGATAATGCGGTGTGGCGCTGGGTCCAAATGCAGCCTTGCTCTGGATAATGCGGTGTGACTGTGTGGCGCTGGGTCCAAATGCAGCCTTGCTCTGGATAATGCGGTGTGACTGTGTGGCGGTGTGGCTGTGTGGCGCTGGGTCCAAATGCAGCCTTGCTCTGGATAATGCGGCGTGGCTGTGTGGCGCTGGGTCCAAACGCAGCCTTGCTCTGGATAATGCGGTGTGGCACTGGGTCCAAATGCAGCCTTGCTCTGGATAATGCGGTGTGACGCTGGGGTCCAAACGCAGCCTTGCTCTGGATAATGCGGTGTGGCTGTGTGGTGCTGGGGTCCAAACGCAGCCTTGCTCTGGATAATGCGGTGTGGCTGTGTGGCCTCGGTCCAAACGCAGCCTTGCTCTGGATAATGCGGTGTGGCACTGGGTCCAAACGCAGCCCTGCTCTGGATAATGCGGTGTGGCACTGGGTCCAAACTCAGCCTTGCTCTGGATAATGCGGTGTGGCTGTGTGGCGCTGGGTCCAAACGCAGCCTTGCTCTGGATAATGCGGTGTGGCTGTGTGGCACTGGGTCCAAATGCAGCCTTGCTCTGGATAATGCGGTGTGACTGTGTGGCGGTGTGGCTGTGTGGCGCTGGGTCCAAATGCAGCCTTGCTCTGGATAATGCGGCACGGCTGTGTGGCGCTGGGACCAAACGCAGCCTTGCTCTGGATAATGCGGTGTGGCGCTGGGTCCAAACGCAGCCTTGCTCTGGATAATGCGGCGTGGGTGTGTGGCGCTGGGTCCAAACGCAGCCTTGCTGTGGATAATGCGGTGTGGCACTGGGTCCAAATGCAGCCTTGCTCTGGATAATGCGGTGTGTCACTGGGTCCAAATGCAGCCTTGCTCTGGATAATGCGGTGTGGCGGTGTGGCATTGGGGTCCAAACGCAGCCTTGCTCTGGATAATGCGGTGTGGCGCTGGGGTCCAAACGCAGCCTTGCTCTGGATAATGCGGTGTGGCTGTGTGGCGCTGGGGTCCAAACGCAGCCTTGCTCTGGATAATGCGGTGTGGCTGTGTGGCGCTGGGTCCAAACGCAGCCTTGCTCTGGATAATGCGGTGTGGCTGTGTGGCACTGGGTCCAAATGCAGCCTTGCTCTGGATAATGCGGTGTGACTGTGTGGCGGTGTGGCTGTGTGGCGCTGGGTCCAAATGCAGTCTTGCTCTGTATAATGCGGCACGGCTGTGTGGCACTGGGACCAAACGCAGCCTTGCTCTGGATAATGCGGTGTGGCGCTGGGTCTAAACGCAGCCTTGCTCTGGATAATGCGGTGTGACGCTGGGGTTCAAACGCAGCCTTGCTCTGGATAATGCGGCGTGGCTGTGTGGCGCTGGGGTACAAACGCAGCCTTGCTCTGGATAATGCGTTGTGGCTGTGTGGCGCTGGGTCCAAATGCAGCCTTGCTCTGGATAATGCGGCGTGGCTGTGTGGCGCTGGGTCCAAACGCAGCCTTGCTCTGGATAATGCGGTGTGACACTGGGTCCAAATGCAGCCTTGCTCTGGATAATGCGGTGTGGCGCTGGGGTCCAAACGCAGCCTTGCTCTGGATAATGCGGGGTGGCTGTGTGGTGCTGGGGTCCAAACGCAGCCTTGCTCTGGATAATGCGGTGTGGCTGTGTGGCCTCGGTCCAAATGCAGCCTTGCTCTGGATAATGCGGTGTGACTGTGTGGCGGTGTGGCTGTGTGGCGCTGGGTCCAAATGCAGCCTTGCTCTGGATAATGCGGCGTGGCTGTGTGGCACTGGTCCAAACGCAGCCTTGCTCTGGATAATGTGGTGTGGCGGTGTGGCATTGGGTTCCAAACGCAGCCTTGCTCTGGATAATGCGGTGTGGCGCTGGGGTCCAAACGCAGCCTTGCTCTGGATAATGCGGTGTGGCTGTGTGGCGCTGGGGTCCAAATGCAGCCTTGCTCTGGATAATGCGGCACGGCTGTGTGGCGCTGGGACCAAACGCAGCCTTGCTCTGGATAATGCGGTGTGGCGCTGGGTCCAAACGCAGCCTTGCTCTGGATAATGCGGCGTGGGTGTGTGGCGCTGGGGTCCAAACGCAGCCTTGCTGTGGATAATGCGGTGTGGCACTGGGTCCAAATGCAGCCTTGCTCTGGATAATGCGGTGTGTCACTGGGTCCAAACTCAGCCTTGCTCTGGATAATGCGGTGTGGGGGTGTGGCGTTGGGGTCCAAACGCAGCCTTGCTCTGGATAATGCGGTGCGGCGGTGTGGCATTGGGGTCCAAACGCAGCCTTGCTCTGGATAATGCGGTGTGGCGCTGGGGTCCAAACGCAGCCTTGCTCTGGATAATGCGGTGTGGCTGTGTGGCGCTGGGGTCCAAACGCAGCCTTGCTCTGGATAATGCGGTGTGGCTGTGTGGCGCTGGGTCCAAACGCAGCCTTGCTCTGGATAATGCGGTGTGGCTGTGTGGCACTGGGTCCAAATGCAGCCTTGCTCTGGATAATGCGGTGTGACTGTGTGGCGGTGTGGCTGTGTGGCGCTGGGTCCAAATGCAGCCTTGCTCTGGATAATGCGGCACGGCTGTGTGGCACTGGGACCAAACGCAGCCTTGCTCTGGATAATGCGGTGTGGCGCTGGGTCCAAACGCAGCCTTGCTCTGGATAATGCGGCGTGGCTGTGTGGCGCTGGGTCCAAACGCAGCCTTGCTGTGGATAATGCGGTGTGGCACTGGGTCCAAACGCAGCCTTGCTCTGGATAATGCGGTGTGTCACTGGGTCCAAACTCAGCCTTGCTCTGGATAATGCGGTGTGTGGGTGTGGCGTTGGGGTCCAAACGCAGCCTTGCTCTGGATAATGCGGTGTGGCATTGGGGTCCAAACGCAGCCTTGCTCTGGATAATGCGGTGTGGCGCTGGGTCCAAATGCAGCCTTGCTCTGGATAATGCGGTGTGACTGTGTGGCGCTGGGTCCAAATGCAGCCTTGCTCTGGATAATGCGGTGTGACTGTGTGGCGGTGTGGCTGTGTGGCGCTGGGTCCAAATGCAGCCTTGCTCTGGATAATGCGGCGTGGCTGTGTGGCGCTGGGTCCAAACGCAGCCTTGCTCTGGATAATGCGGTGTGGCACTGGGTCCAAATGCAGCCTTGCTCTGGATAATGCGGTGTGACGCTGGGGTCCAAACGCAGCCTTGCTCTGGATAATGCGGTGTGGCTGTGTGGTGCTGGGGTCCAAACGCAGCCTTGCTCTGGATAATGCGGTGTGGCTGTGTGGCCTCGGTCCAAATGCAGCCTTGCTCTGGATAATGCGGTGTGACTGTGTGGCGGTGTGGCTGTGTGGCGCTGGGTCCAAATGCAGCCTTGCTCTGGATAATGCGGCGTGGCTGTGTGGCACTGGGTCCAAACGCAGCCTTGCTCTGGATAATTTGGTGTGGCACTGGGTCCAAACGCAGCCTTGCTCTGGATAATGCGGTGTGGCACTGGGTCCAAACTCAGCCTTGCTCTGGATAATGCGGTGTGGCGGTGTGGCGTTGGGGTCCAAACGCAGCCTTGCTCTGGATAATGTGGTGTGGCGGTGTGGCATTGGGGTCCAAACGCAGCCTTGCTCTGGATAATGCGGTGTGGCTGTGTGGCGCTGGGGTCCAAATGCAGCCTTGCTCTGGATAATGCGGTGTGGCTGTGTGGCGCTCGGTCCAAATGCAGCCTTGCTCTGGATAATGCGGTGTGACTGTGTGGCGGTGTGGCTGTGTGGCGCTGGGTCCAAATGCAGCCTTTCTCTGGATAATGCGGCGTGGCTGTGTGGCGCTGGGTCCAAACGCAGCCTTGCTCTGGATAATGCGGTGTGGCGCTGGGTCCAAACGCAGCCTTGCTCTGGATAACGCGGCGTGGGTGTGTGGCGCTGGGGTCCAAACGCAGCCTTGCTGTGGATAATGCGGTGTGGCACTGGGTCCAAATGCTGCCTTGCTCTGGATAATGCGGTGTGGCACTGGGTCCAAATGCAGCCTTGCTCTGGATAATGCGGTGTGACGCTGGGGTCCAAACGCAGCCTTGCTCTGGATAATGCGGTGTGGCTGTGTGGTGCTGGGGTCCAAACGCAGCCTTGCTCTGGATAATGCGGTGTGGCTGTGTGGCCTCGGTCCAAATGCAGCCTTGCTCTGGATAATGCGAGGTGACTGTATGGCGGTGTGGCTGTGTGGCGCTGGGTCCAAATGCAGCCTTGCTCTGGATAATGCGGCGTGGCTGTGTGGCACTGGGTCCAAACGCAGCCTTGCTCTGGATAATTTGGTGTGGCACTGGGTCCAAACGCAGCCTTGCTCTGGATAATGCGGTGTGGCACTGGGTCCAAACTCAGCCTTGCTCTGGATAATGCGGTGTGGCGGTGTGGCGTTGGGGTCCAAACGCAGCCTTGCTCTGGATAATGTGGTGTGGCGGTGTGGCATTGGGGTCCAAACGCAGCCTTGCTCTGGATAATGCGGTGTGACGCTGGGGTCCAAACGCAGCCTTGCTCTGGATAATGCGGTGTGGCTGTGTGGCGCTGGGGTCCAAATGCAGCCTTGCTCTGGATAATGCGGTGTGGCTGTGTGGCGCTCGGTCCAAATGCAGCCTTGCTCTGGATAATGCGGTGTGACTGTGTGGCGGTGTGGCGCTGGGTCCAAATGCAGCCTTTCTCTGGATAATGCGGCGTGGCTGTGTGGCGCTGGGTCCAAATGCAGCCTTGCTCTGGATAATGCGGTGTGGCGCTGGGTCCAAACGCAGCCTTGCTCTGGATAATGCAGCGTGGCTGTGTGGCGCTGGGTCCAAACACAGCCTTGCTCTGGATAATGCGGTGTGGCACTGGGTCCAAACGCAGCCTTGCTCTGGATAATGAGGTGTGGTGCTGGGGTCCAAACGCAGCCTTGCTCTGGATAATGCGGTGTGGCTGTGTGGCGGTGTGGCTGTGTGGCGCTGGGTCCAAATGCAGCCTTGCTCTGGATAATGCGGTGTGGCTGTGTGGCGCTGGGGTCCAAACGCAGCATTGCTCTGGATAATGCGGTGTGACTGTATGGCACTGGGGTCCAAACGCAGCCTTGCTCTGGATAATGCGGTGTGGCTGTGTGGCGCTGGGTCCAAATGCAGCCTTGCTCTGGATAATGCGGTGTGACTGTGTGGCGGTGTGGCTGTGTGGCGCTGGGTCCAAATGCAGCCTTGCTCTGGATAATGCGGCACGGCTGTGTGGCACTGGGACCAAACGCAGCCTTGCTCTGGATAATGCGGTGTGGCGCTGGGTCCAAACGCAGCCTTGCTCTGGATAATGCGGCGTGGCTGTGTGGCGCTGGGTCCAAACGCAGCCTTGCTGTGGATAATGCGGTGTGGCACTGGGTCCAAACGCAGCCTTGCTCTGGATAATGCGGTGTGTCACTGGGTCCAAACTCAGCATTGCTCTGGATAATGCGGTGTGTGGGTGTGGCGTTGGGGTCCAAACGCAGCCTTGCTCTGGATAATGCGGTGTGGCATTGGGGTCCAAACGCAGCCTTGCTCTGGATAATGCGGTGTGGCGCTGGGTCCAAATGCAGCCTTGCTCTGGATAATGCGGTGTGACTGTGTGGCGCTGGGGTCCAAACGCAGCCTTGCTCTGGATAATGCGGTGTGGCTGTGTGGCGCTGGGTCCAAATGCAGCCTTGCTCTGGATAATGCGGTGTGACTGTGTGGCGCTGGGGTCCAAACGCAGCCTTGCTCTGGATAATGCGGTGTGGCGCTGGGTCCAAACGCAGCCTTGCTCTGGATAATGCGGCGTGGGTGTGTGGCGCTGGGGTCCAAACGCAGCCTTGCTGTGGATAATGCGGTGTGGCACTGGGTCCAAATGCAGCCTTGCTCTGGATAATGCGGTGTGTCACTGGGTCCAAACTCAGCCTTGCTCTGGATAATGCGGTGTGGGGGTGTGGCGTTGGGGTCCAAACGCAGCCTTGCTCTGGATAATGCGGTGTGGCGGTGTGGCATTGGGGTCCAAACGCAGCCTTGCTCTGGATAATGCGGTGTGGCGCTGGGGTCCAAACGCAGCCTTGCTCTGGATAATGCGGTGTGGCTGTGTGGCGCTGGGGTCCAAACGCAGCCTTGCTCTGGATAATGCGGTGTGGCTGTGTGGCGCTGGGTCCAAACGCAGCCTTGCTCTGGATAATACGGTGTGACTGTGTGGCGGTGTGGCTGTGTGGCGCTGGGTCCAAATGCAGCCTTGCTCTGGATAATGCGGCACGGCTGTGTGGCACTGGGACCAAACGCAGCCTTGCTCTGGATAATGCGGTGTGGCGCTGGGTCCAAACGCAGCCTTGCTCTGGATAATGCGGCGTGGCTGTGTGGCGCTGGGTCCAAACGCAGCCTTGCTGTGGATAATGCGGTGTGGCACTGGGTCCAAACGCAGCCTTGCTCTGGATAATGCGGTGTGTCACTGGGTCCAAACTCAGCATTGCTCTGGATAATGCGGTGTGTGGGTGTGGCGTTGGGGTCCAAACGCAGCCTTGCTCTGGATAATGCGGTGTGGCATTGGGGTCCAAACGCAGCCTTGCTCTGGATAATGCGGTGTGGCGCTGGGTCCAAATGCAGCCTTGCTCTGGATAATGCGGTGTGACTGTGTGGCGCTGGGGTCCAAACGCAGCCTTGCTCTGGATAATGCGGTGTGGCTGTGTGGCGCTGGGGTCCAAACGCAGCCTTGCTCTGGATAATGCGGTGTGGCTGTGTGGCGCTGGGTCCAAACGCAGCCTTGCTCTGGATAATGCGTTGTGGCGGTGTGGCATTGGGGTCCAAACGCAGCCTTGCTCTGGATAATGCGGTGTGACGCTGGGGTTCAAACGCAGCCTTGCTCTGGATAATGCGGCGTGGCTGTGTGGCGCTGGGGTACAAACGCAGCCTTGCTCTGGATAATGCGTTGTGGCTGTGTGGCGCTGGGTCCAAATGCAGCCTTGCTCTGGATAATGCGGCGTGGCTGTGTGGCGCTGGGTCCAAACGCAGCCTTGCTCTGGATAATGCGGTGTGACACTGGGTCCAAATGCAGCCTTGCTCTGGATAATGCGGTGTGGCGCTGGGGTCCAAACGCAGCCTTGCTCTGGATAATGCGGGGTGGCTGTGTGGTGCTGGGGTCCAAACGCAGCCTTGCTCTGGATAATGCGGTGTGGCTGTGTGGCCTCGGTCCAAATGCAGCCTTGCTCTGGATAATGCGGTGTGACTGTGTGGCGGTGTGGCTGTGTGGCGCTGGGTCCAAATGCAGCCTTGCTCTGGATAATGCGGCGTGGCTGTGTGGCACTGGGTCCAAACGCAGCCTTGCTCTGGATAATGTGGTGTGGCGGTGTGGCATTGGGGTCCAAACGCAGCCTTGCTCTGGATAATGCGGTGTGGCGCTGGGGTCCAAACGCAGCCTTGCTCTGGATAATGCGGTGTGGCTGTGTGGCGCTGGGGTCCAAATGCAGCCTTGCTCTGGATAATGCGGCACGGCTGTGTGGCGCTGGGACCAAACGCAGCCTTGCTCTGGATAATGCGGTGTGGCGCTGGGTCCAAACGCAGCCTTGCTCTGGATAATGCAGCGTGGGTGTGTGGCGCTGGGGTCCAAACGCAGCCTTGCTGTGGATAATGCGGTGTGGCACTGGGTCCAAATGCAGCCTTGCTCTGGATAATGCGGTGTGTCACTGGGTCCAAACTCAGCCTTGCTCTGGATAATGCGGTGTGGGGGTGTGGCGTTGGGGTCCAAACGCAGCCTTGCTCTGGATAATGCGGTGTGGCGGTGTGGCATTGGGGTCCAAACGCAGCCTTGCTCTGGATAATGCGGTGTGGCGCTGGGGTCCAAACGCAGCCTTGCTCTGGATAATGTGGTGTGGCTGTGTGGCGCTGGGGTCCAAACGCAGCCTTGCTCTGGATAATGCGGTGTGGCTGTGTGGCGCTGGGTCCAAACGCAGCCTTGCTCTGGATAATGCGGTGTGGCTGTGTGGCACTGGGTCCAAATGCAGCCTTGCTCTGGATAATGCGGTGTGACTGTGTGGCGGTGTGGCTGTGTGGCGCTGGGTCCAAATGCAGCCTTGCTCTGGATAATGCGGCACGGCTGTGTGGCACTGGGACCAAACGCAGCCTTGCTCTGGATAATGCGGTGTGGCGCTGGGTCCAAACGCAGCCTTGCTCTGGATAATGCGGCGTGGCTGTGTGGCGCTGGGTCCAAACGCAGCCTTGCTGTGGATAATGCGGTGTGGCACTGGGTCCAAACGCAGCCTTGCTCTGGATAATGCGGTGTGTCACTGGGTCCAAACTCAGCATTGCTCTGGATAATGCGGTGTGTGGGTGTGGCGTTGGGGTCCAAACGCAGCCTTGCTCTGGATAATGCGGTGTGGCATTGGGGTCCAAACGCAGCCTTGCTCTGGATAATGCGGTGTGGCGCTGGGTCCAAATGCAGCCTTGCTCTGGATAATGCGGTGTGACTGTGTGGCGCTGGGGTCCAAACGCAGCCTTGCTCTGGATAATGCGGTGTGGCTGTGTGGCGCTGGGGTCCAAACGCAGCCTTGCTCTGGATAATGCGGTGTGGCTGTGTGGCGCTGGGTCCAAACGCAGCCTTGCTCTGGATAATGCGGTGTGGCTGTGTGGCACTGGGTCCAAATGCAGCCTTGCTCTGGATAATGCGGTGTGACTGTGTGGCGGTGTGGCTGTGTGGCGCTGGGTCCAAATGCAGCCTTGCTCTGGATAATGCGGCACGGCTGTGTGGCACTGGGACCAAACGCAGCCTTGCTCTGGATAATGCGGTGTGGCGCTGGGTCCAAACGCAGCCTTGCTCTGGATAATGCGGCGTGGCTGTGTGGCGCTGGGTCCAAACGCAGCCTTGCTGTGGATAATGCGGTGTGGCACTGGGTCCAAACGCAGCCTTGCTCTGGATAATGCGGTGTGTCACTGGGTCCAAACTCAGCATTGCTCTGGATAATGCGGTGTGTGGGTGTGGCGTTGGGGTCCAAACGCAGCCTTGCTCTGGATAATGCGGTGTGGCATTGGGGTCCAAACGCAGCCTTGCTCTGGATAATGCGGTGTGGCGCTGGGTCCAAATGCAGCCTTGCTCTGGATAATGCGGTGTGACTGTGTGGCGCTGGGGTCCAAACGCAGCCTTGCTCTGGATAATGCGGTGTGGCTGTGTGGCGCTGGGGTCCAAACGCAGCCTTGCTCTGGATAATGCGGTGTGGCTGTGTGGCGCTGGGTCCAAACGCAGCCTTGCTCTGGATAATGCGTTGTGGCGGTGTGGCATTGGGGTCCAAACGCAGCCTTGCTCTGGATAATGCGGTGTGACGCTGGGGTTCAAACGCAGCCTTGCTCTGGATAATGCGGCGTGGCTGTGTGGCGCTGGGGTACAAACGCAGCCTTGCTCTGGATAATGCGTTGTGGCTGTGTGGCGCTGGGTCCAAATGCAGCCTTGCTCTGGATAATGCGGCGTGGCTGTGTGGCGCTGGGTCCAAACGCAGCCTTGCTCTGGATAATGCGGTGTGACACTGGGTCCAAATGCAGCCTTGCTCTGGATAATGCGGTGTGGCGCTGGGGTCCAAACGCAGCCTTGCTCTGGATAATGCGGGGTGGCTGTGTGGTGCTGGGGTCCAAACGCAGCCTTGCTCTGGATAATGCGGTGTGGCTGTGTGGCCTCGGTCCAAATGCAGCCTTGCTCTGGATAATGCGGTGTGACTGTGTGGCGGTGTGGCTGTGTGGCGCTGGGTCCAAATGCAGCCTTGCTCTGGATAATGCGGCGTGGCTGTGTGGCACTGGGTCCAAACGCAGCCTTGCTCTGGATAATGTGGTGTGGCGGTGTGGCATTGGGGTCCAAACGCAGCCTTGCTCTGGATAATGCGGTGTGGCGCTGGGGTCCAAACGCAGCCTTGCTCTGGATAATGCGGTGTGGCTGTGTGGCGCTGGGGTCCAAATGCAGCCTTGCTCTGGATAATGCGGCACGGCTGTGTGGCGCTGGGACCAAACGCAGCCTTGCTCTGGATAATGCGGTGTGGCGCTGGGTCCAAACGCAGCCTTGCTCTGGATAATGCAGCGTGGGTGTGTGGCGCTGGGGTCCAAACGCAGCCTTGCTGTGGATAATGCGGTGTGGCACTGGGTCCAAATGCAGCCTTGCTCTGGATAATGCGGTGTGTCACTGGGTCCAAACTCAGCCTTGCTCTGGATAATGCGGTGTGGGGGTGTGGCGTTGGGGTCCAAACGCAGCCTTGCTCTGGATAATGCGGTGTGGCGGTGTGGCATTGGGGTCCAAACGCAGCCTTGCTCTGGATAATGCGGTGTGGCGCTGGGGTCCAAACGCAGCCTTGCTCTGGATAATGTGGTGTGGCTGTGTGGCGCTGGGGTCCAAATGCAGCCTTGCTCTGGATAATGCGGTGTGGCTGTGTGGCGCTGGGTCCAAACGCAGCCTTGCTCTGGATAATGCGGTGTGGCTGTGTGGCACTGGGTCCAAATGCAGCCTTGCTCTGGATAATGCGGTGTGACTGTGTGGCGGTGTGGCTGTGTGGCGCTGGGTCCAAATGCAGCCTTGCTCTGGATAATGCGGCACGGCTGTGTGGCACTGGGACCAAACGCAGCCTTGCTCTGGATAATGCGGTGTGGCGCTGGGTCCAAACGCAGCCTTGCTCTGGATAATGCGGCGTGGCTGTGTGGCGCTGGGTCCAAACGCAGCCTTGCTGTGGATAATGCGGTGTGGCACTGGGTCCAAACGCAGCCTTGCTCTGGATAATGCGGTGTGTCACTGGGTCCAAACTCAGCATTGCTCTGGATAATGCGGTGTGTGGGTGTGGCGTTGGGGTCCAAACGCAGCCTTGCTCTGGATAATGCGGTGTGGCATTGGGGTCCAAACGCAGCCTTGCTCTGGATAATGCGGTGTGGCGCTGGGTCCAAATGCAGCCTTGCTCTGGATAATGCGGTGTGACTGTGTGGCGCTGGGGTCCAAACGCAGCCTTGCTCTGGATAATGCGGTGTGGCTGTGTGGCGCTGGGGTCCAAACGCAGCCTTGCTCTGGATAATGCGGTGTGGCTGTGTGGCGCTGGGTCCAAACGCAGCCTTGCTCTGGATAATGCGGTGTGGCTGTGTGGCACTGGGTCCAAATGCAGCCTTGCTCTGGATAATGCGGTGTGACTGTGTGGCGGTGTGGCTGTGTGGCGCTGGGTCCAAATGCAGCCTTGCTCTGGATAATGCGGCACGGCTGTGTGGCACTGGGACCAAACGCAGCCTTGCTCTGGATAATGCGGTGTGGCGCTGGGTCCAAACGCAGCCTTGCTCTGGATAATGCGGCGTGGCTGTGTGGCGCTGGGTCCAAACGCAGCCTTGCTGTGGATAATGCGGTGTGGCACTGGGTCCAAACGCAGCCTTGCTCTGGATAATGCGGTGTGTCACTGGGTCCAAACTCAGCCTTGCTCTGGATAATGCGGTGTGTGGGTGTGGCGTTGGGGTCCAAACGCAGCCTTGCTCTGGATAATGCGGTGTGGCATTGGGGTCCAAACGCAGCCTTGCTCTGGATAATGCGGTGTGGCGCTGGGTCCAAATGCAGCCTTGCTCTGGATAATGCGGTGTGACTGTGTGGCGCTGGGGTCCAAACGCAGCCTTGCTCTGGATAATGCGGTGTGGCTGTGTGGCGCTGGGTCCAAATGCAGCCTTGCTCTGGATAATGCGGTGTGACTGTGTGGCGGTGTGGCTGTGTGGCGCTGGGTCCAAATGCAGCCTTGCTCTGGATAATGCGGCGTGGCTGTGTGGCGCTGGGTCCAAACGCAGCCTTGCTCTGGATAATGCGGTGTGGCACTGGGTCCAAATGCAGCCTTGCTCTGGATAATGCGGTGTGACGCTGGGGTCCAAACGCAGCCTTGCTCTGGATAATGCGGTGTGGCTGTGTGGTGCTGGGGTCCAAACGCAGCCTTGCTCTGGATAATGCGGTGTGGCTGTGTGGCCTCGGTCCAAATGCAGCCTTGCTCTGGATAATGCGAGGTGACTGTATGGCGGTGTGGCTGTGTGGCGCTGGGTCCAAATGCAGCCTTGCTCTGGATAATGCGGCGTGGCTGTGTGGCACTGGGTCCAAACGCAGCCTTGCTCTGGATAATTTGGTGTGGCACTGGGTCCAAACGCAGCCTTGCTCTGGATAATGCGGTGTGGCACTGGGTCCAAACTCAGCCTTGCTCTGGATAATGCGGTGTGGCGGTGTGGCGTTGGGGTCCAAACGCAGCCTTGCTCTGGATAATGTGGTGTGGCGGTGTGGCATTGGGGTCCAAACGCAGCCTTGCGTTTGGCGGTGTGGCTGTGTGGCGGTGTGGCTGTGTTCGCTGGGTCCAAATGCAGCCTTGCTCTGGATAATGCGGTGTGGCTGTGCAGCCTTGCTCTGGATAATGCGTTGTGGCTGTGTGGCGCTGGGTCCAAATGCAGCCTTGCTCTGGATAATGCGGCGTGGCTGTGTGGCGCTGGGTCCAAACGCAGCCTTGCTCTGGATAATGCGGTGTGACACTGGGTCCAAATGCAGCCTTGCTCTGGATAATGCGGTGTGGCGCTGGGGTCCAAACGCAGCCTTGCTCTGGATAATGCGGGGTGGCTGTGTGGTGCTGGGGTCCAAACGCAGCCTTGCTCTGGATAATGCGGTGTGGCTGTGTGGCCTCGGTCCAAATGCAGCCTTGCTCTGGATAATGCGGTGTGTCTGTGTGGCACTGGGTCCAAATGCAGCCTTGCTCTGGATAATGCGGTGTGACTGTGTGGCGGTGTGGCTGTGTGGCGCTGGGTCCAAATGCAGCCTTGCTCTGGATAATGCGGCACGGCTGTGTGGCACTGGGACCAAACGCAGCCTTGCTCTGGATAATGCGGTGTGGCGCTGGGTCCAAACGCAGCCTTGCTCTGGATAATGCGGCGTGGCTGTGTGGCGCTGGGTCCAAACGCAGCCTTGCTGTGGATAATGCGGTGTGGCACTGGGTCCAAACGCAGCCTTGCTCTGGATAATGCGGTGTGTCACTGGGTCCAAACTCAGCATTGCTCTGGATAATGCGGTGTGTGGGTGTGGCGTTGGGGTCCAAACGCAGCCTTGCTCTGGATAATGCGGTGTGGCATTGGGGTCCAAACGCAGCCTTGCTCTGGATAATGCGGTGTGGCGCTGGGTCCAAATGCAGCCTTGCTCTGGATAATGCGGTGTGACTGTGTGGCGCTGGGGTCCAAACGCAGCCTTGCTCTGGATAATGCGGTGTGGCTGTGTGGCGCTGGGGTCCAAACGCAGCCTTGCTCTGGATAATGCGGTGTGGCTGTGTGGCGCTGGGTCCAAACGCAGCCTTGCTCTGGATAATGCGGTGTGGCTGTGTGGCACTGGGTCCAAATGCAGCCTTGCTCTGGATAATGCGGTGTGACTGTGTGGCGGTGTGGCTGTGTGGCGCTGGGTCCAAATGCAGCCTTGCTCTGGATAATGCGGTGTGGCTGTGTGGCGCTGGGTCCAAACGCAGCCTTGCTCTGGATAATGCGGTGTGGCTGTGTGGCACTGGGTCCAAATGCAGCCTTGCTCTGGATAATGCGGTGTGACTGTGTGGCGGTGTGGCTGTGTGGCGCTGGGTCCAAATGCAGCCTTGCTCTGGATAATGCGGCACGGCTGTGTGGCACTGGGACCAAACGCAGCCTTGCTCTGGATAATGCGGTGTGGCGCTGGGTCCAAACGCAGCCTTGCTCTGGATAATGCGGCGTGGCTGTGTGGCGCTGGGTCCAAACGCAGCCTTGCTGTGGATAATGCGGTGTGGCACTGGGTCCAAACGCAGCCTTGCTCTGGATAATGCGGTGTGTCACTGGGTCCAAACTCAGCCTTGCTCTGGATAATGCGGTGTGTGGGTGTGGCGTTGGGGTCCAAACGCAGCCTTGCTCTGGATAATGCGGTGTGGCATTGGGGTCCAAACGCAGCCTTGCTCTGGATAATGCGGTGTGGCGCTGGGTCCAAATGCAGCCTTGCTCTGGATAATGCGGTGTGACTGTGTGGCGCTGGGGTCCAAACGCAGCCTTGCTCTGGATAATGCGGTGTGGCTGTGTGGCGCTGGGTCCAAATGCAGCCTTGCTCTGGATAATGCGGTGTGACTGTGTGGCGGTGTGGCTGTGTGGCGCTGGGTCCAAATGCAGCCTTGCTCTGGATAATGCGGCGTGGCTGTGTGGCGCTGGGTCCAAACGCAGCCTTGCTCTGGATAATGCGGTGTGGCACTGGGTCCAAATGCAGCCTTGCTCTGGATAATGCGGTGTGACGCTGGGGTCCAAACGCAGCCTTGCTCTGGATAATGCGGTGTGGCTGTGTGGTGCTGGGGTCCAAACGCAGCCTTGCTCTGGATAATGCGGTGTGGCTGTGTGGCCTCGGTCCAAATGCAGCCTTGCTCTGGATAATGCGAGGTGACTGTATGGCGGTGTGGCTGTGTGGCGCTGGGTCCAAATGCAGCCTTGCTCTGGATAATGCGGCGTGGCTGTGTGGCACTGGGTCCAAACGCAGCCTTGCTCTGGATAATTTGGTGTGGCACTGGGTCCAAACGCAGCCTTGCTCTGGATAATGCGGTGTGGCACTGGGTCCAAACTCAGCCTTGCTCTGGATAATGCGGTGTGGCGGTGTGGCGTTGGGGTCCAAACGCAGCCTTGCTCTGGATAATGTGGTGTGGCGGTGTGGCATTGGGGTCCAAACGCAGCCTTGCGTTTGGCGGTGTGGCTGTGTGGCGGTGTGGCTGTGTTCGCTGGGTCCAAATGCAGCCTTGCTCTGGATAATGCGGTGTGGCTGTGCAGCCTTGCTCTGGATAATGCGTTGTGGCTGTGTGGCGCTGGGTCCAAATGCAGCCTTGCTCTGGATAATGCGGCGTGGCTGTGTGGCGCTGGGTCCAAACGCAGCCTTGCTCTGGATAATGCGGTGTGACACTGGGTCCAAATGCAGCCTTGCTCTGGATAATGCGGTGTGGCGCTGGGGTCCAAACGCAGCCTTGCTCTGGATAATGCGGGGTGGCTGTGTGGTGCTGGGGTCCAAACGCAGCCTTGCTCTGGATAATGCGGTGTGGCTGTGTGGCCTCGGTCCAAATGCAGCCTTGCTCTGGATAATGCGGTGTGTCTGTGTGGCACTGGGTCCAAATGCAGCCTTGCTCTGGATAATGCGGTGTGACTGTGTGGCGGTGTGGCTGTGTGGCGCTGGGTCCAAATGCAGCCTTGCTCTGGATAATGCGGCACGGCTGTGTGGCACTGGGACCAAACGCAGCCTTGCTCTGGATAATGCGGTGTGGCGCTGGGTCCAAACGCAGCCTTGCTCTGGATAATGCGGCGTGGCTGTGTGGCGCTGGGTCCAAACGCAGCCTTGCTGTGGATAATGCGGTGTGGCACTGGGTCCAAACGCAGCCTTGCTCTGGATAATGCGGTGTGTCACTGGGTCCAAACTCAGCATTGCTCTGGATAATGCGGTGTGTGGGTGTGGCGTTGGGGTCCAAACGCAGCCTTGCTCTGGATAATGCGGTGTGGCATTGGGGTCCAAACGCAGCCTTGCTCTGGATAATGCGGTGTGGCGCTGGGTCCAAATGCAGCCTTGCTCTGGATAATGCGGTGTGACTGTGTGGCGCTGGGGTCCAAACGCAGCCTTGCTCTGGATAATGCGGTGTGGCTGTGTGGCGCTGGGGTCCAAACGCAGCCTTGCTCTGGATAATGCGGTGTGGCTGTGTGGCGCTGGGTCCAAACGCAGCCTTGCTCTGGATAATGCGGTGTGGCTGTGTGGCACTGGGTCCAAATGCAGCCTTGCTCTGGATAATGCGGTGTGACTGTGTGGCGGTGTGGCTGTGTGGCGCTGGGTCCAAATGCAGCCTTGCTCTGGATAATGCGGCACGGCTGTGTGGCACTGGGACCAAACGCAGCCTTGCTCTGGATAATGCGGTGTGGCGCTGGGTCCAAACGCAGCCTTGCTCTGGATAATGCGGCGTGGCTGTGTGGCGCTGGGTCCAAACGCAGCCTTGCTGTGGATAATGCGGTGTGGCACTGGGTCCAAACGCAGCCTTGCTCTGGATAATGCGGTGTGTCACTGGGTCCAAACTCAGCCTTGCTCTGGATAATGCGGTGTGTGGGTGTGGCGTTGGGGTCCAAACGCAGCCTTGCTCTGGATAATGCGGTGTGGCATTGGGGTCCAAACGCAGCCTTGCTCTGGATAATGCGGTGTGGCGCTGGGTCCAAATGCAGCCTTGCTCTGGATAATGCGGTGTGACTGTGTGGCGCTGGGGTCCAAACGCAGCCTTGCTCTGGATAATGCGGTGTGGCTGTGTGGCGCTGGGTCCAAATGCAGCCTTGCTCTGGATAATGCGGTGTGACTGTGTGGCGGTGTGGCTGTGTGGCGCTGGGTCCAAATGCAGCCTTGCTCTGGATAATGCGGCGTGGCTGTGTGGCGCTGGGTCCAAACGCAGCCTTGCTCTGGATAATGCGGTGTGGCACTGGGTCCAAATGCAGCCTTGCTCTGGATAATGCGGTGTGACGCTGGGGTCCAAACGCAGCCTTGCTCTGGATAATGCGGTGTGGCTGTGTGGTGCTGGGGTCCAAACGCAGCATTGCTCTGGATAATGCGGTGTGACTGTATGGCGCTGGGGTCCAAACGCAGCCTTGCTCTGGATAATGCGGTGTGGCTGTGTGGCGCTGGGTCCAAATGCAGCCTTGCTCTGGATAATGCGGTGTGACTGTGTGGCGCTGGGGTCCAAACGCAGCCTTGCTCTGGATAATGCGGTGTGGCTGTGTGATGCTGGGTCCAAACGCAGCCTTGCTCTGGATAATGCGGTGTGGCACTGGGTCCAAACTCAGCCTTGCTCTGGATAATGCGATGTGGCGGTGTGGCGTTGGGGTCCAAACGCAGCCTTGCTCTGGATAATGCGTTGTGGCGGTGTGGCATTGGGGTCCAAACGCAGCCTTGCTCTGGATAATGCGGTGTGACGCTGGGGTTCAAACGCAGCCTTGCTCTGGATAATGCGGCGTGGCTGTGTGGCGCTGGGGTACAAACGCAGCCTTGCTCTGGATAATGCGTTGTGGCTGTGTGGCGCTGGGTCCAAATGCAGCCTTGCTCTGGATAATGCGGCGTGGCTGTGTGGCGCTGGGTCCAAACGCAGCCTTGCTCTGGATAATGCGGTGTGACACTGGGTCCAAATGCAGCCTTGCTCTGGATAATGCGGTGTGGCGCTGGGGTCCAAACGCAGCCTTGCTCTGGATAATGCGGGGTGGCTGTGTGGTGCTGGGGTCCAAACGCAGCCTTGCTCTGGATAATGCGGTGTGGCTGTGTGGCCTCGGTCCAAATGCAGCCTTGCTCTGGATAATGCGGTGTGACTGTGTGGCGGTGTGGCTGTGTGGCGCTGGGTCCAAATGCAGCCTTGCTCTGGATAATGCGGCGTGGCTGTGTGGCACTGGGTCCAAACGCAGCCTTGCTCTGGATAATGTGGTGTGGCGGTGTGGCATTGGGGTCCAAACGCAGCCTTGCTCTGGATAATGCGGTGTGGCGCTGGGGTCCAAACGCAGCCTTGCTCTGGATAATGCGGTGTGGCTGTGTGGCGCTGGGGTCCAAATGCAGCCTTGCTCTGGATAATGCGGCACGGCTGTGTGGCGCTGGGACCAAACGCAGCCTTGCTCTGGATAATGCGGTGTGGCGCTGGGTCCAAACGCAGCCTTGCTCTGGATAATGCGGCGTGGGTGTGTGGCGCTGGGGTCCAAACGCAGCCTTGCTCTGGATAATGCGGTGTGGCTGTGTGGCACTGGGTCCAAATGCAGCCTTGCTCTGGATAATGCGGTGTGACTGTGTGGCGGTGTGGCTGTGTGGCGCTGGGTCCAAATGCAGCCTTGCTCTGGATAATGCGGCACGGCTGTGTGGCACTGGGACCAAACGCAGCCTTGCTCTGGATAATGCGGTGTGGCGCTGGGTCCAAACGCAGCCTTGCTCTGGATAATGCGGCGTGGCTGTGTGGCGCTGGGTCCAAACGCAGCCTTGCTGTGGATAATGCGGTGTGGCACTGGGTCCAAACGCAGCCTTGCTCTGGATAATGCGGTGTGTCACTGGGTCCAAACTCAGCCTTGCTCTGGATAATGCGGTGTGTGGGTGTGGCGTTGGGGTCCAAACGCAGCCTTGCTCTGGATAATGCGGTGTGGCATTGGGGTCCAAACGCAGCCTTGCTCTGGATAATGCGGTGTGGCGCTGGGTCCAAATGCAGCCTTGCTCTGGATAATGCGGTGTGACTGTGTGGCGCTGGGGTCCAAACGCAGCCTTGCTCTGGATAATGCGGTGTGGCTGTGTGGCGCTGGGTCCAAATGCAGCCTTGCTCTGGATAATGCGGTGTGACTGTGTGGCGGTGTGGCTGTGTGGCGCTGGGTCCAAATGCAGCCTTGCTCTGGATAATTCGGCGTGGCTGTGTGGCGCTGGGTCCAAACGCAGCCTTGCTCTGGATAATGCGGTGTGGCACTGGGTCCAAATGCAGCCTTGCTCTGGATAATGCGGTGTGACGCTGGGGTCCAAACGCAGCCTTGCTCTGGATAATGCGGTGTGGCTGTGTGGTGCTGGGGTCCAAACGCAGCATTGCTCTGGATAATGCGGTGTGACTGTATGGCGCTGGGGTCCAAACGCAGCCTTGCTCTGGATAATGCGGTGTGGCTGTGTGGCGCTGGGTCCAAATGCAGCCTTGCTCTGGATAATGCGGTGTGACTGTGTGGCGCTGGGGTCCAAACGCAGCCTTGCTCTGGATAATGCGGTGTGGCTGTGTGATGCTGGGTCCAAACGCAGCCTTGCTCTGGATAATGCGGTGTGGCACTGGGTCCAAACTCAGCCTTGCTCTGGATAATGCGATGTGGCGGTGTGGCGTTGGGGTCCAAACGCAGCCTTGCTCTGGATAATGCGGTGTGGCTGTGTGGCCTCGGTCCAAATGCAGCCTTGCTCTGGATAATGCGGTGTGTCTGTGTGGCACTGGGTCCAAATGCAGCCTTGCTCTGGATAATGCGGTGTGACTGTGTGGCGGTGTGGCTGTGTGGCGCTGGGTCCAAATGCAGCCTTGCTCTGGATAATGCGGCACGGCTGTGTGGCACTGGGACCAAACGCAGCCTTGCTCTGGATAATGCGGTGTGGCGCTGGGTCCAAACGCAGCCTTGCTCTGGATAATGCGGCGTGGCTGTGTGGCGCTGGGTCCAAACGCAGCCTTGCTGTGGATAATGCGGTGTGGCACTGGGTCCAAACGCAGCCTTGCTCTGGATAATGCGGTGTGTCACTGGGTCCAAACTCAGCATTGCTCTGGATAATGCGGTGTGTGGGTGTGGCGTTGGGGTCCAAACGCAGCCTTGCTCTGGATAATGCGGTGTGGCATTGGGGTCCAAACGCAGCCTTGCTCTGGATAATGCGGTGTGGCGCTGGGTCCAAATGCAGCCTTGCTCTGGATAATGCGGTGTGACTGTGTGGCGCTGGGGTCCAAACGCAGCCTTGCTCTGGATAATGCGGTGTGGCTGTGTGGCGCTGGGGTCCAAACGCAGCCTTGCTCTGGATAATGCGGTGTGGCTGTGTGGCGCTGGGTCCAAACGCAGCCTTGCTCTGGATAATGCGGTGTGGCTGTGTGGCACTGGGTCCAAATGCAGCCTTGCTCTGGATAATGCGGTGTGACTGTGTGGCGGTGTGGCTGTGTGGCGCTGGGTCCAAATGCAGCCTTGCTCTGGATAATGCGGCACGGCTGTGTGGCACTGGGACCAAACGCAGCCTTGCTCTGGATAATGCGGTGTGGCGCTGGGTCCAAACGCAGCCTTGCTCTGGATAATGCGGCGTGGCTGTGTGGCGCTGGGTCCAAACGCAGCCTTGCTGTGGATAATGCGGTGTGGCACTGGGTCCAAACGCAGCCTTGCTCTGGATAATGCGGTGTGTCACTGGGTCCAAACTCAGCCTTGCTCTGGATAATGCGGTGTGTGGGTGTGGCGTTGGGGTCCAAACGCAGCCTTGCTCTGGATAATGCGGTGTGGCATTGGGGTCCAAACGCAGCCTTGCTCTGGATAATGCGGTGTGGCGCTGGGTCCAAATGCAGCCTTGCTCTGGATAATGCGGTGTGACTGTGTGGCGCTGGGGTCCAAACGCAGCCTTGCTCTGGATAATGCGGTGTGGCTGTGTGGCGCTGGGTCCAAATGCAGCCTTGCTCTGGATAATGCGGTGTGACTGTGTGGCGGTGTGGCTGTGTGGCGCTGGGTCCAAATGCAGCCTTGCTCTGGATAATGCGGCGTGGCTGTGTGGCGCTGGGTCCAAACGCAGCCTTGCTCTGGATAATGCGGTGTGGCACTGGGTCCAAATGCAGCCTTGCTCTGGATAATGCGGTGTGACGCTGGGGTCCAAACGCAGCCTTGCTCTGGATAATGCGGTGTGGCTGTGTGGTGCTGGGGTCCAAACGCAGCATTGCTCTGGATAATGCGGTGTGACTGTATGGCGCTGGGGTCCAAACGCAGCCTTGCTCTGGATAATGCGGTGTGGCTGTGTGGCGCTGGGTCCAAATGCAGCCTTGCTCTGGATAATGCGGTGTGACTGTGTGGCGCTGGGGTCCAAACGCAGCCTTGCTCTGGATAATGCGGTGTGGCTGTGTGATGCTGGGTCCAAACGCAGCCTTGCTCTGGATAATGCGGTGTGGCACTGGGTCCAAACTCAGCCTTGCTCTGGATAATGCGATGTGGCGGTGTGGCGTTGGGGTCCAAACGCAGCCTTGCTCTGGATAATGCGTTGTGGCGGTGTGGCATTGGGGTCCAAACGCAGCCTTGCTCTGGATAATGCGGTGTGACGCTGGGGTTCAAACGCAGCCTTGCTCTGGATAATGCGGCGTGGCTGTGTGGCGCTGGGGTACAAACGCAGCCTTGCTCTGGATAATGCGTTGTGGCTGTGTGGCGCTGGGTCCAAATGCAGCCTTGCTCTGGATAATGCGGCGTGGCTGTGTGGCGCTGGGTCCAAACGCAGCCTTGCTCTGGATAATGCGGTGTGACACTGGGTCCAAATGCAGCCTTGCTCTGGATAATGCGGTGTGGCGCTGGGGTCCAAACGCAGCCTTGCTCTGGATAATGCGGGGTGGCTGTGTGGTGCTGGGGTCCAAACGCAGCCTTGCTCTGGATAATGCGGTGTGGCTGTGTGGCCTCGGTCCAAATGCAGCCTTGCTCTGGATAATGCGGTGTGACTGTGTGGCGGTGTGGCTGTGTGGCGCTGGGTCCAAATGCAGCCTTGCTCTGGATAATGCGGCGTGGCTGTGTGGCACTGGGTCCAAACGCAGCCTTGCTCTGGATAATGTGGTGTGGCGGTGTGGCATTGGGGTCCAAACGCAGCCTTGCTCTGGATAATGCGGTGTGGCGCTGGGGTCCAAATGCAGCCTTGCTCTGGATAATGCGGTGTGGCTGTGTGGCGCTGGGGTCCAAATGCAGCCTTGCTCTGGATAATGCGGCACGGCTGTGTGGCGCTGGGACCAAACGCAGCCTTGCTCTGGATAATGCGGTGTGGCGCTGGGTCCAAACGCAGCCTTGCTCTGGATAATGCGGCGTGGGTGTGTGGCGCTGGGGTCCAAACGCAGCCTTGCTCTGGATAATGCGGTGTGGCTGTGTGGCACTGGGTCCAAATGCAGCCTTGCTCTGGATAATGCGGTGTGACTGTGTGGCGGTGTGGCTGTGTGGCGCTGGGTCCAAATGCAGCCTTGCTCTGGATAATGCGGCACGGCTGTGTGGCACTGGGACCAAACGCAGCCTTGCTCTGGATAATGCGGTGTGGCGCTGGGTCCAAACGCAGCCTTGCTCTGGATAATGCGGCGTGGCTGTGTGGCGCTGGGTCCAAACGCAGCCTTGCTGTG
Organism: Notolepis coatsorum; assembly: GCF_963971535.1. NCBI lineage: Eukaryota > Metazoa > Chordata > Actinopteri > Aulopiformes > Paralepididae > Notolepis > Notolepis coatsorum. The sequence continues at coordinate 69,363 of NW_028170709.1, read as the reverse complement.
GATAATGCGGTGTGGCACTGGGTCCAAACGCAGCCTTGCTCTGGATAATGCGGTGTGTCACTGGGTCCAAACTCAGCATTGCTCTGGATAATGCGGTGTGTGGGTGTGGCGTTGGGGTCCAAACGCAGCCTTGCTCTGGATAATGCGGTGTGGCATTGGGGTCCAAACGCAGCCTTGCTCTGGATAATGCGGTGTGGCGCTGGGTCCAAATGCAGCCTTGCTCTGGATAATGCGGTGTGACTGTGTGGCGCTGGGGTCCAAACGCAGCCTTGCTCTGGATAATGCGGTGTGGCTGTGTGGCGCTGGGGTCCAAACGCAGCCTTGCTCTGGATAATGCGGTGTGGCTGTGTGGCGCTGGGTCCAAACGCAGCCTTGCTCTGGATAATGCGGTGTGGCTGTGTGGCACTGGGTCCAAATGCAGCCTTGCTCTGGATAATGCGGTGTGACTGTGTGGCGGTGTGGCTGTGTGGCGCTGGGTCCAAATGCAGCCTTGCTCTGGATAATGCGGCACGGCTGTGTGGCACTGGGACCAAACGCAGCCTTGCTCTGGATAATGCGGTGTGGCGCTGGGTCCAAACGCAGCCTTGCTCTGGATAATGCGGCGTGGCTGTGTGGCGCTGGGTCCAAACGCAGCCTTGCTGTGGATAATGCGGTGTGGCACTGGGTCCAAACGCAGCCTTGCTCTGGATAATGCGGTGTGTCACTGGGTCCAAACTCAGCCTTGCTCTGGATAATGCGGTGTGTGGGTGTGGCGTTGGGGTCCAAACGCAGCCTTGCTCTGGATAATGCGGTGTGGCATTGGGGTCCAAACGCAGCCTTGCTCTGGATAATGCGGTGTGGCGCTGGGTCCAAATGCAGCCTTGCTCTGGATAATGCGGTGTGACTGTGTGGCGCTGGGGTCCAAACGCAGCCTTGCTCTGGATAATGCGGTGTGGCTGTGTGGCGCTGGGTCCAAATGCAGCCTTGCTCTGGATAATGCGGTGTGACTGTGTGGCGGTGTGGCTGTGTGGCGCTGGGTCCAAATGCAGCCTTGCTCTGGATAATGCGGCGTGGCTGTGTGGCGCTGGGTCCAAACGCAGCCTTGCTCTGGATAATGCGGTGTGGCACTGGGTCCAAATGCAGCCTTGCTCTGGATAATGCGGTGTGACGCTGGGGTCCAAACGCAGCCTTGCTCTGGATAATGCGGTGTGGCTGTGTGGTGCTGGGGTCCAAACGCAGCATTGCTCTGGATAATGCGGTGTGACTGTATGGCGCTGGGGTCCAAACGCAGCCTTGCTCTGGATAATGCGGTGTGGCTGTGTGGCGCTGGGTCCAAATGCAGCCTTGCTCTGGATAATGCGGTGTGACTGTGTGGCGCTGGGGTCCAAACGCAGCCTTGCTCTGGATAATGCGGTGTGGCTGTGTGATGCTGGGTCCAAACGCAGCCTTGCTCTGGATAATGCGGTGTGGCACTGGGTCCAAACTCAGCCTTGCTCTGGATAATGCGATGTGGCGGTGTGGCGTTGGGGTCCAAACGCAGCCTTGCTCTGGATAATGCGTTGTGGCGGTGTGGCATTGGGGTCCAAACGCAGCCTTGCTCTGGATAATGCGGTGTGACGCTGGGGTTCAAACGCAGCCTTGCTCTGGATAATGCGGCGTGGCTGTGTGGCGCTGGGGTACAAACGCAGCCTTGCTCTGGATAATGCGTTGTGGCTGTGTGGCGCTGGGTCCAAATGCAGCCTTGCTCTGGATAATGCGGCGTGGCTGTGTGGCGCTGGGTCCAAACGCAGCCTTGCTCTGGATAATGCGGTGTGACACTGGGTCCAAATGCAGCCTTGCTCTGGATAATGCGGTGTGGCGCTGGGGTCCAAACGCAGCCTTGCTCTGGATAATGCGGGGTGGCTGTGTGGTGCTGGGGTCCAAACGCAGCCTTGCTCTGGATAATGCGGTGTGGCTGTGTGGCCTCGGTCCAAATGCAGCCTTGCTCTGGATAATGCGGTGTGACTGTGTGGCGGTGTGGCTGTGTGGCGCTGGGTCCAAATGCAGCCTTGCTCTGGATAATGCGGCGTGGCTGTGTGGCACTGGGTCCAAACGCAGCCTTGCTCTGGATAATGTGGTGTGGCGGTGTGGCATTGGGGTCCAAACGCAGCCTTGCTCTGGATAATGCGGTGTGGCGCTGGGGTCCAAACGCAGCCTTGCTCTGGATAATGCGGTGTGGCTGTGTGGCGCTGGGGTCCAAATGCAGCCTTGCTCTGGATAATGCGGCACGGCTGTGTGGCGCTGGGACCAAACGCAGCCTTGCTCTGGATAATGCGGTGTGGCGCTGGGTCCAAACGCAGCCTTGCTCTGGATAATGCGGCGTGGGTGTGTGGCGCTGGGGTCCAAACGCAGCCTTGCTCTGGATAATGCGGTGTGGCTGTGTGGCACTGGGTCCAAATGCAGCCTTGCTCTGGATAATGCGGTGTGACTGTGTGGCGGTGTGGCTGTGTGGCGCTGGGTCCAAATGCAGCCTTGCTCTGGATAATGCGGCACGGCTGTGTGGCACTGGGACCAAACGCAGCCTTGCTCTGGATAATGCGGTGTGGCGCTGGGTCCAAACGCAGCCTTGCTCTGGATAATGCGGCGTGGCTGTGTGGCGCTGGGTCCAAACGCAGCCTTGCTGTGGATAATGCGGTGTGGCACTGGGTCCAAACGCAGCCTTGCTCTGGATAATGCGGTGTGTCACTGGGTCCAAACTCAGCATTGCTCTGGATAATGCGGTGTGTGGGTGTGGCGTTGGGGTCCAAACGCAGCCTTGCTCTGGATAATGCGGTGTGGCATTGGGGTCCAAACGCAGCCTTGCTCTGGATAATGCGGTGTGGCGCTGGGTCCAAATGCAGCCTTGCTCTGGATAATGCGGTGTGACTGTGTGGCGCTGGGGTCCAAACGCAGCCTTGCTCTGGATAATGCGGTGTGGCTGTGTGGCGCTGGGTCCAAATGCAGCCTTGCTCTGGATAATGCGGTGTGACTGTGTGGCGCTGGGGTCCAAACGCAGCCTTGCTCTGGATAATGCGGTGTGGCTGTGTGATGCTGGGTCCAAACGCAGCCTTGCTCTGGATAATGCGGTGTGGCACTGGGTCCAAACTCAGCCTTGCTCTGGATAATGCGATGTGGCGGTGTGGCGTTGGGGTCCAAACGCAGCCTTGCTCTGGATAATGCGTTGTGGCGGTGTGGCATTGGGGTCCAAACGCAGCCTTGCTCTGGATAATGCGGTGTGACGCTGGGGTTCAAACGCAGCCTTGCTCTGGATAATGCGGCGTGGCTGTGTGGCGCTGGGGTACAAACGCAGCCTTGCTCTGGATAATGCGTTGTGGCTGTGTGGCGCTGGGTCCAAATGCAGCCTTGCTCTGGATAATGCGGCGTGGCTGTGTGGCGCTGGGTCCAAACGCAGCCTTGCTCTGGATAATGCGGTGTGACACTGGGTCCAAATGCAGCCTTGCTCTGGATAATGCGGTGTGGCGCTGGGGTCCAAACGCAGCCTTGCTCTGGATAATGCGGGGTGGCTGTGTGGTGCTGGGGTCCAAACGCAGCCTTGCTCTGGATAATGCGGTGTGGCTGTGTGGCCTCGGTCCAAATGCAGCCTTGCTCTGGATAATGCGGTGTGACTGTGTGGCGGTGTGGCTGTGTGGCGCTGGGTCCAAATGCAGCCTTGCTCTGGATAATGCGGCGTGGCTGTGTGGCACTGGGTCCAAACGCAGCCTTGCTCTGGATAATGTGGTGTGGCGGTGTGGCATTGGGGTCCAAACGCAGCCTTGCTCTGGATAATGCGGTGTGGCGCTGGGGTCCAAACGCAGCCTTGCTCTGGATAATGCGGTGTGGCTGTGTGGCGCTGGGGTCCAAATGCAGCCTTGCTCTGGATAATGCGGCACGGCTGTGTGGCGCTGGGACCAAACGCAGCCTTGCTCTGGATAATGCGGTGTGACTGTGTGGCGCTGGGGTCCAAACGCAGCCTTGCTCTGGATAATGCGGTGTGGCTGTGTGATGCTGGGTCCAAACGCAGCCTTGCTCTGGATAATGCGGTGTGGCACTGGGTCCAAACTCAGCCTTGCTCTGGATAATGCGATGTGGCGGTGTGGCGTTGGGGTCCAAACGCAGCCTTGCTCTGGATAATGCGTTGTGGCGGTGTGGCATTGGGGTCCAAACGCAGCCTTGCTCTGGATAATGCGGTGTGACGCTGGGGTTCAAACGCAGCCTTGCTCTGGATAATGCGGCGTGGCTGTGTGGCGCTGGGGTACAAACGCAGCCTTGCTCTGGATAATGCGTTGTGGCTGTGTGGCGCTGGGTCCAAATGCAGCCTTGCTCTGGATAATGCGGCGTGGCTGTGTGGCGCTGGGTCCAAACGCAGCCTTGCTCTGGATAATGCGGTGTGACACTGGGTCCAAATGCAGCCTTGCTCTGGATAATGCGGTGTGGCGCTGGGGTCCAAACGCAGCCTTGCTCTGGATAATGCGGGGTGGCTGTGTGGTGCTGGGGTCCAAACGCAGCCTTGCTCTGGATAATGCGGTGTGGCTGTGTGGCCTCGGTCCAAATGCAGCCTTGCTCTGGATAATGCGGTGTGACTGTGTGGCGGTGTGGCTGTGTGGCGCTGGGTCCAAATGCAGCCTTGCTCTGGATAATGCGGCGTGGCTGTGTGGCACTGGGTCCAAACGCAGCCTTGCTCTGGATAATGTGGTGTGGCGGTGTGGCATTGGGGTCCAAACGCAGCCTTGCTCTGGATAATGCGGTGTGGCGCTGGGGTCCAAACGCAGCCTTGCTCTGGATAATGCGGTGTGGCTGTGTGGCGCTGGGGTCCAAATGCAGCCTTGCTCTGGATAATGCGGCACGGCTGTGTGGCGCTGGGACCAAACGCAGCCTTGCTCTGGATAATGCGGTGTGGCGCTGGGTCCAAACGCAGCCTTGCTCTGGATAATGCGGCGTGGGTGTGTGGCGCTGGGGTCCAAACGCAGCCTTGCTCTGGATAATGCGGTGTGGCTGTGTGGCACTGGGTCCAAATGCAGCCTTGCTCTGGATAATGCGGTGTGACTGTGTGGCGGTGTGGCTGTGTGGCGCTGGGTCCAAATGCAGCCTTGCTCTGGATAATGCGGCACGGCTGTGTGGCACTGGGACCAAACGCAGCCTTGCTCTGGATAATGCGGTGTGGCGCTGGGTCCAAACGCAGCCTTGCTCTGGATAATGCGGCGTGGCTGTGTGGCGCTGGGTCCAAACGCAGCCTTGCTGTGGATAATGCGGTGTGGCACTGGGTCCAAACGCAGCCTTGCTCTGGATAATGCGGTGTGTCACTGGGTCCAAACTCAGCCTTGCTCTGGATAATGCGGTGTGTGGGTGTGGCGTTGGGGTCCAAACGCAGCCTTGCTCTGGATAATGCGGTGTGGCATTGGGGTCCAAACGCAGCCTTGCTCTGGATAATGCGGTGTGGCGCTGGGTCCAAATGCAGCCTTGCTCTGGATAATGCGGTGTGACTGTGTGGCGCTGGGGTCCAAACGCAGCCTTGCTCTGGATAATGCGGTGTGGCTGTGTGGCGCTGGGTCCAAATGCAGCCTTGCTCTGGATAATGCGGTGTGACTGTGTGGCGGTGTGGCTGTGTGGCGCTGGGTCCAAATGCAGCCTTGCTCTGGATAATTCGGCGTGGCTGTGTGGCGCTGGGTCCAAACGCAGCCTTGCTCTGGATAATGCGGTGTGGCACTGGGTCCAAATGCAGCCTTGCTCTGGATAATGCGGTGTGACGCTGGGGTCCAAACGCAGCCTTGCTCTGGATAATGCGGTGTGGCTGTGTGGTGCTGGGGTCCAAACGCAGCATTGCTCTGGATAATGCGGTGTGACTGTATGGCGCTGGGGTCCAAACGCAGCCTTGCTCTGGATAATGCGGTGTGGCTGTGTGGCGCTGGGTCCAAATGCAGCCTTGCTCTGGATAATGCGGTGTGACTGTGTGGCGCTGGGGTCCAAACGCAGCCTTGCTCTGGATAATGCGGTGTGGCTGTGTGATGCTGGGTCCAAACGCAGCCTTGCTCTGGATAATGCGGTGTGGCACTGGGTCCAAACTCAGCCTTGCTCTGGATAATGCGATGTGGCGGTGTGGCGTTGGGGTCCAAACGCAGCCTTGCTCTGGATAATGCGTTGTGGCGGTGTGGCATTGGGGTCCAAACGCAGCCTTGCTCTGGATAATGCGGTGTGTCACTGGGTCCAAACTCAGCATTGCTCTGGATAATGCGGTGTGTGGGTGTGGCGTTGGGGTCCAAACGCAGCCTTGCTCTGGATAATGCGGTGTGGCATTGGGGTCCAAACGCAGCCTTGCTCTGGATAATGCGGTGTGGCGCTGGGTCCAAATGCAGCCTTGCTCTGGATAATGCGGTGTGACTGTGTGGCGCTGGGGTCCAAACGCAGCCTTGCTCTGGATAATGCGGTGTGGCTGTGTGGCGCTGGGGTCCAAACGCAGCCTTGCTCTGGATAATGCGGTGTGGCTGTGTGGCGCTGGGTCCAAACGCAGCCTTGCTCTGGATAATGCGGTGTGGCTGTGTGGCACTGGGTCCAAATGCAGCCTTGCTCTGGATAATGCGGTGTGACTGTGTGGCGGTGTGGCTGTGTGGCGCTGGGTCCAAATGCAGCCTTGCTCTGGATAATGCGGCACGGCTGTGTGGCACTGGGACCAAACGCAGCCTTGCTCTGGATAATGCGGTGTGGCGCTGGGTCCAAACGCAGCCTTGCTCTGGATAATGCGGCGTGGCTGTGTGGCGCTGGGTCCAAACGCAGCCTTGCTGTGGATAATGCGGTGTGGCACTGGGTCCAAACGCAGCCTTGCTCTGGATAATGCGGTGTGTCACTGGGTCCAAACTCAGCCTTGCTCTGGATAATGCGGTGTGTGGGTGTGGCGTTGGGGTCCAAACGCAGCCTTGCTCTGGATAATGCGGTGTGGCATTGGGGTCCAAACGCAGCCTTGCTCTGGATAATGCGGTGTGGCGCTGGGTCCAAATGCAGCCTTGCTCTGGATAATGCGGTGTGACTGTGTGGCGCTGGGGTCCAAACGCAGCCTTGCTCTGGATAATGCGGTGTGGCTGTGTGGCGCTGGGTCCAAATGCAGCCTTGCTCTGGATAATGCGGTGTGACTGTGTGGCGGTGTGGCTGTGTGGCGCTGGGTCCAAATGCAGCCTTGCTCTGGATAATGCGGCGTGGCTGTGTGGCGCTGGGTCCAAACGCAGCCTTGCTCTGGATAATGCGGTGTGGCACTGGGTCCAAATGCAGCCTTGCTCTGGATAATGCGGTGTGACGCTGGGGTCCAAACGCAGCCTTGCTCTGGATAATGCGGTGTGGCTGTGTGGTGCTGGGGTCCAAACGCAGCATTGCTCTGGATAATGCGGTGTGACTGTATGGCGCTGGGGTCCAAACGCAGCCTTGCTCTGGATAATGCGGTGTGGCTGTGTGGCGCTGGGTCCAAATGCAGCCTTGCTCTGGATAATGCGGTGTGACTGTGTGGCGCTGGGGTCCAAACGCAGCCTTGCTCTGGATAATGCGGTGTGGCTGTGTGATGCTGGGTCCAAACGCAGCCTTGCTCTGGATAATGCGGTGTGGCACTGGGTCCAAACTCAGCCTTGCTCTGGATAATGCGATGTGGCGGTGTGGCGTTGGGGTCCAAACGCAGCCTTGCTCTGGATAATGCGTTGTGGCGGTGTGGCATTGGGGTCCAAACGCAGCCTTGCTCTGGATAATGCGGTGTGACGCTGGGGTTCAAACGCAGCCTTGCTCTGGATAATGCGGCGTGGCTGTGTGGCGCTGGGGTACAAACGCAGCCTTGCTCTGGATAATGCGTTGTGGCTGTGTGGCGCTGGGTCCAAATGCAGCCTTGCTCTGGATAATGCGGCGTGGCTGTGTGGCGCTGGGTCCAAACGCAGCCTTGCTCTGGATAATGCGGTGTGACACTGGGTCCAAATGCAGCCTTGCTCTGGATAATGCGGTGTGGCGCTGGGGTCCAAACGCAGCCTTGCTCTGGATAATGCGGGGTGGCTGTGTGGTGCTGGGGTCCAAACGCAGCCTTGCTCTGGATAATGCGGTGTGGCTGTGTGGCCTCGGTCCAAATGCAGCCTTGCTCTGGATAATGCGGTGTGACTGTGTGGCGGTGTGGCTGTGTGGCGCTGGGTCCAAATGCAGCCTTGCTCTGGATAATGCGGCGTGGCTGTGTGGCACTGGGTCCAAACGCAGCCTTGCTCTGGATAATGTGGTGTGGCGGTGTGGCATTGGGGTCCAAACGCAGCCTTGCTCTGGATAATGCGGTGTGGCGCTGGGGTCCAAACGCAGCCTTGCTCTGGATAATGCGGTGTGGCTGTGTGGCGCTGGGGTCCAAATGCAGCCTTGCTCTGGATAATGCGGCACGGCTGTGTGGCGCTGGGACCAAACGCAGCCTTGCTCTGGATAATGCGGTGTGGCGCTGGGTCCAAACGCAGCCTTGCTCTGGATAATGCGGCGTGGGTGTGTGGCGCTGGGGTCCAAACGCAGCCTTGCTCTGGATAATGCGGTGTGGCTGTGTGGCACTGGGTCCAAATGCAGCCTTGCTCTGGATAATGCGGTGTGACTGTGTGGCGGTGTGGCTGTGTGGCGCTGGGTCCAAATGCAGCCTTGCTCTGGATAATGCGGCACGGCTGTGTGGCACTGGGACCAAACGCAGCCTTGCTCTGGATAATGCGGTGTGGCGCTGGGTCCAAACGCAGCCTTGCTCTGGATAATGCGGCGTGGCTGTGTGGCGCTGGGTCCAAACGCAGCCTTGCTGTGGATAATGCGGTGTGGCACTGGGTCCAAACGCAGCCTTGCTCTGGATAATGCGGTGTGTCACTGGGTCCAAACTCAGCCTTGCTCTGGATAATGCGGTGTGTGGGTGTGGCGTTGGGGTCCAAACGCAGCCTTGCTCTGGATAATGCGGTGTGGCATTGGGGTCCAAACGCAGCCTTGCTCTGGATAATGCGGTGTGGCGCTGGGTCCAAATGCAGCCTTGCTCTGGATAATGCGGTGTGACTGTGTGGCGCTGGGGTCCAAACGCAGCCTTGCTCTGGATAATGCGGTGTGGCTGTGTGGCGCTGGGTCCAAATGCAGCCTTGCTCTGGATAATGCGGTGTGACTGTGTGGCGGTGTGGCTGTGTGGCGCTGGGTCCAAATGCAGCCTTGCTCTGGATAATTCGGCGTGGCTGTGTGGCGCTGGGTCCAAACGCAGCCTTGCTCTGGATAATGCGGTGTGGCACTGGGTCCAAATGCAGCCTTGCTCTGGATAATGCGGTGTGACGCTGGGGTCCAAACGCAGCCTTGCTCTGGATAATGCGGTGTGGCTGTGTGGTGCTGGGGTCCAAACGCAGCATTGCTCTGGATAATGCGGTGTGACTGTATGGCGCTGGGGTCCAAACGCAGCCTTGCTCTGGATAATGCGGTGTGGCTGTGTGGCGCTGGGTCCAAATGCAGCCTTGCTCTGGATAATGCGGTGTGACTGTGTGGCGCTGGGGTCCAAACGCAGCCTTGCTCTGGATAATGCGGTGTGGCTGTGTGATGCTGGGTCCAAACGCAGCCTTGCTCTGGATAATGCGGTGTGGCACTGGGTCCAAACTCAGCCTTGCTCTGGATAATGCGATGTGGCGGTGTGGCGTTGGGGTCCAAACGCAGCCTTGCTCTGGATAATGCGTTGTGGCGGTGTGGCATTGGGGTCCAAACGCAGCCTTGCTCTGGATAATGCGGTGTGACGCTGGGGTTCAAACGCAGCCTTGCTCTGGATAATGCGGCGTGGCTGTGTGGCGCTGGGGTACAAACGCAGCCTTGCTCTGGATAATGCGTTGTGGCTGTGTGGCGCTGGGTCCAAATGCAGCCTTGCTCTGGATAATGCGGCGTGGCTGTGTGGCGCTGGGTCCAAACGCAGCCTTGCTCTGGATAATGCGGTGTGACACTGGGTCCAAATGCAGCCTTGCTCTGGATAATGCGGTGTGGCGCTGGGGTCCAAACGCAGCCTTGCTCTGGATAATGCGGGGTGGCTGTGTGGTGCTGGGGTCCAAACGCAGCCTTGCTCTGGATAATGCGGTGTGGCTGTGTGGCCTCGGTCCAAATGCAGCCTTGCTCTGGATAATGCGGTGTGACTGTGTGGCGGTGTGGCTGTGTGGCGCTGGGTCCAAATGCAGCCTTGCTCTGGATAATGCGGCGTGGCTGTGTGGCACTGGGTCCAAACGCAGCCTTGCTCTGGATAATGTGGTGTGGCGGTGTGGCATTGGGGTCCAAACGCAGCCTTGCTCTGGATAATGCGGTGTGGCGCTGGGGTCCAAACGCAGCCTTGCTCTGGATAATGCGGTGTGGCTGTGTGGCGCTGGGGTCCAAATGCAGCCTTGCTCTGGATAATGCGGCACGGCTGTGTGGCGCTGGGACCAAACGCAGCCTTGCTCTGGATAATGCGGTGTGGCGCTGGGTCCAAACGCAGCCTTGCTCTGGATAATGCGGCGTGGGTGTGTGGCGCTGGGGTCCAAACGCAGCCTTGCTCTGGATAATGCGGTGTGGCTGTGTGGCACTGGGTCCAAATGCAGCCTTGCTCTGGATAATGCGGTGTGACTGTGTGGCGGTGTGGCTGTGTGGCGCTGGGTCCAAATGCAGCCTTGCTCTGGATAATGCGGCACGGCTGTGTGGCACTGGGACCAAACGCAGCCTTGCTCTGGATAATGCGGTGTGGCGCTGGGTCCAAACGCAGCCTTGCTCTGGATAATGCGGCGTGGCTGTGTGGCGCTGGGTCCAAACGCAGCCTTGCTGTGGATAATGCGGTGTGGCACTGGGTCCAAACGCAGCCTTGCTCTGGATAATGCGGTGTGTCACTGGGTCCAAACTCAGCCTTGCTCTGGATAATGCGGTGTGTGGGTGTGGCGTTGGGGTCCAAACGCAGCCTTGCTCTGGATAATGCGGTGTGGCATTGGGGTCCAAACGCAGCCTTGCTCTGGATAATGCGGTGTGGCGCTGGGTCCAAATGCAGCCTTGCTCTGGATAATGCGGTGTGACTGTGTGGCGCTGGGGTCCAAACGCAGCCTTGCTCTGGATAATGCGGTGTGGCTGTGTGGCGCTGGGTCCAAATGCAGCCTTGCTCTGGATAATGCGGTGTGACTGTGTGGCGGTGTGGCTGTGTGGCGCTGGGTCCAAATGCAGCCTTGCTCTGGATAATTCGGCGTGGCTGTGTGGCGCTGGGTCCAAACGCAGCCTTGCTCTGGATAATGCGGTGTGGCACTGGGTCCAAATGCAGCCTTGCTCTGGATAATGCGGTGTGACGCTGGGGTCCAAACGCAGCCTTGCTCTGGATAATGCGGTGTGGCTGTGTGGTGCTGGGGTCCAAACGCAGCATTGCTCTGGATAATGCGGTGTGACTGTATGGCGCTGGGGTCCAAACGCAGCCTTGCTCTGGATAATGCGGTGTGGCTGTGTGGCGCTGGGTCCAAATGCAGCCTTGCTCTGGATAATGCGGTGTGACTGTGTGGCGCTGGGGTCCAAACGCAGCCTTGCTCTGGATAATGCGGTGTGGCTGTGTGATGCTGGGTCCAAACGCAGCCTTGCTCTGGATAATGCGGTGTGGCACTGGGTCCAAACTCAGCCTTGCTCTGGATAATGCGATGTGGCGGTGTGGCGTTGGGGTCCAAACGCAGCCTTGCTCTGGATAATGCGTTGTGGCGGTGTGGCATTGGGGTCCAAACGCAGCCTTGCTCTGGATAATGCGGTGTGTCACTGGGTCCAAACTCAGCATTGCTCTGGATAATGCGGTGTGTGGGTGTGGCGTTGGGGTCCAAATGCAGCCTTGCTCTGGATAATGCGGTGTGGCATTGGGGTCCAAACGCAGCCTTGCTCTGGATAATGCGGTGTGGCGCTGGGTCCAAATGCAGCCTTGCTCTGGATAATGCGGTGTGACTGTGTGGCGCTGGGGTCCAAACGCAGCCTTGCTCTGGATAATGCGGTGTGGCTGTGTGGCGCTGGGGTCCAAACGCAGCCTTGCTCTGGATAATGCGGTGTGGCTGTGTGGCGCTGGGTCCAAACGCAGCCTTGCTCTGGATAATGCGGTGTGGCTGTGTGGCACTGGGTCCAAATGCAGCCTTGCTCTGGATAATGCGGTGTGACTGTGTGGCGGTGTGGCTGTGTGGCGCTGGGTCCAAATGCAGCCTTGCTCTGGATAATGCGGCACGGCTGTGTGGCACTGGGACCAACCGCAGCCTTGCTCTGGATAATGCGGTGTGGCGCTGGGTCCAAACGCAGCCTTGCTCTGGATAATGCGGCGTGGCTGTGTGGCGCTGGGTCCAAACGCAGCCTTGCTGTGGATAATGCGGTGTGGCACTGGGTCCAAACGCAGCCTTGCTCTGGATAATGCGGTGTGTCACTGGGTCCAAACTCAGCCTTGCTCTGGATAATGCGGTGTGTGGGTGTGGCGTTGGGGTCCAAACGCAGCCTTGCTCTGGATAATGCGGTGTGGCATTGGGGTCCAAACGCAGCCTTGCTCTGGATAATGCGGTGTGGCGCTGGGTCCAAATGCAGCCTTGCTCTGGATAATGCGGTGTGACTGTGTGGCGCTGGGGTCCAAACGCAGCCTTGCTCTGGATAATGCGGTGTGGCTGTGTGGCGCTGGGTCCAAATGCAGCCTTGCTCTGGATAATGCGGTGTGACTGTGTGGCGGTGTGGCTGTGTGGCGCTGGGTCCAAATGCAGCCTTGCTCTGGATAATGCGGCGTGGCTGTGTGGCGCTGGGTCCAAACGCAGCCTTGCTCTGGATAATGCGGTGTGGCACTGGGTCCAAATGCAGCCTTGCTCTGGATAATGCGGTGTGACGCTGGGGTCCAAACGCAGCCTTGCTCTGGATAATGCGGTGTGGCTGTGTGGTGCTGGGGTCCAAACGCAGCATTGCTCTGGATAATGCGGTGTGACTGTATGGCGCTGGGGTCCAAACGCAGCCTTGCTCTGGATAATGCGGTGTGGCTGTGTGGCGCTGGGTCCAAATGCAGCCTTGCTCTGGATAATGCGGTGTGACTGTGTGGCGCTGGGGTCCAAACGCAGCCTTGCTCTGGATAATGCGGTGTGGCTGTGTGATGCTGGGTCCAAACGCAGCCTTGCTCTGGATAATGCGGTGTGGCACTGGGTCCAAACTCAGCCTTGCTCTGGATAATGCGATGTGGCGGTGTGGCGTTGGGGTCCAAACGCAGCCTTGCTCTGGATAATGCGTTGTGGCGGTGTGGCATTGGGGTCCAAACGCAGCCTTGCTCTGGATAATGCGGTGTGACGCTGGGGTTCAAACGCAGCCTTGCTCTGGATAATGCGGCGTGGCTGTGTGGCGCTGGGGTACAAACGCAGCCTTGCTCTGGATAATGCGTTGTGGCTGTGTGGCGCTGGGTCCAAATGCAGCCTTGCTCTGGATAATGCGGCGTGGCTGTGTGGCGCTGGGTCCAAACGCAGCCTTGCTCTGGATAATGCGGTGTGACACTGGGTCCAAATGCAGCCTTGCTCTGGATAATGCGGTGTGGCGCTGGGGTCCAAACGCAGCCTTGCTCTGGATAATGCGGGGTGGCTGTGTGGTGCTGGGGTCCAAACGCAGCCTTGCTCTGGATAATGCGGTGTGGCTGTGTGGCCTCGGTCCAAATGCAGCCTTGCTCTGGATAATGCGGTGTGACTGTGTGGCGGTGTGGCTGTGTGGCGCTGGGTCCAAATGCAGCCTTGCTCTGGATAATGCGGCGTGGCTGTGTGGCACTGGGTCCAAACGCAGCCTTGCTCTGGATAATGTGGTGTGGCGGTGTGGCATTGGGGTCCAAACGCAGCCTTGCTCTGGATAATGCGGTGTGGCGCTGGGGTCCAAACGCAGCCTTGCTCTGGATAATGCGGTGTGGCTGTGTGGCGCTGGGGTCCAAATGCAGCCTTGCTCTGGATAATGCGGCACGGCTGTGTGGCGCTGGGACCAAACGCAGCCTTGCTCTGGATAATGCGGTGTGGCGCTGGGTCCAAACGCAGCCTTGCTCTGGATAATGCGGCGTGGGTGTGTGGCGCTGGGGTCCAAACGCAGCCTTGCTCTGGATAATGCGGTGTGGCTGTGTGGCACTGGGTCCAAATGCAGCCTTGCTCTGGATAATGCGGTGTGACTGTGTGGCGGTGTGGCTGTGTGGCGCTGGGTCCAAATGCAGCCTTGCTCTGGATAATGCGGCACGGCTGTGTGGCACTGGGACCAAACGCAGCCTTGCTCTGGATAATGCGGTGTGGCGCTGGGTCCAAACGCAGCCTTGCTCTGGATAATGCGGCGTGGCTGTGTGGCGCTGGGTCCAAACGCAGCCTTGCTGTGGATAATGCGGTGTGGCACTGGGTCCAAACGCAGCCTTGCTCTGGATAATGCGGTGTGTCACTGGGTCCAAACTCAGCCTTGCTCTGGATAATGCGGTGTGTGGGTGTGGCGTTGGGGTCCAAACGCAGCCTTGCTCTGGATAATGCGGTGTGGCATTGGGGTCCAAACGCAGCCTTGCTCTGGATAATGCGGTGTGGCGCTGGGTCCAAATGCAGCCTTGCTCTGGATAATGCGGTGTGACTGTGTGGCGCTGGGGTCCAAACGCAGCCTTGCTCTGGATAATGCGGTGTGGCTGTGTGGCGCTGGGTCCAAATGCAGCCTTGCTCTGGATAATGCGGTGTGACTGTGTGGCGGTGTGGCTGTGTGGCGCTGGGTCCAAATGCAGCCTTGCTCTGGATAATTCGGCGTGGCTGTGTGGCGCTGGGTCCAAACGCAGCCTTGCTCTGGATAATGCGGTGTGGCACTGGGTCCAAATGCAGCCTTGCTCTGGATAATGCGGTGTGACGCTGCGGTCCAAACGCAGCCTTGCTCTGGATAATGCGGTGTGGCTGTGTGGTGCTGGGGTCCAAACGCAGCATTGCTCTGGATAATGCGGTGTGACTGTATGGCGCTGGGGTCCAAACGCAGCCTTGCTCTGGATAATGCGGTGTGGCTGTGTGGCGCTGGGTCCAAATGCAGCCTTGCTCTGGATAATGCGGTGTGACTGTGTGGCGCTGGGGTCCAAACGCAGCCTTGCTCTGGATAATGCGGTGTGGCTGTGTGATGCTGGGTCCAAACGCAGCCTTGCTCTGGATAATGCGGTGTGGCACTGGGTCCAAACTCAGCCTTGCTCTGGATAATGCGATGTGGCGGTGTGGCGTTGGGGTCCAAACGCAGCCTTGCTCTGGATAATGCGTTGTGGCGGTGTGGCATTGGGGTCCAAACGCAGCCTTGCTCTGGATAATGCGGTGTGACGCTGGGGTTCAAACGCAGCCTTGCTCTGGATAATGCGGCGTGGCTGTGTGGCGCTGGGGTACAAACGCAGCCTTGCTCTGGATAATGCGTTGTGGCTGTGTGGCGCTGGGTCCAAATGCAGCCTTGCTCTGGATAATGCGGCGTGGCTGTGTGGCGCTGGGTCCAAACGCAGCCTTGCTCTGGATAATGCGGTGTGACACTGGGTCCAAATGCAGCCTTGCTCTGGATAATGCGGTGTGGCGCTGGGGTCCAAACGCAGCCTTGCTCTGGATAATGCGGTGTGACACTGGGTCCAAATGCAGCCTTGCTCTGGATAATGCGGTGTGGCGCTGGGGTCCAAACGCAGCCTTGCTCTGGATAATGCGGGGTGGCTGTGTGGTGCTGGGGTCCAAACGCAGCCTTGCTCTGGATAATGCGGTGTGGCTGTGTGGCCTCGGTCCAAATGCAGCCTTGCTCTGGATAATGCGGTGTGACTGTGTGGCGGTGTGGCTGTGTGGCGCTGGGTCCAAATGCAGCCTTGCTCTGGATAATGCGGCGTGGCTGTGTGGCACTGGGTCCAAACGCAGCCTTGCTCTGGATAATGTGGTGTGGCGGTGTGGCATTGGGGTCCAAACGCAGCCTTGCTCTGGATAATGCGGTGTGGCGCTGGGGTCCAAACGCAGCCTTGCTCTGGATAATGCGGTGTGGCTGTGTGGCGCTGGGGTCCAAATGCAGCCTTGCTCTGGATAATGCGGCACGGCTGTGTGGCGCTGGGACCAAACGCAGCCTTGCTCTGGATAATGCGGTGTGGCGCTGGGTCCAAACGCAGCCTTGCTCTGGATAATGCGGCGTGGGTGTGTGGCGCTGGGGTCCAAACGCAGCCTTGCTGTGGATAATGCGGTGTGGCACTGGGTCCAAATGCAGCCTTGCTCTGGATAATGCGGTGTGTCACTGGGTCCAAACTCAGCCTTGCTCTGGATAATGCGGTGTGGGGGTGTGGCGTTGGGGTCCAAACGCAGCCTTGCTCTGGATAATGCGGTGTGGCGGTGTGGCATTGGGGTCCAAACGCAGCCTTGCTCTGGATAATGCGGTGTGGCGCTGGGGTCCAAACGCAGCCTTGCTCTGGATAATGCGGTGTGGCTGTGTGGCGCTGGGGTCCAAACGCAGCCTTGCTCTGGATAATGCGGTGTGGCTGTGTGGCGCTGGGTCCAAACGCAGCCTTGCTCTGGATAATGCGGTGTGGCTGTGTGGCACTGGGTCCAAATGCAGCCTTGCTCTGGATAATGCGGTGTGACTGTGTGGCGGTGTGGCTGTGTGGCGCTGGGTCCAAATGCAGCCTTGCTCTGGATAATGCGGCACGGCTGTGTGGCACTGGGACCAAACGCAGCCTTGCTCTGGATAATGCGGTGTGGCGCTGGGTCCAAACGCAGCCTTGCTCTGGATAATGCGGCGTGGCTGTGTGGCGCTGGGTCCAAACGCAGCCTTGCTGTGGATAATGCGGTGTGGCACTGGGTCCAAACGCAGCCTTGCTCTGGATAATGCGGTGTGTCACTGGGTCCAAACTCAGCATTGCTCTGGATAATGCGGTGTGTGGGTGTGGCGTTGGGGTCCAAACGCAGCCTTGCTCTGGATAATGCGGTGTGGCATTGGGGTCCAAACGCAGCCTTGCTCTGGATAATGCGGTGTGGCGCTGGGTCCAAATGCAGCCTTGCTCTGGATAATGCGGTGTGACTGTGTGGCGCTGGGGTCCAAACGCAGCCTTGCTCTGGATAATGCGGTGTGGCTGTGTGGCGCTGGGGTCCAAACGCAGCCTTGCTCTGGATAATGCGGTGTGGCTGTGTGGCGCTGGGTCCAAACGCAGCCTTGCTCTGGATAATGCGGTGTGGCTGTGTGGCACTGGGTCCAAATGCAGCCTTGCTCTGGATAATGCGGTGTGACTGTGTGGCGGTGTGGCTGTGTGGCGCTGGGTCCAAATGCAGCCTTGCTCTGGATAATGCGGCACGGCTGTGTGGCACTGGGACCAAACGCAGCCTTGCTCTGGATAATGCGGTGTGGCGCTGGGTCCAAACGCAGCCTTGCTCTGGATAATGCGGCGTGGCTGTGTGGCGCTGGGTCCAAACGCAGCCTTGCTGTGGATAATGCGGTGTGGCACTGGGTCCAAACGCAGCCTTGCTCTGGATAATGCGGTGTGTCACTGGGTCCAAACTCAGCCTTGCTCTGGATAATGCGGTGTGTGGGTGTGGCGTTGGGGTCCAAACGCAGCCTTGCTCTGGATAATGCGGTGTGGCATTGGGGTCCAAACGCAGCCTTGCTCTGGATAATGCGGTGTGGCGCTGGGTCCAAATGCAGCCTTGCTCTGGATAATGCGGTGTGACTGTGTGGCGCTGGGGTCCAAACGCAGCCTTGCTCTGGATAATGCGGTGTGGCTGTGTGGCGCTGGGTCCAAATGCAGCCTTGCTCTGGATAATGCGGTGTGACTGGGTGGCGGTGTGGCTGTGTGGCGCTGGGTCCAAATGCAGCCTTGCTCTGGATAATGCGGCGTGGCTGTGTGGCGCTGGGTCCAAACGCAGCCTTGCTCTGGATAATGCGGTGTGGCACTGGGTCCAAATGCAGCCTTGCTCTGGATAATGCGGTGTGACGCTGGGGTCCAAACGCAGCCTTGCTCTGGATAATGCGGTGTGGCTGTGTGGTGCTGGGGTCCAAACGCAGCCTTGCTCTGGATAATGCGGTGTGGCTGTGTGGCCTCGGTCCAAATGCAGCCTTGCTCTGGATAATGCGAGGTGACTGTATGGCGGTGTGGCTGTGTGGCGCTGGGTCCAAATGCAGCCTTGCTCTGGATAATGCGGCGTGGCTGTGTGGCACTGGGTCCAAACGCAGCCTTGCTCTGGATAATTTGGTGTGGCACTGGGTCCAAACGCAGCCTTGCTCTGGATAATGCGGTGTGGCACTGGGTCCAAACTCAGCCTTGCTCTGGATAATGCGGTGTGGCGGTGTGGCGTTGGGGTCCAAACGCAGCCTTGCTCTGGATAATGTGGTGTGGCGGTGTGGCATTGGGGTCCAAACGCAGCCTTGCTCTGGATAATGCGGTGTGACGCTGGGGTCCAAACGCAGCCTTGCTCTGGATAATGCGGTGTGGCTGTGTGGCGCTGGGGTCCAAATGCAGCCTTGCTCTGGATAATGCGGTGTGGCTGTGTGGCGCTCGGTCCAAATGCAGCCTTGCTCTGGATAATGCGGTGTGACTGTGTGGCGGTGTGGCTGTGTGGCGCTGGGTCCAAATGCAGCCTTTCTCTGGATAATGCGGCGTGGCTGTGTGGCGCTGGGTCCAAATGCAGCCTTGCTCTGGATAATGCGGTGTGGCGCTGGGTCCAAACGCAGCCTTGCTCTGGATAATGCGGCGTGGCTGTGTGGCGCTGGGTCCAAACACAGCCTTGCTCTGGATAATGTGGTGTGGCACTGGGTCCAAACGCAGCCTTGCTCTGGATAATGAGGTGTGGCGCTGGGGTCCAAACGCAGCCTTGCTCTGGATAATGCGGTGTGGCTGTGTGGCGGTGTGGCTGTGTTCGCTGGGTCCAAATGCAGCCTTGCTCTGGATAATGCGGTGTGGCTGTGTGGCGCTGGGGTCCAAACGCAGCATTGCTCTGGATAATGCGGTGTGACTGTATGGCGCTGGGTTCCAAACGCAGCCTTGCTCTGGATAATGCGGTGTGGCTGTGTGGCGCTGGGTCCAAATGCAGCCTTGCTCTGGATAATGCGGTGTGACTGTGTGGCGCTGGGGTCCAAACGCAGCCTTGCTCTGGATAATGCGGTGTGGCTGTGTGATGCTGGGTCCAAACGCAGCCTTGCTCTGGATAATGCGGTGTGGCACTGGGTCCAAACTCAGCCTTGCTCTGGATAATGCGATGTGGCGGTGTGGCGTTGGGGTCCAAACGCAGCCTTGCTCTGGATAATGCGTTGTGGCGGTGTGGCATTGGGGTCCAAACGCAGCCTTGCTCTGGATAATGCGGTGTGACGCTGGGGTTCAAACGCAGCCTTGCTCTGGATAATGCGGCGTGGCTGTGTGGCGCTGGGGTACAAACGCAGCCTTGCTCTGGATAATGCGTTGTGGCTGTGTGGCGCTGGGTCCAAATGCAGCCTTGCTCTGGATAATGCGGCGTGGCTGTGTGGCGCTGGGTCCAAACGCAGCCTTGCTCTGGATAATGCGGTGTGACACTGAACTGCTGCGGTCAGGCAAGCGATACCGGAGTCTCAAGGCGAGCACAGAAAGACTCAGAAGAAGCTTCTATCCCCAGGCCATCAGGCTGCTAAACGAACAATGAACACTACACAACAACAACCATCAAACGCACATAGCACACACATCCACACGCACACACTCACTTTAAACAAACACACTGTAGCACCCACTCCACACACTTTATAGCACACACCCACTTTAAACAAACACACTGTAGCACCCACTCCCCACACTTTATATTTATTGATGAAGGATTGCACTACAACTCGTACACCTTACTGTAAATTGTACCTAAATTGTACCTCATCCCATTTCTGCTTTGCACTATATAGTACTGTACATTAGTACACTGCATAGTATTGTATATTATATGGTAACTCAGTTACGTCTATTCTGCATCGAACATTGTACATATGTCTATACTGAACACTGTGACCTCATTTTCTACTTCTAAATTACATGCTATACTATGTTATTTTATACTATCTTGTCTAGCACAGTCTCTGGAGCGTAACAGTAAGAAGCATTTTGTATGAAAGTATTCTGTACTTCTGTATGACAACTATTAAAGAAACTTGAAACTTAAACACCCCAGTTAGGACAGCCGAAACCCGTCCAATCTTTCGCCGTCGACTAAAGACGCACTTCTTCAATCATTATCTGAAATCTAAATCTTGTCTTCTTTTTAAGATTTTCCCATTAAAAGTTTTAAAACACATGGTGACAACCAACCCCATAGTGTGTGACAACCATCCCCATGATGGGGTTGGTTGTCACAATGTGTCAGAGTGTCTTTGATAGGTGATTAACTCTTTGTTACAATACGTTGGAAAATGAGAGGGATACACCTTTCAAGCCAACATCTTAAGCTTCAATTTAATGTAGGAATGACTATTGAACGATGTTTTGATTATGAGCAATTCACACTAGAGTAAAAAGTGTGACAACGTCCCCCGTTCTCCCCTACGTACCTCGGTTTTGAAATCACGGTTCGGTAAGGGTTTTCGGTACAGTGGGGGAAAGTTTGGCTTTCCATGTTCCACTCAGGGGTGATGTAGTGTGCAGTAACTAATTGTACTTGTAGGGCTGTCAACGAATATTCTATATTGAAATTAATTAACGACTTGTAAATAAAAAAGAAAATTATAATAATTATATCAGATTGTGAAAAAAAACAGCCTCCGGTGGGCGGTCGTTAGTGGTTAACATAGGGTCGTTCGGTACGGATACGTGTACCTTTACACCCCTACTATTTATACACCTGCACATAACCCATATTACTCTGTATGGAAGCATGTACAATAATGCTGTATATCCCGTATATATTCATTCTTACCATATACAGAATATATCTATCCGCATCTGTCTGTTCATACCTGCATATAATCCTATACTATATCTATCTATATCTGTACATATCCCTTACCTATTCTTAGTTACACTGCTGGCCAGTATGACTTACTACCATAGTGTCTTTATACCTGTATCACTGTAATTATTAATACTATATCTATCTGTACATATCCCTTACCTACTCTTAGTTACACTGCTGGCCAGTATGACTACTACCATAGTGTCTGTATACCTGTATCACTGTAATTATTAATACTATATCTATCTGTACATATCCTTTACCTACTCTTACTAGTTACACTGCTGGCCAGTACTTACTACCATAGTGTCTTCATACCTGTATCACTGTACATATTAATACTATATATGTAGTTCTGTACATATCCCTTACCTACTCTTACTAGTTACACTGCTGGCCAGTATGACTACTACGATAGTGTTGTCATTAAACAATAAAGTTATTATTATACCTGTATCACTGGTATATATATATATTAGGGGTGTAAAGGTACACGTATCCATACCGAACCATTTCAGTACTGGACCTACGGTTCAGTACGCGCTGTGTACCGAACAAATGCAATTGTACGTTAACCACTAACATGCACATGCAGATATATTTTTTTTTTGTATTTACATTTTTTATAATTTTTTAAACAAACACATAAACAAACACTTTTTTTTGCGTGCAGAATTTAATTCAAAACTCCAAATGCACCCCTTCCCAAAATATGTTTGTAAGGTCATTACTGAAAATGTTCATCCTTTTCTTGTTCGCCAAATAACACACACACACAAACACACACACACCAACTTTCTTCCGTTCGACTTTCACTCACAGCTGATCGGAGAAAAGAACTAAAATGCACAACATATTTTTGCTCAGCTCTTCTCCAGTTGAGCTGCTGCAGTGTTTAAATCCTAAATATTGATAAATCATCTGCCATTGTTGTGTAACATGTGATCTCCTCTCTAGAGTCTTCTTTCTCTGCTTCACGTGAAGTTAAATCTAGGGATGCTCGATATTGGCTTTTTTACCGATACCGATATACCGATATTGTCCAACTCTTAATTTCCGATACCGATATCAACCGATATCAATAATTTCAGCTAATTAACATTACATATGTCTTGTCGTGTAATTAACACAACATTATGCATACTTTGACAATAAATAAAATAATAATTTGTTCTTACTTGCTTGCCTGGGTAAATAAAGGTTAAATAAATGTCACAAAAAAAATTAAAAATAAGATTTTTATTTATTTTTTTAACCGATACCGATATTTTCCGCTATCATATTTTTATGCCAATATCGGCCGATAATATCAGTAGGCCGATAATATCGGACATCCCAAATCTACTGAAACTGAAACTTAAGCAGACACCGGTGGGGGCGGTAGGCAATTCATTTACTCAGTGGATGCCTAGGTGGAACTAAGTATAACTTAATAAAAGATAATATATATATTTAATTATAATAATTATTATAAATATTATTTTCCTGTTGTACCGAACTCGTACCGAACCGTGACCCCAAAACCGATGTACGTACCGAACCGTGGCTTCTGTGTACCGTTTACTTACTTTACTTACTTACTTAGGCCTTTTATTCCTTTCGGAACAAATTATGGCCATTGATGAAAAGTTTCCACCCCCGTCTGTCTTGAGCCATCCTCTCCAGCTGTTTCCACGTCAGTCCCCTCGTCTTGAGTTCCTGCTCAGTGTCTTTTCTCCAGGTGTTTTTGGGTCTTCCTCTGCCTCGCTTGCCTTGTGGGTTCCAGGTTAATGCCTGTTTGGTTATTGCGGTTTTGTGTCTTCGAAGTGTGTGCCCCATCCAGCTCCATTTTCTCCTGGTCAGCTGGACCTCCACTGATTCTTGCTTGGTGCATTCCCACAGCTTGATGTTGGTGATTGTGTTTGGCCAGAAGATCCTGAGGGTACGTCTCAGACAATGGTTGACGAAGGTCTGCAGTTTATTGATGATGTTAGTGATGGTTTTCCAGGTTTCAGAGCCATATAGCAGAATGGATTTGACATTGGAGTTGAAGATTTTGAGCTTGGTGTTGAGTTTGATGTTTCGGGTTTTCCAGATCTTGTTTAACATGTTGAATGTTGCTCTTGCTTTTCCTATTCTTGCCCTTACGTCTTCCTCAGTCCCGCCATCCACAGATATAACACTACCCATGTCTCCCTAATATATGTACATATTACTCTGTACATACATCTGATAATGTCACGGTGTGGTGGTGTAATAGGACCCACTAGCAGACACGTGGAGGCAGGCAGCAAGTCCAAGGTTTTTAATGAAACGAGACAAAAAACAGAAGAAGGGAAAAAAACTAACAAAACAAACCTCTCAGTGACAACTGGAAGAGGGGAAAACAAAAGATAAACACAATCACAAACTCTAACTACTAACATCTAACACGGGAAACACTTACTTGACATTTTTTTTTGAAACATTGAACATTGACAGGGTAACAGAGACAATGGACCGACACAGAGAACAGGAAACAAGGAACTGAAATACACAGGAACAAATGACAAACGAGAAACACGTGATTGATTGATTGATTGAAAACTTTATTAACAGATTGCAGAATGGGTACAATACAGTACGGCTCAATACAAACAATTGTTAAGAGGATGCAGACCAGAGAAAGACTTTCGTCTTGTTTACATCAGGGTCCCCCATTTTCAATTCATCATAACATACAAGACATATCCACAATATACAGTACTGTTAAAGAGAAGGAGATTTTAAAAGAATAATATATACATTCGAAGTGGAAGAAACTGTACATTGGAGGGGGTTGGGTTGGTGGGTGGGGGGGGCGGGGGGTTGGACATTTACTAATTGCAGCCACCCATAGGTGCACTTTGAGAATGGTTTTGAAGGAGGGGGTAGGGATTCACATTCGTTTACGGCTGTGGGTAGGGCGTTCCACATTGTTGTGGCATACTTGTAAAGCGTGTTTAGTCCCTTGTTTGAGCCGAATCTGGGTTGAACATGATTTGTGGAACTCCCTGGTATGATTACAACTGGAGACACCTGGGAGGGGAAACAGACTGAGAAGAACTACAAGAAAACAACACAAGGAACTACAACTATGGAAGCCAAGACGACCAACACCAGACACTGGGACAAAACAAAGCAGACTACAAACACTAAAACTGTGAACCTAATACAAGACAGAAACACTCGACTAACAGGAGACATGAAGGAGAGCGAGAGAGAGAGAGAGCAAAAGAGAGAAAAGAGAAAGAACACAAAGAGACAGAGACAGGGAACACACACATACATGGACAGGGAAAGGTAGAGCAGGGGAGAACAGTCCATGGACGGGTGGAACGTCACAGAGTAGCACTATTACTCTGTAGTACTCATTTATATATTTTATTAGAGTTTAATCACCTGTACATTGTATATTGCACTTTACATTTGCACTCTGGTTGAACGCCAAACTTCTTTTCGTCATACTGTACTTCTGCTGAATGATGACAATACATTTGAGTGTAACGTAATGTGATCTTCTGGTAGCATCATCTCACACGTGTTGGACAGCACACACATCAACGTCCTGTCTCCCAGTCCTCTCCCAGTCCTCCCAGTCCTCTCCCAGTCTTCTCCCAGTCCTCCCAGTCCTCACAGTCCTCTCCCAGTCCTCTCCCAGTCCTCACAGTCCTCTCCCAGTCTTCTCCCAGTCCTCTCCCAGTCCTCACACGTCATGTCTCCCAGTCCTCCCAGTCTTCTCCCAGTCCTCTCCCAGTCCTCTCCCAGTCCTCCCAGTCCTCTCCCAGTCCTCCCAATCCTCTCCCAGTCCTCTCCCAGTCCTCTCCCAGTACTCACACGTCACATCTCCCAGTCCTCTCCCAGTCCTCACACGTCACGTCTCCCAGTCCTCACACGTCATGTCTCCCAGTCCTCACACGTCACGTCTCCCAGTCCTCACACGTCACGTCTCCCAGTCCTCACATGTCACACCTTCCAGTCCTCTCCCAGTCCTCACACGTCACGTCTCCCAGTCCTCACATGTCACACCTTCCAGTCCTCTCCCAGTCCTCACACGTCACGTCTCCCAGTCCTCACATGTCACACCTTCCAGTCCTCTCCCAGTCCTCACACGTCACGTCTCCCAGTCCTCACATGCCACGTCTCCCAGTCCTCACACGCCATGTCTCCCAGTCCTCACACGTCACGTCTCCCAGTCCTCACACGTCACGTCTCCCAGTCCTCACACGTCACGTCTCCCAGTCCTCACACGTCACGTCTCCCAGTCCTCACACATCACGTCTCCCAGTCCTCACACGTCACGTCTCCCAGTCCTCACACGTCACGTCTCTCAGTCCTCACACGTCACGTCTCCCAGTCCTCACACGTCACGTCTCCCAGTCCTCACACTTCATGTCTCCCAGTCCTCACACGTCACGTCTCCCAGTCCTCACACGTCACGTCTCCCAGTCCTCACACGTCACGTCTCCCAGTCCTCACAAGTCACGTCTCCCAGTCCTCACACTTCATGTCTCCCAGTCCTCACACGTCACGTCTCCCAGTCCTCACAAGTCATGTCTCCCAGTCCTCACACTTCATGTCTCCCAGTCCTCAAACGTCACGTCTCCCAGTCCTCACACGTCACGTCTCCCAGTCCTCACACGTCACGTCTCCCAGTCCTCACACGTCATGTCTCCCAGTCCTCACACTTCATGTCTCCCAGTCCTCACACTTCATGTCTCCCAGTCCTCACACGTCACGTCTCCCAGTCCTCACACGTCACGTCTCCCAGTCCTCACACACACGTCCTTATTGTTCCAGATCCTTAATGATTTTCAATCACGCTCCACTTTGCCTGACTTTGAACCCCCGCGCTCCCCCCGAGGTCAGAGGTCGCCGCGAGGCTCTCCGCGCACGTTCGGTCAAACCGAAGATTTCCCTGTCATCGTATTATAATGAGTTTCTTTACCGTTGACACGGGGACCTCTCCGCCGCGTTCTCAGAGCCTCCGTCATAATCCATCTCTTCACTCTCGTTGTTAGCCCTGGAAGCGTAGCGTGTCAGCGTTCTGCGCGGGGCCTTAATTGGGAGGGGGGAGGGGGGGGGGGGGGTGGAGATATTTGGATGATGGCTTATTATTGTTGTTCGTCAGCGCCTCTCTCTCTGTGACTCCGGCGCGCGTGGGCAAAGCTAACGCACCATCTGACCATCGCCACCCCCCCCCCCCTCCTTGGGCCACCTGGTTATGAGTGAATTAATGCCTGTTTTTAGCCCCAATCTCTGTCTTGTTTTCTCCGCGGTCTGCTTTGACACTTAACATTTGAGGGTTTAATAATCCCACGCGGGTCCCATCTTTAAAGGTTAATAATCCTTTTAATTAAAAGGATAAGCCTAGCTATTGAACTCAAAAGTATAATCACCAAAGGATTACCGGCGAAATGAATATAGCCATAGCAATTAGTCCAATAATTACGGTTTTAGTGCCGGACGGAGATCTGGAGAGAGAGGCTCTCGTGATGGTGTGTGTGTCATAAAATGAATGCATAGAGTTGTTAGGAGGTGGGGGGGGGGGGCGTTGGTTGCAGCTTTACTGTGGAGTGCCTCGGCATTGCACCCAGGGTGACTGTGAAACATGGTGTCCCTCCCAGCGGAAGGAGCCGGAACAGCTGTTCCCGACGCAATGTGATTGCTCCATCAGCAAGAGCCGCCGCGAGTGGTCGCTCTTTCTGTCTCTGTCTCTCTCTCTGTCGCTCTCTCTCTCTTTCTCTCTCTCTCTTTCTCTCTCTCTCTTTCTCTCTCTGTATCTCTCTCTGTCTCTCTCTCTCTCTGTCTTTGTATCTCTCTCGCTCTGTCTTTGTCTCTCTCTCGCTCTGTCTTTCTCTATCTCTGTCTCTCGCTCTCTTTCTGTCTCTCTCTCTATCTGTCTCTCTCTCGCTCTGTCTTTCTCGCTGTCTCTCTTTCTCTTTCTGTCTCTCGCTCTCTCTCTGTCTCTCTCTCTCTCTCTCTCTGTCTCTCTCTGTCTGTCTCTCTGTCTCTCTTTCTCTGTCTCTATCTGTCTCTCTATCTCTCTCTCTGTCTCTCTCTCTGTCTCTCTCTCTCTCTCTCGCAGCTGCTGATGGCCGGTCGCGACGGGGCACTTCATGTTTGTAATTGCATTTCGTCACCTACAGAGGGTGTTAAGGATCCTTGTTAAGGGCAGGGGAGGGGGGGGGGGGGCGCGGATCTCACAGTAACAATTATTGTCGAGCAAATGACCAGGTAGGCAATATCTGAGCTGTCAGGAAAGGTTAGTAGGGAATCAGAGGAAGGAAATGGACTCTTCAGACATTCATCATGGAGGTAGTTGCCACTTACCAAATTGAAAATGGGGAGGGAAAACATAATTTGTTTTCTCAAATTCCGCACGAGTTATAGTTCTGATTATTGGTGGGATTGCCAGAGAGGCGATGAATAAATGCTCGTTCATATTTTCTTCTCAATGTTTTTGACATCTAGGCATGTTTTTGGACCTATATTTTCAGATAAAAAATTCTTTATTGCCTATATTTATTTTGACGTATAATGTAACCGATAGGGCAAACAGACCCTCATCTGCACCTTTGTTTACACTGTTTTTCTCAGTTTTATATTCAGTTAATAATATCGTTTACACTGTTTATTTTCTTCTCAAATTTTTATATTCAGATCTAATTGTATTGCCTATATTTATGTCTTTCTACTATTACCCTCTCCCCCTCCCCATGCTGCTATGACACCTGAATTTCCCCCCAAAAGGATCAATAAAAGGAACATCTTATCTTATCTATGTCTGCCTGCCTGATGATGCAGATAAACTCATGAATATAGCATATTAGTACATTTTGTATATTAGTTAGTTCTAGGCTATTGTATTAGTTAATACTATTTGGTAGTGGTGGGGGAAAATATCGATACAATATAGTATCGCGATACTTTGCGTGGCGATACTTTATCGATACAAGGACAATAGTCCACACACACACATGCACATGTGTGCATTCAGTTAACCTGTTAATCTGTGTAGACCGTTTTCGCCTAAAGGTACATGCCTAAGTAAATGGAAGATTGCTCCACTTCTGCAAGGTCAATTTGCATGTTCTTGGTATCTAGGAACATCTAGGGACCTGGGGGTATGTATTTCCTGTGTCAGAAATATTGTGTCTGTTACTAGGCTGAGTAAATTGTAATGAAGAAAATGAGAATATAAATTATGATTTATGATTTTTGCATCTTTGATCAAAAATGTATACGGGTAGGAGAGAATGCTCACTGAGCTCATTCACCACTTTATTGAGATCATGTGTACAAAAGATCTAAGCAAATTAATAAAGGGAAGATGATTAAACAGAAGGATTTGTAGATACAGTAATTAATGATAATCGATTTGAATTATAAATTCATATTTGACCTTGAACTTGACCTTGACCTTATTATGGCCAAATCATACATCTATGGATAGGGAAAATGCTCCTCTTTCCAATGGCAGGGTTGAATCTGGATTTAGTCATTTCCTTGCGGTTTTTACGATAATTAGCATTTTCCGATAAATTTGTATTTCCGATAAATCGTATAAAACATTGGTAAAATGAAAATATACACTTTGACTACTGTTTTTGATAGGGTTGTGGTCTTTACTCTTTGCTACAAAAAAAATATTTAAAAACATTAACCTCTTAACATCCAAGGGCCCACATGTGGACGATTCTTTGCCGACCTCTAGTGGCTCGGGTGTGCATTTCTTTTAATACAATATATAGATAGAATTAAAGCCCTATTTGTTGCCTGTGGATTGCCCTTTCAGGTGACAAAATCCATTCAGCGGTTCTCGAGTTACATGCCGATATGTGAGGCGTGCCCCAAAGTACGCAAAAGTACACATTACCACCCCCGACTCCCGGGGCTCTAGTTCTGTCAATCATTTGGTGATCTCGAAAATCTTTCCACAGGGTTGTAGCCAATGAGTGTGGCTTTCCAATGATACCCCATGATATGATAATTGGGGATCTAATACGGTCTCTATTGATCGATTTATGATAAAGAAAAGCAGGGGGTCCTATAGGGGGACCTTAAGGCTTAACAGTTGGAATATGACTGTAATACAAACAGTTCAGTTTGTCAGGTACATGCAACACAGATTACAGTGTTGACATCTGTCTGTTTGAGAAAATCCCATTTGCTGCAATAAAAATTATTGAAGTGAGATTAACAGACTGAAAACTTTATTTGATTAGATAAAACATGTTGACAAAGTTTTACTTTACAGTTGAAAAAAGGTAATAAATCGCAATATTAATATCGCAATATATTTTTAATCGTATCGTGACTTAAGTATTGTGAGGCCTCTGGTGATTCCCACCCTATATTTGGTATATTATAGATTATTCTGCAAGGTTCATAGGCTCTCCATTCAGCATGGACATGTCAGCATCAATATTCCACCACTAAGACAGTGTTACGTATGGGGGTGAGTAGTAGTGAGTCCAATGGTGGAGGAGACAAGGAGAGACGGAGATAGGTAGCTATTTCTAAGGATGTGTCTTCTTTATTAAAACACACAGAGCAGCGATAATCCAGGAAAGACGCCGGGCGTCAACAGAGAGAACAGGCAAAAGTAATATAAGTGCATCGCGAGTGGCTCAGCAAACTCTGACCAGCTCCTTCCCACAGGAACGGTTTTCTGAAGCCTCGACAACAAACAAGGGAACAGAGAAAGAATAAGTAGTCACCAACCAAACATTCCAATCAATTAGCAGTGACAGCAAATTGACAGCACAGTGACAGCAACAGTGGAGAGTACCAATCAGTGACAACACAGGAATGTGTGCGTGACAACCAAAATGCAAATACCAACCACCAGGTGAAAACATTCCAGACTGACAGCTGGGTTCCAGGGAGAGGGAACCCAGAACGTTACAGACAGTGGCCCCCAGGGAAAGATTCGCCCCACTGTAGACCAAACCGTGGATTTGCAGAAGAGATTTTCTTTTCATCCTCAAATGCATTGATTGAGTTCTTGATTCAAAAGGTAAACACCAAATAAAGCAGCATTTAGAGATTCTACAAGTGTGTTTACATTGAAATGTTTGCAAAGATTTGGTACAAACTCAGCATGGCCTTAACACTTTGGGTGCCGGGAAACGCCTAAACACGTCATTCCCGGCCATGCTCAAGTTGCCGAAGACGCCTTACAGCGTCTTTAATATCAATATTTAAAAAATCTGGGATCGGATTCATATGTCCCCTCCGCTGGCCTGAGATCCACCAGGAGGACCCACTGAGCTCTCTGGCGGTTCAGGAGCGCCATCTGGTGGCCGATCGGCGCAATCGCTTAACAGGAAGTGCCGTAGAGGTTGTGCTGGACGGCCGTATTACTTCCGGGCACTCGCTAATAGGTCCCGGGACTCGATCTCGACACACTACATAGCGATCGATTGCCAATAACTCGATAAACAACATGATTTGGACGTATATACCATTATACAAGCTGGAGATGGACCGGGTAAATCTACATCCCATAATGATAAAATTTCTACTCTACGATGATCGCCCAACGGCGCGCGGAGACTGGGGTGAGTTTTAGCGTGTAAAGTTACCGTCTTCGATACTAACTGCTATTATCAACATTTGACCCACATTAGATGATTGGTATAACGCTGCCCACGGAATTATAAACGCCCCCTAGCCCATCCGGTCAACATCAGATGACGTGTAGTAACTTCTAGAAGTACGTCTAGTTGGAATTTTTTATATCGCGCTGATTGCCATAAAACTGTATTGCATCATCAATATAATGTATTTGGGGCTATAGATCACGTTCTGGAGAAAGCTGCAGAAAGAGATGAAAACATACTTATACATTAGACCATACTTTACTATGAATATGTGAATGAAAAAGTTTAACGTTGCTACACAATGAACAATACATATAGGACTTTGAATGGGCCCTAATAATGGCAATGTAGCAATATAATTTAAAAAGTTATAGCCCTGCAAAGAAGGGGACTTTCTCTATAGACAAATAGAGCCGGCAACCTACGGTTGATAATGAATTTAACCCATGGCAGCCAAAGTGTTTAAGTTTACGTTTATTTGGATCCCCATTAGCTGTTACAAATGGCAACAGCTACTCTTCTTGGGGTCCACACAAAACAATAAATACAAACAAACAACATAATTAAAAATAAAACCAACAATAAACATACAAAACAATATATATATATAAATATATGATGACTTGTGAAACATTTTTAACAGGCTTATTTTCCTTCTACCAGTCAAACCCTTAACCCTTTCACTGACACACGACAAATGGTTAACCCTTTCACAACCACACTACAGAAGGTTAACCCTTTCACAACCACACTACAGAAGGTTAACCCTTAACCGTCTGTAGTGTGGTAGTGAAAGGTTAAACTTCTGTAGTGTGGTAGTGAAAGCGTTAAAGAACCGACATTTATATATGACCACATAAAATCACAGATTGAGCCTTTAACAAATATTGGGCCCAATGTTTTCCAATGTAATTACAATTGTGTTTCCCAATAAGAGTAGTTTTAGTGCAGTATATATACTGCCAACGCTATAGGCTTAAAACATGGATGGAGATTTATTAAAGGGGACATGCATTGCTATTCCTAGCACTATTTGGACAACTTTACACAATTCCTGTGAGTCTATGGAACACCTCTGTAAGGTTTTATTTAAAAAAAATGCATTGTTTTATATTTCTAATCAAGCACTCAAAAGCATAATTTTTCTCACTTTGGATTTCAGGCTGTGTTGGCCTGGCTCCGCCCATAAGCACTTTGAGTGACAGTCATCCACACAGTCTGCGACTGGCAGACAGAGAGATAGAGAGAGACTGAGGGGGATACTAATTAATTTCGCAGCGGGGGGGTATAATCCCACGGGACAATGCATTGGTAATTGTTTCAAATGACAATATATACCTCTGTGATTATTATTGTACGGATCTGAATACGGGCGTGCGCGTGGGAGCATGCGCAAAGATATTACAGTGATATATAGTGCTCCCGACTCGAGGGAGAGAGAGAGGGAGAGACTGCAGTGGTGCAGTGGTGGTACCACGCCGTCCCAGCACTATTCTGAGCAGAAGTATGCGCACGGATGTGCACGTGCGCACTAACAAAAATGCGTTCACAACTTTCACTCGACTCGCCGCGCCGTGCGTCAAGTACCGGCACTTATCTATCACCTAGTCTTTGCATAATAATAGGATACCAATAGCATAACAAAGAACGAGAAGTGCAAAACCAAAATACAAGCCCTGTGGGGGTTTGCTTGAGCTGTGGAGCTCTCACTATGTGACATAATGGTCCTGACTGGAAGGATGAGGCATTAAGTTGTGCTTCAGAAGGAAACTGTCCTTCTATAAACTGTAAGTTACATTGTTAATTTAGTTTGTATTTACTTTTCTAGTTTAAGTTAATTCAATTAAAGAAATTGTAACTACAATATTGTGTCTACAATTACATTTAAAACATTGTTTGTTTTTCAACCATATGTGTTGACAATATAATTTCTTTATATATTGAAGGCTACATCCTGCTACCTTTTTCAGCTTCTCTATTTCAAGGCAATATTTACAAAAACTAAATTAAAACTAGTAATTTCCTATACAAACATGTTGTTTCCTATTTATGCATAATAATCATCTGTTCTGTGTGCACGCGAGGGAACATGTATGCGCATGCGCGCGCGGGAGTCATTTAAACAGAGTACAGGCACTTCTGATATTACGACTGCACCCCTGGGGAGAGAGAGAGAGAGAGAGAGAGAGAGAGAGAGAGAGAGAGAGAGAGAGAGAGAGAGAGAGAGAGAGAGAGAGAGAGAGATGCTCATACGGAGCGATCTCTCCTCTGTCTCTCCCCGAGTCCCCCTGCATTGCGACTCGAAGTGCGCACAGTCCCCACCCATCAGCTTCCCACCCCCTAATACTGCCAATGTGTATTAGTACGGACGACCAACTAAACTGAAAGCAATGTAGAGCGCTGGGCTCGAACAGGCGAACCCAGCGTCTCCAGCATTTGTGGTGAGCGCCTTGCCCACTGCACCACATAGCCGCACCCCACATTCTTCATGAATTGTGCCTCAAAGCATGAATGAACCGGCATTTAATACAGAGGTGCTTCACAGCGCATCTCAGGCGAGAGCGTAAAGGGGGGCGTAATAGCGAAGGTCAGTGGCCAATCAGAGCGCAAAACGGGAACACGGAAACACGAACGCGTTGGTAAAAGCATACACGCCACCAGTATGGACAGGATGACCCCAGGTGGTGAGAGCAGGCAACTGCACCTCCTCATCCATCACCCTCAACATAGGGCCCCCCCAGGGCTGTGTTCTGAGCCCCCTCCTCTACTCGCTGTACACACATGACTGTGTGGCACAGCGGAACAACAACACAATTATCAAGTTTGCTGACGACACAGTAGTGGTGGGCCTGATCTCTGCAAACGACGAGAGAGCCTACCTGGAAGAGGTAGAGGACCTCTCGGTAGAAAGCTATCTGGGTGCACATTAGCCTAGCTTAGCACAATGAATGGAAGCGGACATGACCGGTTAGCCTAGGCAGGTCCAACTAACACCTCTCCCGAAGGCTAACCGGCCATGTCCGCTTCCATTCATTGTGCTAAGCTAGGCTAACGTGCAGCCAGATAGCTTTCTAGCACAACTACAAGAAAATAAGACTGTATTCTTCTTGCTAACGTTAATCTCAACAATGCGATGTGCTTAGGTTAGCAAATATTTTTTTTACATTTTCTTTTTATTGAACCTTTATTTAACCAGGAAGTCCCATTGAGATACAAGATACAATAATAATAATAATAATAATAATAACTTTATTTGTATAGCACTTTTCATACAGAGGTTGCAGTTCAAAGTGCTTCACAACAGTACAAAATACAGGCATAAGCGAGCATAAAAAGATAGACAGGTAGAATCAGTGTTTCACATTAGGATCTAGCATCCTAATAGGCTCTCCGCTTACAGTTTTCAGTAACACAAATAGTAAAAATAGTTTAAAATGATTCAGTTTAAAAATAGTCAAAAAAAATTTAAATAGAACGGACATAAAAAATACAGGCATGAGCGAGCATAGCAAGATATGGCAAATCACAGTGTTTCATATTAGGATCTAGCATCCTAATAGGCTCTCTATTCAGTAATACTCCTGTAATTCCCAACATACTTCACAGTACATATTGCTGTAACTTTAGTGATATTAGATCACAGGGACACGAACCCACACTGTAACTTTAGTGATACTAGATCACAGGGACTCGAACCCACACTGTAACTTTAGTGATACTAGATCACAGGGACTCGAACCCACACTGTAACTTTAGTGATACTAGATCACAGGGACTCGAACCCACACTGTAACTTTGGTGATACTAGATCACAGGGACTCGAACCCACACTGTAACTTTAGTGATACTAGATCACAGGGACTCGAACCCACACTGTAACATTAGTGATACTAGATCACAGGGACTCGAACCCACACTGTAACTTTAGTGATACTAGATCACAGGGACTCGAACCCACAGTGTAACTTTAGTGATACTAGATCACAGGGACTCGAACCCACACTGTAACTTTAGTGATATTAGATCAAAGGGACTCAAACCCATACTAAATAGTGGGACCTATTGCATGAACAAATAATCACAGTGTTTCACATTTGGATCTAGCAAATAATAAAAATAGTTTAAAATGATTCAGTTTAAAAATAGTCATCAGTAAGAAGTAAAAAGTGCAATAACCGACACATGAATTTGATAGGCAGTGTATAAGAGTAGGCAGAGTAAGAATAGTGCAGGTAAATACAAGTTGTGTCAGGATATCCCTGATGTTTCCTCTTGCCACTAGGTGGTAGCAGATATCTATCAGTGAAATGCCTGAGCAAAGAGATAGGTTTTAAGCTGTCTTTTAAAGATGTCTAGCGAGTTGGCTTCCCTGATGTTTTGGGGTAGTTTGTTCCATAGTTTTGGGGCATAGTTGATAAAGGCTGCATTACCGATCCTCTTTTGACTGCTTCTGGGAGCCTCTAGTAGTCCAGCAGCTGATGATCGCAGTGTTCTTGCTGGTGTGTAATTTATTAGAGTGTTGGCGATGTAGCTAGGTCCCTGTCCATTTAGAGCTTTGTATGTAAGGAGAAGGACCTTAAAGTCAATTCTAAATGTTACAGGAAGCCAGTGTAAAGCAGCTAAGACTGAACTAATGTGCTCTCTCCTTTTGGTTCTAGTTAGCAGTCGGGCTGCAGAGTTTTGGATTAGCTGAAGCCTCTCTGTGGTTTTCTTAGGGAGACCTGTGAAAAGTGCATTACAGTAGTCTAACCGGCTAGATATGAATGCATGAATTAGCTTCTCGGCATTGTTCTGATTAGCAATACCATTTGCAATATATCAGACAGCAATAAAATGTGCGGTACATCACACAAGAACATAATAAAAGTGCATGTATACAATATACAATACATCACATGTAAACACAAAAACACAAAACAGAATAGTCTACATAATATTAAAAGAGTGGGGCGCCAGGGTGGGGCGCCACGTAACGCACTGTGGTGCAACACGGCCGTCTCGGCGACCTTTGCCGAATGTCTTCCCCCATATCTCTCTCCTATCCTTACTCTCTGCCGGACTTGTCCAATAAACAAATAAAAATCTACCAAAAACATAATAAATAAAAATACAAAAATGTTTTGTATGACAGTATAATACAGGGTAATACAGTAATTCTGCAGTTTTGCAGTTGGGACCCGACTACAGAAAGCAGCGACATTCTTCTTGTAGGAAGTTATGTAATACAGATTTAAATTCACCAAGAGAGACCAGGGTGTCTAAGTGGATCTGGTCCTGTAGCCCATTCCATGCCCAAGGTGCGGAGAGAGAGAAAGCTGTTCTTCCTAGTTCAGTGTGTATTCTCTGTTTTTTTTTTTTTAGTAGCCATCTTGTGGACCTGGTATGGTAGCTGGCTGCTAGAGGCAAAAGCTAATGAGACTAGAAAGATATAGGGGAAGCTTCCCTAGGACGGCCTTATATATAAAAACAAACATGTGGGATTTCCTCCATACTTACAGTGTTGGAGCCGAAATACTTGATTCGACTTATTGCTATTTATGTTATGGTTGATGGTTATACCTATAGAGGAAAATGTATGGAATATTGAAAGAAATGATTTATTGGTTTATATAAGTTATGCAAATCACAATAATATGCTATGGATATGATATGAGTTATGATTGCTGAGTGTTTAGGTAGGTCTGGCTCCCTCTTTGGGTCAGCCCTGCTATTACAGAGCCAGGCAGGATCCTTATTAGGGGAACTGCTTGTTTGTTTGTTTGTTTGTTTATTAACACAGTTAAACAGAAGTAAAAACAATACATAATAAGTTATAACGATTGTGAAGGAGAAGTTAGAAGCCTAGAGGCTTATCAAGAACGTCCCCTGTTTTATAAAATCAAACATACAAAAATACAAAAATATGCATATTATAAAATACCAGAATACATTAAAATATTTGTGTTAATACAAACATACATACACACAGTACATACATGCATATACTGTGTACATAATAATATATAACAACCCACCCACCTGCCTACAAACCTACCCACCCACATAACCAAATGCATACCTACATGTATGACCTGTTATCTATCTACTACTTTTGGATGAGAATTTTTTTGTAGTTTGCTTTAAAAATAAGCAGAGATGGAGATTTCCTTAGCATAGGATCAGCTGCATTCCAAAGATTGGACCCTCTATACCTCACTGAGAACTGCCTAAGTGAAGTACCACAATAAGGTATATGCAGGTCCCTGGACTGACGTGTAGCATATGAATGAACATCTGAATTAAAAGAAAAAAAACTATTAAAACCATTTGGTAGAATGTAATCATGAATGCATTTGTACACAAATATACATATCTGTAAAGAATTAACCTCAGACACAGTCAGAATGTTTAATTTCTTGAAAAGAGGAGCAGATGGTTCAAATCGATCTGAGAGGGTTGCCAGTCTAACAAATATTTTTTGAAGTAAAATAATTTTTTGTAGATGAGATGGATGAGTGCTAGCCCAAATTATGTTACAATACTATATGTAAGGAAAGATAAGACTATAATAGAGGATTAAAAAACAACTTCTATTTATCAATGAACACACCTTCCTAATTATACCTACTGACTTCATTGCTTTTTTACAAACATGATCAATGTGTTTTTTCCAATTGAGTTTATCATCAACTAGGATCCCTAAAAACTTTGTTGAAGTTACTTGTTTGATTTCGGTGTTACTGATTAATAGCTTTGCCTCCTTTTTCGAATAACTTTTACCTTTATTACAAAATACAATAAAATTCGATTTTTCTACATTTAATGATAGCTTATTAGTCTGAAACCAATCTGAGACACAAGATAAACCATCATTTGCTTCCCTAATTAATACTGCAAAATTCTCATGTGACATTATAATGTTGGTGTCATCAGCAAACAAGATCGAGAATACTCTAGGAGATACACAAGCAAAATCATTTATATAAATCAAAAATAAAAGGGGGCCAAGTATAGAGCCCTGAGGAACCCCACAGACTAGCTTTGCCCTGTCAGAGTCTTCGCCATTTATGGAAACAAACTGTTCCCTATTATAAAGATAGTCACTGAGCCATTTAATCACGTCGCCAGCCAAACCATACCTCTGAAGCTTTGATATAAGTATTTTATGGTCCACAGTATCAAATGCTTTGGATAGATCCAAAAATATACCAATTGAAAATTGCTTATTGTCTAGTGCATCTGTGATTCTATCTATAAACTGTAAGAGAGCCATGTACGTAGAGTGTTTTTGTCTGAAACCGT
Source organism: Notolepis coatsorum (assembly GCF_963971535.1). NCBI lineage: Eukaryota > Metazoa > Chordata > Actinopteri > Aulopiformes > Paralepididae > Notolepis > Notolepis coatsorum. Next base: position 31,625 of record NW_028170709.1, on the reverse strand, counting down.
ATTGATGTTCATATAATATATTATTGTCATTAAGATGTTTCAAAATTCTGGTATAAACCACCTTCTCCAATATTTTAGATATTGACGGCAATAACGAAATCGGACGGTAATTGGAAAATAAGGATGAGTCACCAGATTTAAACAGAGGTATAACTTTTGCCACTTTCAAGTCTCCTGGAACAACACCTGTTTCCAGGGAGAGTGAAAAAACGTGGTTCAATGGCTCAATTATTGAAGGTAATACCTCTTTAAGCAGACTACTTTTAATATTATCATAACCTGCTGCTTAGTTTTTTAAATTTAAAATAATATTTTGCATTTCTTCCGAGGTAGGTGGTTCAAATGTAGACATAGATGGGTACTGACCTTGAATCTTGTCAAGTGGACAGTTATTTGTGCTCTTAATATTTCTAGCCAAGGAAATTCCAATGTTTACAAAATAATTATTGAAACCATTTGCAATCTCTGATGAGTTTGTGTATGTTCCATTTCCATCCACAAAAGTAGATGGAAATGAAACAGCATGCCTCTTTTTATTAAGTAATTGATTTATGACGTTCCATGTGGATTTTATGTTGCTGGCAGCTTCTTTAAATTTATCGGAATAATATGTCTTTTTTGCTGCACGAAGCAAGTATGTAAATTTATTTTTGAATTTTTTGTAAACATCTGAATTTAAAGGGGTCGGGCTAGTCACAAACTTTTTGTATAATTTGTTTTTCTTCTTTGCAGATTTCAGCAAGCCAGAAGTAAACCATGGTTTACATTCCTTTTTGACTGATGTCCCTTTATTATATGTAATGTAAGGAAAGCATTTTTCAAATGAGGAATTAAATATTTGTGAAAATGTTTGATATGCCAATTCTGCATCATTTTGATTATACACGGCATCCCATGGAACATCATTAATACAACTCCCAAAACGAGCAATGTTACCTCTGCTGAAACTACGGTGACTTCCTCTCACCTCAGACCCCACTCGTTCACTTCTATTAGAAATGGTCAATTGGAAAATTGGAAAGTGATCAGAAATATCAGTTAACAGCAGTCCTGATTTGCTTGTATATTCAAAATTATTAGTAAAAATATTGTCAATAAGAGTGGCAGATTGCTTAGTTACTCTTGTTGGTTTATGAATGAGAGGCAGAAAATAAGTAGAATACAAGATGTTTAGGAAGTCAGCAGTCAAAGAATGACTATTGTTTTCTAACAAGTTGATATTGAAGTCCCCTAACAGAGTACACATTTTACCTTCCAAGTTAATTCCATCTAAAGTAGAAGCAAAAGCATCATTAAAAACTTTTTATGTCAGTATTTGGGGGCCTATATATGCATCCAACAATAATATTTTTTCCTCCAAACATGGTACATGAAAGTATTTCTATAAACACTGACTCTGCATCAACTGTCGCCAAAGTTAATGCAAGATCTTTTCTTTCAATAAATTGAAAGTTTTGATGTATATAAATTGACACTCCCCCTCCTGATTTATTCTGTCTGCAGGAATGAATTGAGTTATATTGTGACATATCATAGGATGCAGCGATATCCTCACAGAGCCAGGTTTCAGAGAGGGCAATTACAGAAAACTGATGCTCTAGTGATGATAAGTATTGTTTTAAATGATCGTACTTTTTCTGCAAACTACGTATGTTTAGATGGAAACTTGAGAATATGTTACTCTGTACCTTCTGTCCTAGAAGTGTATTGTATTTCTTAAACTCCTCTTCATCATAATAATCACTAGTACCAAGTTAATTCTTAGTGTTGTTAAAAAACATAGAGTCAGGATCAAACTCATTATCATATTCCATATGTTTGTTATTTTCATTAAGTTCAAATAGATTAAGAATCAAGTTATTGAAGTCAGACAAAGGAACTAACTCAGACTCAAAAACAATATTGCTAAAATCTGTGTCATTTAAACTGTGATAAGGAAATATAGTAGAACAGCCATCACAAATCCATGATGACCAATCAGCTGAATTAAATCTATCTAAAGGTGTACACCTTGTATGAAGTAGTCTATTACAACATGTACAAACAGTACCACATTTAACTTTAGCATTGCATTTTAAACAAAGTGTGGTAACTGTCATTAAAAGAAAGTATGTGCATAAAGGCCTAAAAAGTTAAAAACTGGAATATTATCCATTATGAATTATCACTGCTTGTGTTGGTGTTGGTGTTGGTACCAGGTCGGTGGACTATGAGTCGGTCAAACTTCAGGTAGGCTATGTTCCCTTTATCTCTCTCTTCTCTCATTTTTGGCAGCAATTCTTTTCGTTTTGCACGGACACTCTCAGTGTAGTCCTCATTGATAAAGATTTTGGTGCCTTTAAGTGATTTTGCACATCTCATAATCTCATCCTTGTCCCTAGAACGAAGAAGTTTAACAACAACAGGCCGATCCCGACCCGATGCGTCATACTTCCCCGTTCTATGGGCACGTTCGAATTCAACTTGATTAGCATTTATCTTGAGATGGTCAGTAAGTATTTTCCTGACCTTTTTTTCTGAGTCATTCCAATTTCAGATTTCTCATCTGGTAAGCCATCAAAAACACGATTGTTGCGTCTAGACTGATTGTCAAGGTAGTCTGTTTTTGAGGAAAGACTGACCATTTCAGATTGCATTGTGGCGATGTTTTTTTATATCTGTTGCATGAACAAATAATCACAGTGTTTCACATTTGGATCTAGCAAATAATAAAAATTGTTTAAAATGATTCAGTTTAAAAATAGTCATCAGTAAGAAGTAAAAAGTGCAATAACCGACACATGAATTTGATAGGCAGTGTATAAGAGTAGGCAGGGTAAGAATAGTGCAGGTAAATACAAGTTGTGTCAGGATATCCCTGATGTTTCCTCTTGCCACTAGGTGGTAGCAGATATCTATCAGTGAAATGCCTGAGCAAAGAGATAGGTTTTAAGCTGTCTTTTAAAGATGTCTAGCGAGTTGGCTTCCCTGATGTTTTGGGGTAGTTTGTTCCATAGTTTTGGGGCATAGTTGATAAAGGCTGCATTACAGATCCTCTTTTGACTGCTTCTGGGAGCCTCTAGTAGTCCAGCAGCTGATGATCGCAGTGTTCTTGCTGGTGTGTAATTTATTAGAGTGTTGGCGATGTAGCTAGGTCCCTGTCCATTTAGAGCTTTGTATGTAAGGAGAAGGACCTTAAAGTCAATTCTAAATGTTACAGGAAGCCAGTGTAAAGCAGCTAAGACTGGACTAATGTGCTCTCTCCTTTTGGTTCTAGTTAGCAGTCGGGCTGCAGAGTTTTGGATTAGCTGAAGCCTCTCTGTGGTTTTCTTAGGGAGACCTGTGAAAAGTGCATTACAGTAGTCTAACCGGCTAGATATGAATGCATGAATTAGCTTCTCTGCATCGTTCTGATTAGCAATACCATTTGCAATATATCAGACAGCAATAAAATGTGCGGTACATCACACAAGAACATAATAAAAGTGCATGTATACAATATACAATACATCACATGTAAACACAAAAACACAAAACAGAATAGTCTACATAATATTAAAAGAGTGGGGCGCCAGGGTGGGGCGCCACGTAACGCACTGTGGTGCAACACGGCCGTCCCGGCGACCTTTGCCGAATGTCTTCCCCCATATCTCTCTCCTATCCTTACTCTCTGCCGGACTTGTCCAATAAACAAATACAAATCTACCAAAAACATAATAAATAAAAATACAAAAAAATTGTGTATGACAGTATAATACAGGGTAATACAGTAATTCTGCAGTTTTGCAGTTGGGACCCGACTACAGAAAGCAGCGACATTCTTCTTGTAGGGAGTTATGTAATACAGATTTAAATTCACCAAGAGAGACCAGGGTGTCTAAGTGGATTTGGTCCTGTAGCCCATTCCATGCCCAAGGTGCGGAGAGAGAGAAAGCTGTTCTTCCTAGTTCAGTGTGTATTCTCTGTTTTTTTTTTTTAAGTAGCCATCTTGTGGACCTGGTATGGTAGCTGGCTGCTAGAGGCAAAAGCTAATGAGACTAGAAAGATATAGGGGAAGCTTCCCTAGGACGGCCTTATATATAAAAACAAACATGTGGGATTTCCTCCATACGTACAGTGTTGGAGCCGAAATACTTGATTGGACTTATTGCTATTTATGTTATGGTTGATGGTTATACCTATAGAGGAAAATGTATGGAATATTGAAAGAAATGATTTATTGGTTTATATAAGTCATGCAAATCACAATAATATGCTATGGATATGATATGAGTTATGATTGCTGAGTGTTTAGGTAGGTCTGGCTCCCTCTTTGGGTCAGCCCTGCTATTACAGAGCCAGGCAGGATCCTTATTAGGGGAACTGCTTGCACCTGGGAATAGCCAAGTTATTAGGATATACCTGGTTGGAGACTGGGGAGCGGACACAGTATTTCTACCGCAAATCAGGGGCGTATCTAGACCAATCACTATACTGGGGCACAGGGGGGCACCAAGTTATGTGAAATAATTTTTTTGCCGATTTTGCCCGGTTTTTGGGCGAAAATGGGCAGATTTTGTAACTATTTTATTTTTAACTTTATTTCGGTTTTAGGGTTAGGGGTAGGTTAGATGCATCCATCTGTATGGAGAATGGGAGGGGTTTGTCTGATAAGTCTGATGTTAAGGCCTTGAGAACCTCACCCACTGCCTTTGGAGCAAGGACCAGAGCCTCTGCCTTTGTTCTTCCTAAAGTAATTTTCTTCACTATTCTGGAATCATGTAGAATCTTTTGATTGAGCTTGTTTTTTTTTAAGAAAAAATTTATCATTTAGATGCCTTTATTTCATATTCGACGCAGACGGTAGGCTATAGCACATTTTGTTTGGTTTTCAGTTTTCAATCCATAATAAGTTAACAGAAAAAATAAGTACACAACCACATTATTTCAACCTAATAAATAATAATTTACAGTGGCCAGTTTCGAATTGCAGCCTCCCGTAGGTGCTCTTTAAGAGCGGTTTTGAATGTGGGTAGTGATTCACATTCCTTGAAATGCAAATCTTTCCTGTGACAAAATGGCATCCAATGTAACAAAAAAAAAGTCAACCAACGAACTAGATTCTTGTACCGGATCTTCTCTCTGGTAAACAAGAATACCCTGAAGACTCTGGCAGGAGCACTCATTCAAGGGTACTACGACTATGCTTGTACCTCATGGTACCAAAGCACCTCAAAGGCGCTAAAAACAAGATTACAAACATCACAAAACAAACTGGTCAGACTACTACTTGACCTTACCACCAGAACTCACCTCACCTCTGCCCACTTTGACAACCTAGGATGGCTTAGAGTAGACGACAGAGTACAGCAACTTGCAATGGGCCTGGTCTACAAGATACACTACACGACCAAGGTACCCATGTACATGTCAAAATACTTCCCAAAGGTCAGTGAATACCACGATCACAACACCAGAGGGAGCTCCACAAATCATGTTAAACCCAGATTTGGCTCAAACAAGGGACTAAACACGTTTCGCAATTATGCCACATCAATGTGGAACGCCCTACCCAAAGCTGTAAAGGAATGTGAATCACTACCCACTTTCAAAACCACTCTCAAGGAACACCTACGGGAGACTGCAATTCGAAACTGGCCCCTGTAAATGTCCTAACCCAACCCCCTCCAATGTACAGTCATTTACCTAGTATGGTTTTGTCAATATCCCAATGTACAGTTTTGCCTGTTTGTACAGTGTCCCCCCCCCCCCCCCAGTGTACAGTTTTGCTTGTTTGTACAGTGTCCCCCCCCCCAACCCCTCCAATGTAAATGAATGATTGTCAATATCCCAATGTACAGTTTTGCTTGTACAGTTGTACAGTGTTTCCCCCCCCAACCCCTCCCTACCCACCAACCCCCCCCCCCCCCCCCCCCCCCCCCCCAACCCCACCCAACCTCCTCCAATGTACAGTTTTTACGTCAAATGTATATACTCCCTTTTCTGGACTCTTTTTGCATCACAAACAGTACTGTATTTGCAAATCTGGTATGTCATAAATGTATAGATGTAGCAGTACTGTCTATCTGTATGTCATGTATGTCATATATGTCCTGATGAATTGAAAATGGGGGACCCTGATGTAAACAAGACGAAAGTCTTTCTCTGGTCTGCATCCCCTTAACAATTGTGTGTATTGAGCTGCACTGTATTGTACCCATTCTGCAATCTGTTAATAAAGTTTTCAATCAATCAATCAATCAAGAGACCAGCAGGGCTGAGTCATCTGCAAACAGGAACAAGTTGCAGTCACAGGCTGACGACATGTAATTTGCATAAATTAGGAACAGTAGCGGTCCTAGTATGCTTCCTTGTGGAACACCACAGGGGGAGGGGGGATAGAGTACCGTTTACCTTTACCATCTGTTCTCTCCCCTCCAGGTAGGATTGCATCCAGCTCACTGATAAACTATCAAAACCAATTGCTTTTAGCTTGTCAATCAGAATGGAGTGATTGACAGTGTCGAAGGCCTTTTGTAGGTCCAGCATGACCATGCCGCAGTATTTGCCCGCGTCCACCTCTCGCTTGATGTGGTCGTTCAAATAGAGGAGGCATGTGTCAGTGGAGTGGGACGTTCTGAAGCCAGATTGGAATTCGTAGATTAGATTTTTTTCCGCTAGGTACTTTTTGACCTGTTTGTAGACTATTTTCTCCATGACTTTCGAGGTGGAGGTAAGAATAGAAACAGGGCGGTAGTTGCCTGGGTCTAATTTGCTGCCCTTTTTGTGCAGAGGGGTCACTCTCGCAATTTTGAAGTCCTTGGGGACGTGTCCCTGTTTTATAGAGAGGCTTATTATGTGTGTGATGACTGGGGTGATGGTGGCTGCTGAGTCTCTGAGATATTTGGAGGGGATGTTTTTTTTTTTTTTCTTTTTTTTTTATCTTTTTCCCCCTCCTTCTTTTTTTTCGATTTTTCTCCCATCCCACTGTTAGTCGTTATGCCAATTCCCAACCCCCTTCCTGGTTGTTGCACACTTTCCCCTACTGTTGGTCCGAGAGGCCGGAGAATGTCACATGCTTTCTTCCGACACATGTGCAGCCAACCGGCAGCCAGCCTGGCCGCGAAGATTCTCACTGGGAGAGTGTAACGTGTGGGAGGCCGCACTACCTCTCTCCAGATCCTACCCTCGCTTAGCAGGCGCCCCGACCGAACTATAGGGGTCGCTGTCCACAACGCCCAGGACCCACCCGCCAGCTTTCCCCACCCCCTAATACTGCCAATTCTATTAGTGTGAACGGCCAGCCAAGCTGGTGACAACGCCAAGAGCTGGGCTCGAACCCAGCATCTCCGGCGTTGGTGACAAATGCAATCTCCGCTACGCCACCTGACTGCCCCTTGGAGGGGATGTTGTCATGGCCAGTGGCCTTGTTAGGTTGGAGGGCACTACATTTTTTGAGTACCTCATCGGTTGTTACCATTTCAAGTTTGAAGTCGTCTTTGTGGACCCCTAGGTTCTTGTAGTATGCTACTATGTGTTCTACCCCATAATGCCCTGAGTGGGAGGGTAGTTTGTTTACCAGTGTTGTGGCTATGTTTGTGAAGAAGATGTTTAAGTAATTGGCTACATCCAGCTTGTCTGTGATGAGCGTGTTGTCCGTCTTTATGTTTGAGAATCTGGTTTTAAGTTTTTTACTGCAGCCTAGTTGATTATTGAGTAATTTCCAAAGTTCACGTGGTTTGTTTTTGTGGTGAACCTAAGACTGCTGACGAGGCAGAAGCCTTGCTTAATTCTCTCAAAGCGGCTCGCAAGGGGAAGTTGGGATCATGCACAAGGAAAAGGAATGAGATACTGACTCTTTTGGTGGATGGGGGAGATGTTGATTATGTCAATAAGAGTTTGGAGGCATTTGAAGAGGCTGTTGATGGCTTCACAAGTGCTCACCAATCTGTGCAAGCACTCTTATCAGAGGAGGAGAGTAAAGAGGATTTTGTGGACTGGTATGAGCCAAATGGGGCCGATTTTACATGCTTTGTGAAGGCATGGAAAAGAGAGCAAATTGCACAGGCTAATATTGGCCCTCAGGACAGCATTTCCAATCTTTCATACAAAACTAAAGGGTCAAAAGCCTCCTCAGAGCAGCCGCTGAGCATGCTGCCCAGACAGCCCGAGCAGCCACGCTAATGGACAGACATGCTGCCCAGACAGCCCGAGCAGCCACCCTAAAGGACATGCATGCTGCCCAGACAGCCCGAGCAGCCACCCTAAAGGACATGCATGCTGCCCAGACAGCCCGAGCAGCCACGCTAAAGGACAGACATGCTGCCCAGACAGCTTGAGCAGCCACACTAAAGGACATGCATGCTGCCCAGACAGCCCGAGCAGCCACCCTAAAGGACATGCATGCTGCCCAGACAGCCTGAGCAGCCACGCTAAAGGACAGACATGCTGCCCAGACAGCTTGAGCAGCCACTCTAAAGGACAGACATGCTGCCCAGACAGCCCGAGCAGCCACCTAAAGGACAGACATGCTGCCCAGACAGCCCGAGCAGCCACGATAAAGGACATGCATGCTGCCCAGACAGCCCGAGCAGCCACACTAAAGGACAGACATGCTGCCCAGACAGCCCGAGCAGCGACCCTAAAGGACATGCATGCTGTCCAGACAGCCCGAGCAGCCACGCTAAAGGACATGCATGCTGCCCAGACAGCCTGAGCAGCCACGCTAAAGGACATGCATGCTGCCCAGACAGCCCGAGCAGTCACCCTAAAGGACATGCATGCTGCCCAGACAGCCCGAGCAGCCACGCTAAAGGACAGACATGCTGCCCAGACAGCCTGAGCAGCCACACTAAAGGACAGACATGCTGCCCAGACAGCCCGAGCAGTCACCCTAAAGGACAGACATGCTGCCCAGACAGCCCAAGCAGCCACCCTAAAGGACATGCATGCTGCCCAGACAGCCCGAGCAGCCACCCTAAAGGACATGCATGCTGCCCAGACAGCCCGAGCAGCCACGCTAAAGGACAGACATGCTGCCCAGACAGCCCGAGCAGCCACCCTAAAGGACATGCATGCTGCCCAGACAGCCCGAGCAGCCACCCTAAAGGACATGCATGCTGCCCAGACAGCCCGAGCAGCCACCCTAAAGGACAGACATGCTGCCCAGACAGCCCGAGCAGCCACACTAAAGGACAGACATGCTGCCCAGACAGCCCGAGCAGCCACGCTAAAGGACATGCATGCTGCCCAGACGGCCCGAGCAGCCACACTAAAGGACATGCATGCTGCCCAGACAGCCAGAGCAGCCACACTAAAGGACATGCATGCTCCCCAGACAGCCCGAGCAGCCACACTAAAGGACAGACATGCTGCCCAGACAGCCCGAGCAGCCACCCTAAAGGACATGCATGCTGCCCAGACAGCCCGAGCAGCCACCCTAAAGGACATGCATGCTGCCCAGACAGCCCGAGCAGTCACCCTAAAGGACAGACATGCTGCCCAGACAGCCCGAGCAGCCACACTAAAGGACATGCATGCTGTCCAGACAGCCCGATCAGCCACCCTAAAGGACATGCATGCTGCCCAGACAACCTGAGCAGCCACCCTAAAGGACAGACATGCTGCCCAGACAGCCCGAGCAGCCACGCTAAAGGACATGCATGCTGCCCAGACAGCCCGAGCAGCCACGCTAAAGGACAGACATGCTGCCCAGACAGCCCGAGCAGCCACGCTAAAGGACATGCATGCTGCCCAGACAGCCTGAGCAGCCACACTAAAGGACATGCATGCTGCCCAGACAGCCCGAGCAGTCACCCTAAAGGACATGCATGCTGCCCAGACAGCCCGAGCAGCCACGCTAAAGGACAGACATGCTGCCCAGACAGCCTGAGCAGCCACCCTAAAGGACAGACATGCTGCCCAGACAGCCCGAGCAGTCACCCTAAAGGACAGACATGCTGCCCAGACAGCCCAAGCAGCCACCCTAAAGGACATGCATGCTGCCCAGACAGCCCGAGCAGCCACCCTAAAGGACATGCATGCTGCCCAGACAGCCCGAGCAGCCACGCTAAAGGACAGACATGCTGCCCAGACAGCCCGAGCAGCCACCCTAAAGGACATGCATGCTGCCCAGACAGCCCGAGCAGCCACCCTAAAGGACATGCATGCTGCCCAGACAGCCCGAGCAGCCACCCTAAAGGACAGACATGCTGCCCAGACAGCCCGAGCAGCCACACTAAAGGACAGACATGCTGCCCAGACAGCCCGAGCAGCCACGCTAAAGGACATGCATGCTGCCCAGACAGCCCGAGCAGCCACCCTAAAGGACATGCATGCTGCCCAGACAGCCAGAGCAGCCACACTAAAGGACATGCATGCTGCCCAGACAGCCCGAGCAGCCAAGCTAAAGGACAGACATGCTGCCCAGACAGCCCGAGCAGCCACACTAAAGGACATGCATGCTGCCCAGACAGCCCGAGCAGCCACGCTAAAGGACATGCATGCTGCCCAGACAGTCCGAGCAGTCACCCTAAAGGACAGACATGCTGCCCAGACAGCCCGAGCAGCCACACTAAAGGACATGCATGCTGCCCAGACAGCCCGATCAGCCACCCTAAAAGACATGCATGCTGCCCAGACAGCCTGAGCAGCCACCCTAAAGGACAGACATGCTGCCCAGACAGCCCGAGCAGCCACGCTAAAGGACATGCATGCTGCCCAGACAGCCCGAGCAGCCACGCTAAAGGACAGACATGCTGCCCAGACAGCCCGAGCAGCCACGCTAAAGGACATGCATGCTGCCCAGACAGCCCGAGCCTCCACCCTAAAGGACAGTCATGTTGCCCAGACAGCCTGAGCAGCCACGCTAAAGGACAGACATGCCAGTGGCCTTGTTAGGTTGGAGGGTGCTAAATTTTTTGAGTACTGTACCTCATCGGTTGTTACCATTTCAAGTTTGAAGTCGTCTTTGTGGACCCCTAGGTTCTTGTAGTATGCTACTATGTGTTCTACCCCATAATGCCCTGAGTGGGAGGGTAGTTTGTTTACCAGTGTTGGGGCTATGTTTGTGAAGAAGATGTTTAAGTAATTGGCTACATCCAGCTTGTCTGTGATGAGCGTGTTGTCCGTCTTTATGTTTGAGAATCTGGTTTTAAGTTTTTTACTGCAGCCTAGTTGATTATTGAGTAATTTCCAAAGTTCACATGGTTTGTTTTTGTGGTGAACCTAAGACTGCTGACGAGGCAGAAGCCTTGCTTAATTCTCTCAAAGCGGCTCGCAAGGGGAAGTTGGGATCATGCACAAGGAAAAGGAATGAGATACTGACTCTTTTGGTGGATGGGGGAGATGTTGATTATGTCAATAAGTGTTTGGAGGCATTTGAAGAGGCTGTTGATGGCTTCACAAGTGCTCACCAATCTGTGCAAGCACTATTATCAGAGGAGGAGAGTAAAGAGGATTTTGTGGACTGGTATGAGCCAAATGGGGCCGATTTTACATGCTTTGTGAAGGCATGGAAAAGAGAGCAAATTGCACAGGCTAATATTGGCCCTCAGGACAGCATTTCCAATCTTTCATACAAAACTAAAGGGTCAAAAGCCTCCTCAGAGCAGCCGCTGAGCATGCTGCCCAGACAGCCCGAGCAGCCACACTAAAGGACATGCATGCTGTCCAGACAGCCCGAGCAGCCACGCTAAAGGACATGCATGCTGCCCAGACAGCCTGAGCAGCCACCCTAAAGGACATGCATGCTCCCCAGACAGCCCGAGCAGTCACCCTAAAGGACATGCATGCTGCCCAGACAGCCCGAGCAGCCAACCTAAAGGACATGCATGCTGTCCAGACAGCCCGAGCAGCCACGCTAAAGGACATGCATGCTGCCCAGACAGCCTGAGCAGCCACACTAAAGGACATGCATGCTCCCCAGACAGCCCGAGCAGTCACCCTAAAGGACATGCATGCTGCCCAGACAGCCCGAGCAGCCACACTAAAGGACAGACATGCTGCCCAGACAGCCTGAGCAGTCACACTAAAGGACAGACATGCTGCCCAGACAGCCCGAGCAGCCACACTAAAGGACAGACATGCTGCCCAGACAGCCCGAGCAGCCACCCTAAAGGACATGCATGCTGCCCAGACAGCCCGAGCAGCCACACTAAAGGACATGCATGCTGCCCAGACAGCCCGAGCAGCCACCCTAAAGGACAGACATGCTGCCCAGACAGCCCGAGCAGCCACACTAAAGGACATGCATGCTGCCCAGACAGCCCAAGCAGCCACGTTAAAGGACATGCATGCTTCCCAGACAGCCCGAGCAGTCACCCTAAAGGACATGCATGCTGCCCAGACAGCCCGAGCAGCCACACTAAAGGACATGCATGCTGCCCAGACAGCCCGATCAGCCACCCTAAAGGACATGCATGCTGCCCAGACAGCCTGAGCAGCCACACTAAAGGACAGACATGCTGCCCAGACAGCCCGAGCAGCCACGCTAAAGGACATGCATGCTGCCCAGACAGCCCGAGCAGCCACGCTAAAGGACAGACATGCTGCCCAGACAGCCCGAGCAGCCACACTAAAGGACATGCATGCTGCCCAGACAGCCTGAGCAGCCACGCTAAAGGACATGCATGCTGCCCAGACAGCCCGAGCAGTCACCCTAAAGGACAGACATGCTGCCCAGACAGCCCGAGCAGCCACCCTAAAGGACATGCATGCTGCCCAGACAGCCCGAGCAGCCACCCTAAAGGACAGACATGCTGCCCAGACAGCCCGAGCAGCCACACTAAAGGACAGACATGCTGCCCAGACAGCCCGAGCAGCCACGCTAAAGGACATGCATGCTGCCCAGACAGCCCGAGCAGCCACTCTAAAGGACATGCATGCTGCCCAGACAGCCCGAGCAGTCACCCTAAAGGACAGACATGCTGCCCAGACAGCCCAAGCAGCCACACTAAAGGACATGCATGCTGCCCAGACAGCCCGAGCAGCCACGCTAAAGGACAGACATGCTGCCCAGACAGCCCGAGCAGCCACCCTAAAGGACATGCATGCTGCCCAGACAGCCCGAGCAGCCACCCTAAAGGACATGCATGCTGCCCAGACAGCCCGAGCAGCCACCCTAAAGGACAGACATGCTGCCCAGACAGCCCGAGCAGCCACGCTAAAGGACATGCATGCTGCCCAGACAGTCCGAGCAGTCACCCTAAAGGACAGACATGCTGCCCAGACAGCCCGAGCAGCCACACTAAAGGACATGCATGCTGCCCAGACAGCCCGATCAGCCACCCTAAAAGACATGCATGCTGCCCAGACAGCCTGAGCAGCCACCCTAAAGGACAGACATGCTGCCCAGACAGCCCGAGCAGCCACGCTAAAGGACATGCATGCTGCCCAGACAGCCCGAGCAGCCACGCTAAAGGACAGACATGCTGCCCAGACAGCCCGAGCAGCCACGCTAAAGGACATGCATGCTGCCCAGACAGCCCGAGCCTCCACCCTAAAGGACAGTCATGTTGCCCAGACAGCCTGAGCAGCCACGCTAAAGGACAGACATGCCAGTGGCCTTGTTAGGTTGGAGGGTGCTAAATTTTTTGAGTACTGTACCTCATCGGTTGTTACCATTTCAAGTTTGAAGTCGTCTTTGTGGACCCCTAGGTTCTTGTAGTATGCTACTATGTGTTCTACCCCATAATGCCCTGAGTGGGAGGGTAGTTTGTTTACCAGTGTTGGGGCTATGTTTGTGAAGAAGATGTTTAAGTAATTGGCTACATCCAGCTTGTCTGTGATGAGCGTGTTGTCCGTCTTTATGTTTGAGAATCTGGTTTTAAGTTTTTTACTGCAGCCTAGTTGATTATTGAGTAATTTCCAAAGTTCACATGGTTTGTTTTTGTGGTGAACCTAAGACTGCTGACGAGGCAGAAGCCTTGCTTAATTCTCTCAAAGCGGCTCGCAAGGGGAAGTTGGGATCATGCACAAGGAAAAGGAATGAGATACTGACTCTTTTGGTGGATGGGGGAGATGTTGATTATGTCAATAAGTGTTTGGAGGCATTTGAAGAGGCTGTTGATGGCTTCACAAGTGCTCACCAATCTGTGCAAGCACTATTATCAGAGGAGGAGAGTAAAGAGGATTTTGTGGACTGGTATGAGCCAAATGGGGCCGATTTTACATGCTTTGTGAAGGCATGGAAAAGAGAGCAAATTGCACAGGCTAATATTGGCCCTCAGGACAGCATTTCCAATCTTTCATACAAAACTAAAGGGTCAAAAGCCTCCTCAGAGCAGCCGCTGAGCATGCTGCCCAGACAGCCCGAGCAGCCACACTAAAGGACATGCATGCTGTCCAGACAGCCCGAGCAGCCACGCTAAAGGACATGCATGCTGCCCAGACAGCCTGAGCAGCCACCCTAAAGGACATGCATGCTCCCCAGACAGCCCGAGCAGTCACCCTAAAGGACATGCATGCTGCCCAGACAGCCCGAGCAGCCAACCTAAAGGACATGCATGCTGTCCAGACAGCCCGAGCAGCCACGCTAAAGGACATGCATGCTGCCCAGACAGCCTGAGCAGCCACACTAAAGGACATGCATGCTCCCCAGACAGCCCGAGCAGTCACCCTAAAGGACATGCATGCTGCCCAGACAGCCCGAGCAGCCACACTAAAGGACAGACATGCTGCCCAGACAGCCTGAGCAGTCACACTAAAGGACAGACATGCTGCCCAGACAGCCCGAGCAGCCACACTAAAGGACAGACATGCTGCCCAGACAGCCCGAGCAGCCACCCTAAAGGACATGCATGCTGCCCAGACAGCCCGAGCAGCCACACTAAAGGACATGCATGCTGCCCAGACAGCCCGAGCAGCCACCCTAAAGGACAGACATGCTGCCCAGACAGCCCGAGCAGCCACACTAAAGGACATGCATGCTGCCCAGACAGCCCAAGCAGCCACGTTAAAGGACATGCATGCTTCCCAGACAGCCCGAGCAGTCACCCTAAAGGACATGCATGCTGCCCAGACAGCCCGAGCAGCCACACTAAAGGACATGCATGCTGCCCAGACAGCCCGATCAGCCACCCTAAAGGACATGCATGCTGCCCAGACAGCCTGAGCAGCCACACTAAAGGACAGACATGCTGCCCAGACAGCCCGAGCAGCCACGCTAAAGGACATGCATGCTGCCCAGACAGCCCGAGCAGCCACGCTAAAGGACAGACATGCTGCCCAGACAGCCCGAGCAGCCACACTAAAGGACATGCATGCTGCCCAGACAGCCTGAGCAGCCACGCTAAAGGACATGCATGCTGCCCAGACAGCCCGAGCAGTCACCCTAAAGGAGATGCATGCTGCCCAGACAGCCCGAGCAGCCACGCTAAAGGACAGACATGCTGCCCAGACAGCCTGAGCAGCCACACTAAAGGACAGACATGCTGCCCAGACAGCCCGAGCAGTCACCCTAAAGGACAGACATGCTGCCCAGACAGCCCAAGCAGCCACACTAAAGGACATGCATGCTGCCCAGACAGCCCGAGCAGCCACGCTAAAGGACAGACATGCTGCCCAGACAGCCCGAGCAGCCACCCTAAAGGACATGCATGCTGCCCAGACAGCCCGAGCAGCCACCCTAAAGGACATGCATGCTGCCCAGACAGCCCGAGCAGCCACCCTAAAGGACAGACATGCTGCCCAGACAGCCCGAGCAGCCACACTAAAGGACAGACATGCTGCCCAGACAGCCCGAGCAGCCACGCTAAAGGACATGCATGCTGCCCAGACAGCCCGAGCAGCCACTCTAAAGGACATGCATGCTGCCCAGACAGCCAGAGCAGCCACACTAAAGGACATGCATGCTGCCCAGACAGCCCGAGCAGCCACACTAAAGGACAGACATGCTGCCCAGACAGCCCGAGCAGCCACCCTAAAGGACAGACATGCTGCCCAGACAGCCCAAGCAGCCACACTAAAGGACATGCATGCTGCCCAGACAGCCCGAGCAGCCACACTAAAGGACAGACATGCTGCCCAGACAGCCCGAGCAGCCACCCTAAAGGACATGCATGCTGCCCAGACAGCCCGAGCAGTCACCCTAAAGGACAGACATGCTGCCCAGACAGCCCGAGCAGCCATCCTAAAGGACATGCATGCTGCCCAGACAGCCCGATCAGCCACCCTAAAGGACATGCATGCTGCCCAGACAGCCTGAGCAGCCACCCTAAAGGACAGACATGCTGCCCAGACAGCCCGAGCAGCCACGCTAAAGGACATGCATGCTGCCCAGACAGCCCGAGCAGCCACGCTAAAGGACAGACATGCTGCCCAGACAGCCCGAGCAGCCACACTAAAGGACATGCATGCTGCCCAGACAGCCCGAGCCTCCACCCTAAAGGACAGTCATGTTGCCCAGACAGCCTGAGCAGCCACGCTAAAGGACAGACATGCCAGTGGCCTTGTTAGGTTGGAGGGTGCTAAATTTTTTGAGTACTGTACCTCATCGGTTGTTACCATTTCAAGTTTGAAGTCGTCTTTGTGGACCCCTAGGTTCTTGTAGTATGCTACTATGTGTTCTACCCCATAATGCCCTGAGTGGGAGGGTAGTTTGTTTACCAGTGTTGGGGCTATGTTTGTGAAGAAGATGTTTAAGTAATTGGCTACATCCAGCTTGTCTGTGATGAGCGTGTTGTCCGTCTTTATGTTTGAGAATCTGGTTTTAAGTTTTTTACTGCAGCCTAGTTGATTATTGAGTAATTTCCAAAGTTCACATGGTTTGTTTTTGTGGTGAACCTAAGACTGCTGACGAGGCAGAAGCCTTGCTTAATTCTCTCAAAGCGGCTCGCAAGGGGAAGTTGGGATCATGCACAAGGAAAAGGAATGAGATACTGACTCTTTTGGTGGATGGGGGAGATGTTGATTATGTCAATAAGTGTTTGGAGGCATTTGAAGAGGCTGTTGATGGCTTCACAAGTGCTCACCAATCTGTGCAAGCACTCTTATCAGAGGAGGAGAGTAAAGAGGATTTTGTGGACTGGTATGAGCCAAATGGGGCCGATTTTACATGCTTTGTGAAGGCATGGAAAAGAGAGCAAATTGCACAGGCTAATATTGGCCCTCAGGACAGCATTTCCAATCTTTCATACAAAACTAAAGGGTCAAAAGCCTCCTCAGAGCAGCCGCTGAGCATGCTGCCCAGACAGCCCGAGCAGCCACCCTAAAGGACATGCATGCTGTCCAGACAGCCCGAGCAGCCACGCTAAAGGACATGCATGCTGCCCAGACAGCCTGAGCAGCCACACTAAAGGACATGCATGCTGCCCAGACAGCCCGAGCAGCCAACCTAAAGGACATGCATGCTGTCCAGACAGCCCGAGCAGCCACGCTAAAGGACATGCATGCTGCCCAGACAGCCTGAGCAGCCACACTAAAGGACATGCATGCTCCCCAGACAGCCCGAGCAGTCACCCTAAAGGACATGCATGCTGCCCAGACAGCCCGAGCAGCCACACTAAAGGACAGACATGCTGCCCAGACAGCCTGAGCAGTCACACTAAAGGACAGACATGCTGCCCAGACAGCCCGAGCAGCCACACTAAAGGACAGACATGCTGCCCAGACAGCCCGAGCAGCCACCCTAAAGGACATGCATGCTGCCCAGACAGCCCGAGCAGCCACACTAAAGGACATGCATGCTGCCCAGACAGCCCGAGCAGCCACACTAAAGGACAGACATGCTGCCCAGACAGCCCGAGCAGCCACCCTAAAGGACATGCATGCTGCCCAGACAGCCCAAGCAGCCACGTTAAAGGACATGCATGCTTCCCAGACAGCCCGAGCAGTCACCCTAAAGGACATGCATGCTGCCCAGACAGCCCGAGCAGTCACCCTAAAGGACAGACATGCTGCCCAGACAGCCCGAGCAGCCACACTAAAGGACATGCATGCTGCCCAGACAGTCCGATCAGCCACCCTAAAGGACATGCATGCTGCCCAGACAGCCTGAGCAGCCACACTAAAGGACATGCATGCTGCCCAGACAGCCCGAGCAGCCACGCTAAAGGACATGCATGCTGCCTAGACAGCCCGAGCAGCCACGCTAAAGGACAGACATGTTGCCCAGACAGCCCGAGCAGCCACACTAAAGGACATGCATGCTGCCTAGACAGCCCGAACCTCCACCCTAAAGGACAGTCATACTGCCCAGACAGCCTGAGCAGCCACACTAAAGGACAGACATGCCAGTGGCCTTGTTAGGTTGGAGGGCACTACATTTTTGGAGTACCTCATCGGTTGTTACCATTTCAAGTTTGAAGTCGTCTTTGTGGACCCCTAGGTTCTTGTAGTATGCTACTATGTGTTCTACCCCATAATGCCCTGAGTGGGAGGGTAGTTTGTTTACCAGTGTTGTGGCTATGTTTGTGAAGAAGATGTTTAAGTAATTGGCTACATCCAGCTTGTCTGTGATGAGCGTGTTGTCCGTCTTTATGTTTGAGAATCTGGTTTTAAGTTTTTTACTGCAGCCTAGTTGATTATTGAGTAATTTCCAAAGTTCACATGGTTTGTTTTTGTGGTGAACCTAAGACTGCTGACGAGGCAGAAGCCTTGCTTAATTCTCTCAAAGCGGCTCGCAAGGGGAAGTTGGGATCATGCACAAGGAAAAGGAATGAGATACTGACTCTTTTGGTGGATGGGGGAGATGTTGATTATGTCAATAAGTGTTTGGAAGCATTTGAAGAGGCTGTTGATGGCTTCACAAGTGCTCACCAATCTGTGCAAGCACTCTTATCAGAGGAGGAGAGTAAAGAGGATTTTGTGGACTGGTATGAGCCAAATGGGGCCGATTTTGCATGCTTTGTGAAGGCATGGAAAAGAGAGCAAATTGCACAGGCTAATATTGGCCCTCAGGACAGCATTTCCAATCTTTCATACAAAACTAAAGGGTCAAAAGCCTCCTCAGAGCAGCCGCTGAGCATGCTGCCCAGACAGCCCGAGCAGCCACCCTAACGGACATGCATGCTGTCCAGACAGCCCGAGCAGCCACACTAAAGGACATGCATGCTGCCCAGACAGCCTGAGCAGCCACGCTAAAGGACATGCATGCTCCCCAGACAGCCCGAGCAGTCACCCTAAAGGACATGCATGCTGCCCAGACAGCCCGAGCAGCCAACCTAAAGGACATGCATGCTGTCCAGACAGCCCGAGCAGCCACGCTAAAGGACATGCATGCTGCCCAGACAGCCTGAGCAGCCACTCTAAAGGACATGCATGCTCCCCAGACAGCCCGAGCAGTCACCCTAAAGGACATGCATGCTGCCCAGACAGCCCGAGCAGCCACACTAAAGGACAGACATGCTGCCCAGACAGCCTGAGCAGCCACACTAAAGGACAGACATGCTGCCCAGACAGCCCGAGCAGCCACCCTAAAGGACAGACATGCTGCCCAGACAGCCCGAGCAGCCACCCTAAAGGACATGCATGCTGCCCAGACAGCACGAGCAGCCACGCTAAAGGACATGCATGCTGCCCAGACAGCCCGAGCAGCCACCCTAAAGGACAGACATGGTGCCCAGACAGCCCGAGCAGCCACACTAAAGGACATGCATGCTGCCCAGACAGCCCGAGCAGCCACACTAAAGGACATGCATGCTGCTCAGACAGCCCGAGCAGCCACCCTAAAGGACAGACATACTGCCCAGACAGCCCGAGCAGCCAACCTAAAGGACATGCATGCTTCCCAGACAGCCCGAGCAGCCACTCTAAAGGACATGCATGCTGCCCAGACAGCCCGAGCAGTCACCCTAAAGGACAGACATGCTGCCCAGACAGCCCGAGCAGCCACCCTAAAGGACATGCATGCTGCCCAGACAGCCCGATCAGCCACACTAAAGGACATGCATGCTGCCCAGACAGCCTGAGCAGCCACCCTAAAGGACATGCATGCTGCCCAGACAGCCCGAGCAGCCACACTAAAGGACATGCATGCTGCCTAGACAGCCCGAGCAGCCACGCTAAAGGACAGACATGCTGCCCAGACAGCCCGATCAGCCATGCTAAAGGACATGCATGCTGCCTAGACAGCCCGAGCCTCCACCCTAAAGGACAGTCATACTGCCCAGACAGCCTGAGCAGCCACACTAAAGGACAGACATGCCAGTGGCCTTGTTAGGTTGGAAGGCACTACATTTTTTGAGTACCTCATCGGTTGTTACCATTTCAAGTTTGAAGTCGTCTTTGTGGACCCCTAGGTTCTTGTAGTATGCTACTATGTGTTCTACCCCATAATGCCCTGAGTGGGAGGGTAGTTTGTTTACCAGTGTTGTGGCTATGTTTGTGAAGAAGATGTTTAAGTAATTGGCTACATCCAGCTTGTCTGTGATGAGCGTGTTGTCCGTCTTTATGTTTGAGAATCTGGTTTTAAGTTTTTTACTGCAGCCTAGTTGATTATTGAGTAATTTCCAAAGTTCACATGGTTTGTTTTTGTGGTGAACCTAAGACTGCTGACGAGGCAGAAGCCTTGTTTAATTCTCTCAAAGCGGCTCGCAAGGGGAAGTTGGGATCATGCACAAGGAAAAGGAATGAGATACTGACTCTTTTGGTGGATGGGGGAGATGTTGATTATGTCAATAAGTGTTTGGAGGCATTTGAAGAGGCTGTTGATGGCTTCACAAGTGCTCACCAATCTGTGCAAGCACTCTTATCAGAGGAGGAGAGTAAAGAGGATTTTGTGGACTGGTATGAGCCAAATGGGGCCGATTTTGCATGCTTTGTGAAGGCATGGAAAAGAGAGCAAATTGCACAGGCTAATATTGGCCCTCAGGACAGCATTTCCAATCTTTCATACAAAACTAAAGGGTCAAAAGCCTCCTCAGAGCAGCCGCTGAGCATGCTGCCCAGACAGCCCGAGCAGCCACCCTAAAGGACATGCATGCTGTCCAGACAGCCCGAGCAGCCACGCTAAAGGACATGCATGCTGCCCAGACAGCCTGAGCAGCCACACTAATGGACATGCATGCTCCCCAGACAGCCCGAGCAGTCACCCTAAAGGACATGCATGCTGCCCAGACAGCCCGAGCAGCCAACCTAAAGGACATGCATGCTGTCCAGACAGCCCGAGCATCCACGCTAAAGGACATGCATGCTGCCCAGACAGCCTGAGCAGCCACACTAAAGGACATGCATGCTCCCCAGACAGCCCGAGCAGTCACCCTAAAGGACATGCATGCTGCCCAGACAGCCCGAGCAGTCACCCTAAAGGACATGCATGCTGCCCAGACAGCCCGAGCAGCCACACTAAAGGACATGCATGCTCCCCAGACAGCCCGAGCAGCCACGCTAAAGGACATGCATGCTGCCCAGACAGCCTGAGCAGCCATGCTAAAGGACATGCATGCTCCCCAGACAACCCGAGCAGTCACCCTAAAGGACATGCATGCTGCCCAGACAGCCAGAGCAGCCACGCTAAAGGACAGACATGCTGCCCATATAGCCTGAGCAGCCACACTAAAGGACAGACATGCTGCCCAGACAGCCCGAGCAGCCACCCTAAAGGACATTCATGCTGCCCAGACAGCCCGAGCAGCCACACTAAAGGACATGCATGCTGCCCAGACAGCCGGAGCAGCCACCCTAAAGGACAGACATGCTGCCCAGACAGCCCGAGCAGCCACCTAAAGGACATGCATGCTGCCCAGACAGCCCGAGCAGCCACCCTAAAGGACATGCATGCTGCCCAGACAGCCCGAGCAGCCACACTAAAGGACAGACATGCTGCCCAGACAGCCCGAGCAGCCAACCTAAAGGACATGCATGCTTCCCAGACAGCCCGAGCAGCCAACCTAAAGGACATGCATGCTGCCCAGACAGCCCGAGCAGTCACCCTAAAGGACAGACATGCGACCCAGACAGCCCGAGCAGCCACCCTAAAGGACATGCATGCTGCCCAGACAGCCCGATCAGCCACACTAAAGGACATGCATGCTGCCCAGACAGCCTGAGCAGCCACACTAAAGGACATGCATGCTGCCCAGACAGCCCGAGCAGCCACGCTAAAGGACATGCTGCCTAGACAGCCCGAGCAGCCACGCTAAAGGACAGACATGCTGCCCAGACAGCCCGAGCAGCCACGCTAAAGGACATGCATGCTGCCTAGACAGCCCGAGCCTCCACCGTAAAGGACAGTCATACTGCCCAGACAGCCTGAGCAGCCACCCTAAAGGACATGCATGCTGCCCAGACAGCCCGAGCAGCCAGCCTAAAGGACATGCATGCTGTCCAGACAGCCCGAGCATCCACGCTAAAGGACATGCATGCTGCCCAGACAGCCTGAGCAGCCACACTAAAGGACATGCATGCTCCCCAGACAGCCCGATCAGTCACCCTAAAGGACATGCATGCTGCCCAGACAGCCCGAGCAGTCACCCTAAAGGACATGCATGCTGCCCAGACAGCCCGAGCAGCCAACCTAAAGGACATGCATGCTGTCCAGACAGCCCGAGCATCCACGCTAAAGGACATGCATGCTGCCCAGACAGCCTGAGCAGCCACGCTAAAGGACATGCATGCTCCCCAGACAGCCCGAGCAGTCACCCTAAAGGACATGCATGCTGCCCAGACAGCCAGAGCAGCCACACTAAAGGACAGACATGCTGCCCAGATAGCCTGAGCAGCCACACTAAAGGACAGACATGCTGCCCAGACAGCCCGAGCAGCCACCCTAAAGGACATTCATGCTGCCCAGACAGCCCGAGCAGCCACACTAAAGGACATGCATGCTGCCCAGACAGCCGGAGCAGCCACCCTAAAGGACAGACATGCTGCCCAGACAGCCCGAGCAGCCACCTAAAGGACATGCATGCTGCCCAGACAGCCCGAGCAGCCACCCTAAAGGACATGCATGCTGCCCAGACAGCCCGAGCAGCCACACTAAAGGACAGACATGCTGCCCAGACAGCCCGAGCAGCCAACCTAAAGGACATGCATGCTTCCCAGACAGCCCGAGCAGCCAACCTAAAGGACATGCATGCTGCCCAGACAGCCCGAGCAGTCACCCTAAAGGACAGACATGCGACCCAGACAGCCCGAGCAGCCAGCCTAAAGGACATGCATGCTGCCCAGACAGCCCGATCAGCCAATCTAAAGGACATGCATGCTGCCCAGACAGCCTGAGCAGCCACACTAAAGGACATGCATGCTGCCCAGACAGCCCGAGCAGCCACGCTAAAGGACATGCTGCCTAGACAGCCCGAGCAGCCACGCTAAAGGACAGACATGCTGCCCAGACAGCCCGAGCAGCCACGCTAAAGGACATGCATGCTGCCTAGACAGCCCGAGCCTCCACCCTAAAGGACAGTCATACTGCCCAGACAGCCTGAGCAGCCACCCTAAAGGACAGACATGCCAGTGGCCTTGTTAGGTTGGAGGGCACTACATTTTTTGAGTACCTCATCGGTTGTTACCATTTCAAGTTTGAAGTCGTCTTTGTGGACCCCTAGGTTCTTGTAGTATGCTACTATGTGTTCTACCCCATAATGCCCTGAGTGGGAGGGTAGTTTGTTTACCAGTGTTGTGGCTATGTTTGTGAAGAAGATGTTTAAGTAATTGGCTACATCCAGCTTGTCTGTGATGAGCGTGTTGTCCGTCTTTATGTTTGAGAATCTGGTTTTAAGTTTTTTACTGCAGCCCAGTGGCGGACTGGCCATCGGGACGTTCGGGACGAATCCCAATGGGCCGGGACCAAAGCGGGCTGGTCAAAAAAATAAAAATTATACTTTTTTTTTTTATTATAATTTTTTTTTTTTTTAACTTTTTAACTTTTTTTTTTTGGGCCAGTGTGTGGGCCAGTGTGTGGGCCACTAATGTGGGCCGATGTGTGGGCCAGTGTGTGGGCCAGTGTGTGGGCCAGTGTGTGAGTCGGTGTGTGGGCCACTAATGTGGGCCGGTGTGTGGGCCAGTGTGTGAGTCAGTGTGTGGGCCACTAATGTGGGCCAGTGTGTGGGCCAGTGTGTGGGCCGGTGTGTGGGCCAGTATGTGGGCCGGTGTGTGGGCCGGTGTGTGGGCCAGTGTGTGGGCCACTAATGTGGGCCGGTGTGTGGGCCGGTGTAGTGTGTGGGCCGATGTAGTGTGTGGGCCAGTGTGTGGGCCATATGTGGGCCGGTGTGTGGGCCATTATGTGGGCCGGTGTGTGGGCCAGTGTGTGGGCCGGCAATAAAACAATAAACAAGTTGCATAAACTAAATCAGATTAAAAATGATCACAGTTCTGGTTTGCCTTAAAATGCAGTTTAAGATGGGTCTTGAACATGGAGTATGTAGGGCACTCTCTAATCACAACTGGCAGGCTATTCCAGTAGTTACCACTTTTAACAGAGGACACAGTTTTTGCAATGGTAGTATACCGAAAAGGCACCTTACAGTCCCCTCTACTGATGGCCCTGGTGGTAATGCCAGTGTCTGCTTTATGTTGAATGAACTCATTCAATGGGGGAGGGGCAAGTCCATGCAGAACCTTGTACATGAAGCAAGTATATTTGAAAACTTGGAAATTCTCGAAACTTAGCATGTTATGTTTTTCTAAAACATTACAGTGATGAAATGAAATTGGTTTCCTATCAAATACTTTTATGGCTTTTTTGTAGAGTAATTATATTGGTGTAAGAGTAGTGACATATAAAAGAGACCAGTTGATAAAACAGTAGGCCTACTCGATGTGTGATAAAATCATTGAATGCAGAAACATCCTTGCAGCATTAACTGGCAGGCAGGGCCTGATCTGCCTGAAGTTTTCGATGTTAAACTTGACTGTTTGTCACTTTCTTCACATGACTTTTTGAAGGTCAATGTAGAGTCCAATGTGACCCCAAGATACTTGAATTAATGTACAATGTCCAGCTCCGCCTCTCCCAGAAACACATTAGAGTGAGTGACCTCTACTGGTGACTTTGTGAACATCATACACACTATTTTCTTGGTGTTAAGTGAAAGACATGCTTTTGTTAGCCAGTCTTGAATGAGACATGAGACATCAGTGAATGAGATTCACGTTTCCTCCCAACCGCGAGTAGGCCTAGAAGCGCAGAAATGGAGAATGCAAAAAAAGAAAGGGTGGAGCTGAAAAAGCTAGAATTAAAAAACTAAAATTGCCAGTAAAAGACACAGAACAATGTTCTAAAATTACAGACATGTTTACCCGCTGCTGCTGCTAATGATGATGAAGTTCAAGTGGAAGGAACCAACAGTAACATGACAGGTGCATGCAGTAGCCTAGTGCATATTCTACTGTTGGTGTCTGCCGGTTCATGAGGGCTAGCTAGCCTATACTAGCTCTTGCAGTGATTTCAGTGATTCTATTACAAGACAATGTGCTTTCCGTATTCCTGATTCCTTACAGCACGTGGACGTAAATAGTTGTGACTCGTGACGTTTTTTCTCTGACTAAAAGTTTAGTTAGCAATGTTAGGACTAGTTCCCACCACAGCATCAGAAGCTAAAGTGCTAACCTAGAGAGCCAATCAGAACCTAGGACGGGCTGCAAATTAATCGGCTACTAATATTATAATAGTAAATACTAAAATAAAATACTATTATGTTCCCTTCCAAATTTTCATGTTGATATAATATTGGTAATCTAATTGATTTAATTGATTAGTTGCCATTTTACATGCTTAAATAAGATGTACCTTAGAATTCCCAACTGTTAGCCATGTTCTCGATCTGTATATGATTAGTCTCATCTACATGTTTGTAAATAACCACAGCTAACTAGCTTAAGCTAACAACTAGGTCAACTACTACCCCGTAGTTAAACATATGTGATTGCATATAACAGCTAACTGTTACAGCTAAGTTGGTAGTTAGCCTATTCCATTAATGTTGAATGTATTTATGAAGGTTGTTGATGGTGGTTGGCGCTGATTAGCAGACATGATTCTGTCAGTCTGCCACAGGGCAGCTGTGTTTGCTGATGCTGCTCACAACCACCAGTAGTGTATGACTGTGTGAATGCTTGATGGTTTCTGTGAAGCGCTTTGTGGAACAATGCTGATATACAGTTAAGAATGAGTAATTCGCTTTTGGTTTTTAAGAAAAATTTGTAAAGCTATTTTTGAAAACTACAGGGGTGAATAATACTGTTTTCTTTTGCTATTTTCTTTTAGAATACTGTTTTGGAGTCTTAATTTTTTTTATTTTTTTTTTTTTTTTATCCACTTTTTCTCCCATTTTATTTTTTTTTTGATCAAATATTTTTATTTTCTTTTCTTTTTTCCAACATGAAACAAAACATATCACAATACAACAACAACAATACATAAAAATACTTACTCAACACCACATGACAAGACAACTACTGATACAACTGTACAGTGATCATCCTAACATGGACACTCGCTCGTTCTCTTCCCCCCCCCCCCCTCCCCCCGCTCACCCCAGGACCTCAACATGAGGTCACACTCATAATACATCACAATACATCACTCAGCAAAAAAAAAAAAAAAAAACAAGAATCAAAACAAACATTTCCAAACTTATATGCGTTCCCTCAACTTTGTCACTGTAGCCAACCAAATTACGATATCAGATTCCCTAACCCCTATAACACGTGCCGTGGATATCTCCAAATAGATCACGTCAAGGTAGGTGAGAAACCATACCTTTGGACAGAGTCTATCTGGATGAAACCAACGTGAGGCAATCAATTTTTTTGCGGCTGTGAGGCCGGCCAAAATTAGCTTTTTCACCTGTATAGAGGTCGGTAATTTAGAGAGATCATTCAGTAATAGTACAGAAGGAGATACAGGTATGGTTAGAGAGAAAATGTCTGCGAGCTGATATGTAACATTTTCCCAAAAAATCACAACAGGAGGGCATTCCCAGTACATATGCATAAATGTACCTGTGGCGCCACTTGGACACAAGGTACACAGAGAGTCAGGTCTGAGACCCATTGAATTCAATCGTCTAGGGGTTAAATAAGTCCTGTGAATAAAATTCAGATGAATCTGTTGGTGATCTGGGTTGTGTGAGGATAACCGAACATTTTCCCAGACTGCATCCCAATCAAAATCTACATCCAACTCCGGAACATCCTTTCTCCAAATCGTATCCAGGGGGAGCTCTTTATACGAGGTCATGAGTAAATGGCGATAAAAGTCAGAGACAAAGCCTCTCGATGTCTCCTTGTCATAAAAGAACTTGTGAAAGCGGTGATGCACTAGTGGAGCATCCCATGGCATGCCATGAGCCTTCAGAGCTGCTCTTATTTGTAAATAAAAGAAAAAGGAGGTTCCGGGGAGATCATATCCGTTGGATATATCCTGGAAAGATCGGAGGCCAGAGTTATCAAAGATATCCCCCAATGTGTGGATACCTTTCTTTTCCCATCTAGGGTACCTAATAGGTTGTTGTTCAATAAGGAGAAGATTGTTATTAAATAGAGGGGAATGCGTGTGCCATTGATGGCGGTTTGTACCCACTTTCTGAGTGTCACGCCAAGTTTGGATCACATGTGTGATTAAAGGGCCAAATCTTAATTTACATTGTTTAATTGATATGTTGGTATACACAATATCCTGAAGTCTATATGGGGACACCAACTTCTCCTCCAATGGTCGCCAAGATACAGCTGCTTGAGCATCAAACCAAGTGATCAAAGGTCTCAGAGAGAAAGCCTGAAAATAATATTTAAAGTCTGGAAATGCTAAGCCCCCATCGAGTTTACTCCTTTGGGCAGTTGATCTCTTCAAGCGCGGGCGTTTATTGTTCCAAACGAATTTATACGAGGCAGAGTGCAATTTCTGCCAGTAACCAACAGGAGGAGGTAACGGGAGCATGGAGCTGATAAAGTTAATTCTGGGTAAAATATTCATTTTAATTATTGACGCACGGGCCTGTAATGAATTTTTTAATTTGGACCATCTGTTAAAGTCATTCGTAATCCTGTCACCCAAGCTGGAGTAATTATACCTTACCGTCTGGCCTATAGTGGGGAATATATCAATCCCGAGACATTTAAAGTGCTCCACCATAAGCATGTTTGCCGGTAAGATGGTAGCCTTCGCAGGCTCATTAAGTGGAAGAAAAGCAGATTTTGGCCAGTTGATCTTAAAGCCGGACAGGCTGCCGAATTCATCTATCACGCCGAGCAGATGAGGTAGAGAGATGGAGGGATTTTGCATAAACAGGAGTACATCATCTGCGTATAAGCTAATATGATGATGTGTGCCCTGAATTGAAATAGGAGACATAATTTGGGATTGTCTTATGTATTGAGCTAGGTGTTCGAGGGATAAAGCGAAGAGTCCGGGACTAAGAGGACAACCCTGTCTAGAAGAACGCGAGACAGAGAAGAGTGGCGAACAGAACTTTCCCGTTAAGATCATGGCCGAAGGCTCAGTGTATAATACTTTGATCATATGAATGAAACCCTCACCCAACCCCATCCTTCTGAGAACTGCCCATAAGTAAGACCACTCCAATCTGTCAAATGCCTTCATTGCGTCCAAGGATATGACCGCTGTAGGGGCTGCAATATCCTTGCTGGCATTAATCACGTGCAGTAACCGTCTGATGTTGTCAGTAACCAGGCGGCCTCTTATGAAGCCGGTCTGATCAGGGTGAACTAGAGATGTCATGTGCTTTTGAAGTCTGGTGGCTAGAACCTTGGCATATAGCTTAAGATCGGCTCCGAGGAGACTTAGGGGCCTGTAGCTGCCACATTCGGTGGGGTCCTTATCCTTCTTGAGTAAAACAGATATAAGCGCCATATTGACATCTCTAGAAAAATTGCCCTCTTTGATTGAGTGTAAGATCATTGAGAGTAATAAGGGGCCGAGTACATCCCAGAATGCAAGATAGAGTTCCGGTGGAATGCCGTCCCATCCGG
Organism: Notolepis coatsorum; assembly: GCF_963971535.1. Taxonomy (NCBI): domain Eukaryota; kingdom Metazoa; phylum Chordata; class Actinopteri; order Aulopiformes; family Paralepididae; genus Notolepis; species Notolepis coatsorum. The sequence continues at coordinate 2,798 of NW_028170709.1, read as the reverse complement.
GAGCCTTGCCCCGTTGCATATCCGCAATCGCCTCTCTAAGTTCAACCAGCGTGATAGGTGCAGCTAACAACCTAGCACTATCTTCTGAGATCTGTGGTAGATTGATTTGATCAAGAAAATCCTCCAGCTTGGTATGATCAAAGACCACCTCTGACTTGTACAGATTGGAATAAAAACAGCGAAATGTATCATTAATCTTTTTTGGGTTGGTGGTTACCTCCCCCTGTTGGTTCTTAATGGAAGGGATATCCGCAAATTGCTCACTGGCACGTATCTTCATAGCTAATAGGTGACTAGGCCTGGAGGCGTGAAAGTAGTAGTGCTGTCTTGTTCTGTGCATCTGAAATTCAGATTGTTGTCTTAAAATAGAGTTAATCTCTTTTTTCACTACCTTAATTTGAAGCTCCAGTCGATTAGAGTAGTTGTGCTGCAAGGAAGAGATCAACATGGCTTGAAGCTTTTCCAGTTCCTCTAGCTTGGAGAGACGTCCCTTGCGGAGATTAGATGCAAAGAGAGTAGTGTTACTTCTGATAAATCCCTTAACCGAATTCCATAGGATTCTGGGGTCCTGTACAGAGCCAACATTAAACTGTAGGAATTCAGTGAGCTTCTCTTTAAATTGCAAGTTAAACTCTCCGTTTTTCAGAAGTGTTGAGTTAAAACGCCATCTAGGGGCACGGGATGTTATTTTACTGAGTGAACCTTTGAGGAGGATACCTTTGTGGTCTGAGAGTGCTATGGGCACTAAGTCAACATCAAAGCTATCAAAGAGATGTGGGGAAGAAAAAACATAATCAATTCTGGAAGAGGTCTTATGTCTCGACGAGAAGAAGGAGTAATCCCTCGCAGATGGGTTGAGCGAACGCCACATATCAATTACCCCTGTGTCCTTAGACCAGGCCTGTAGGGCTGTGGTAGCTTGCTTCTGATCAGAGTTTTCCGTGTGATTGGATCTATCGATCAATGGATCCCAAACTGCATTAAAATCAGCTCCTACTATTAAAGAGTAATCAGGTAGTTTCAACATAGCTGAAGTTAGTGCAGCATAAAAGTTAGCGTCATACAAATTAGGGGCGTATGCAGAAATCAGCGCAATTTTCCGGTTAGAGCATTCTATTTTAGCAATAGTGATTCGACCATTTGCATCAGACCACACATCTAACAGTTTAATATTCAAATTTTTCTTCGCCACTATGGCTACCCCTCGGGTCTTGGTGCCAAAAGAAGAAGAACTTATGTTATGATAAAATTTATTTGCCAATTTTGCATTATCCGCCAATAAAAGATGAGTTTCACTCAGCAAAGCCAGATCCACTTGCTTCCTCTTTAGCCACGTTAGTACACTTGTGCGTTTATGTGGTATATTGAGACCCCCTGTATTCCAGATCAGGATATTCAAATTAGCCATAGTCTAAAAGGGATGCAGTCTGGTTGAATGTAATTCGTTTGGAGTAGAAAACTATAATAGATACATATTCACTTGTTAAGGTTCCATTGAGTACCGAGCGTGAGCGTGAAAACAAAAATAAAACAGAGCGAGTCGACTGAAAAGAAAAACAAAAAACACAATCCCCCATTCCCTCCCCCCTCCCCCCCACTACTATAACTTCTCCTATCCGGAGATTAAGCTGCATCCCACCTGGTCGTCTGCAAACTAAAACGCAAACAGCCAGGTAAAAAGCAGACTTCCTTCTCAGTGGCTACACGCCACGCTCCCACAACAGTAAAAAAAAAAAAAAGTATAATTAAATGCCTCTAAAAGGTAGAGAGGAGGAAAAAATAAAAAATAAATAAAAACAATAATAAAAACAATAATAATAATAATAATAATAATAATAATAATAATAATAATAATAATAATAATAATAATAATAATAATAATAATAATAATAATAATAATAATAATAATAATAATAATAATAATAATAATAATAATAATAATAATAATAATAATAATAATAATAATAATAATAATAATAATAATAATAATAATAATAATATAATAATAATAATAATAATAATAATAATAATAATAATAATAATAATAATAATAATAATAATAATAATAATAATAATAATAATAATAATAATAATAATAATAATAATAATAATAATAATAATAATAATAATAATAATAATAATAATAATAATAATAATAATAATAATAATAATAATTTTCTCCCCATTTTCTACATTTTCTCCCATCCCAATTTCGTATCATCCAATTCAACCCTCCCCTGTCACGAACGCTGTTTCTTGCCTCCCACAAGCCGGCTGCAATGTGGACTAAGTCATACATAGCACAAATCCCCTCCGGTACTTGAGGTAACAGCAGTCGCATCTTTTCACCTGCGCAGCTCGATCTCTCAGTGGCGAGGAGTAACGCGTGGGAGGCTCACGCTGCCCCCGACACTTCCTGATTCTACTGCGCAGGCACACCAACCGACCTGTAGGAGTCGCTGTCCACAACGCCCAATCCCCACCCATCAGTTTCCCACCCCCTAATACGGCCAATGTGTATTAGTATGAACGACCAGCTAAACTGAAAGCAATGTGGAGCGCTGGGCTCGAACAGGCGAGCCCAGCGTCTCCAGTATTTGTGGCGAGCGCCTTGCCCACTACGCCACGTAGCCGCCATTTTTTTTAATTTTTGTTAAGAATATAGGACAGGCATATATAAGCATTATGCTTCAGTCTGTACCTTTCAGTCACTGTAAAATCAAATATTGTTAAATGATGGGGTATATTGTATTGTGTGAGATGATGACTGAATAAACTACTACTACTACTACTACTAC